>NW_025334028.1:6395000-6995000 GCF_019186645.2 Phyllostomus hastatus
TAATACCTTAGAGTTTGCACATCACTGACAATAATAGCACAAGTTTAGTGGGAGAAAACACGGAAGGAAAACAGTAGTATATTTGGCCCTGAAGCTCATGTTAACGCTAATCTTTTAAAAAAATTCTTTAGAATATCCATGCCACATAAATTATCTTCAAACCTATTTATAAAAATACAAGCTTCACATAGTAATATTTGTGGCCTAGTTCAGGGGTCACAAACTCAAATTGCCCATGAAGAACAAGCAGAGGGCAAGTCAATTTTAAGAAAATCAGAGTAAGAGAATGCAATTGGGAGAAAATGGGGAGTGATAAGAACTACTAAAAACTGGAGAACATGAGTGCCCAGAAATGGAAGCTGCTACTCATCTTAGATGGCTGCTGCCATGCAAGAAAGCAGTTCCAACACTGCTTGCTTTTACAAATATTTAAGAAAGCTAGATATTGAGATGTTTGTGGGAGATATCTACATTCCTAAATACGAACAAAACATGTATTCAGTTTGAATCAAGTAAAAGATGTATGCAAGATGTTTGTGGCTCAATGCCATATATTTCTCAGTTTTAAATCATTAATTCATAAAAGGAACTTCTATTTCACTTTTACCAAGTCTATAATTAGCCTCATGAAATTTGCACCATGAATTTAAAATGAAAAAGCACCATATTTCCTTCTTAATTCATTCCTTAATAGAATTCTCAGCTAAACCATCTCCTATATCTCAGGTAATCCAATCTAGATTTCTTCCTCATGCTGTTTATATTTTTATTTATTCTATTAATTTGGTATATTTCATAAGTTATGAATGTCTATTTCATCTTTGTGTATCCTGTGCACAGCAATTCTATGCATCTAGTAGTTCCTCAATAAGTAGAAAAAAGGCTAAGATTTGCTAATTATTAATATCCTTATTGCAATATAATCACATAATCTGTCTGAAATTCAAAACTTTGAAAAACGTTCAGCTTGACAATTATATGCACACTAATTTTAAAAAAGGGAGGGGGGAAACAGTTCCAAACATTATCACATACCTCACCAAAACCACCAAAGTACTCCCTTATTTTCTCTTCGGGTGTATCTGGAGAAAGGCCACCAACAAAAATTTTTTTAACAGGCTCTTTAGTTTTCATGGCTTTGGCCCTTTTAGGATCAATCACCTTGCCATTCAATTTATGTTCTTTCTGATCCATGACCTAAGGAAATTCAAGTTTTTTTAAATTTTTAAGTACATATATCAAGTTCAGAGACTATTAACTTACTTAAAATATAGTTAATATAGCTAAGGCTAAGCATATGTCAATTGGCTCTTGATTAAACTGTCAAACTGTGGTGATGTGACACCAGCTAACATACACCAGTATTTAAACAAAGTCAGTAAGAACCAGAAAGGGAGACATAAATAACTAGAAAACATCACCTTTAATTGTCAGCAATATAGACATGATTGCCACTTTCCCTTAGCTGAAGACTAAGTGACTCCAAGTTTCTTTCTTGCCTAGCAAATTCCGAAAATTTGTATTTCTATAAACTTGTTACAGCACATCCTTTTAATTAGGCATTTTTAAGTTAATTTTAATCTACTAGAGTTTGGTATACAAAATGTATACAATGAACTTGTTATAGTTGAGCTTATTTTTAAAGTATACTTGGCATAGTAAACAATATTTGAACCTGACTCTTCATAACGTATTGGTAATAACTGTACCTCTTTGTATTATTGCAAAAGAGAAAATCACAAACAGGAAAATTAATTTTATCAAACTAGCCACATATTTTATATTAACCGATCAGAACACATAACACACTACCTTATCTACACTCTCCGACTCTTTAAACAGCACAAAGCCAAAACCCCTTGATCGCCCTGTGATAGGATCTAACTTCAGAGTGCAGTCTACAACTTCACCAAATTTGGAGAAGTAGTCCTTCAGATCTTTCTTTGTAGTGTCCCAGCTAAGGCCTCCTATGAACATTTTCCTGTAAAGACAAAAAGTAATATTAAAATGCTAAAAATATATATCATACTTTGCCTTAAGTATCCATATCGATAATACCTTTTTCAAACTGCCCCGAATTTATTGGGCAGTATATGAACATGTCATTTTTCCTACATAACCACATATCAAGAACACCTTATTCCAGTTTTGAAAGTTTTGCTTTATCACTGCTGCACCTGCATAATTATAATATAGTGAGAAAGCAGCAGATTAAGTCTTTTGACTTGGCAAAGATAAATATATCCCCAAAGTAAATAAAACTGTACATTAACTCTTTCTCAAATTACAAATTAAATATTGTTAAGAGCAAAACACAGAATTTTAGCTTCAAATTTCTCTTCCAAATCTTCATTATACTTGTAAAAAAAGCTTTGCAGTCCCCACTGATCACAGTGGCAGCATGTCTATGCTGAAGCTCCTTTCTTTTTAACAGTTCCTCATTAACAAAACTCTTAGGCACATAAAATGAAAACTCCTAAGTCTCACAATTAACTTGTAATAACTAAGTTTTTTGATGTGCTAAGAGTACGTAATAAAGACAAAATAATCATGTAAACAATTCAGTGACCAAAAAGAATTACCTATTGAAGCACAATCCACTAATTCACCTAGGTGATTTCTTTACAGTAGAACCTCAGTTAACCAGCAATAAAATACTTAAACTTTTAAAATGCTAAAAGTGACTGGTGGTATACGGGAACCACGAAGACACTTTAAGACCAAAAATATATACTCCAAAAAAAAAAAATTTAAGGTGAAATCTTTTTTTGAACAGCAAAAGGCCAAAAAGCTCAGGTCTGGCAACTCCGTGATCCTTTTTAGATATGTGCCCTATGCCCCCCTTCAAAAAAAGTGCTAACTTAACATACATCTTCTACCCTTTATGAAGAGACAGGACTGGAGATTTTTATTTTAAGGGTAAACTGTCAGAATTTGTTATGTGAGGGCCAAAAATTTCACCATGGGAATAAAATTATCCTTGCTCAATAATTTCTCCTTATAACTGGAGTGGGTAGGGATGGGGATGTGGTACTAACTTCCAGCTCTGAAAAGAAATGAAAGCAGAAAACATCAACATCTTGTGGGCTTTTAGAATATTGCCACTAAAGCCAATTCTTGCAACAAGAAGCCAATTTTATCCCTACAATAAGATCTTGCTTCTGCTTCTCCCTTAAGATGCCAGATTAACTGAGGTGTTACTGATCTTACTATTTTACCCACAGACTTGTTTTTACGTCTAATGACAAGTTAACTTTTAATGCAAAATAAGTCTTACTTTAGGCATACACTGTGCTTCCCACTTCAGGTTAGGTTTTCAACTTGTACATGCATTCTCGAGTTGGGACATTTATATGCCTAACTTTCAGGACCTTCTCTGATAAAAGTTCCATGCTTTAAGTAACCTTTATTAATCATTTATATATTTTTATAATCAAATGAACATAAAAACACCCATGTTCTATAGGTATTGTTAACATTTATTTCCAATTCCATAGGGAAAAAGTTAAGGTATCTTTCATTACTTTTCTTTCATTCAAATAATACACCTTGTAATATCCAATCCTAGTCACTTAAGTTACCTTAACCATTTTATTTACCCTAAGATCCAGAGTACTTCCTCCATGCATGCAAGTTCATTACCAACAATTCACCCTTTCAAGATGAGAACATAACTATCCTCTGAAAAATTAGAAAGAAAGCTGACTAGTAAAGCAATAATCTCTTGTTCAGTTATCCATGGCATGTTCCAGGACAGAAAACAACTTCAACTAAGCTGAAATTTAAATATTAAATTACCACTTCTGTTAATTACAGCAACTTTTCATCAATAATTTAAGTTTTAAATCATTTCAGCCTGAAGAGACTGAGGAACAGACCAGAAACAGAATTTTCCTGACTTTCAGTTTTAAGCTTTCTAAAATAAGGCTTTTGTATTTGAGACAGAACTAGTTTTAATTTTATTTAACCAAGGCAATGTTTCTATTGGGTTAAGCGTCCTTATATTAAGAAACAGAAAACAATTACAAAGAAATAAATTATAACACTAAGAACGAGGCATGTTCTTATTATTCACAAGCCCCAAATGTTTTTATACAGCATAGGAAGTCATTTTCCTTAAATACTAGATAAGCCTACTAATTCATTAATTAGCCCTATAAAGTGCTCTCTAAAGAGAAGTTGTTACCCTGGATGGTATGGCTCAGTGGACTGAGTGGCAGCCTATGAACCAAAGGGTCGCTGGGTCAATTCCCAGTCAGGGCACATGCCGGGGTTGCAGGCCAGGTCCCCAGTACAGGGTGCGTGAGAAGCAGCCACACACTGATGTTTCTCCCCCCCTTTTTCTCCCTCCCTTCCCTCTCTCTAAAAATAAAAGATCACTAAAGATGCTACCCTTCTTTATCAATCAAATCCTATTTATTCAGAATATAAAATATTCTGGCCAACTATAATTTATACATATTCCACAAGATTATTTCTCAAAAAATTACAGCAAAATATGTAAACGTCCGCTATTCAGCACCTTTAAGGAAAGCCTAATGTTTCACCTTCCTTAAGGCACCAGTAGCCTTCCCTAATCTCTCTCTCCAATTGTTTTTTAACCTTCAATTATTTTAAATAAAATGATTACTTCTACAACGTATCACCCTTCTGCCTTCTTAGTTAAATTATAATTTGACACTGCGTCAGCCATCTTTAATATATTGTTACTACAGTATTTATTAGTTAGTTATTACACATAATGCATCTCATTTTAGCTCTTTTAATAAGTTACTTTTCATTTTTGCCAAGTTAATCATTAGCAGCTTTTCTAAAATGCCTCCCCTCCCATTTTGCACTCAAACTTTCCAAACTTTGTGTAGACAGTCTCTGAGGAAGAGCCTTAGTGGCCCTTCTGAGGCAAACACATTACCATCTGGTAGGCCCAAATACACTACTTCTGCTCTAATCAAAGCAAATTGCTGCACAACGGAGTGTAAGACAGGTAAATATGCTACAACAAACTATACCAGAACATCAGCACTCTGACATGCTCTCCCTCAAAATTATGAGATGGCAATATGATACCAATTTAAATTTTCTATGGTTTATATTATTGTATCTTGCTTAAAGCACAATACCTATTGTCCATCCAGATTACCTCTGCTGCCTTGAATACAAAGACTGACTTCCAAGTTGCTGTCACTCCTGCAGAGATGTGCAAACACTTTACAATGAAGTACAGATAGTGTAAAAAAAAAAAAAAAAATCCTATGCTGCCAAGTTAAAACTACGTCATAAGACTTGTTCAAGTAGTAACAAAAATGGGCCCCTAATGCTGCAATGAACTTTAAGATTTGATTTTTAGTTGTAAATATATCAATAATCTTAATTAAAATGTAGGACTTCATCTAAAGTACTTTATTAATAAAGTTTTAAAATCCTACCTATAAGCTGTTTAGCACCCAAAGGCAACATATTCAATTTAAAACACCTCCTCAACAATGTAAATCTCCTTGCTTTTACTAATATTGATTTTACACATTATGTTAAATGACAAGCATAAAGTTATATAACTCAGTGCAAGTGACTTATCTAATGCCATGCAGTATCATTTAGAAATTTAGGATGGTTTGTGGGACATACTTTGGAAAAAATTAACTTAGAGGCAGTAAACCAAAACTGCCTAGGTTTAAATCCTACCTCTACTGCTTACTAACTGTGACCCCAAGGGGGGAAAAATTCCATGATTGTTTCCACATCTGTAACAGAGAGAAGAGAAGAGAGGAGAAGAGAGGAGAAGAGAGGAGAAGAGAGAAGAGAAGAAAGGGACTGAGATCCTATCTCATATCTGCAAGTGAGGATTAAATCAATACACTAAAAGGGCACAGAAAATCATCTGATATATAGTAAGTGCTCAGTAAAAATAAATTATTATTTAGAATAGAGCACAGTCTAAGTATAATTTAATAAAGCTTTTTCATTCACTCAGTGGTATATTTTAAATCTGCATGAGCGATATGAAGTTTCCAATATTAAGGGGAAAAGGCCTGGATGAATTTTATATAAATGGGTCCTCCTAAGATTATTTTCAGACATAACCCAGAAATCTTTAAGTATCTCACATAAAAAACACATAGACTGATAATTAGGTTATCTAAGACTCTTAAGTGTAGTTCCAAAATCACCTGATGACTCATCTGGTTATGTTAACACCCGTCAATGTTAATAAGGAATACTTTCAAAATATAAAAGGTAATACATATGGTAGAGAGCTGGCTGGTGGATAATGTTCTGATTTAATACTTTTTTCCCCTTGCATCCAAGGAACTTAATTCCATGTACTTTTGAGATCACAAGGTTTAGCATTCCAAAGCCAACAGTTTTATTTCACGACATATCCCCTAACAAGCCTTTACTGTAAAAACACCTTATTCAAGGTAAAATAATAAGCATCATTAGACTTCCAATTTTAGAATAGGGATCCTGCCACCCTCCCCCAAAATTCTGTAGCTTTCAAACATTTCTGAACAAATCATGATCTTCATACATGGTTTTATAACAAGTTCTGACAGTTTAAAAAATACAACAGGATGTAAATGTTATTTACATCTCAAGTATGTAACATGACAAGCCAATCACTGTCACCTTTTAGAGTAATGTTACTCAAACACATTACCCTTATTTAAATTTTTTGGTACTTACTGTAATTAATTCCTTTAAAACTCTAAAATGACAGTAAGTATAATGAAATCTCACCAACACATAAATTACTTTTTCCTTAGAAACTATAGATTATTTTATAGCCACTAGTTACCTATAATGGAAGGCAGTGGGTTTACTTTGTGCAACTAGATAGTATCCCATGTCAATCATTTTAGATTCTGTGTAAAATATGCCTTTGAAAACAGCTGGATAAACTTTTAACAAGTCATTAAAAACTTAATTCCTCTAGTCTACTATATTAAATCTCATTACTTGGTACTTTAGAATGAACCCAAGTGACTAAAAAATGTAAATTGAAAATATAGCTAATAAATTAAATATGACAGATTTTGAATAAACTTTTAAGTACTCAACCCCAAATCTCCCCCTTTTCTTCATTTCATTCCAAGACAGGAATGACATCTTATATTTTTACTTTTAAAATAAACTCTCAGTTTTATAAAATCAATTCCCATCTACCTAGAGGTTAAGATTCTGGTTAACTGAGATTACTACACATTCACAAATTCTATAAAGATTTCTATTAGAAATCAGATATCAACACTAAATTCAGAAGATGATTTTTACCTTTATTTTAAATTTCAGAATCTTGCCATGTTTAAACTTTATATTATTATAAGGGAAAAGTTATAAAAGATTCATCCATGACATTGTCTATTGGTTACTTTTGGAGTATATTTGCTGGTAGTTTTTCATTTTCCTCACAAAACTCAAAGGGGAGGATTTTCCTAGTTGTTTGGGCTTTGTGATAGTTTCAAGTCTAGGTAAGCAGGAGTTTACACATCACCCAATACTTAAAGCTATCACCTTGATTATTGGCCAAACACTGCCAGTAGTTAAGAGTCTCCCCACCCCACCCCCAAGTAGTCTTAAATGTCTATCTGCAATGTACAATATAATATTCCAGAAACTAAAACATGCTTACCTTTACTCCACAGGACTAAACCACTGGCAGTATCAACTATTAAGACACAGGACAAATACACACAAGCTATGAAAGCAAGCTACGTAGTCAATCTTCCTGTGATGAGCGTTGTTTCCAACACATACAGATCAGCAAACCAAGTAACAAACACGTTATGTTACCTGTGACCACACTGTTGGAAGTGAAGTAACAGAAACAGATCCCACGCTTCCAGCATCCAGTTCAGTGCCCTATCTACTAAAACGTTGAAGCAGAACTAAAGTGAAATAAAACTTTGAACTAACAGAAGTTACGTTTCACTCCATTTGTAAACCTGCACACATTTGAGGTGCACAGCTTAAAGCAGAATAGGACAAAAGTTATTCTATTCCTTTTTAAATGCTTTCAAGTGTGGCATGTATCACTTGAAGGCTAAAATTAACCATCCTACATACACATTTGCCCAAAAATCCCAATAGTAGACTCAATACTTCGTTCTATTAAGGCAGCGGTACAGATGACAACATACCCAGGCAATATTAAAACTACACGGTAAATACACACTTACATGGTTAGTCCCATTTCTTAAAAATTAACAGGAGACAACCTATAGCAGAGTTCACAAAATTCTCAAACAGGCAAATCACACTTTCATAACTAAATGGGACTACTTTGCTTCCTGCCCAACCCAATACAGACCAGTCAATTTACCAGTCTTATAAAATTGTCTCTAAAAGCTAATACAGTGTTACAGTTTTCTACTGATCGTGAGACTTCAAAAATTGCCTCCAGGTAGCTTGCTACATGGCATGTATATTCTGTCAGACACTAATTTTCAAGAATCTAGCCTAATAGAACTGCAGCCCAGTAGAGAAGAACCGGAGTCCATACCAAAATAGGAAATCCCAGTGGAAAGGCTTCTAAGTAAAAAATAAAAATGTTAAAGTTGGAGATATTAAAGTGAGGTGAACTCAGAAGGCATTTTACTATGGAAATAATTTTTCTAAAAGCCCATAGTCAACTGTGGAAACATCCACTAGGGTATGTAACAGGCATGTATGTCCTCCTCAAAACGACTGTGCATTCTTATATTCAAATTTTTAAAGAAGTTTTAAGTCTACAACAAACTGATTTAAAAAATATTTTTAAGCAGTCTTATCCTCACTATTGAAGACTATTATGAAACTGCTGCCCAATGTCCCTCAAACTGGGACACAAAGAACAGATAGGGTGGAAAGTGCACAGATACCAAAATAAGTTTAATGGTCTTAAAATTTTTGTTCAAAAAGAAGAGTATTATTAACAAGATGAGGCTGAGTGACTGGGAAGTAATTTTAAAAAGTCAAATATTTGACTTTAAAAATGATAAGACTGGCCCTGGCCAGCCTGGCTCAGTTGCTTGAGCATCAGCCCACAACAGAAAGGTTGCTGGTTGAGGGTTCAGCCCCCCACTGGGGCACGTGGGAGAGGTAACAGGTTGATATTTCTCTCTCTCTCCCCCCGTCTCTAAAAAACTAAACATTTTAAAAAGATAAAAATTAGAAGATTATTTGTTAAATGTATACTTGGTTAACTTAAAATTAACCTCGGTAAAATCCAATTTTCAGCAGGTAATAATTGGTTGCAATCTAAAACGTTCATTAAACTATAAACCTTTAATTGCCCATTTTTCCTGAGACATCACTCAAAAAACTTGTAAAGTTATATAGTATTAGGTAGCAGAGCAAGTAAGTTTATAGTCCTTTCAAATTACTGAAAAGGATTGCATGTATAATGGAGTAGAAAAGTGAAGTACAGTTTAATCTTAGTTTGCCATTAGTAGCAGGGGAAGTATGAGTATGAGATCATAATTTTCATTATTTTGACAAGATCGGACGCATTCAGGGTGGTATGGCCCTAGACATAACTTTCATTATTCTGTATGTCAAATTGCCCCCAGTTTCTTCTTTTGATTTTCCCTATAGACTATTGCTGCCAAACCTGCCTTATCTCCAATATAAAACTTGACAGATTTCAGTGGATGAGAATACAGTAATAGTAAAACGTCATGAAAATTTAATATATTATCAAAACTGGGCTCTATTTACAAATTACTGGGCCTCTATACTCCAGTGGTGGTGTATAAAAAAAACTGCTGGGAAATGCAAATATAATCCTAAAGAAAGAATAACATTTAGGGAAAAGGAATAATGTAAAGAATGATTCTCAATCTACCAGCCTTCCAAGAGAACTCATGCAATTGTGAACATGTCAACCAACCAACTGTAATTAACATTCCAGCCAAATCACAAACAAAAAATCTGATTTAAGAGCTGTAGTGGAAAGCCACATCAGCCCACCTCTAATACACATCCAATTCTTAAGTTTTACTTAAATATGGTTGGTGATAAAACAGATTTTTGCATTATATACACATAGCTACCTTAAAAATTGTTTTACTTTTGCACCTGAAACCTTTCAACCAGTGTTACCCCAATAAACTCAATAAAAAGAAAAAAAAGTAAAAGGAAATAGGGAAAATTCATTTTAATGTATTTTATTAAACTCAATATATCCAAAATATTATCAACACTTAATCAATAGAAATTTGTAAGTAAAAAATAAAAAAGACTTTTACTTTTGACATCTCCAGAATATTTCAGTATAACATGCAAGACATTTTAAACACACAAGATTTTATATCAAGTAACCTTCACATTTAGAACTAAACTTAGAATTCCAAAAATGTCTTAAAAACAAATCAAATTTGAAATGACTGTAGTATTGCCCAGATTTAAAAGTATCATTACTAACTATATTAAGCTTTAATTAGCCAAACCACAATTACATGCATTACCACAGACCAAAAACCATATAATGGCATCAGTTTTGCCCAAAGATCACTCATGATGCCTAAAAAGATTTTATATCCCAGGTACAAGATTATCTTACTGTACTAATGTCTAGAATTTCCTGGGGAGTCATTGGGCAACCAACCAAAACACAGCCCCTGCAAGTTATGACTATTGAAACCTTTATAATACAGAAATAAAATTTAAAAGTTTTACCATTCTTCCCGCTGTGCCGCCGCTGCTTCAGAGTGTCGTGGGGAGGAGTTTGAATGGCTAGGGAATTAACAACCGGTACAGCAACCAATCAAAATTCTAGTTTTAGTTTTTGACATTGTTAGGGTTAAAAACTTTAATTCATTTACACTTCAGTTCAACAGTAGGTAACTACAAAGGCAGCTGCTTTGTGATTTGAAAAATCAGAGCTAACAGAAAGCCTGCCCCAAACAGCAAGTTATACAATTACTCATTTTGATGCCTCTGCCCAAAGAACAGAATTCAGAAAACAAAAACAAAAATATTAAATACTTAAGTTTCCAAATATTTAACACATTCCTTTCTGAAATTAAGCTATACATTATTCAAGATTAATGAAGAAAAGCTAGTTTCCTATCCCACTTCCAACTCTCCCAAAGTCAGCACAATCAGCATAACAGCTGGACAAATCTGTCTGAGCTGATATTAAATTCTATACTCCAAAAGGCTTCTGTCTCCCCCCTCCAAATCTTGTGCTCTTTCCCAACTGCTTTTACCTTTCCAACACCTTTCTCCTTGTTATAGTGAAATAAATTCACACACACACTACAAAAAGAATTGGAAGCGTTAACCCAAGGTCAGTAGTCAGTGAAGGGAGTAAGGAAACCCAATCAAGAACCCGGATTTAGTCCCTCCTGCTAACTCCTGTATTGTGCTCCCGCTCCCAAATGCTGCATTTTTATACACAGGGCAGCTTTTAGATAACGTGTACAACCAATCCAATAGGAGGAAGCAAGTTTCTACTTAAAATCTTGGGGGGTGTGTGGGGGGGTCATGCCATAGCATAATACAGGATTTGTTCGTTTTTTTAAGGTTAGTGGACCCCCCTTAACAGTGGGTAGGAGCGGGAAGGAGAAATCAAGAGAGACCAAAAAAGGACCCGGGTGGCGAAAAAAAGAGTTTTGTAAAAAAGTGGAAATTGCATAGAAAAAGTAAAGTAGGTAAGACTACAATCTGTACGAACAACTGGGGAACCCAACATCTGAAAGAGGTGCGCGGTTAGTTTAACTCGGCGGGGTGGGGGAAGGGCAGCCAGCAAGCCGAAGGTAGAACAGCTCCAGTCAAGTGCAGGCCCCGTGGACAAGGAACTTAACCAACGCCTGTGGAGCAAAAACCAATGTACCAACAGGCGATTTGGGGAATTTCACCTAATCAAATTTGTTCCCTAGGCTGAAAAGTAGGGACTATGTAAGCAAGCCGTTGTGCGATAGTGTAAAGTGGAAAAACGGTAAGGTTGAGGCGAAACTTACTCAAAATACTAAAAAATAATCTGGCCTGAAGCCGAAACGAAAGGAGCACAGGTGGAAGCCTACACGTTCCCCAAAACATGCTTTTAAAACAATCGCAACGTCTCGGGATGCTAGAGTGAGACGCACCAAATAAACCTTAGTTGGGTTCCATGGATAAAAGCATTGTGTGTTTGTGTTTTATGCCCAGGACTTCAGAAAACAGGGAACCGAGGAGGCAGAGAAAAAGGGGGGGGGGGGGGGAGGCACCCAATACAGGCGGGAAAAAATCCTGGCGGCTAAGTCGGTGGGAGGAGATCCATGGCAAGGGAGGGAAGGAGGGCGGGCCGGGGAACAGCATGGTGATGGCTAAAGGTGGAAACGTGTGTGATGGGGGAGGGAACAATAAGCAAGCAGGGGGAGAAAGAAATGAAAACCCCAGGGATATCAATATAGAAAAAGGGTAACAGTGCAAGAACGGTGCATGGGGACCTGGAGGGCGGGCGGAGAGCGCGAACGAGGCCTAATGGCGGGGAATAGGGAGGGGGAGGGGTAACTTAGTAGGGCCTGGCTATCCCGGGCCGCCCCTTACTCACCCTTCATCCTCCTCGTTCTTACTGGCATCGATCTTCGCCCCTTCTGACTCGGCGCTGACCCCTTCAGTGCCTCCGGCCGCAGTTCCGCCCCCGGTCCCGGCTCCGCTTCCCGCCGCCGCCGATGCCCCCTGCGCCGCCGCCACCATGGCTCCCTCCTGCTCGCCTGCCGAGCCGCCTACCGCCGCCGTTGCAGCCGCCGCCGCCCCGTCTCCGCCGAACTGCTCCTCCGACATAGTGCTACTGCCTCCGCTGCCCAAGAGACTAGACCAGCCGCTGCCGCGAACCGAAACTAGCAGTAAAGTAATCCCCGCCGCTGCCGCGCGCCCGCTGTACCGCGCGAAGCACACAACAAGACAGAGAAGGCGCGCGTGGCTGCAAAGGCTCCTGCGCCTCTCCCTGGCCTGCCCACCTCGCCTCCCACTCTCGCGCAGCGCGCACTCCCGCTCTCTTCGACTCTACTAAAAAAGAATAGCAGCAGCGGCGGCCGCTCTTGCCTCCTCGCTTTAATGGCGCCGCCGCGGACCACCTAAAATGGCCGACGGAAGAACGGCGCGTCCCGGTCACGTGATGCCTGAGCGCGCCCTTTGCACCCCCCCGCCCCCTCTTCCTCCTCGGTCCCGCCCTCTCGCTCCCTTTTATATTTTCCTCCTTCGCGCGGCGCCGCACAGCGTGAGGCCTTTAAAAGGTACCGGAAGTGGCGTTCTATAAGACGGCCGCGCGGGGACCATCGAGAACAAGGAGTGCTGTTTCGAAGGCGCGGCTAGAGGTGCCCCCTTCCTCTGTCCCCGCCCTTCCTAGGGTTCTTGGATTCGGCTTACCCACCCACCCCACCCCCACTCTCCAGCGGCGGACAGGGTTGTGGGAGCACCTCCCGGAAGGCGGCCGTTCCTTGTGCGCATGCGGCGTGGAGATAGGGTAGGGGAGCCGTGCACCCACTGTTCCTTGTGTCCAAGTTCCCAGCCCGAGAAAGGCGGGTCTGAGGCTTACTCCCTGTGCCTCCCGCTCCGTGCCGGGTGCCGTTTGGGGACCCTTGGCTCACCGTTTGCAAAGAGAGGCCCCAAGGCGGGCTGGGCGCGTGCACAGACTGCTGCAGCTCCTCAGTCCACCGTTACCGCCCGCGATTGGGTGACATTGAGGTTTCCCGTGCTGCCGCCGCCGTGCTCTCCACCCCAAGGCGGGCAGGCTGAGACCGCCAACGATTAGGACTACTTTATCTTTTAAGATTTGTTTTTCAGTACGATTTTTCCTTGCTTGCTTTTCTCCTGAAAGTTTACGTCTAAAGAAGCAGGTAACATATATTTTAAGGAACAGAAATTGTTTTGCTTTTCTTGTTTTATATGAAGATCGTAAAATACTAAGAGTTGAGTAGTGTGTTAGGTCAACCAGGGGTTCATTTATTTTCGTGATTTTTAGTCCTTGTACTAAATAGAATATATCGATGCTGTGGACCATCTTCACAAGGTTTCGAAGTTTGTTGTGAGTGGGATTTGGGTGTGTGTGTGCACGCGCGTTTGTGTTTTTCATAACAACGCTAGGCATTTCATGCGGTTTAACAGTAAAATTGTTTTAATAGACCTATTAGAAATCCCAAACGCCTTAGCTGAAAGCTGAATTATTCGGGCTTTGAGATTTGCAGCTTCCTGCAGAACACACAGAAGGAAATAATGCTTTTAGTTTCCAGGTTCGTCTATAGTGAACAAATAATTATTTGCCTATTTAGCATGTCCCCAGGCACTGGGAAAACAAAGACTAATGCAAAATATAGCAAGGCACTCCGAAGAGTTTAAATATTTGTTTTCCACTATAATTGAGTTAATTTGTCTTAATTGAAAATTACCCAAAAATCTCAAAGGAAGATTTAAAATATATAATTTTTGTTATTAATCAAGTTTGCAAAATTTGCATTGCAGAATAATTAAAACTCAAGAATACAGATCAAAATGTGAAAATGCCCTAAAAATAGACTCTTACCAGTACAGCACAGGGTGTCAGGTGGGTACTAGACTTTTTAGGGAGGATTATTCCTTAAGTTACATAAATGTCCAACCACACTATTCTGTACACCCAAAAGCAATGTAAAATTGAATGTCAAATGTAATTGAAAAATAAAAAGTGTACACTTACAGCCCTGGCCAGACGGGTTAGTTGGTTAGAGCATCCTCCTGTACACCAGAAGGTTGCAGGTTCAATTCCCTCTCAAGGCACATATAGGTACCTCGGTTGTAGGTTTGATCCCTGGTCGGGGTGCCTGTGGGAGGCAACCGATGGGCTTTTCTGTGTTACATTGATGTCTTTGTCTCTCTCTCTGTCTCTCTAAAAGTCAATAAACCTATCCTTGAGTGACGGTTAAGAATGTATAAATAAAAGTATATGTTTAAAAAAAATGCCCTGGCTAGCGTACTCAGTCTGGATGCGTGCTGATGGATGTTTTTCTCTCACATTGAGGTCTGTCTGTCTCTGTTTCTCTCTCTCTGCCTCCCTATGTAAAATCAATGATAAAAAATACATCCTTGGGTGAGGATTTTTCTTTAAAAAGTATACACATGTATAATGTTACTGAATTCTTGTGTTAAGCAATCACACACATGCAATCTCAAGAAACAACTATCTTAGATCAAGTGGTAGTGACTTTAGGTATGTCTCCACCTGTTAAAACAGTAGCTAAGGAGAAAGTGAGCATTGTGCTCAAGCCAAATAATCCAATTTAGAGCTAAGATCACTCAAAGAGAGGTATCTTGAATCTTTTCTGTCTTCACAAGCAGATTCTTTTGCTCTTAAGACAGCTTTAGACATGCTCACCACTGTAACGGACTTTCTTAAAAGGTTCATTTTAATTCATATGTAGCCCATTCATTTCTGGACTTTTGAAAGTTATATAAAAAGTGAATAATTTTAAAGCTAACACCTTTACTATATGCTATGTATTCATGCCATATTACTGATATCTCTATATTATGGTCCAAATCTCTGAACATTATGCTTCTACAGCCCTACAACATTTCTCTTAGAACTCACTTCAATCCTAGTTCTTTTCACATTTCCTTATCTGCCTAGTAAACTCCTATTTATCTTTCAAAACCTCAATCAAATGTACTGTGAAGCTTTCCCCGACTCCCTGAGGCAGAATTAATCATTCATTCTCACAGCCCTATATCCTTCCCTCTGTCATTGTAACTTTGCAATTGTACTAGATTATGAGTTCCTAGAGAGCAAAGACAATGTGTTGTGTGATTTTAGGGATACTCATAAATGTACACATAGTAGTCTGTCATATAATTGTCATTTAAATTGTAGAATGGCAAAATACTAGATATTTCCAACAAATAGGTGTGCTTTCAAGGAATTGAAAGGCTCCTCTCCCCTCCATTCCATTTCGTCTCTGGCATAAAACACTTCCTCAAACCACTTGATATATGTGAAATTCCTTAAGAAGGAGAAAAACAAACTTTTATTCCACGATCATAGGTAAGAATTTACTGTTTAAATGGCTGAAAATCATGTGTTGGTACTTTATTAAACTGGTCCAAACCACTGCAAGGAAGCAATATCCCTCTCAATGTCTATGACATGTTTCAGATAACACTGGAATACTGGGTCTTCATTGAATTCAGCCTTTGTGAAGCAGTAACTACAGAAAAAGCTAAGTACTTATAAGAAGCCAAAGAATTCACCTGAGATTGAAACAAATCCTTTTAGCCAAGACGGGTACATAAAAGTCAAGTGGTCACAGTTTTAACCTGCTAAATACAGTCTACAAACACAGAAAACATATTCTATTCTCAATTTTTTTAAGTGGCAGCCTAAAATAAATAGTATCTAAAAGAAACAATAGGAAGGACCCATTTCCTACACAAGGTACACATACTTAAGCCTCTTCTACATGAAGAGTGCTAAATAGCCATTTGCTCACCTGCAGAACACCTTCAGTAAGATCTAAGCATTTTGTTGAAGGATTAGCTTGTGGTTTTAGATGAAGTGACCAATTTCCCAGTGAACAATCTGTAACATCATACCTGGTTGTCAGGGAGCTCTCACTTCACTAGAGAAAATAGAGGCCCCATCATTGTGAACTGTCAGATTCTACTTCAGCAAGTCCGTCAGAGTATGAGTTCTGCTTAACCACAGAGATGTCAGCCTTTAAATTCAGTAAGAAAACAGCTCAAAAAGGACTCAGACGATAAGGAAATGTAATCATCTTACACCAGACCTACATATTCCACCACTGTCTACTTAACATCTCCAGTCGTCCCACAGTCATCTCAAACTTTACATATCCAAAACTGAACACCTTTCCAACAAATCAGCTTCTTGTCTTCCTCTGCAGTAGATGAAACCTCCAGCCACCTTTGTACTCCTGGCAAAAATCAGGGAGTCCTTGATATCACTCCATGCATCCAATCAATCAATTACCTCCAAAATGTATCTTGATTCACCTAAATACTTCTTAGATCATAAATAGCGGGTTTATTTCTAATTGATTTATTTGCATTCAACCATGCAACACAGCACAGGTACATTGCTGATGTGAGGAATGTGAGTGTCTAAAACAGACAAAATCTTTGATCTCAGTTGACATTCCAGTGGGAGAAGCAAACAGACAAAATAGATGTGTAATGTAATTTTAGGTAGTAATAGGAAGAAAAATAAGATGCTAGGTAGAGATTATGTACTATTTTAGGGTAGTCAGAGAAGACTGCAAGGAGGTAACTTTCAGTAGAGCCCTGAAGGAAGTGACAGAGAAAGCCATACACATAGATTAGGGAAGACTATAAGGTATAAAGGCTACAGGGTACCTGGCAATGAACAGTAGAGGCAAGTGTGGCTGAGTACAATGAAGGGAAGAAAGCACATATAGATCCTATCTGAGAAGTATCCAAGAATAAAGTCAGCCAGGGCCTTGTAAGCTGCAGTTGGCACTTCACTTTTATTATAAATGTGATGAGAAACTATGTAAGGATTTTGAGGAGAGGAAGGGCATGACTTGACAAACTTCTTAAGTGTCCAGAATAATCCAGATTATTATAATATGAATTCTAATCCAGATCATTCTGGATATTGTATGGACACTAGACTGTGGAGGGGGGCGGAATAAGGAAGATAAGCTAGAAGTCCCCTGTCATGAGGCCTCTCATGGTTGATTTCTTCTGACAAGAAGCAAATGTCCAAATAGGGTCTTATTTAAATGTAGTCATGTGACTTTTCTTAGAATCACTTTCTACAAAGAAAACCATGCTCTTATAACAAGGGATCATTAAAAATAATACCAATATCAGTGCTAATATTTCCAATAAAGAACAGGACTGTTTTCATTAAATTCAGGATTCATTTTTTCTTTTTCTCCCCCCTCCTTGAACTTCTGGGATGAAATTTGTTTGGCTGCTTCAGCTAGAGTTTGACCAGAGCCTTTTCATAAACTTGCCTCTGGCATTGCGATAAGTACAACGTTTTGACTTGAACTGAGTTCAGGCATGTTGGATACTCCTTTATTAAAGAAATAAAAAAAGATTTATTTCTTTTTCCAAGAACCAAGGCTGAAGCTAAATAGTGTCACATTTTGTATCATAATGTACTTTTAAGTTACTTTTAGCTATAATTTTACAATTGTCCTATTTAGTTTGTAGGAGCTACAGTTCAAGAGAATAATTATTAAAAGAACATAATACAGGAAACTTAAGGGAATAATTGTTAAAAGAGAACATAATACAGGAAACTTGGGATTTCCAGATTAAGGTTCAACTAACAAATACTTTCACCTCAAAAAAAGGTTAGGAATGTTTCTCTTGTCTTGGGGCTATGTGGCGACTTGTCCTTTGTTGCAGTGGCTCTAAGTAATGTGATACTCCTTATCCCATACAGACTGCAGGAGAAGAATCACTTCCTTACACCAGAACTGAGGATTCTCAACACAGTTGCTCAAAAGTCACACTTTTAAAAAGTGACACATAATCAAATAGTCCCTTTGGCCATAGTAGGAGGGGTTTATTCTGTTTTAACTGGTTCATATCCTTGATGTAGTACATGTTCACTGTTTGGGGTCCCCCAACATCAAGTTTCCCTTCTCTTAGTGATAACATAGGAGAAGCTGATGGACTGGCATAGGGGCTAAGGAACAGTTAAGTCAACTAATCAGAATGCACTCATCACCCTGGTTACATCTTTTGGTTTGGGAAGGGCTCTGGGCCTAAGTTTGTCAATCACATTGAAGAACTTCTCTTTGACATTTGACTGACTAAATATTCTCCTGCAGGCTGCGCATTCACAAATGGAGAAGGATGTAGCTGAGGGAACCACCCTACAGTGGCTGTTTTGCAACAGAAAGATGCCTGTGAAGTTAGGAACCAAACAGCAATGAGGAGTTACCAAGACATGAAGGACAGGATACCAGGCCCTGGTCACACACAGTCTTTGATTATGACCAGATCTCTTTCTGCCCACAGTTATCCCTGCTTTAGACTTAGTTGACTCAGTAAATTCCCTTAGTTGTTAGTTTATTAGTTAAACTAGTTTGACTTACCAATTTGTCTCTCAAAATCAAAAGGATTCTAACTATGCTGAATTGCTGGTTGTCAGCTTTGCATTACAACCACCCACTTGTACCCTTTCTGCTTCGCAGATGAGAAGGCAAGAATATTTCCCAGAATCCCTTTCCGTATTGTTCCAAGTTAGAATTTGCCAATGAGAGGTACTCACAGTAGATTGGGAAGGCAGAAGAAAAAAGCTTTTATTCTCAGGAAATTGTGGCAGCATCACAGCTTCTCTTCTCCCAGGTGATTGTGGCAGCTTCCAGTTTCTCAGATCTAGCCACATTCTCACATTGCAATTGTGGCGGCCAAACACAATGGCTTCTCAGACTTATGTGCAAATTCCTGCTTTGTGGTCAAGGTGACCATAATTAGCAGCTTCTCTGATATCTCCACAAGCTCTAGCTCCTTATATTTCTCCATGAGTTCTGGCTTCTTCAAATCTGCTCCAATGCTTCAAGTCAGTCTTTTTTTTTATATATAAGTTAATGCTACTTTTTTAAAAGAATTTATTTATTTATTTTTAGAGAGGAAAGGGATGGAGAAAGATCAATGTGTGGTTGCTGGGGGCCGTGGCCTGCAACCCATGCATGTGCCCTGACTGGGAATCGAACCTGCGATGCCTGGTTTGCAGCCTGAGTTCAATCCACTGAGCCACACCAGCCAGGGCTCAAGTCAGTCTTTAGTGAATGATATCTTATCCTTCTGCTGCAGCTCCCAGACCATTACTCCTCCAGCTTCTCCTATATTCACCTAATCCTCAGTCCCTTCATTAAATCTCTTTATTCCAAAATACTTGCAGTGGCTTTGTTTTACTCACTACACCTAGATATCGGTAATGGAAATAGTTCCCAGTAGGCACGAACTTTAATGGGAATTGCATGGGAATTGATCCTGGCTGGTGTTGCTCAGTGCGTTGTGCATGGGCCTACCAAGGGAAGAGTAACCAGTTCAATTCCTGGTCAGGGCACTTCCCTGGGTTGTAGGGTGTGGGAGGCAACCAATCGTTGTTTCTCTCCCTTTTTTCTCCCTCCCTTCCCCACTCTCTAAAAAAAAAATACATAAATATAAACTCGTTTAAAAAAAAAAAAAAGAATGGGAATTGGCTCTCTGACCCCATTGCCAGAGATAATAGTATTAGTAGTCCATGGCGTATGATGGCAAATGATTCATTACCACCTTGGATTACCAAGAAGTTGTTGCAATATGATAACACAGTGGAAATAAAGGGTTCAAGGACTGTGGAGTGGGGCCACTATTTCAAATTAACACTGGAGAACTTAGAGAAAGAAAATGATCAGCTCAAGGTGTAAATTCCTACTTTGAGGTCTAGAGAAGAAATCAGAAAGTTACCTGCTTGGCGGGGGGCGGGGAATCCTTACCTGATAAAATCACAAGATATTCTGAAATTTCAAGGTTTCTGAAAAAGATATCCAAAAAGTGATCATTGAAGATGGCTGAATTACAAAGAAATTGAATCCACTTGCATGACCTATATTAAGGTTAAAGTATTGATCAGGAAAAAATGGAACTGAAAATTAGATGGGGACATTTGGACAGATTTCAATGAAACTGAGGACCTTGAACCTCAAAATTTTGCTGAGCCTTCCTTGCCAGCAAAAACAGCTTATAATGGCCCTCAAAGATAACCACATCCTAATCCCTGAAACTTGTGAATATATTACCTTACATGCCAAAAGGCATTGTGCAGCTGTGACTAAATTAAGGTATTTGAAATGGGAAGATTATCCTAGATTATCTGGGTGGGTCCAATGTCATCACAAGTGTCCTTTTATGAGGGCGGCCGGAGGGTCAGAATCAGAAAGAGATTTGAAAGAGATACATCACTGATTTTGAAGATGAAGGAAGGGGGCCACATGCCAAGGAACACAAGAGGCCTCTAGAGACTGAGAAAAACAAGGAAAGAAATTCTCCCTTAAAACCTCCAGAAGAACACAGGCCTGCTGACACCTTAAGTTAGTTCAATGAGACCTCAGGAGCTATAAGGTAATAAATTTGTGTTTTAAGCCTCTAAATTTTGGTAATTTCTTACAGCAGCAATTGGAATGTGGTCCATCTACTATCTGGAGATTAGCCTGCTGTTGCCTGAAGAACTCGTAATGACCTGACCTGAAATAGTTGCTTTGCAGAGGAATTTTGATTCTCCTCAAGACTTATACCTATCACTCCTTGTTTCATTGCTTGTAGATTAATAACTACATTCAAATCCTGGAAGGCCCCATAATTAAACAAATTTGGAAAGCTGTTTGTGGCCCTGGCTGGCATAGCTCAGTGGATTGAGTGCGGGCTGCAAACCAAAGGGTTGCAGGTTTGATCCCAGTCATGGCACATGCCTGGGTCGCAGGCCAGGGCCCCAGTGGGGGCCGTGCGAGAGGCAACCACACATTGATGTTTCTTTCTCTTTCTCTCTCCCTTCCCATCTCTAAAAATAAAATCTTTTTTAAAAAGGCTATTTGTAAGATCGCTAAAACATTTCTCAAAGGTGGTAACAGTATTTGTTCAGGAGTGCTAGAACACAATTTTTTTTTTGGTATGTTGATATTTTGACTGCATGACTGACAGCCTGGGTTCAATGTGTGGGGGCTGATTTTTTTCTTCAGTATTACATCATGGTTGTATGATGATGTTAATGATCCAGTAAAAGACAAAAAATTGTGATATAAATGGAATAATTGCAGAAGTGAAGCTCTTAAGTAGGTGAGAGGTGATGGGATGTAGTATACAAGATGGAGTAGAGACGGTTCTTCCATTGTATACAGAAGGATTATATGAGTACAGATGTAGGTCCATCAATAGGTTTAGTGATAAACAGATGATTAATTCTGATCCCCTTAATTTTTCTCTGCTAGTTAAGAAGTGTGTATTAGCTGAAAATTTGGACAGGGGTGGAGATAGAGAAGATTTAAGTATGTCAGGGAACATGGAAGCACAAATTCACTAGGTCTGGGAAAATCCAAAACTGTAATTTAAAAATGTTGATCAGGACAGCCCACAAAGAACCTTTTGGATAGTGCTGGAGGTCTACTTGTACAATCTCAAAAGCATTCCCTTCAGAAACCGTTAGCAGTATGTCTCTGATGGTGTGTGGTCATTCAACCAGTTACAATTCATCATCTTGTCTGTTCAGTCATCTCCCATTTCTGGACCTTAACCCTGAGGACTCATGAGAAACCCAGGTAGTAAGTACCTTATGAGTTCTCTGCCAAACCATGACTCCCTTTTCTGAACTCTACCCCCAACCAAGGGTGGCCCCTTTTGACCCAAATTTATTAGATGACCCCATCCCCACCTCTACTGCCAAAGCAAAATCCAGGGTGGACACCTGACCCAAGCAATCAACTAGGTTTTCTCTCCTGAGAACTGAAATTGGTATACTGGGTCTTTAAGCAGTTGGACAAAGGGCAGGAGCTAGAGGAAATTTGATTATAGGACTGAGCAGCCTTTTTGCACCATATGGATCAGAGAAGCTGAGAGCATAGATGTGAGTGTGAAAAGAAGAGAGAATGAAGAGTACAAAGAACCAGGGACCAGTGGCCACAGTCCTGACAAGATGCAGATGGTATCTGCCTTGGCTCTTGCTGACATACCAGTCACTGATATCTGACCTCAGCTAAACTTATTATTTGGGTTATATGCAATGCCCCTGGATGTGGAATTTACACGAGAAAATCGAAGGAGGTTTCTATTACTGTAACCCAAAGAACCTTGATCAAGAGCAAAGATATATCATGGGTGGGGGTGGCAGAAATTATAGGCACAGGATGGAGCAAAAAAAAGAACTCATGGACCACAGTGCCGTGATTGTGGGGGGAAGAGGTGGGGGAAGGTAGAAGAGGGTATAAGGGGGTTAAATTGCAATGGAAAAATACAATAAAAATGAACTATCAAAAGAAAAACTGGGTGAAGGATTTGAACAGACAAATATTTCTTCAAAGAAGATATAGAGATGGCCAATAACCACATGAAAAGATTTTTTAAAAAGAGCAAAGGAGCCCTGTCTGGCATAGCTCAGTGATTGAGTGCGGGCTACGAACCAAAACATCGCAGGTTCGATCCTCAGTCAGGGCACATGCCTGGGTTGCAGGCCATGGCCCCCAGCAACCGCACATTGATGTTTCTTTCTCCCTCTCTCTCCCTCCCTTCCCTTAAATTTATTTTTAAATAAATTTATTTAAAATAAATATTTTATTTATTTTTAAATAAATAAAATATTAAAAAAAAAGAGCAAAGGTGACTTCTGGCCAAGATGGAGGCATAGGTGGACACACTCTGCCTCTTCGTACAACCAAAAGAAAGACAATTTAAAAAAACAAACAAACAAAAAAAAAACAACCAGAACTGACAGAAAATCGAACTGTATGGAAGTCCGACAACCAAGGAGTTAAAGAACACACATTCATCCAGACCGATAGGAGGGATGGAGTTGGGCAGCCAGGGCAGAGGGGACTCCCAGCAAGGCTGCAGCTGGCAGACCAGGGCTCCTAAAGTGCCAGCTGGTGGACTCAGCAAGGTGGCTCATTATGGAACAAGGCACGGCGGACAAGGCTGCAGCTGGCCAGCAAGGTAGCAGCTGGCAGACCCGGTGGTCCCTCATTCACAAGTATACAAACCTGGTGAAATTGGGGAACGAGACAGACTAAGCAACCCAGGGTCCCAGTGCAGGGGAAATAAAGCATCACACCACTGATTGAAAACACCTGTGGGGGTTGAGGTGCCAGAAAAAACTCCCAGCCTCACAGGAGAGTTCGTTGGAGAGACCCACAGGGTCCTAGAAAGTACACAAACCCACCCACATGGGAATCAGCACCAGAAGGGTCCAATTTGTTTGTGGGAAGCTCGGGGGGGCAGGTGGGGGCAGTGCCTGAAATCCGGCAAAGAGCAGACCTGGCCCCATTGTTCCCTCTCGGACCCCTGGCTCACATACAGGGTCACAACCCAGCCACATGGGTTGCCCTGCCCAGGTGAACACCTAAGGCTCCACCCCTCACTACCTAACAGGTGCATCAAAACAAAACAAAACAAACAAAACAAATGGCCCAAACGAAAGAACAGATCAAAGCTCAAGAAAAAATACAGCTAAGAGATGAAGAGGTAGCCAACCGATCAGATGCACAGTTCAAAACACTGGTAATCAGGATGCTCACAGAATTGGTTGAATTTGGTTGCAAATTAGATAAAAACATAAAGGCTACGCTAAGTGAAATAAAGGAAAATGCACAGGGAACCAATAGTGATGGGAAGGAAACTGGGACTCAAATCAGCAGTGTGGACCAAAAGGAAGAAAGAAACATCCAATCCGAAAAGAATGAAGAAACAAGAGTTCAAAAAGATGAGGAGAGACTTAGGAACCTCCAGGACATCTTTAAACGTTCCAACATCTGAATTATAGGGGTACCTAAAGGAGAAGAGGAAGGGCAACAAGTGGAAAAGTTATATGAACAAATAGTAAAGGAGAACTTCCCCACTCTGGCAAAGGAAACAGACTTCCAGGAAGTCCAGGAAGCTCAGAGAGTCCCAAAGAAGTTGGACCCAAGGAGGAACACACCAAGGCACATCATCATTACATTACCCAAGGTTAAAATGAAGGAGAGAATCCCAGAAGCAGCAAGAGATAAGGAGGCAGTTACCTACAAAGGACTTCCCATCAGACTGTCAGCTGATTTCTCAAAAGAGACCTTACAGACAAGAAGGGGCTGGAAAGAAGTATCCCAAGTCATGAAAGGCAAGGACCTACATCCAAGATTGCTCTATCCAGCAAAGCTTTCATTTAGAATGGAAGGGCAGATAAAGTCAAGTTAAAGGAGTTCATCATCACCAAGCCCTTATTATATGAAATGTTAAAGGGACTTATCTAAGAAAAAGACGATAAAAACATGTACAGTAAAATGACAGCACACTCACAATTATTAGCAACCACACCTAAAACAAAAACAAAAACAATGTAAGCAAACAACTCGAACAGGAACAGAACCACAGAAATGGAGATCACATGGAGGGTTAGCAACAGGGAGTGGGAGGGGGAGAGAGGGGGAAAAGGGACAGAGAATAAGTAGCATAGATGGTAGGTAGAAAACAGACAGGGGGAGGGCAAGAATAGTATGGGAAATGTGGAAGCCAAATAACTTATATGTATGACACATGGACATGAACTAAAGGGGGAGAATGTGGGTGGGAGGGGGTATGCAGAGTGGAGGGGAGTGAAGGGGGGAAAATGGGACAACTCTAATAGCATAATCAATAAAATATATTTAAAAAGAGCAAAGATATATCAAATGCTATGCTAAAATTAGGATATACTGTGTGTATAGTAGTTTGTTAATCTGGTATAATAACCAATGTGTCAGAAAAAAAATAAAAAAGGAAGTGACATGAGATTGATTACTTAGTAACTATGCAGACTCGTTAGACTTGAAAAGAAGAAAACAGTACTAACTACATATAATCCATCTGTAATTTTTTAAATCATTAAACTTATTCAGTTTGAAAAACAATGAAAATAAAGACAAATAACTCATAAAACTACCTTCCTAATATAACCACTCTGAGCATTTCGATGTTTCAAGTCAGTTCATTTCTTATGTGTTTGCTTTTAAATCTTGAAATTGCAACATAAAATATAATTGCATATTCTTTTCATTAGATACTATGTCATACATATATCCTATATTGCTGCATAATCTTCATAGCTAAAATTTTAATGGCTGGCTAATATTTTATTTAATTGACCTACTATGAAAATGACACGACAGTGATTATCAAGTGCCCTCCAATTAAAGTTCCCAACAGAAATTCCTAACTTGGTGAATGTTGCTATTTTTATTTTATTTTATTATTTTATTTTATTTTATTTTATTTTATTATTTTAT
Source organism: Phyllostomus hastatus (assembly GCF_019186645.2). Classification (NCBI taxonomy): domain Eukaryota; kingdom Metazoa; phylum Chordata; class Mammalia; order Chiroptera; family Phyllostomidae; genus Phyllostomus; species Phyllostomus hastatus. The sequence goes on from NW_025334028.1 coordinate 6,420,923, forward strand.
TTTTTACTTTTATTAGTATTTATTTTTTTAATTATATTCTTTTTTTTAAGATTTTATTTATTTATTTTTTAGAGAGGGAAGGGAAGGAGATATAGAGAGAGAGAGAAACATCAATGTGTGGTTGCTGGGGGTTATGGCCTGCAACCCAGGCAATGTACCCTGACTGGGAATCGAACCTGCAACACTTTGGTTCGCAGCCCGAGCTACGCCAGCCGGGTATTAGTATTTATTTTATGCTGAATTTACTCCCGGGCCATAATATTTTGTTTCTTCAGTTTGTTCTGGGATATCTTCTTCTGTGTAATTTCCTCTTCTGGTTTAGGAGCAATCTCCTTTTTTCCATAAGGATCATTTCAATGTGGCATGGAGAGCTCATGTATGGGTTAATCTTCCCATGAGCTCTGTAACTTCTGTGCTGCATCTTGGGAGCTTTGTTCACCTGGATGTGCTCAATGACCAGAGAATCCGCATCTAAACCCTTAAGTTCAGCATTACTCTCTGCATTTTTAAGCATGTTCGGCAAAACCCCAGCACTCTTTTGGGGCCACTGACACTGTGTGCAGTCTCACTGTTTGACCTGGGCACACCTACCAACTCCACCATTATATTGACGGAATGGGACACACTGCTTTTTTTAAAATATATTTTATTGATTATGCTATTAGAGTTGTCCCATTTCCCCCTTCACTCTCCACCCTGCACACCCTCTCCCACCCACATTCCCGTCCTTTAGTTCATGTCCATGAGACACATTGCTTCTGTAAAGTGACATCTTTCAGATACTTGGTGACTGAAATGCATTTTCAAATATGCATACCCTTGATGGCTTGGGCAGTTTCACAAGTGTTCTTAAAGTGAACATGAAGATTTGAACCTCTTGATTTACATGATTTTGTAGGGTTCTCTCGGTCAAGTGAATGGCGAACCATCTTCAGAGGTCACCTCTGGTCACTTTTGGGCAAAGGCTGGCTATTTTTATTTTTAAAGAATTTTTTGTAGGGTTGGAAATAATCAGACTTGACTGTTTCCTGCTTCCCTCAAGATTAATGTTCTCCTTTTTCTTGCATCTACTCTGTGTCAATTACCTTTTAATTGGTAATTCAGCCTTATAGTTTCCCTTATATGAGGAAGGTGTTATTCTTTTTTTTTTCCTTTACAGATTTTATTTTTAGAGAGAGGAAGGGAAGGAGAAAGACAGGGAGAGAAACACCAATGTGTGGTTGCCTCCCATGCACCCCATACCAGGGACCCATCCCACAACCCAGGCACATGCCCTGACCTGGAATTGAACCAGCTACCCTCTGGTCCATAGGCTGGCACTCAGTCCACTGAGCCACACCAGCCAGGGCAGAAGGTGTTATTCCACAGGTGGCAAACACAAGGCCCATGGCCCGAATTCAGCCCTCCACCTTGCTTTATCCCAGGAACTTGTTTCTACCTGGCAGCAGCGCCAAGCTCTCACTTAACAGTTAAGGAGTAGTTACATTTATACAGTCCTAAAATTACATTCGGCCCTTTGAAGGCAACCATGAGGCTGATGTGGCCCCTGGTGAAAATGAGTTTGACACCTTCGTGTTATTCTTTATGCCAGCCATAAATGTTCAGGTCACTGGAAAGGAAACCTTTTCTAGTCCCTAAAATCGTACATAAATAAATTAACAAATTTGCATTTTGGTTTTTGCAGTGGCATCTTGTGTGTTTGTAGAGTAGCAGAAACTGTACTTAAAATCTGAGCACCAGACCATGGTCTGTGGCAGGCATATTAAAGTACTGCCACCCTGTGGGTCCTTTTGGGGAGATTTTCATTCCCATCTCTGTCTTCTGAATTTTGACCTCACTGACTATGGGAGACGTCAAAGCTGAAACTGACCAAAGAACAAAACAAAACAAACAAACAAAAAAATATCCAAGCGATTGACAACTACAGCTTAATTTGCAGGAGGTAGCTAAGAAAAGGATGGAGTGAACTCATCTGTAGCCATAGCTCCAAATACCATCTCATGTTGATACCTTTAAGACTTCCATTCAGGTTTCTGCTTTACTGTTATTGCATGTTGTTTCAGGTGCCTTCCATTATATAAAGATTTGGCATTATCTGGATTCCTGCCCCCCTTCAACATATAACTTAAAGCCCTGTTGATCAGTGTGGCATATTTCTGGAAAAATCTGTTTTCCTCTAGACTGTTAGGGATGAATTCTACCTCTAGCCAAGACACTAGTTTTCATTAGCCAAAGATGTGATTTAGGAAACTAAATTCTTTGCAGCTGCTATCCCCATACCATATCATTCTTCCTCCCCACTGGCCACCTTCTATTGAAAACAGTGTTGAGAATGCTGTTTGTACTCATTTTTAAAATTTAATCATTATTGTTTGTATTCTTAATTACTCCATCTTCTGATTCAGCACCTCCTTAATGCACATCCTCAGTCCCTTCTGCAAGGAGGATGGAAGAATTTCCCCACAAATCAGTAAAGGCAGATAGTGACTGTCTAGTTTGAGGAGACTAGACAATGTATCACTTACCAATGAGATACTCCAGGAAGACAGCACAGCCCTCCATGAGCCGCAACGGGGACCAAGCCTGCCGCAGATCTTCCTCAGGAGTTGCCAATCATCATTCAGCAAACAGACAGTTTGTCATGGCCTTCAGTGTGGCAAGCAGCGTAACAGGCCTAGCACAGAGTCTAGCTATCAGCTTTTCTTTCTGGGCCTAGGAGCTAGTAGCCTCACACTTGTAAAGCTTCATTATTTTAGTTTGAACCATATTCCTACTTTTTAAAATAATAGTAATGTGCACAAGTGATATGTGAGTACAGCTTCACATTAAAAATTGAGAGAAACAGAAGAATAGAGAGTAAAAGAAAGTCTTTTTTAAAAAAAGATTTTATTTATTTACTTTTAGAGGGGAAGGGAGGAAGAGAGAGAGGAAGAGAAACATCCATGTGTAGTTGTCTCTCGTGTACCCCCCACCGAGGACCTGCTTGCAACCCAGGCATGTGCCAGGCAGGACTGGGAATCCACCCGGCAACCCCTTGATTTGCAGGCCGGCACTCAACCACTGAGTAACACCTGCCAGGGCAAGAAAGTTCTCTTTACCTCTAATCCACTCCCACTCTCTAAATATAGACACATAAACTTTTGAATGGTACCACCATTTTGTGACCTCTTAGGGCATATCACCCCTCAACATATCGATGTGTTCACCAACCGGGAAGCCTCCACTGAAGTTCAGTATTCAGAGTTTATATTAGGGTTTCACTATGTAATCACGATTGATTGAATGATCAGCCAAGGGAGTGAACTCAATCTCCAGCTTCCCTCCTCTTCCTTGCATGCCAGAAGGTTGGGCTGATATTACATAGCTCAAAGCCCCAAACCTCTAATAACATGGCCAGGCACCACCCTAAAGCTATCTACGGCTCCACCATGAGTCGCCTCTTAACATAAAATCAGTTGTGATCCAAGGGGTTCATGAAAAACCAAGATACCCTCCAAGAACCAGGGACAAAAGCCAGTCATATTCTTTACTATGCAACAATAACTAAGAAAACCTAAAATGTAAGTCTACACTAAACCTTGTGCATAAATGCTTATTGCAGCATTATTTATAATAGCCAAAAAGTGGAAATAAGCTAAATGTCTATCAACTGCTAAATGGATAGGTAAAATATGGTATATTCCTATGTTTCAGAGGTTCTTGAAAATACCCCTGTAGTCAATGATTCATCAACAGGGTTCCAAGGACTCAGCATGTAGTTATGGTTAAAATGTATGACAATAAAGTGATATAAAGCAAAATCAATGAAGGCAAAAGATGCATGAGGCAAAATCTACTGGAAACCAGGTACCAGCTTCCAAGAATCTTCTCCCAGTGGAATTGCATAGAATGAGCTTAAATCCTCCAGCAAAGAATTGTGACAAAATGTGTGAAATGTTGTCTACCAGGAAGCTAGTTAGAGACTCAGTGCCTAAAGTTTTTATTGGGAGCTGGTCATGTAGGCACCCTCTGCCAAGCATGGTACCAAGATTCCTGACTCCCAGAAGGAACAAAGGTGATAAGCATAAACCACATTATTTGTAAAGTTAAGGCAGAGTAAACAATTCTTATCAGTTAGGGTATGGTGGAAATCTCCCCAGATTCAAGTACCAGATGCCAGCCAAGGACTAACCTTGCAAGCAAGACTTTCTTGGGCTTGCTATGTTAACTCTTTTCTGCACACCATACAATGCAATATTATCCAGTAATCAAAAGGAATAAAGTATTGGTAAATGCTACAACATGGATGAACCTGGAAACATTATACAAAGTGAAAGAAGCCAGCAACAACAGGCCACATATTGTATGATTCCGTACATAGGATATACCCAGAATAGACACATCTATAAAGATAGAAAATTAGTATGGTTGCCTAGGGCTGGGAGGTTGGAGGAAAATGGAAAGTGATTGCTAATGGGTATGGGGTTTCTTTTTGAGGTAATAAAAATGTTCTAAAGTTGATTGTGATAATGGTTACATGACTTTTTGAATAACTAAAAACCATTGAGTTGTACACTTTAAATGAGTGGACAGTGTGTTATGTGAATTATATCTCAACACAGCTATTGTATAAAAAGTGAATAGAAGCATAAAGTATATGATTGTTTAACCACTAAGCTGTACACCTCAAACCAATATAAAATAAAATTGAAAAAAATGAATAAAAGCAGTTAATTGTAGTATGTTTATAAGTGCCTTTTGTTTTACTTTTAGAAATAAAAATTGAAAAATATTTGTGTGCAAAAAGAATAAAATTTCAAAGGAGAATTGTGAGTTTGCTGTTATTTTACTATAAATGTTTTTTATCGTCTTTTTCTTAGATAAGTCCCTTTAACATTTCATATAATAAGGGCTTGGTGATGATGAACTCCTTTAACTTGACTTTATCTGCCCTTCCATTCTAAATGAAAGCTTTGCTGGATAGAGCAATCTTGGATGTAGGTCCTTGCCTTTCATGACTTGGGATACTTCTTTCCAGCCCCTTCTTGTCTGTAAGGTCTCTTTTGAGAAATCAGCTGACAGTCTGATGGGAAGTCCTTTGTAGGTAACTGCCTCCTTATCTCTTGCTGCTTCTGGGATTCTCTCCTTCATTTTAACCTTGGGTAATGTAATGATGATGTGCCTTGGTGTGTTCCTCCTTGGGTCCAACTTCTTTGGGACTCTCTGAGCTTCCTGGACTTCCTGGAAGTCTGTTTCCTTTGCCAGAGTGGGGAAGTTCTCCTTTACTATTTGTTCATATAACTTTTCCACTTGTTGCCCTTCCTCTTCTCCTTTAGGTACCCCCTATAATTCAGATGTTGGAACGTTTAAAGATGTCCTGGAGGTTCCTAAGTCTCTCCTCATCTTTTTGAACTCTTGTTTCTTCATTCTTTTCGGATTGGATGTTTCTTTCTTCCTTTTGGTCCACACTGCTGATTTGAGTCCCAGTTTCCTTCCCATCACTATTGGTTCCCTGTGCATTTTCCTTTATTTCACTTAGCGTAGCCTTTATGTTTTTATCTAATTTGCAACCAAATTCAACCAATTCTGTGAGCATCCTGATTACCAGTGTTTTGAACTGTGCATCTGATCGGTTGGCTACCTCTTCATCTCTTAGCTGTATTTTTTCTTGAGCTTTGATCTGTTCTTTCGTTTGGGCCATTTGTTTTGTTTGTTTTGTTTTGTTTTGATGCACCTGTTAGGTAGTGAGGGGTGGAGCCTTAGGTGTTCACCTGGGCAGGGCAACCCATGTGGCTGGGTTGTGACCCTGTATGTGAGCCAGGGGTCCGAGAGGGAACAATGGGGCCAGGTCTGCTCTTTGCCGGATTTCAGGCACTGCCCCCCACCTGCCCCCCGAGCTTCCCACAAACAAATTGGACCCTTCTGGTGCTGATTCCCATGTGGGTGGGTTTGTGTACTTTCTAGGACCCTGTGGGTCTCTCCAACGAACTCTCCTGTGAGGCTGGGAGTTTTTTCTGGCACCTCAACCCCCACAGGTGTTTTCAATCAGTGGTGTGATGCTTTATTTCCCCTGCACTGGGACCCTGGGTTGCTTAGTCTGTCTCGTTCCCCAATTTCACCAGGTTTGTCTGCTTGTGAATGTGGGTGGGACCGCTTGGTCTGCCAGCTGCCTGATTCGACGAGCCCCTCCACAATCTGCTGCACACTGGGTCCGCCAGCCACCTCTTTGCTGGGAGCCCTCTCTGTCCCAGCTGCCCGACTCCATCCCTCCTATTGGTCTGGGTGAATGTGTCTACTTCAAGTCCTTGGTTGTCGGACTTCCATACAGTTAAATTTTCTGTCGGGACTGGTTGTTTTTTGTTTCTAAATTGTCCTTATTTTGGTTGTGCAAGGAGGCACTGTGGTGTGTCTGCTTATGCCTCCATCTTGGCCGGAAGTCCTGTGCTAATGGTTTTTATGCATGCCTCCATCCCTTTTTCTCTATAGTGTACTACTACCTGAGATTAAAGGTGATTTAAAGTCCCCAGGAACTTCAGTGATGTTAGCACATCACTCTTCTAAACTCAAAATAAAAGTGAAAATTTGAGTTCTGAATATGTAAAATGATCTATTGACATTTCCAGCCCAGGATTCTGAAGGCTGTTCACTTCATGAAGAAAGACCTAGTGATCCTTGGTAAGAATACCCAGAAAAACTGCTGGTTAAGTTACCCTACACACTGACTTCCAGACAGTCTTCTTTTGTTCTCTTTCATCCCTGAAGTCCTATATTGTTCCCTTGCGCTGTGCTGCATCCACAGCAGTTTTCCTGATTCATTTCCCCATGAAAATTAAATTTCTAGTTTTTTAACATCCCCCACCTTCCACAACTAAACATCCTCTTTGTGACTCCAGATTCCCACAGCCCCTCTTTGCTCCAGTCATTTCTCCATAGTCCAAAACCATCCCTACCAGCTGACTCATTTTCCTGCTGCATGTCTCCCTACTGTCAGCTTAACCAGATAAGTTCAGACAAAGTAACTTAAATGTGTTTGATAGCCTTTAACTTTCTAATTGAAAAGATAATTACTATTTTAAAATAAAATAATGGGCACACATTATAGGACATTAATAAAATAGATTTTTCTCCTTACTTATTTTCTGTATTTTTAGTATTTGCCATTTGGTTAAAAAAAAAAAAGAAGAAATTTCTTACTGTAGTGCAAGGAAAATTTGAAGAATGCACAAACAAATAATTATCTTCAATTATCCTTCCTTTTTGTAGGTGAAGGAGAAAAATCTTTGTATTACCTAATGGCCATTCTAGGAAGCCCAAAGATTTTTTTTAAAGATTTTATTTATTTATTTTTAGAGAGACGGAAAGAGAGGGAGAAAGAGAGGGAGAGAAACATCCATGTGAGAGAGAAACATTGATTGGTTGCCTCTCACACACCCCCAGTTGGAGACCTGACCTGCAACCCAGGCATGTGCCCTTATTGGGAATCGAACAGGTGAACTTTTGTTTTGCCAGACAATGCCCAAACCACTGAGGCATACCGGTGAGGGCTTTTTTTTTTTTTTTAATGAGTTTTTTTTTAAATAATGTTTTTTTAAATTTTATTTATTTATTTTTAGAGAGGGAAGGGAGGGAGATAGAGAGAGAGAGAGAGAAACATCAATGTGCGGTTGCTGGGGGTTATGGCCTGCAACCCAGGCATGTACCCTGGCTGGGAATCGAACCTGGGACACTTTGGTTCCCAGCCTGCGCTCAATCCACTGAGCTACGCCAGCCAGGGCTAGGGCTTTTTTTTTTAAACTCATTAATTTTAGAGAGACAGAGGAGAGAGACAGAGAGACACTGATTTGTTGTTCCACTTATTTATGCATTCATTGGTTACTTCTTGTGTATGCCCTGACTGGGGATCAAACCTGCAACCTTGGAGTATTGAGATGACACTCTAAAAAACTGAGCTACCTGGCCAGGGCTGATGGTGTACTTTTGAAGCACAATAGTCTTTAATTTTGATGAAATGCAATTTATCTTTTTTAGTTTTGCTCTTGTGTTTTTGGGAAGTGTTGCTTAATCCAAGGTCACAAATGTTTACTCCTATGCTTTTATGTTTTCTTCTAAGGATATTATAGCTTGAGCTATTACATTTATTCAATCATTTATAGATAATTATTTTTGTATATGTTATGAGGTAGGTGTCCAACCAACTTTATTTTTTTGCATGTGGATATCAAATTGTCCCAATACTGTTTGCTGGAAATACTATTCTTCCATTGAATTGCGTTGGCAACCTTGTCAAACTCAATTGATCATAGTTGTAATGATTTGTTTATGGACCTTCAATTCTATTCCATTGACCTATATGTCTATTTTTACACCAGTAAAACACTGTCTTGGTTACTGTAGCTTTGTAGGAAATTTTGAACTTAGAAAGCATTAGTCCTCCAACTTTGTTCCTTTCCCCGCAAGGTTGGCTATTCTGGGTCCCTTATATTTCCATAAGAGTTTTAAAAATATGTATATTTCAATTACACTTTACATTTGATATTATTCTGTATTATCAGATATACAGCATAGTCATTAGAAAATTATGTACTTTACAGAGTGGTCCCCTGGATGTTTCAAGTACTGACCTGGCTCCATACATAGTTATGACCACATTACTGACTATATTGCCTATGCTGTCATTTTCATATTTCCATAAGAATTTTAAGGTCAGCTTGTGAGTATCAGCAAAGTGTCCAGCTTAGGGTTTGATGGTGATTACATTGAATCTGTAGATCAAGTTAGGGAGTATTGCCATTTTAACAAATTAGGCCCAACCCATGAACATGAATGAGCTATATTTCTACTTATTTAGGTATTCTTTTATTTCTTTCAACAATATTTTACAGTAAACTATTTTAAAGTCTTCCATTTATTTTGTTAAATTTAGTGCTAAGCATTTCATTTTTGAAGCTATTGCAAAAAGAATTGTCTTCTTAATTTCATTTTTGGATTGTTTATTGCTAGTATATAAAAATAAAATTGATTTTGTATATTGATCTTATACTCTGCAGCCTTGCTGAACTTAATTATTATTCCTAATGTATTTGTGGATTCTTTACTATTTTCTATATACAAGATCATATCATCTGCAAGTAGTGATAGTTTTACTTCTTCCTTTTCAATCTGGATACCTTTCATTTCTCTTTCTTGCCTAACTGGCCTGGTTAGAACTTTCAGTAGTACCATGTTGAACAGAAGTAACAAGAGTTAACATCCTTCTCTAGTTCCTCATCTAAGGGGCAAAGCAATCTTTTACCATTAAGTATGATGTTAGTTGTGGGGTTTTTACAACAATTTTTATCAGGTTAAGGAATTTCCCTTTTGTGTTAGTCTGCTCAGACTGCCATAACCAAATATTATAGACTGAGTGGTTTAAGCAATAGACATTTATTTTTTCAAAGTTCTGGAAGCTAGAAGGCTAAGATCAAGGTGCCACCAGGGTTGGATTCTGATGAGGTCTCTTTTCCTGGCTTACTGATGGCTCCTTCTTGCTGTGTCCTGACATGGCTTTTACTTTGTGTATCTGTGTAAGTAGAGAACTAACTATCTCTGATGTCTCTTTCTTATAAGGACATCGGGTCCTATTAGATTAAGGCCCTACTCTATGACTTAATTTAACCTTAATTTCCTCCTTAAAAGTCCTAGTTCCAAATAAGTCACATTTGGGGTTAGGGCTTTAACATATGAATTGGGGAGGGCACAGTTTAGTCCATAATATTTTCTATTCCTAGTTTGTTGAATGTTTTGTTCTTTTTTTTAAGATTTTATTTATTTATTTTTAGAGTCCTGTGCTAACAGGACTCTAGAGAGAGTGGAAGGGAAGGAGAAAGAGAGGGAGAGAAACTCAATGTGTGGTTACCTCTCATGTGCCCCCTACTGGGAACCTGGCCTGCAACCCAGCCAGGCATGTGCCCTAGACTGGTAATCCAACCAGCGACCCTTTGGTTTGCAGGCCTGCACTCGATCCACTGAGCTACAACAGGCAGGGCTGTTTTGTTTCTTTTAAATCATGAAATTGTGTTGGATTTTGTCAAGTAGTTTTTTTTTTTTTTTTTTAGAAAGAGGGAACGGGAAGGAGAAAAAGAGGGAGAGAAACATTGATGTGACAGAAGTACCAATTGGTTGCCTCTCTTTTGCAATCTGTCCAGGGACTGAACCTGCCACTTAGGCATGTGCCCCGATCAGGAATCGAACCTTTCACTTTGTGAGACAATGGCCACCTGATCAACCCACACCAGTAGGGCTGTCAAGTGTTTTTTCTGCATCTTTTAAGGTTATGTGGTTTTTGTTCCTCAGTGTATTAATGTGGTATGTTACACTGGAATTGATTCTTAGATATCAAAATTAACCTCACATTCCTGGGATAAATTCCAGTTAAGTCAGAGTATATAATCCTTTTAATTGATATATGTTGCTGGATTCTGTTTTTTAAGTTTTTTGTTTGTTTTTTAAGTATATGTGTGTAGAGCCCTGGCTGGTGTGGCTCAGTGGATTGAGTGCTGGCCTGTGAACTGAAGGGTTGGTCACCAGTTTGATTCCCAGCCAGAGCACATGCCTGGATTGTGGGCCAGGTCCACAGTAGGGGGCATGTGGGAGGCAGCTGATTGATGTCTCTTTCATACATTGATGTTTCTCTTCTTCCCTTCCTCCCTCCCTTCCCTTTTCTCTAAATGTAAATAAAATCTTTAGAAAATGTATTATATATAAAAAACTGTATATATATATTCATAGACATATTAGTCTAGTTTTCTTGTATATCTTTGTTGGGTTTTGATATCACAGTAATACTGGCCTCATAAAGTGAGTTGAGAAGTGTTTCATCATCTTTTGTTTTTTGGAAGAATTTGTGAAAAATTGGTGTTAATTCTTTAAACATTTTTGTGAAATTCACCAGTGAAGCATCTGGTCCTGGGTTTTTCTTTATGGAATCTTTTTTTTTTTAAGTTAATTCAATCTCTTTACTTGTTCAGTTTTTCTATTTATTGTTGAGATAGTTTCAGTAGTTTTTATTTTTCTAGGACTTTGCCTATTTCACCTAGGTGATCTAATTTGTTGGTACACAATTGTTTATTGTATTCCCTGAGAGGGAAGTTACAGTGCCACAAAACTTACTGTCTACAGATAGGTACTCTAAAGAAATGCTCCTTGGATTGTTGCAAGACTTTATTTCCAGAGTTCTGAAAAAATTCATTTTGAGAAAATTTACCACTGTGCTTAATACTTTTATGGAGAAGTAAAATTTGTGGTGTGCTTCTGATTGAAATGTGTTATATATCCATTCCATGTTCATTTTTTTTTTTTGGTGGAGGGGCTAAAAATTAATTTAATAATGATAATTTTAGTACCTCTGGCTCTTCAGGAGAGTTGGGAAGCCACACTTGGGAACTCTCATTCAGGAACTATTCCCAAAATCACAGAACTGGCTCCATAAAGACACCCTGTTTCTACTGCTGCTTCTCCTGCTCTACACAAATACTGATGACAAATGGCTTTTGACATTGACATCACCAGTACGAGTCACTGGATATTGCTGCTAGAACCACTGCTCCTTTGGGAAGGCACCTGCCACCATGGCTGCCCCCGTTCTAGCATTTGATTCACTAGGTCCTGTTTCAAGGTATGATGTAGGAGAATTCCAACTGATACAGCTGAGATCATATATTTATGCTCTGGCAGTAAGGGAGCCTTGCACAGTGGTTTTACATTTCCATATGTTAAAAAACAATCTTTGTAGAAACAATCAGAAATCAAGGGTGAAGAAATTATCTTCATTTCTTTTTTCCAGGCATGTGAGGCCCCTTACCTTTCTAGGACTATCTTAAATTCTGAGATTGAGGTTCCCTTAACCACCCATGTGAGGAACCTGGGCTATCTAGTCTTGAAAGTGTAGCCCTTTGAAAGGGTTTTGATGGAGTAATTAGGGTGTAAGTTTCTACCTGGGGTTGGACCTACACTTTGACTGCTATGTCCTTTGTATATAAGGCCATCATAACCCAGCTTTGAGTTGCTAGGCTTACTTTTCTAGGTTTTGACCTTCTCTTAGATTTTAGCCTGGTGAATCTCTCTCCTCTCTTTCTCTTCCTCCTTCCCTCCCTCTCTCTCTTGCTGTCTCCTATTTTCACTTGCTCTTTCAGTTTTTTTTTCAAGAGAACTTTTTTCAATTAAAGTTTATATTCAATATTATTTTGTATTTGTTTAGGGCTCTGTCAGTTTTTTAAAGAAAATATTAAATTTTTATTTTTATCCTGCTTTAGAAGGATTGGTTTGAATTATTCAGGCCATCCGTATTTTCTCAAGTAAATACTTTTTAAGAAATTTTATACCTTTTATCTTATGTTGTGGAGGACCAAAAAAACACCCTGGAATTCTTATAAAAATTGTGTATTTATTCTTACATATTTAAACTTAAGTCACCTTCAAAGTACTCTTTATTTGATGCAATACACCTATTGAGATGTTTTTTCCACTGCTCTAAAGTTTTTGAACTCGTTTATTTTGATGACTTTTAGTGCTTCTGCCATTTTTTGTTTCACCTTTCACATTGGCAAAACATTTCCCTTTGAGCACTTTTTTCATCCAGGGAAACAAAAAAAGTCACTGGGGTGAGGCTGGGTGAATAGAGAGGGTGGGGCACAGGGGCCATGCTGTTTTTGGTCAAAAAACTGCTGAACACCCAGTGGGGTGTGGGTGGGTGCATTGTCATGGTGGAAGATAAGTCACCTGTTTGCCACGCGTGTTTGTGTAAATCACCCACCACAAAACGGCAAATGCATTGAAATTCTTCGAAAAAGTTCACTGAAGCTCAATGCAGCCTCACACAACACCAGCTGGTACACTAATACAGATAGGTTCCCAGAACACTCACCTAGCAGGGGAAGCCTGTACTACAAGGAGCCTGTCCTCCAGAAGATAATTCCATTTTTTGGGAACCCCGCCTTGTATATGTACATGTGTAAATACTCTTATACTATATGTAGGACTGTGCTAATGCATGGGAATGTGAATACATAATACAAAATAAAAAAAAGAACAGGATATGATATTAGAAGCAATTTATGGCATGATCAATCTGAGAACCTTTTGACATCTTCACATGCTTCCTCCCCACCCCGCCCCCGCTTTCTCACGGCAATAAATGGAGTTAATAAATTGACCGTTCTTCTTAGGTTATACTGAGTTTGTATACCTTTCCTAAGAGAACTGTCGAGAGAACAACAATTAATGCCTGTATATTTCCTGGTTAAGAGTGCTTGATTGGACCTGGCTGAGTAGCTCAGTTGGTTAGAGTCACCCTGCTTTGTCAAGTTTGCGGGTTTGATTCCCAGTCAGGGAACATACAAGAAACAACAAATGAATGCAGAAGTGAAACAACAAATCAATATTTCTCTAAAATCAGTCAATAAGAGTACTTGTTTCTATTAAAAGGAGAAATTTGCTCCTTGGTATCCTTAATGAAGAATGGTTTAGTTTCATCAAGGAACATTTCACATCCATAATTAAAAAAATTTCAGAAAAAAACAGACTTTTGTTATCTTCAACAACATAGTAAATATTTCTAAAATCCTAGGTCACCCTTATCTGAAAGGTATAGTCCCAAGACCCCCGTGGAGTCTGAAACTGATATTTACTGTTTTTCTATATATATCTACCTATGATAAAGTTTAACGTATAAATGGTAAGAGATTAACATTAACTACTGATAAAATAGAATAACTGTAACAACCTGCTATAACAAGTTATGTGAATGTAATGTCTCAGGAACTGGCAAGAATTTTTTCCCTTCACAATTTCACATTTGTTCATACTGTAGATTTTAACAAGCACTCAGCATATATATATTTTTCTGCTCTGAAGTCTAGTATTGTCACTTTTTCACTTAAAGGAAGTAAAGTATGCCAAAGGCTTCTCTTTGGCATATCTGAATTCCCAGCATCACTACTCTTGCCCTTTGGAGTCATTATAACTAAAATAAGTTACTTGAACACAAGTACTGCAATACCATGACAGTTGGCCCAATAATTGAGTTACAAAGTGACTAAGGCCAGGGGAGGGGGGCATATACAGCAAGGACACGCTGGACAAAGGGATGATTCACATCCACATTGGGGCAGAGTAAGATAGCACAGGATTTTATTATGCTATTCAAAATGGTGCAATCTAAAACTTACAAACTACCTCTGTAATTTTTTAATCTTTTTATTTGATGTTAGAAACGGAAACATCAACAGGAGACAAACATGGCTTGCCTCCTGCACGCACCAACAGGGGATCAAACCTGCAACCTTTGGTGTATAGGACAATGCTTCAACCAACTGACCCACCCAGTCAGGGCTGATATTTTCAATTAGCTAACTGGTCCAATTGGAAAAATCAGGGGACTGATTGGTTTTCCACAGAGCCTTTTGTGGGACTGGCTATTACTGTCTCTCATCAATAGAACAATCACCCTATGAGTATTCAGCCAATACACACAAATATCCAAGTACCATCTAGAAACTTTTTGTGCAACTCATCAATGACAGCAAATTCAATAGTTTTGTTTGCCATAAAGTTTCAAGAGCCCCTTAAACTAGATGACTTTCAAAGTCTTTAATTTCCCTGAGACGATATGTAAATATTTGTGTATAGACATGTTGGGTTTATCAGAAGAGGTCTGCAGGGTTAAGGATAGTGTTTCTCAGGTATTTCTAACATGTACTGATCTTTGATAATCTTACATACTTTACCAAGTCGTCACGAGTATGTTTTCAAACTAGACCTCAGTCCCACTACCCTGAGATTATGACATGCCTCCCCAAGTGGTGCACCTCTTAGATGAATACTGGTAAAGAGTAAAACCAAAGATTAAACTGCCACTTAACACAAATTAAGTCTTCAGACCGTTCAGCATTACCATGTAATTCCCAGAACACCACTGTATTCTTTCCCAGTTTTTTGTAAAATGTAGTTAACGTCAAATGTGAATAATCTTGTTATTCAAACTTGCTAAAATTCCACACCAAATTTGACTGTTTCAAGAACAGCCCCTATTTTTATGGCCAATACGCTTCGAAGGACATGAAGATAACCAAGTTGCATTACTTTTGCTCAAAAAGTTGAGACCATAATGGCAAATGGCTATTCTATTAGGTTAGAAAGTCTGAGGGGGACTTTTTACGGAACATATCCTCATTTTAATGCTAGGAATCAATTCAAATGATATACACTCATCTCCTACAACTAGAAATTTGTTTACACATCTGCGGTGTCTTGAATTGCCTTTTCAACTAGTGCAATTCAAGATCTTGTGGTTGACATTCTATAAAATCTTGGTAGTGATTTTTCAGATGTCTCTGTATTTTTATTAATAAAGATTAGCAAAAGGTACAGTCTCTGTCACCATTATGAAAAAAGATACATGGCAGAGAATGAAATAAAAGCTGTGTTTATGTTAGGTATCCCAATAGGAAATGAATTCTTAATGTTTCTAATATTATAAACATAGCTGTGAGACTACGGGATAGTAATATTAAAATTGATAAGGTTTCTGTTAGGATAAACACAGAACTTGATTTAAACAATTTAGGAAGCATATTTAACATGATATATAGGTTAGCTAGTTTATTATAGGTACTTCAGAATTTCTACCCACACCCTCTCAATTGTTAAATCACTTTTAGTTCTCAGTACTTTGGAATGAAACCTTAATACTATTCATTCTAACAGATGTCTATAGCAGTAGCGTTGGCATATTTATTTCAAATTTACATGTTGGCATTCATAGAGCCCCAAATCCAAGTTGTCTAGTCTAAAGCACCTTGTTAAGTAAAAAAAAAAAAAAACAAAAACACACAAAAGCATACTTATTCCCCCTCCAATTCTTTGTAACAGATCTCAATCACCTCCAGATGTAGTGTATTTCTTAAGTCATATATATTAAGACTTGATTGAAGAGTTTGGATTTTGTTTAAAAAGCCTTTATTCATTTTTGATCAGGGAAAGGACAATCTCAGTGTCAACTTGTCACCTAATCATAAACTTGCAACTTACAGGATTCACTGCCCTAAAGACAGTGCACTTACTGACTTTGACAATGTAACTTGAAATGAAATACCCTTTTTGTTCTCTAGGGTTGTTATGTTTAAAGAATAAACAATCCCTTACAAAACAGCCAACACTGGTACTTGGCCTAGATGTAAGGTCAAAATAGGAAAACAGGAACAAAACAGGCCAACAGCATTGCAACTTGATTAGCCCAGCAAGTACAAACATCATTGGAACAAAGTTGTAGGTGCCAAATAAAAATGGCATGAAAAGTTTACACTTTAAGGTGAGGTCAACTATTCCACATGTGAACACATATGCCAATCCTAATAGCTAATATGGAACCATAAAGACAAAACTTAGAAAATCTTAAATCCAGTAACTACATTTAATGTTAAACTCAAAGCTTCGATTTACCCAAGAAATCCTCCAAAATCTAGAGCAAAAACTGCCACTAATGCACCAGGAAGATCTGTATTAATGACATGGTCACAATTAAGATTTTCATTAACATGACTAAAAGCATACCGTTTCCCACTATTCCTTCCTATGCCTGAATATGGATATGCTTAGCTACTCAACTCATGCAAACTGCATTAGAAAACAAAATCTACTACCATGGCTTTTTCTAAGAGCTCACACCACATTAACAGTTAACACCCAATATAGCTTCCTAAGAATACTTTTGGAGAACTGCTCAGTTTGGTGTTTGCTGTGACATAACAGAATACTAATTTACATAGCCACTACTTCAAATACCTTAATCTAACCTTTGCTCTAATAAACTTATCTGCCAAAATCCTTGTATGACAACGTAACTATCTTTGATAACTCTCAAACTGTAGCTCCTACCAGTGTAACAGTGCTTTCCCCCTAGGTATATCTGGACTTTGATCAATTAGTCCTGGTATTATGATTACTTAAAGGTCTAACAGACCAGAGTGTTAGAATATTTAGCAAATCATAACAAACAGCTTTTCCAGAGACAGAAACAAAGCAAAACCATTAGTATCTATGAAAGGAGCTATCAACATGCTTTGTGCCATTAAAGGGGTACTTTTCCTCAGAATATAATCCTTAGAAAACTCATGGTCTACTAGAAATCTTCCACTAATCACAATAGTGACTATGACATGGAGACATCCATGACATCTTAGTTAACAGGTAATGAACACTGGGAAAAGAGAATACATTTAACAAAGATGGGCAACAGGGTGACACTGTAGCTGGCTACTCATAAGGACCACAGTTCCTCCTCATGGACCAATACTCCTTACAAAATAAACCATGCCTTAATTATTGCTTATTTAAAATCACACTTTTACAGAGCTATTTAGTACCTGACACAGAAAAACAATCACATAAGGAAGCATTTATTTGAGGTTTAACATGAAATTATACAAGTAAAATTTGTATAAACACAAATCCACATTGAATCATAACACAGATAGCAAAAGACAAAGTAAAAACAAAGAAAACTAATTGGCGGCTATATACAGTTGGACAGAGTTGTGTCTTGTACACTAGAAAGTCTTTTACAAAATAATCATCTTAGAGCAACAGAAGATCAATCTTCACTGTTGTCCTGCAAGATGGATTACTTTAGCAATCTCCTCCTAAAAATAAAAACAAAATAGCTATTAGATTTGTGCAACACTGACAAGCTTTCAAAGGTCCACTTTCATGAATTGTTTTAAGTTCTCACTTTATTCTTTTCTTCAATAATTAAAGATCACATGCATATTCACTGGCAAAGTGCTTTTTGGGTAATTAATAAATTTGCCCTGGAGTTCCCAAATGATACCAAATTTAAATCTATTTAGAAAAGAAACTGGGAATGCAACCTTCCCATATCCACAGGTTGAACTGTGCTAGATTAGTCTACTAGAAGCATCTCTAGTAAACCAAGTAAAATGGTAATATACACATAAGTTTTTAAGATGATTATATTTCAAGAAAAATTGCTATGTGCATGTGATCTTTAACTTATATCCCAGATTTTAAAGTTCTTGTTTTGGTTTGTAGATTTCACTATTAGCTATAAAAAGAAAAAGCAAGCATTAAATCTTAAAGAATGAACACTTAAAATGAGGCTCCACAATTGAAATACAACACTAAACAGAAGACCAAAATGATTAAGCTGTAAAAAGGCATTTATGTACTTTAACTCCTGTAAAAAACCATTTAAGTTAAGTTTAGACACTTAATCTCGAAAAAGATTAAAAAAGAAGCCAAAGTCTGAAGTTTTCCACTTTAATCTTTACGCTGGTACATGAAGTTGGAAGAGACCATACCACAGGACAGCGTTTTCTGGTGTATGCCTTGCGCTCTGCCCGCAACGTGCGACCCCCAGAGATAGACGTGGTCAGGGTGACACACGGCCTGCAATGAAGTTCCCGCTGGCGGGTACAAACAAGGTATAATGTCAGAGTTAGAAGACAACATTCGTGTTTTCCTTAAGTTGTACCCATTTCAGTACTTTACCTGTTAATAGTTCTAAAAAAGTTTAATTATTCCTCTAGACCACCTGGTACACAAAGCAAACAGAAAAACTTTAAAGTTTTTCTGTAATACTAAAGAAAGTGAGGTAAAACTTTAAAGTTAAAGATCTATAGACACTTTAGGCAAAACAGGCTAATAAAGCAATTAAAAATTAACATCTTAGTAAAAACAGGCTACGTGATATTGTGTTTTTACTTGTTTTTCATTTGTCTATTGATCTTTAAATTAAATCAGACATTTCCACTGGTGTCTTGTACGTTTATACACACCTGTTTTCTCCAATGCCCTCCTTTAGTATGGCTGATAATTGTTTTGGTGATTGCCACCCCCTCGAGATGCCTTGCCATAAGTGCTCTGTTGGCCTATTTTGACAAGAAATTATGTTAAGACAGTTTTTAATGAAATGATTTCATTACATACATTAGTTAAAAATTATTAAATGCATAAAACTGCATGCCAAATAGGACAGTAATCAGATTATTTTTAAAACAATTATAAACTACTCATATACCACATAATCTTCAACATTTATAACCAGTTTCTATATTAGTATAATTATCTGATGACTATCAAATACCTCAAAAAACGTAACTTCAAATACTCCAATAAATGGAAAACTGACAAATTTGAGTGAGAATGCACTTTAACACTAAATTTTAATACCACTGGTTATGAAATTAAGTTAAATATTCTTACCACTGTAGTCTGCATATCCCTGTCCATATCCATAGTTCCCATAGTTATACCCAGTATAATCATAGCCGCCATAGCCACTATAGTTTTGATCACCACCATAGGCACTATTGTAATTTCCATATCCTTGATCATAATAGTTATTAAATCCTTGGTTCCAGTTTTGGCCCTGACCTGAAACAATGCATGAGATTGTTAGGAAACAACTTCTGACCCCTCCTCTAATTCTAACATCAAACGATGCAAATCTTAACTTTATTTCTGAGAGAAAATATTCTAGTTGTTATAAAAGGGGGGCGCGGCAGAAACTCCAATTGTGCTAGTATCAGGCTTCCTAAATGTAATGGGAAATCAGAACAAAGGTAAAGACAAGTAAGACTAACCTTAAAGCAGGAATTCCTGCTCAAAAATACCTATCACACCATTTACATTTAATGGCATTATTTTCCCATCAGTGATGACAATGTCACAGCACCCATTCTTTGAAAAGGTGAAACCAGTAAACTCAATAAAACCAAAAACCCACCCACTCAACTATGCATTCTTCACATTAAGACAATTTAAGTCTGGCTTTACTTTCCTGTTGACTTATTTATATTTTGCAGTTTATAGCTTAAGCCATTAAGCCATTTCCCAAGAATTTACTCTTACCTCGGCCACGACCCCTAGCACCACCTCTTCCACCAGCTGCAGCACCTCTTCCTCCTTTTTGTTGTTGCTGTTGCTGTCTATATACCTCTTTGGGTTGGGCAACTTTGATTTCACACTACAAATTTTAAAAAGCAAACAACGTTATTGAAGTTCTAATGTTAAGCCATTATAGTTTTAAAATAGATTGAGAAATTATTTTGCAAATAAGAAATTCAAAATCCCCATTTAATACAATTATAATGGTTTTACCTTCCCAGAACCAATTTGATGATATCTGCTTTCTAACAATTTCTTTACAGGCTCCTCATCTGTGTATGTGATAAAACAAAAACCTCTTCTTTCATTTGTTTTTGTATCCATGGGAAGTTCAATATTTTCAATCTGAAACCAAAAACACACTCGATCATCCAGCAGTGGTAAAAAGCCACCCCATGGGCTCTTTGCAAGCTTCAACACGTTATTCCAATAATACGACCTGAATAGAGACTATTGCCACTTAATATCAACATCAAAATAATGTTTTAGCTGTTAAACATGTAGAAGGGAGAGCAAAACTTCCTTCATTTAGTGTTATTTTAAATTCCACAAATACAAGTTATTAAGTCCAAATACTGACCACATCAAATAATCCATGTTTTTGCCAAAATAAATGAAAAACTGGTTTCTATACAGCACAGAAGGCAGTGATAAAAGTATGGTGACTGGAAGGAACTCAAGGAGTAATTTAACCCCTCCCCCACCTGACACATGAGCTTGTTCTGTAAGAAGTGGGCCAGAGATGAATACTACATAAAACATAAAATACACATATACAACCACACAAGCGCACCTCACCAAAGGCTCCAAAATATTCTTTAATTTGTTCTTCTGAAGTATCTGGGCTCAATCCACCCACAAAAACCTTTTTGGGGGGTTCCTTCCCTTTTAAAGCTTTGGCCCTTTTAGGGTCTATCAATTTGCCATCCAGTTTGTGTTCCTTCAGTTCCAAAACCTAGAAAACATATTTATTTAATTTGACAGCCAATACACAACCAACCCTCTCAAGAACCTGCAAAAAGCACACAAAAAAGCAGCACCATGCAAAACACATCCCTACCTTATCAACACTAGCAGCATCTTTGAAAAGCACAAATCCAAATCCTCTTGATCTTCCGGTGACTGGATCTGTTTTAATTGTGCAGTCCACAACTTCTCCAAATCGAGACAAATATTCAGTCAGATCTTTCTTGCTTGTATCCCAGCTCAAGCCTCCAATAAACATTTTACTAAAAACAAAAGTTTTTTTTTTAAAGGTTAGCAGCAGCTCAAACGATTACTTCAATTTTGGGATTGTGTGTACTAGAATGTAAGTATAAAAGTTTAATTCCTACGCGTAATTTGATCCATGTTTTTATAACACATTATCACCACCACAAAAATTTCAAAACCCCATCGAGAGGACTTACTCAAAACACAGCTTGCTTTCCATACTGCATAACGCCAAGTTTAAACGAGGCCGAGGGCACGGCCAACAAAATGTTGTAAACACGGTTGCACTTCAAAAAATCCAACTACCTAACTAATCCCTCACAAGCTATGCCCACCTACTTCCTGAACTGTCAAGCCAGTGTTGCACTTAAGGAACTCATTATAACGCATCTGGGGATGTGTACCAGTGCACACTGGTTCTGAAATCAAGGGTTCTCTCAACTCTTCCCAGGAAAAGTGCGCGGAGCCCCAACAGAGACACAATGAAGAGGCGGCGGCAGCTGCAGCATGTGGCGCAGCGAATCAGCCCCTCCCCCTCCGGCCCCACGCGGCGCCTGCGCATTCGGGACCCAGACGCCACCGCCCTCCGCCTCCAACCCCTCCGCCCTTCCCCCACCTTCCGCGGGCCTCTCGAGTCATCCCCTCCGTCTCCTACTTTCCTCTTCCCTCCAAGCTAGTGGGGCCCAGCGGGCACGCGGGGAATCGACTCCGGGCAAGAATGTGGGCAGCGCGCGGATCTCGAGGGACGAAGAACGCGTGCGACGCGCTGAGGGAGAGGGGAGCAGCGTGCGGTACCCGTCATCCTGCTGATTCTTGCTCGCGTTGATCTTGGATCCCTCTGCAAATTCCTCTATGTTGCTGTACTCGTTCACGTCCTCCATGGTGGTGGAGTTGTCGGCCGGGAGGTGCTGGCGCGTGGTTCGAGTCGCGGCAGCAGTGGCGGCAGAGCGTTGTATGGAGCTGGGTTTAAAATGGCGGCGGAAGAGGTCCGGGCGCCGCCTGCGCCCTCCCTTTATAGCTGCCCCGCCCGCCAATCGGGAGGGCTGCTGGGCGGTGACGTGGCGCTGGGCTCGGCGCGCCCCCTGTCGGGCGGAGCTGGGAGCAAGCGAAGGGAGTAGTGGGGCGAGCTGCCGTGGCGCTCGTGGCCGCCAATGGGAGAGGGTACGGGAGGCTAAAGTAGCGGGAGCGGAGGGGAACAATGGCGGCGGCACATGGGAAAGCCGGGGCGGGACCTCCATCGCAGTCCTCCGGTGAGGAGCAAGTTCGCGGGTGAGGGGACGCGGGCTTGGGATGAGAGAAGCGTCTGAAGAGAAAATCGAAGGGGCGAAAAGTCCTGGGTTCAAAAATCCCGAGCAGCGCGGTCGCAGGCCCAAGTCCCTCTTTCCTTGAGAGCCTTTGTCTCCAGCGTCAGGTCCAGCTCACTCCTAGCAACAGCCGACAACCCTGCCTTCCTCCACTCTCAGTCCCCTAGTGCGAAATTGCTGCGACAGCTGCTACCGGTTAGCACCGTAGCCCGCCTGCTCCAGAAAAAGGCGAACTGCACCCGGCACCGACAGATGAGGCAGCGAGCGCGCCTGCCCATCCGCTGCGCGCAAGCGTGTTTTGTCCTCGAGCTGGCTGAAACGAACCGAACGGGAAGCTGGCGCGCTGCAGCCCCTAAGGGCAGCGGCGCCGGCGCCTTTTCCGCTACCGCTATAAGCGCGCGAGCCTAGAGGGGGCGGCGGTCCTCCCTAGCCGCTAGGCCGGAAACGGGCAGCTGCAGTAAGGCCTCTTTTGCTGGCTAAGGACGGAAGGAGGGGCGCAAGCTCGGTCGGATTACTGAAAATAGGCAAAAACTGAGGCAGTGGGCGGGGTGGGGGTTAGATGCCGTACAGGCCAAGAGCACTCACATCCCCGGCGCGCCACTCGCGGGGCTCCCATCTGCACGTGCCCCAGGCCTCTCCCGCTTGCTCCACAAATCTGTGGAGAGCGCAGGCCCGCGCACTCGGCTCCCGCGCTTGCTTTGTTCCCGCCCACGCGAGGTCCATTTTGACGGATAGGTTGGAGGCCAATCGGCGTCTACGCCTTTTCTCCCTTCCGCCCCCTCGGAACACCGTCAGGTCCGCCCCTTTCCCTGCCCACGTGGTCTGGGCCACAACCCCTTGGTACTTCTGGTGTTCCGGTCTCTTCCTCGGCTTCCTTCTCCACTTTCTAGGGCTGCTTTTCTTCTTGCTTCAGGCTGCACGGGGTTGACTGCTTCGAAATTCTCGCGGAGCTGTCGGAAGCCCAGGACGGTGCTGGGGGCGTAGTCGGCGCCGCCTTCCCTACCAGTAGGCCTATTTCTGTGGTAGCATCTGGTAGGGAAATGGTCGTGCTTTCTGTGCCCGCTGAAGTGTCTGTGATCCTGTTAGATATCGAAGGTACCACAACCCCGATTGCTTTCGTGAAGGTGAGGGGCGAAAGGGAACGGAGAGGTTACTTGTGCTTAAAAACAATTCAAGAAATTTTCAGTATTGCAGACCTAGTACACTAGAGGTAGGTGAGGCGGTGTGGCTGTGCACCCGCTGCAGCGGGTTGCGGAGATGCCTTTTCTCACGGCACTATCTCACCCTCCCCCGCCCCTGTCCTTGGTAGATACAGTTGGGTAGAAAGGGATAGAGGTGGTGGTGAAAAAGGGTGAAGGAAGTAATGGTCCGCCGCTGCAGGGTGAGACGAAGTGTGCGTCGCCCGCGGGACAGGTTGAGTGCCCGCTTTCTGCTTGGTTCCACCTGGCGAGGGGGCGGCCTCAAGCTAGTAGTCCTTGTGGTTTTTAGTTCCGAAAAATGGAGTGACTGAAGTATTATGATGACTTTTCAGGTATCCCTGGTTTCTTGTGCTTTATCCTATAACCAATTATTTTTATTAATGTTAACTATTAATGTAATATAATATTTATTATACATTAATTTATTAAAACTGTTTCTAAAAATGCATGCTCATCTAAAAGTATGTTCAGAAGAACATTAGGCCTGTGTGGACGTGTAAAGTAATCATGCGAAAGTGTTCCATTATTAAATGCACTTTTGGGAATTGTTCTGTACATGTTGAACCATCTTTACTTAAAAACAATTATAGAGCTTTGTTATACACCTGCACACACATACATGCTTTGTGAGTCTTCAAGAAAGTATCGTTTCACAAATTTACTTGAACTAAAACCTTTAGCAAAGTAGTTTTAGCTTCTGAACACCTTCTGAAGAGATTGCTATGTTATATTTTTCTTGAACCTCTGAGTACCGAGCTGGGAATTGGGATTAATCGCATTAGGTGTGTGAATTTGAAGCACTATATCCTGTGGAATGATGAAAGGAAACAGTACTTATACATGCGACTTGTATACTTGATTCATCCTTAAAAACTGTGTGAGGTGTCAGCAACTGTTTGCATTTTACTGATAGGAAACCAGGGCTCTGAAAAATCGAACAATAGCTGGGGATTTCAACCTAAATTGTCTAGCTTAAAAACTCTTTTTCCGCTATTGCACTTGATCTCTGAAACGGAACCACAGTTCTTACTTTGTTTTTGCTTGGCTGTTCTGTATGTTAAATGGCACAGTTGATATGAGATCACTTTCAACAATGTAAAGTCGCATAGAAGCATATTGTAGGAAATTTCAGTTTACACTTCTTGGTGATAAATGCTTAGGAGTGAACCATTGGACCAGAAAAACTATAATGAAAATTGGGCATTTGGTTTGAAAATTGAGTATTGTTAAAAATTGTCCTTGAACTACCCTTCAGAAGTCACCCATTTTTGGAGGCCGATTTTCATCTTTCAGTAAGTCATATGCAGTCATTTTTCCTTTAGCGTGGAAACAATCCCTGCTTCCCTTGAGCTCCAGAGGAAGTAATTGGTTTATGGTTAGGTGATACAAATAAAAAATACGTTTTGTCAAACATTAGCCTCACACTGTAAGAGAGGCTGGGGAACAGAGTCTGTCCCAGGGAACAGAATACCCTCATATTGTGGAATGGCAGACAAATTGCCAGCACTGGTTACGGTCCTCCCCTCCCCTCCCCTCCCCTCCCCTCCCCTCCCCTCCTTCCCTCCCCTTTCCTTTTCTTTCTTTCTTTCTTTCTTTCTCTCACTCTCTCTTTTTTCTTTTTCCTGAGCCCTTACAGTTGATGTGCTTAAGTATGCAAGATAGCATTGATAGTCTAGGATCCCTTATA
This sequence comes from Phyllostomus hastatus, assembly GCF_019186645.2. Taxonomy (NCBI): domain Eukaryota; kingdom Metazoa; phylum Chordata; class Mammalia; order Chiroptera; family Phyllostomidae; genus Phyllostomus; species Phyllostomus hastatus. The sequence goes on from NW_025334028.1 coordinate 6,446,245, forward strand.
GGATTCTGTAAAATCCTCCCAGCCTAGGAAGAGGTGTTCTGTGGATAGCCTGTTGCTCTATCTGATCATGCCTCAGCCCTTAGACTCCAGGCAACAGCACACACGGGTTTTATGTACCCGCTGTTATATCTTTTTTTCTCAGAATTGTCAGATTTCTAGAGCAGGAAGGGCTCCTAGCTCAGATTGTTTGGTGAGTTTTGCAACCAGCTAATTAATTTCTTCCATGAGTCAATTGATGCCTGTAGGAAAGTCCTGTGTAGGGATCATCACAACTTGGGGGCAGAGCAGCAGTAGAACCCATATTTCCTTAGATGTTCCCAGTGCATCTGAGTCCTCAAGCAGCCAGCCCTGTCCTTCACTGCAGGACATGTTCCCCTGGAGTTTGTTTTCAGATACTGACTCATCCTCTACAGTGGTGATCTCCCAAGGTTTTTTGGTCTTGTACATTATCAGCAGAATTGGAGCAGGCACCACAAATAGAATTTATAAATTGTGTACACATATTATTATTAAGTTATGAAATAAATTGGAACTTAAAGATTAAATTATAAATACAGGTAAATGTTATATTCCCTTACCTTACCCCATTGATTCATTTGCATGCCTCTGGAGTATATACACCCCATGGTGCCTCTTCTTTCTTGCTATTTGAACATGGTGATGTAAATAATGTTCGTTTTCTGAAATTGTGCATTGCGTTATTCTAATGTTATTTTTTTAGTTTTATTGATTTTAGAGATAGAGGAAGGAAGAGAGAGAAACGTGATTTGTTGTTCCACTTACTTACACATTCATTAGTTGCTTCTTGTATGTGCTGTGACCAGGGATCAAACCTGCAGCCTTGGTGTATTGGGACAATGCTCAAACCAACTGAGCTACTTGATCAGGGCATCATTATTCTAATGTTTTTAGTCTTTATGCCATGAAATAACATCATCATCAGCCTCTGTGGTTATCTTATCAGGAACTGTCAACTACTCTTTGAGTTTGGGAAAAAATGATCTCTTGTTTCTGAAAATGCTCTATGATTTGGTGGCTTTCCTGTTGGTATATGTTGAGTTGGTACATGTAAAAAAAGTCACTGAGAACAACATATTAGCAAATACTGAATTATTGCCTCTAGAGCAGGAGTATCAAACTCATCTTCACGGGCTGGGTGGGGGGATGCACATCAGCCTCATGGTTGCTTTCAGAGGGCCGAATGTAATTAGGACTATAAATGTAACTACTGCTTAATTGTTAAGCAAGAGCTCCATGCTGCTGCGGTAAAACAAGGTGGAGGGCCTGATTTGGCCTTGTATTTGCCACCTGTGCTCTAGAGACAATACAGGGTTAGGTTCCTGTGAGCCTCTTGACACAACATTTTAATCAACTTGTTATTATATAATGTTTTATGTGTTTCTGTTTACCTTGTTTAATATAGACTCTTTTTAAAAAATGATTTTATTTATTTTTTCAGAGAGAGGGGCAGGGAGGAAGAGAGAAACATAGGAAAACATCAATGTGGAAGAGATACTTTGATCAGCTGCCTCTGGCAGGCCCCCAGCTGGGGACCTGGCCTACAATCCAGGCATGTGCCCCAAATGGGAATAGAACCAGTGACCTTTTGGTTCGTAGGCCAGCACTAGTGCAATCCACTGAGCCACATCAGCCAGGGCTAATATATATTCTTGATCCATTAACATTGAACTCATGGACAATGGCACTGTAACTCATGATTTAACAAAGCTTATCTAACATGTATTTTCTACATGAGGCACATCAAAGCTTTCTTGCACTTAGGAATACTAGACAGTGCTTGGCTGTTTTTAAACTGCAAAATCACCAATAAAATGTACAAAATGTTAAAAATGTGCCACTAATTAGACTCTGAAAAGGATATTTATTTAAAACATGAGCAGTGAAATAAGGTCAAGGCATCACCATGTGCTGGGAATATGTACATCTGGTGCTTCCAGGTTTTCTTTTTTTTAATGTTTATTATTTATTTTTACATTGAATTTATTGGGATGACATTGTTAATAAAATTATATAGGTTTCAGGTACAGTTCTATAATACATCATCTATATATTGTACTGTGTTCACCACCCCAAGTCAAATTTCCTTCCATCACCATTTATCCCCTCTTACCCCCTTCTACCTCCCCTTACCTTTTTCTCTCTGGTAATCACTAGACTGGTATCTGTGTCTATGAGTTTTCTTTGCTTAATCCCTTCACTTTTTTCACCCAGCCCCCCAACAGCCCTCTCCTCTGACAGCTGCCAGTCTATTTTGTTTGTTTATTCTGTTCATTAGATTCCACATATGAGTGAAATTATATGGTACTTATTTTTCTTTACCTGGCTTATTTTACTTAGCACAACACTCTCCAGATCCATCCACGTTGTTGCAAAAGGTAAGATTTCTTTGTCTTTTACGGCCAAGTAGTATTCCATTGTATAAGTATACCACAGCTTTTTTATCCAGTCATCCACTCATGGGCACTTGAGCTGCTTCCAAATCTTGACTGTTGTAAATAATGCTGCAATGAACATAGGGCTCTATTCCCTTTTTATATACACATTGCTTTCATAGGAGGCTTAAGGAAATACTATAACACAATTTTATTTTGATTGATTCTATGACTTTTCTACTAAAACAACTGCTTAACCGTCAAGTAGATCCATATTTGGACTTCTAAGCAGTTCTTAGGCAACTTATTTAATCAGATCTTCAGAAATTTTGTGGCCCTTAATGGAGCTCTTTTGTAAAACTGTCATAGAGCTGTATAGAGTAGAATAAATTCCTGCGTGCATAGTATTTTTTCAAGCATTTAGCAGAATTTAATCATAGCCCCCTGGAAGATAACTACTCTCATTTATTTTTATTTGCTCTACATACTGCTAAACTGTAAAACCCCCTTAAGTACCTGATAGACCAAAAATAGTCACACATTAGTAGAATCATGGGTTTATTGCTACACTTTTTTGTATTTTAGTATTTTAGTATTACAGTATTCTGAAATTATAAGTGGATTGTAACTGAAGTTAAAACATTTATCATCACAGTTAGTTGTGGAATTATTTTTAATGCCTGAATATTTTCAGTGGGCAGGATTGGGCAATAAACACTGGCTTTAAAAAGTCTATTTTTAGAAGTTTTTTTTTTTTAAGATTTTACTTATTTATTTTTAGAGAGATGGGAAGGGAAGGAGAAAGAGAAGGAAGGAAACAACAGCGTGTGATGCCTCTCGTGGGGCCTCCCCTGGGGAGCTGGCCTACAACCCAGGCATGTGTTCTGACTGGGAATCAAACTGGTGACCCTCTGGGTCCCAGGCTCACACTCGATTCACTGAACTACACCAGCCAGGGCTGTTTTCAGAGCTTTCTAAACATGGTATTATAGCTCATGTCAGACTATGATACAATTACTGACTTTTTAAAATAAGCAACTTGAATGAATTTTATCTTACATAATAGATGCTCAGTAAGTGTGTTGAGAGGATGGATAAGATCTTTACAATTTAATTACTATACTTTTATGTTATACAGTAATACTTTTACACTAAAGTAGAACTGTCTGCTAACATGCCACCCTTAGGTAATACTGATATTCCAGATATTATACTAAATTCTAGCTTCATTGCCTAGTTTGGTATTTACTCAGTACAGAGGAGAATATTATGTGTAAAGGAAAGGGGCAGATAGGATGATAAGGAATTTCAAAGCAATCTCTAACTTCTAAAGCTTTTCCTAAGAGTTTAGAATTGTTAGGAACTTTCATTTCTGTGAGTTCTCTGAGGAGAGGGGCAGTGGTTTATAATTCCATTATCACAAGTACCTGGCATTCAGGAGATCCTCAGTAAATATTGAATAAATGAGTTGGTTGTGCTTATGATTTATCCTCTGGGAACTTTTCTGCTATTATTTATCACTAAATTTGGACCAAAGGTGATCCTTGCCCAGTTTAAATATTTGTCTATTTTGGAGAGCAATATTTATCTCTAATTAGTCCCATGTAGCAGATGAGAAAATAGGCTCAGAGAGGATAAGCTACTTGAACACAGCTAGTAAAAGACAGAGGAAGGACCTGCCTGGCCTGGCTTGCCACCTGAAGCCTGTATTTATCTCCTCTCCCACGGAGGTCAAGGAATTGGGTTCTCAACATTTACAGTTCATTTTGTGAATCATTCTTGGTACCAGTAAAACTGGGTATAGGAGCCCTGTCTGGTGTGGCTCAGTGGAATGAGTGCCGGCCTGCGAACCAAAGGGTCGCTGGTTCGATTCCCAGTCAGGGCACATGCCTGGGTTGTGGGCCCAGCCCCCACTTGGGGGTGTACAAGAGGCAACCACACATTGATGTTTCTCTCCTTTCTTTCCCTTTCTCTAAAAATAAATAAAATCTTTAAAAAAGCTAGATATAGGAAATTGGACTTTGTGAAGCACAAAGTAGTAAAAAACTTCATGCATTTTATCACTTTGGTACTTCAAAGTTACTAGAAGGTCCTGAGTCTAACCAACAATTTTCCGCTAGGAAAATTTCTGCCTACTTGGGAGTTGGGGAATAATGGAGGCAGGACACTGGAGGAGGATGAACAAGTGAGAAAGAAGCAGGTGTAGGTAGGATAAAGGATCAAAGTTGCCTTGCTTGTTTTTTAATTGTGAAATAATTAAAACAGGAAGAAATGTGAATGTAATGACCATGCACCTACCACTAAGCAAATTTTTAATACTATGTTTTTTCAGATCTTAAAGAAGTAAAACATTACAGATATAACTGAGGCCCTGAGTACATCCTGTTTTGTATCACATTCTTATTCATATGTTAGAGTTTATGTTTATATTGATAAAATACAATTTGAGTGCATTCATGTTCAATTGCTTTATAATGTTTTAGATATGAGTATGCCCCAGTTTATCTGTTCTTAGCTGATAAAGATAGAGGGTGTTTCTTGTTGTTTCGCTGTTGTCCCCAATGCTGCAATAAACCTTTTTTTACTTTCTCCTTTGTGCACAAGTGTTAGTTTCTCTATAGTATATGCCTAGGAAAGGAATGGCTGGTACCTTTAGTTCACTACATCTTCTCAGCATTTTCAAGTGGGGGCCAGTTTGCAGCCCTACCACAGTGCATGAGTCAAGGAGATACGTTAAGTATGAAAAGGAAAAAATAAGGAGGGGCACAATGTAGGGCATGATGGGAAAACTAAGTAATTTAAAGAAAATCTGAAGTATAGCAGCAGTAGGGTAAAAGGAATCTCTTGCAGGAAAAGAAAGCTGTCAATCTTGGCTCTTTATTTTTCTTTTAGATCAAGAATGCATTTTTATTGAGCTTAAACAAGGCTTTTCTGTCAAGTATTCTGAAAAATTTGCCTGACCACATTGTTTGTATGCTTCGAAATCTGCTGAATGATCCATTACTTACTGGAATGCCACATGAGAACAAGCAAAATTGAATGACTTCTTTATTTTTTCTAGGGCAGGTGAAATTTGAATAACATTATGAAGAGATAAAAATTCCAATCCTACCATTTAAAAAAAGCCATAATAACTTCATTGTGTTGTATATTTTCATTTGGGAGTGCAGTTTAAGTTGAACTTAGACTTGGGTCTTCTGAAATATTGAAAAATTCTAATTATGTAGCCAAACCTTTGTTTGTACCAGTCAAGGAAACACTATGCACACTAAAAAAATACATAATTTTGTTCATATGAATCTATTAACTCTGTCCTCTAACCATATCATCCCTCAATTTTCTGCTGCCGCCTTTCACTTTTTTGCCCTTGTTTAATCTCTTGTCATACATAATATTTAGGAAAATATAATGGTCTAGAAGCTTGTAACAAGGAGGTCGAAAGGGAAGAGAGGAAGAAAGCACAGATCACTGGTTTTAAGATGTTCCCTACACCCCACAAAGCTGGGCTGAGGGCCGGTTCTGGTTATACTGATCAGAAGAGAGGGGTGCTCTGTTTGGCACAGATGACTCTGTGATAGCACGTGCTGGAACTTCATGAATTGAAGGCCATCCTTATTACATTTAGTGAGCCCTCTTTTCAGGGAATAGGAATGTTTATCTTTAGGGCCTTTTGCACACCTCAAAGTGGAGTGGAAACATTTGAACACCTGTGTCTTATATCTCTGGTCTATATGCTCCATAGATAGGTACTGCTGAGAACCTTTCTCTCCCCACACCGTTCTCTCTCTGTGCAACATTATTTCCTCTGGTCTTCTCTGGGTTACTCCTATTCACCTTGTGGTTCTCAGACTTTTTGTTTTCAGGATTCCTCTCAATTCTTAAAAGTTCCTGAGGAGCCAAAGAACTTTTATTTATGTGGATTATATTGACTAGTATTTATCATATTAGAAATTAAAACTGAGTAATTTAAAAATAATTATTCATTTAAAACAATAAATGCTATTACTTTGTAAACATAAATAATATACTTTAACAAAAAAAATTTTAGTTTTGGAAAATATGGTTGGAAGACTGGCATTGTTTCACATTTTTTTCATTCCTTCTCAATGTCTGGCTATTGAAGACAGCTAGATTCCCTTATCTGCACTGGATCTGTTGTGACATCACATGTTGTGTAGCCTCTGGGAAGCTATTGTACACTTCTGAAGAGATGAAACTGAAAAAGGCAAATAACTTAATATTATGAAAGTAGTTTGACCTTAATAGAATCTCTGAAAGGTCTATTTCTACTTGAAATTAGGGATCATGTGTGGTTTTTGTGTAAATGGGACCCCAGTTGTGTTTCCAGCTCTTAGCACAGGGCCTGCCCTGTGTTGGACATTCAGTAAATACTTGAATAAATAAATACATGAATGAACTTGAATAAACAAATTTATTGAATTCAACTTGATTATGGAGTTCTTTTTAAAATACAATGCTTTCTCTGAATTGTGTATTTAGGGTCTACACTCAAAGCATATTTTCAAGACTGGTTGGTTATTCCTAAGACTGTTGAAGAGACATGATGCTCTGGAATCATGCAGTGTTCTGCTCATATTCTGTTTATCTTACCATTGTACCTCATTATAATTCTTTGTTTACCTGCCACCCCACCTCCAGATTCTTAAACTTGTTGAGAATAGGTACTTTGACTTATTTATGTTTTCAGTCCTTTTCCCCATGCCTCACTCAGGGACTAGCATATTTTGGCATATAGTAGACACAAAACAGTTGTTGGAAGTGCCACATTTTATTTGATAAGGTACATATGCTACAATTGCAAGTAAATGTAAAGATTTTGACCTAAGAGAAATCATAATCCCAATGCATGGATTACTGATAGGTTATTTCTGAATTGTTTTGTACATTACTACTAGGGTAGTCTAGTAAGTAGTCTGATTACCAAGAATCATGGTGATCAGGTTTTGTTTTAAAAACATTTGTCATGCATGGACACTATTATTTCAGCAGACATTTGAGTTATGTACATGTGCCGAATACTGTGGTGTGCCTTGGAGTTACAACTGTGAGCAACATATACTTGATCCCTCTTTTAAAGACCTATGGTCTAGCAATCTAGTTCCAGAGTCAGCAGGCTTTTTCTGTACAGGGCAGAATAGTAAGTGTTCAGACTTTGCAGGCCATATGACCTTGGTTGTAAACACTCAGTTCTGCCATTGTGGCCCCAAAGTAGTTGTAGACACTATGTAAACATGAATGTGGCTGTGTTCCAATAAATTTCATTCACGAAAACAAGAGGTAGAACAGATTTGGCCCAGGAGCCATGGTTTACTTATTCTTGATCTAGTTCATTTATTTCTTGTTCTCTGTCTCATATATCCACAGCTGCTATTTTCATATTTTCAGTGACTTATTTGCTACAATTAGCTAAGGTGATATTGTTGAAGAGCTTGATCTCATGCAAATGAATAAAGTTGATTCTTGTTTCTTTTGCTCTTTTACCAGGACATTTTATTTCCTTACATCAAAGAAAATGTTAAAGAGTATTTGCAGATACACTGGGAAGAAGAGGAGTGTCAGCAGGATGTCAGTCTTTTGAGGAAACAGGTTGGGACATTGTTATTCTATTTCTTCCACATTCCCAAGTGTCTTAGAAATAGGATTCCTAGAGACTTATGCCTAAGCCCTTTGTGGGTGGAATGCAAAAGGTTTTGTGCTGTCTTTTCACATTTTTCATTAATGTCTCAGTGACAGCACCTTATCTCCTCATTCTCCACTCTTTTCTGGCTCCTGGCATGAGCCCCTGCTGAGCCCTGCACAGTGCTCCCGGGCCCTCACATCTACACACTTTCTCCAGACCTCTTACCCCAGCTCACACTTGGCCCCACCATCATCTCCACCTGAGTCTCACATGCTTATTCTGCCCAGTTTTCAGTCTCTTTTTTCCCTTCTGCGGTGTGCTGTGGATCTCCTGTTTTGTTGTTTTTCCTATTAAAATTACTTCAGTGGCAAAGATCTCAATATGCTGTGCAGAGCTAACTCTCTGGCAGTTTTTTTCTTGTTAATTTTCTATATTGGACAATGTGGAACACTGAATTTTTTAATGTTAAAAGTTAAGATTGGAAATATAGGCATATTCTTTGGGGCACTGGGGTATTTCTGTTTGTTGGATTTTCTAGATAATTCATGGTTAGTCTGAAACACTCCCCTCCTTTGCCTTTTTTGTTGTCTTCAATTCTTGTTGAAACATGCATACATATTCCTGCATTGTAGGATATGAATCATTGAGTTTTTAGATGTTAGACACAGGCGTTGTCACATTGTCAGTCTTCCAAGTAGCTGTTAAGAGTTTTTGCAATATGTGGATTGCAGGAAACTGTGAACCAACCTCAGACATTACTTCACTAGCTTCTTTTAATTGAACTCCAGGCATGAACTAATTTTAAAGGTTTTCCTTATTTTTTTTTCCCCCCTCAGTTATAGTACAGAGAAAATGAACAGATTTAATTGAGGTCATGGTTTGTTGATCATAGTAATTGAATCAGTAAACCAGGTTTTATTATGTCATTTTATCATGTGCTGTCTCTCTTCTCACATTAATGCCTCTTGGTTTAAATTTCAGCTTTAGCAATATAGGAAAGGTAAATATAAATTATTAATCCAGTTTCTTTTAGGAATCATTCAGATCAGCCACAAAATGTAAGATACTTTAAATTTGTAACAGTGCTTGGTGCTAAAGATATTTAGAGAAAGTTGTTCAGCTTGGTTGTCATGTATCATTTTAAGTGCTCCTTTTTCAAATAAGAAACAAACTACATGTTGTTTATGACTTGAAGGCTGAAGAGGACTCCCACCTGATTGGGGCTGTTCCGATCCCTGCTGCATCTGAAAATGGGGCAGATGACCCACAACAGACGATCCAGGCTGTGGTAGATAATGTGTGCTGGCAGATGTCTCTGGACCGAAAGACCACGGCACTGAAACAGCTGCAGGGCCACATGTGGAGGGCAGCATTCACAGCGGGGCGTGTGAAAGCAGAGTATGTAGGCTGCTCACGTGACTCTGAACATTTCACCAGCCTCAAAACCAAACACATTTTCTACTGGTCCTCTTTCTCCAGTGTTGCTCAACTAGTAAAATAGATAAAATCAACATTCTTTTTATTCTAACACATGAATGCTTTGTTTTCAAAACTGGGATAAAAATTTCACCCAGCTAAATTCCCCAAACCTGATGTTTGTCTTAATAGGATGGTTGAAGGACTTTTAATACCAGTGTGAAAACGGCTTCCTAGAAAATGGTCACTTTTTAAATAAGTTGTATTTGATCCTTTTCATAAGAGTAATAGCACTGCTGGGCTGCTTCCCAGGACCATTAGACTACCTGTTTTCTGTTCTTTTAGAGAAGCAAGAACTATACTTCTGCACTCCCTCACTTTTGGGGATACTCAGAGTGTCAGCAGTGCCACTCTGTTTTGTGCTCTTTTGAGCACCTTCCATAGACCTTTAGTCTTGGTTGTGGAGTTCCTGAGCACTCTTGCTTAAGGAGACTCAGGAGTCTTATGTTGCTCAGGTATTAATAAGGCACTGCCACTGAGGGGTTTAGACCATTGCGTGATGTAAACCTTAAGATCCAAGACCGTTTCTAGCTGCCTATGTTTCTTTTCTTTCTTTCTTTTTTTTTTTTTTTTTTGCAAATGAGATGCCATTTCTTTATATACTTTACAAGGGGCTTCCATTGTTTAAAAGATGCATGGAATGTCAGGATAGGCCAGTGATATGGGAATATCAGCTAGATTGCTTTGTAAAACATTCAGAAGAGGAGCCAGGAGACTATGCTTGAATTACTTAGCCCTTCCTTCTCTTGGTCTTGGTTTCTCAATTATAAAACCAGGGACTTGAAATAAATTATCTTAGACTTCTAAGCCCTTATTTGGAGCAATAACAATGTGCATATTCAACATGGAAAAATTCTCTCTCTGTAAGTACAAAGTAGCACACAAAATTATTCACAATTATGTGTGCTGGTTTTGAACTAATGAATCTCTTTTCTTCAATTAGTTCAACATATTAAGCTGTTTTATGCAGTAGAAGATTTCTCTGAAATTTTTCACTCTTTTAGGGATGACTAGCTCCACATCCCAACTTCCTTGTGCTTCTCTTTTCATTCATCTTCATGATATTTCCACCACTGAAGAGAACAGATAAAATAGATTTGGTAAACAAGACAATGTCAGGAATTAGAAAAACAGACACTTTACTGATCAGCAAATGTGTGATGGTACAAGTTGCTTATCTGATTTGGTACATAATTCTTTTTTCTGTGTAGTAAAACTTGAGGTTTTCTTAATTCTCAGGAAATACAGTTCCATTTTGTAGATAATCAAAAATTACTAGCTTGAGCCCCCAAACATGTTTTCTTTTGTTGGGGTACAGATCTGTCTAAAAGTATTCCCATGCTTTCTTAAGGCACACTGGATATCATTTAACCTTCTCTTGTCATGTATTACATTGAAGATTCCACAGTAGTACAATATTATTGTTTGCTTTTTTGAGTTCTTTGGGAATTTAAAAAGTCACTTTCTGCCCTGATCAGTGTGGCTCAGTTCATTGGAGCATCATCATGTAAACTTAAAGGTCACAGGTCTGATTTCTGATCAGGGCACATGCCTAGGTTGTGGCTTTGGTCCCCAATTGGGCACATGTATGAGGCAACCAGTCAGTGTTTCTCACATTGGTGTTTCTCTCCCTCTCTCTCCCTACCTTCCACCCTCTCTAAAATCAATAAGCATGTCCTAGGGTGAGGATTAAAAAAATTACTTATTTCATTCTGTTATCTGTAATAACTTTTGACTATCATTAGTGGGACTGTCAAAAACTACTCTTTTTTCCACCTGAATTGTTGCTTCTGATCTGTGATTCTAGAACTCCATTGACACTCTTATTAGATTTGCAGATGAAGTCTTATGGAGTTGCTTCTCACGGAGACCATTTGGGCACAGATAGAGAAACTCGTGACAGCTGTTTTGACTGTTTTTCATCTGGCTAGATAACATGTTCCTGCATTTTAACTTTTGTTTTCTCCAGGTTCTTTGAAGATGTAGTTCCAGCAGTCAAGAAGTGGAGAGAGGCTGGAATGAAGGTGTATGTTTACTCTTCAGGGAGTGTAGAGGCACAGAAACTATTATTTGGGTATTCTACAGAGGGAGATATTCTTGAGGTAGGTTACCTAATCACTTTGTTCTTTGACACGATCAAAGCATGAAATAATGAATGTTAAGGGATATGCTACAGTTACAAGCTAAATTAGCATTCAGGCAATTGCATTTATATATGCTAAGCTCTTTGTACGGGGAAGTGGAAAAACTGGGGAATACATTATAAGCAAGGGCAAAATGTTCTGTGTTACCAACCTTTACATCAATCATTCGTACACTTTGTTGTGCATAAGGATCACCGGGGGAGTTTATTTAAAATATAGATCCCTGGGCCCTGCCTCCCAGAAAATCTGAATTGGCAGGACTGGGGTAGGGAGTCAGGAATCTGCATTTTTAAATATCCACTCTAAGTGATTTGATGATGGTAGTATTAGAACCATATATAAAATACAGCTAATAAGACATGAGCTAGCTTATAAATAAGCTATCTTGCCAATGTTAGGAAATCGTTAGACCAAAGGAAGCTAATGTCATGCTTTTTTGTTGTTGTTGTTTAAAGTATCAGGTAAAGTATAAAATAGTGATATATGTCACTATCCCAAAACAACAACAAAAAAAACCCCAGAGTTCTTGAATGCAGCAGAGTAAAGGTGCATTGATTGTTTCTAGTGCTTTGGAGAGCTACAGATTTTATTTGAGCAGACCTAACATTCTTTTGTTAATTTAATATAATTTTATTTTTAATCCTCACCTGAGGATATGCTTATTGATTTTAGAGAAGGAGGGAGAGACAGAGATGTGAAAAAGAAACATTGATTGGTTGCGTCCTGTATGTACCCCAACTGGGGATCAAACCTGCAACCTAGGTATGACTGTATGCCCTGACTGGGGATGGAACCTGCAGCCTTTTGGTGTAAGGGATGCCAATCCAACCAAGTGAACCACCTGGCCAGGGAGAACCAGCATTCTTATGTAAGAGAACTGGGTACAATATTAAAACAGTGAAGGTCACCTATTAAATCTTGTTCATGAAAAAATTCTTGTTAACCCTGTGTCCCACCATCCATCTCTACGTCCCCTGGAGGAGACTGGTCATTGGAAGAAGGGAATACTTTAGGGCCTCAAAAAGAAATGCTAACTCAATCAATGCACACTGAATTTAGTGATACACAGTAGGTCACCCAGACAACTATTTTTTAAAATAAATATTTATTGAGCTTCTGTATACAGGGAACACTTTGGCTTTGATAATTATATTCTCATTTTATTTTTATTTATATTCTAAATAAAAAATTCAGTCAGTAAAAAAATGTAATTATTGATAACTATTGCCCTCTGAATACAGATGTAATCCTTTTCTGCTCTCTCTGGTATGACAGACAATAAGGTGAAGATAGGACGTGATAATTATCTACTGAGTTCAATAGTGAAAACTTTATTCTTCAGTTACTAAATGAGGCAGAACTTGAGAGAAAAAAATGTAAAACCATTTTTAACTTTTTATAAGTTAAAAAAATCATAATGTTACCTTAATTTGTCTTTGAGTGGTTGTTAGGCTTGTTTTTTAGTTTGTGAAAAGTTCTGAAAATATTGAAGAGATTACATTATAAAAGCTGATCCTTAATATGGAATTGTTTTAATTACTGTTGGTTAAATTAGCAGGTGACAGTTTGGCCTCAATTATTTCTAAGATGACAAAGGTATACTATCTCTTGGGTAGAATTTCAAAATGTTTTAATCAGAAATTGAAAGGTTGTTGAAAGTAAAGTAATAGCTTATTAATGAAGCAGGTTAGAGAAATCTGTTCGTTCTGGGGTCAAAAGGACAATGGTCAGAATTTTTCTTCAGGAGTGATACGTATTCTAGTAAGTAGTTTGAGTGCAAATAGTATTTTAAGGGTAGAAAGTAGGGCATGTGTATTTTTAAAGATTTTGGATAAAAAAATTAATGCTAATGAAAGAAACAAGTAGATTATAAAATGACCTTATATGTGTTGAACTGGTAGTCTTCTCCTTTCAAATGTATATTGCTATGAAAGCTTTGTATATACTTTTGTAGCCCTCACAAAGTAATCTGTTAAGTAGATTTTCAATTGTATACTGAGTGAGTGAAGTTACTCTGATTGTTACTCTGATATTTCAGAGATAAGGGATAAGAAACAAGGGGTCCAGGTTACAAGTATACTTATAGTGTCAGTCTTTCCCATTTCTGTATTCAGCTTATTGACGGTCACTTTGATACCAAGATTGGACACAAAGTGGAGAGTGAGAGTTATCGAAAGATTGCAGACAGCATTGGGTGCTCAACCAGCAACATCTTGTTTCTGACAGACATCACTCCAGGTGAGTAATCTGACTTCCTGCTCCAGGATGGGATCTGAGGCTGGCCCTGCAAACACATTGCCTCTTTAAAGAAAGTGTATATGTAGACCCGTGAAAAATGAAAATTTTATCAAAAGAGGCAATGAACCAGCCAACTCACCTCTCTTTCCATTTACCAGTTCTTGGGGTTTGTGTGTGGGGAAGTGGCATTGGAAAGACTAATTCTTCTCATTTTTTCTTTATTCATGGTTCCCTACCCATCCCTCTGTACATGCATACACACACACACATACAGATGAAATGGAAGAATAAGAAAGGATGACTTAAGGGCTTCAGTGTGGGAGTGAGCATGCATACAAGAATATGACGGTAGATGCATGGCTAATTAAGGAGAATAAAGGCACAGTGGACCTGTAGCAAATATATTTAACAGCAGTGAGAGCACATATACACAGCCAAAAAAAGAGAAAGAGGACTCTAGTTTGAGTGATTTTGCCTCATTGTCATTCCAGTTGATGAACACTGACTGCCCTGTGGTGACTAGGTGCCTCACCCCTGCCTTCCCTAGGACCATCTCAGGCCCCCAGGAACCCCTCATGATTCTCCTGTTTAAAGACAGCATTTTTTTACCCAGCATGGCCCTCTTTATTTTATATGGTACATTATCAGATGCACTAAACAATATATGCTGTTCTTTATTGGCAATTTAAGTGATTTCAAGAGTGGTTTAAAACATGTACTCAAGAGTCCTCCACAGAATTATAGAGGGAAACAGTGAATAAAGAAATAGAACAGCAGGTAAAGAGGTGGAGGGTGCTGGAAGCTGTGGTCTCTGCCATTCTTACCTGAAAGCCCTAGTTGGTGAGGCTTTCCTACATTTACCCACCTGGCCCCTGCTTTTGATTTCATGCTCATTCTTAAGAGTTGTGCGATTCCTAGGGGGCCTACTCTTGGTGTGTTTACAATTGCCCTTGTATTTGAGGTAGTTCTGTATGTTTACATTTCTTCTACTTGCTTTGGATTGTATAAGTTTCACCTTCCTTTCACACCCAGAACGGGGCTTTGTGTATTGTACAGCTGCTCTGACACTGTCTGTGCTGAAGGCTGGGGAGGGTATTGGGGAAAAGAGGCAGAGGTCAGGGAGTGGTCTTTTGCCTAGTTGGCTCCACATGGCTCCTGGGCCCCTTGGAGGAAGCTTTAGCATTTGTTGGAAGTATTCCTCCCTTTAGCCCTCTGTCTCTTGTCACAACTAAAGCCATCCTCTTCACTAGAACTTTCAGAGATAGGGCCCAAAGGCGATCCAGGCTGCTGGCAAAGGTGTCTCACCTGTTACCACAGGTGTAGGAATATATTTTTTCTACTTCTGACCCCTTGCCCTTTTGGTTTGTTGTATTAGGGAAGAGTTGTAGGTATATAGTAAGCAAGTACTAATTTGCTTAGCAGTTTTGAAAAAAATCTTAACCAGCATGGATCATTTAATGCCTTCAGTAACTTACGTTTTTCAGAGAAAGAGGGGTAAAACAGGCTTAATTCCACCTGACATACAGTAGACATTCAGTAATCATGAATACCTTGGTTACATTTCAGACCTTGGTGAATCTAGATTGGAATTTTTGACTTAGGAAGACAGTATTTAGTGAGGATCAGCCCCTGTCCTGCATGTCCTGTCTTGGGTCAGCTTCAGGGTCTAAGGGCTTCTGTCAACTGGTGTCTCCTTTTCTGACATACTGGAAAGCTTTAAATTTGCATGTCTGGCTGCACTGAAAGTGAAAGACAGATGCACGGACATACTACTTCACATTCATTGTGTAACTAGATAGCCAGGCCACTTAAATGTACCATCAGCAAGCATTAGCTGTAACAGCAAGCATTTCACCTGGCCTCTACTTTCAACTGTAAATGTTAGCTTGTCATATTTCTCTGTAGAAACCTTTTACTGGTTTCTATAGAAAGCTATAATGTACCCTTCTCCTTGAATGGTTTTTGGGGGATTAGAGTGGTGGGGTGGGGAGTTGGCTTTACCGTGTACATATTTAGGGATGCACCAGCAGTTTCTGTGAGGAATGATACTTTTGCTCCTTATGGAAGGGAAACAAGCTTTGTTCTGGTGAATTTGTTCGGTTTAATCTGTAAATTGCTTTTCTTTAATTCACATAAAGAGGGCTATGGAAGATGAAGGTCTATGGTTTGTCCTATATTTAATTTTCTTAGCATTTTTGAATGGTAAGTTTCTGCAGGCTTAAAATTAGGAATCTGCTTTTTGGCTGAAGTTCCCCACAAAGTCGGCCTGAGCATTATATGCTCCCCAGCACCTTGTCCTATCTCCCACCTTTAGGTTACTATTAATGATTACAGTCCCTGCCCTAAGGCCACACTTATAGTTTCTTCATAGTCTTGTTTTTCAGCCACATTTTTTTTTTGTCTAGTCGCCATCATAGTACATCTATAATTTTAGGTATATTCTTCTTCCTTAAGCCATTTCCTTCGGTTGCAGTCACAGATATTACTCCTGTTCTTTTTTACAGACTAGAGATGGCCCTCAGGTTGGCCTCACAATGAAATTGGTTCCCTGAGAGTCCTCCACAAAGAGGTTATATTCCTGCCCCTAGACTTCTGCCAGCCCCATGCCCTGTAGTGATGTGGACCCCGGCTCATGGGGTCCACCACATTGTGGATGAGATACGAGAAATTCACATGGACTACAAATCCTATGGAGGAAAAGGGACGGCATGGCTGCTCTCTCAAGAGGAAAAAAAACCTCGGCTCTTGCCGTGACAGGCCTTTATTCTTTTCTGGGTACCTTACCTTGAGGATAGTCGTCATTTACTATGCACAGGTTCACTGCAGGGTACTATCTTTCACAAATAACAAAGGAAAGAATGCTGCTAATTACTTCAAAGAGAAGGATGTTGCAGAAAAAGGGCAAAAGTGGTTGAACTGATTACACTCTATACTTGGGAGGTTTAGCACAGACTTCAGGAAGTTACAGTAAGCACTTGCTGCCTCAATTCAGGGTGAGGGAGTTTTAGCAAAAGCAAGCCTCATAGCAATCTAGGTACAATGCAGGCCTGATTCCCCATGGGAAAACCTCTCCATGGGTGTGGTCCTGCCTGCCCACTGATTCCACTGATTTTCCACGTGGGGGCTGAGCTACAATTCCACGCCATGTGAAGCGGTTCCCTACACTGTAGTAGGACCAGAACTGGGCCCATCTGTAGCTGGGTTGGGGCCTTGCCTGGCTGTAGCCCATCTGTAGCTGGCTGCCTATCTTGCTATTGTCTATTATCTCTGAACCTGTGTTTTGGTACCAGGTGCCCAGACTTCTATTGCCAAGGCAAAGTGGAAGACCAAGTGATATCCCCAATATTGATTGGATTGGCCAAAATGTCAGTTTTTTACTGCCAAATAAAACACATTTTTCACTTTCACCAATAACTTTATTGATCTGGATATTTTGAGTATGTTGGCTATCTCCCGCATAGTGTAACATTGACTGTTCTCAATTAGTGTCTCCACTTGATCGCTATCAACTTCAACTGATCTTACCTAACTGTGGAGCATCATCCAGCAAGAAGTCTGTAGCACAAAATTTTGCAAACCACTTTTGACACATTTGATCAGCCTCAGCACCTCCTCCATACACTGCACAAATCTTTTTTAGCGTTTCAGTTGCATTTTTACCTTTCTTGAAATAATAAAGCACAATATGTCAAAAATGTTGTGGATTTTCTTCCATCTTCAAATGGCTACAGAAAAATTCTATTAAAATGGCTACAGAAAAATACACCAATTTCGATAAGTTTTTTTTATTTAAATGTGCACTGATATGACAGCTGTCACAATGCAGTCTAACAAAATTGTTTTGAATGAAGTTAAAGACAACTAAGCACTACTAGAGCCATTTTGGGGAAAAAACAAACTTTTTTGGGCAACTCAATCATACCCAAGTGTAAAGGAGAAGTGAAAGACTTTCTCCCTTTGGAGGAAAGGAAAGGGGTCCAGGGTTTTAAGTCAAATGTTAGCTAAGTGTCTCATTATATGAATAGAACAAATATATGCTTAGGGAAAAACTTCATGGTGATCTAGGTAAGACACTGAATGTCATTTGCTAGTGTCAAGTCCCACGTGGTCATGGATTGTGGATCATGATGGCTTAGCTTAGTGGGTATCCCAGATTGCTCATTAGAAGGAGAGCTTTGCTTGAGGCACTTGGCTGGGAACTGGGAGTGGGAGGCAGCTGCCTCTTCTGCTGGAATGAATGGCATATGCAGAATTTGCCTGTGAAGGAAATGTTAAGCATTTGTATTGCCTGGAAAGATGACATCCCTTTCACAGGAAGAGCAGAAGATCAACACTTGGGATGGGAGGAGGAAGAGATAGCTCTGTCCCACTTTTCTCTGGGAACTCTCTCAACACCACTGCCCTTGATCCATTCAGATACTGTAACCTTTCTTTGAAGGTTGAGAAACTATTAAGGGTTTTTTTTTTATACCAAATCTAAATTCCATAGAATGTATTTCAGATTCTTTCCCAGTTTTATTCTGTTTATCCAAGTATTCCCTAACTTTCTGACCTGTGTTTGGGCTCCCATTCCAGTATTTGCACAGCTATTTTATGTCTGCTTAGCATGTATCCATTCTTGCTCATTTCTTTTCCCTGAAATTTTTTATCAAAATTCATCCTCTGCATATCCTAATTCTGTAGTTCCACATTGGGGACCTGAGATTCTGCTTTTTAAACAAGCTTTCAGGTGATTTCCCTCACTTGCTGGTCCATGGACCATACTTGTAGTGGTAGTACTCTAGAGCAGGAGTTGGCAAACTTATTCTGTAAAGGCCAGATAGTACATACTTTAGGCTTTGCAGGCGTACAGCCTCTGTCACAGCTGTCCAGCTCCACCTTTGTAGTGTGAAATCAGCTATAGATAATACACAAATGAATGGGTGTGGCTGTGTTCTAATAAAATTATGTTTACAAAAACAAGTAGGCTGTAATTTGCTGACTTTCATTCTAGAGGAGACCACAGAGGCAAATTAACAATTTCAAGCTTAGCTCTACCACTTGCTAGCTCTCAGTTTCCCTATCTGTAGATTGGGGATGGTAATACTAACTACCTCAGGGTTGTTGTGAACATTTACATGAGAATGCCAGCTCCATGAAGGCAGGAGCTTTGTTTTCTCTGTTCCTAGAACAGTACCTAGTACTTAGTAGGTGTTAAATTAATATATTAGCTGTTATCTTTCAGGTGGAAACAAATTGAAGAGATATGTAACCTAAGGCATTTTAGAGATATTTCCTGCAACATCTAACTTACCTAGTTTTAATTTACTAGTCCTATTTTTATTTGTACCTACCATGCGGTCACTGGTCTCAATCTATTGAGGGAGGAGAGAGACAACAGATAATAACTGCCAACTCACGTGGTTGTGATGGAACTAAATACAGGGTGTTAATGCCGTAACCGTGCTTCTGGAAGATGAGATATTTGAGTTGAATTTCTAAGAGTGGGAATTTGTGAGGCAAAAGAAGATGGGCAGTCTAGTCAGGGATTATGACACATTTGAGCTCCGGATCTGAGTGCAAGTATTTTGGCTTGATTAGGTTCTAGGATTCCATTTGTCCCATATGTACTTAATTGGTATTTTTCCTGACAGGCTGCTCTGTGGGAAACAGTTTAATTCTCTGTAGGACTAATGGGAAGAAACAGAGGAAAGTTGTAGACAGAACATGATTCTGTCCTGCTGCATTCATATGTACTTAATAAAACTCAGAAGTCTGGATATATTGCCTTTTAGCCTGTCAAGTACAATTATAAAATTTTTTTTATTATAGAAAAATTAAAAATTATTTAGGAGAGAGAAATATAGTCAATATCCACGTGCCCATCTTCTAGCTTCAGCAGTGATTCAGTCAGGGCCAAACTTGTTTTTTTACATTCCCACATCTCCTGATTACTTTGAAGCAAATCTCAGAGATCATATTTTGATGTTTCTGGGTGGTCAGATGTTTCTGACATATATTTTGGTCTTTCACAGAAGCCAGTGCTGCTGAGAAAGCAGATGTACATGTAGCTGTGGTGGTAAGACCTGGCAATGCAGGACTAACAGATGATGAAAAGACTTACTATAGCCTCATCACATCCTTCAGCGAACTGCACCTGCCTTCCTCATGTTAGAGGAGGACTTCTAAGGAAGTCTGAACTGTCTTCACAGAATTGTCCATGTAGTGTAGTTTTATTATCCTAATGGTAAAAGGAACTTACTTTTATGTATGCAAGTATATATGTGTGTGTTCAGATTACCTTTCATAGGCACAGAAGTGATGGGAGAAATCTCAGTTAAGTGAAAAGGAAACTAATTTAAAGACGCTTTGTGTGTAGAAATTGTTTGAAATTATAACTCTCACCCTTATCGAGGGTAAAATGTAGTTGAGAGAAGAAATTACTGTAATACAGATCCAATGTGTTATGTTTATCAAGTTACGTACTAAAATAGAAAGACAGGTTTGAGAACTTATTCAGAAGCCTTGGTATTTTAAAAACTGGAAATATTTCAAAGACTTATTCCTAATAATTCAGCCCTCTTTTAATTATGAGTTAGAAGATTACAGCAGCTGAATTTCAAAATATTAGCTGCCTACATACAAAAGACAAAGTTATTTATTTCTGTTCCAGAAGAGACAAAATGGGGAAAGGAAGCTTATTTGCATCTTGATCAAACATCTGTTACTTAAAAAACTTGCAAATCATTGTTGCATCCTCAGTTGCCTTATCAGTGAAAAAGGTGCACTGATGTAACAGGTAAAATAGGAACATGGTTCTAAACCTGCCTGTTGTTATAGATTTCATAGTTGCCTTTCTAACTCCTCCTTAGCACAGTTTGAGAATATGTTAATGCTGTTTACTATTTTTTTTAAAGTTGATTGAAATTAGTTTATAAGACCTAGAAGAGCCCTACTATGTACTATTTTCCTTGAAATGGATGCGAGAAATATAAATTTTATAAAAGCATCATTTATCCTGGTTCAATTCTAATAGGATGTCATGTTAATTTCATGTTGTGCTTAATAAAAAAAATTTTCTTTACTCAGTTTTATGTAGGTCCCTGAACTACACCTCTTACTGCTATAATAAAAAAAAAAGCTGTAGACCCGGCTGGCGTAGCTCAGTGGATTGAGCTCAGGCTATGAACCAAAGGGTCTCAGGTTCAATTCCCAGTCAGGGCACATGCCTGGGTTGCGGGGCTAGGTCCCCAGTGGGGGCCATGTGAGAGGCAACCACACATTGATGTTTCTCTCTCTCTTTCTCCCTCCCTTCCCCTCTCTAAAAATAAATAAAATCTTAAATAAAATAAAAAAGAAGCTGTAGATATTGAGAAAAATAAAAATTTAATGTTAGTTTTGTCTTGTGTGTGTGTGTTTTAATGGAATGCCATTGGAAAATCATTGGTGATTATTTGATTTATGTATACATACATGGCTAACCTCATTGGTTATTATTTCATTTAGATAGTCAGTATTTAGGTTATGAGTGCAGTTTCTTGGATTTTTGAGACTCATATTTGAGGTTTATAGGATAAAGCTTGAAGAAGGCAAGAAGCAATTCTAAATAAGAAAAACTAATGAATCCTGGAGGAATAATTTTGGGAACACTTTGAATAAGGAAAAGGAAGTAGCTTTGCAAATATAAGAGGAGAGGGAATATAAAAGATTTTATGTTGATAACTTTCAACTTCTAATAGCTAATTAATCAAAGGAGTAGGGAAATAGAGTAGTATACAGGAAATGAATATACCATATTTTGCCATGTATAATGTATTTCTGTGAATAATACACACCCATGTTTTTGGCCCAAACTTTGTTTAGCTTTAATTTTTTAATTCGATTTTTATTTATTTATATTTGGATACTTATTTTTGCATTATAGAGGAATTTTAAAGGAGTTACACTTTCAATGCATAAACAAATTAAAAACATTTATAGAGATGGATTAGTATTATCTATGCATAGTGTGCACCCTTATTTTCCCCTCAAAAATTTGGGCTAAAAGGTGCACATTGCAAAATACAGTAAGTAAATCTTAAAAATGGGAGTGAGTTATAAATGGTGGTAAAACCACAAATTAATAAAAGTTTGAACATACAGTTTCTGGAAAGGCTCATGGGAAGATGACAGAAAAGTATCTTAATTATACTAAAGGAATAATCGGAAATTAAATAAATGAGAAAATAATGCCTTGGAGTCTGGATTAGAAAGGAATTTAAGGGAAAGGAGGGGACTCAGTATCTAGTGAATGGAGAATTGAGTTGGAGAGGTGGATACAGACTGCTATAGCAAAATACCAGAGACTGGGTGGCTAATAGTGTTATTTCTTACAGTTTCGAAGGCTGGGAAGTCAAATCATGTTGCTGGTAAATGATGGGAGCCCGTTTCCTCATAAGACAAGTTTTCTCTTTGTAACCTTACGTGGTGGAAGGGACAAAGGAGCTTTCTTGGGCTTCTTTTATAAAGGCACTAATCCCATTCGTGAGCGTTCTGCCAAGGTTCACCAAAGGTCCTACTTCTAAGTGTATCACCTTGATGGAGAGGACCCAAGTGGAGGAGTAAGTGGAAACTGCACTAACCTCCCAAAATCAAACTGGAATTATAACTAAATCATAGAAAAAAATGCCAAATAACCAACTGACGGCTAGCTGTAGAGAAGCCTTATAACCACAGAGGAACCATCACATAAGGAGACTGGTAGGGAGTACAGAGATGTGAGAGCTAGCTGGGCTCTCACAGATGACATCTGAAGTGCTGGAGGGGGTATTTCAGTGGCTGGAGGATACTCCCTGAGAAGTGTGAGGCCAAAATCCCAACTTGGGCTCCCCAGGCTACAGCACCAGAGCCAGAAAAGGAACCCAAAAAATACAGGGCTGTGAAAAGCAGCAGGGCATCTGTCCACCAGGGAGAGATG
Organism: Phyllostomus hastatus; assembly: GCF_019186645.2. NCBI lineage: Eukaryota > Metazoa > Chordata > Mammalia > Chiroptera > Phyllostomidae > Phyllostomus > Phyllostomus hastatus. Next base: position 6,469,072 of record NW_025334028.1, read on the forward strand.
GCTAGAGATGCAGAGACCCTCTTTAAAGGGCCAACACGCCAAGTTTTGTTTGCAGCCACTTACTGTAGTTTCCAACACACAGGGCAGAGTGGAGTAGAGATGTGTGAGGAGAGTCTGGGGCAGGTGGCTCGGGAGAGAACTGAAGGAACAGTTATCAGGATCACTGTGCAGAGCCATTCCCCATACTGCAGGAGCCATCGTTTTTTGGCAGAGCACTCACTCAATGGCATCAGCCTGAGGGGAAGCAGCAGCCCTGCCCACAGGAGTTATTCTGCCCCACCCTGTGGGGCTTAAACCCTGCTGCTGAGGAGTACAGCTGGAAGGCATTCATTGACTAACCCTACAGAAAGCCTGCAGGCAGAGGTGGATCATTGGGAGCTCTGAGACTTTAGCTGACCCTCTTGCAGGCCTCCTGGTTCTGATAAAAGCCAGCCTTGGTGGGCAGCGAAGTTCTTTCTGTGCACACAGGCCCATCAGAGGGAGCCACATGATGTGGATTGTGGATAGCTCCAAACAGGCTGCCCAGAGCCAGTCACAAACGAGGTTTTACTTAGGTGTGTACCAGAGTCTTCTAGATCTACTTCCCTAATCTGGTGAAGAAAAAACCCCCACAAAAGTCCAGGAAGCTCAGAGTCCCAAAAAAGTCGGCCCCAAAGAGGCCTACACTAAGACACATCATAATTAAAATGGCAAGGCCTAAAGACAAGGAGAGAATCCTAAAAGCCACAAGAGAAAAGCAGGTAGTTACCTACAGGGGAACACCAATTAGACTGTCATTTGATTTCTGAACAAAACCATTTCAGGCCAGAGGGAGTTATGAAATTTAAGATGATGAAAAGCAAGGACCTACAACTAAGGCTATTTTACCCAGCAAGGCTATTATTTAAAATTGAAGGAGAAATAAGGAGCTTCCCAGACAAGAAAAAGCTAAAGAAGTTTTTTTTAGCACCAAACCAGCAGAGCAACAAATGTTAAAGGGCTTGCTTTAAGAAGAAGAAAAACAGGAAAATGGTCTAACAAAATGGCACTAAATACATATCTATCAATAATCATCTTAAATGTGAATAGCTTAAATGCTCCACCCAAAAGACATAGAGTAGCTGAATGGATAAGAAAACAAGACTCATGTATTTGCTGCCTCCTAGAGACCCACCTCAGATCAAAAGACACACACAGACTAAAGGTACTGTAAAGGGATGGCAAAAGGTATTTCATGCAAATGGGAACGGAAAAAAAAAGCTGGAGTAGCAATACTTAATCCAACATAATAGACTTTAAAACCAAGGCTGTAGTAAGAGACAAAGCACTCTACATAATGATAAAGAGAAGAATCCAGTAAGAGGATATAACCCTAGGAAACATTTACACACCAACACAGGAGCACTTAAATATGTGAAGCAAATCTTGATGGGGATAAAGGGAGTGACTGACAGGAATACAGTCATAGGGGGGGATTTTAACACCCCTTTGACTTCAATGGGTAGAACTTTCTGACAAAATCAAAAAGGAGACAGCAGCCTTAAATGACACACTCGATCGAATGGTTTTAATTGATAACCTTAAGAGCATTTCACCCCAAAGCAGCAGAATATACATACTTTTCAAATGCCAAATATATCACCTTGAGGGTTAGATTTCAATATACGCACTTATGAGGTACACATTCAGCCTACAGTAACAGGCATTTACTGTCCATAAAAAGAGTAACAGAAAAACTAGTTTATATTGATTAATTGAGGACAAATAGATTAAAACATTAAGAGAAAGTTGCAATATCAAATTCAGTTTGTCAAAGAAGGCTGTGAAAGGAAGGAGGAAAGATGGGGGACCTATTTCTTAGATCCTAAGAAACTCATTCATAATGTGATAGGAAAGGATCTTAGAAACATCCTTGAGTTGTAAAGGACATTGGTCATGAAGGAAGAAAAATGACTAGAAAATGAGTAGTGAGATAGGAGATAAATCCAGATAAATTCATGGTCTTTAGTAAGGGCAGGAGGAAAAATCTCACCTAGAATTTCCAAATAGAGAATAAAGAAAGACACTAAATTTTCTTAGCATCCTGTTTGCAGAACATACAAGGGACAAAGGACTCGAAGTTGTGGCCCTTTTCATTTCTGTTTGTTAATCCAGATCTACCTCAGCTGTGCTCTTTGCGACAATGGCACTGATTTCCAGTCTTGGGTCAAAACCCAAGTTTGTTCTTAGAAGAGAAGACTCAGACAAAAGGGCTTCTCTAATCTTATTAGAAACTCTGTAGTAGCAGAGCCTGACGTTTGGCCTTCCGAAAGGCTGGTCTTAGTTGCTAAGCTTAACTAGTGTCTAGTTTTAAGAGCTGCACAAAGAAAGGTTGAAGGCTGCTTGCTCTACTGCCAAAACAGGTGCACAGCAGCCTTTGCCCAGCAGGTGGTGCTGTTTCTCTAGAGGCCTTATCAAGTGCGAGGTCACCAGATTTAGCAGATGGAGCTAACACAGCATTAACAGAAAAATAAGAGTGCTTACAGCTCTTTTTGAATTTGCCTAGTAGGTCTTCCTGTCTTTACTAAAAGACCCATAATTTTGAAAAAAGAGACAGAAAATAAGTATGCATGTGAAAAGCAACTGATCAATGTTTTTCTCTTGATGTTTCCCTCTTTCTCCCTTTCCTCCCTTCCCCTCCCTATAAATAAGTCAGTCAGTCAGTCAGTAAATAAATAAATAAATATCTTTAAAAAATTAATTATAGTTCATTTGCCCTTAAAAGGCAATAGCTTGAACCCTAACCAATGTGGCTCTCGGTTGTGTGTCATCCTGCAAAGTGGGAGGTTGCATGTGTCTGGGTTGCAGGTTCAACCCCAGGTCTGGGCATGTGCAAGAGGCAACTGATCAATGTTTCTCTTCTTCTCTCCAACCCTTCCCCTCTCTCTCAAAATAAATAAACTATTTAAAATAAAAGGCAATAGCATGATATTTTAAGTCAGAGTAGTTTTGGGGATGGCAATAATCCTGGATGAAATCCATCCACTGATATTCCTCTTTCCCTTTATCCCTTAAGTAATTTGTTTTTAAATGGTAAGTTTTGGATAGCCAATCTTTCCAGCTGAAATATTAAAAAGAGATTGTTTTCACGTTTTTAAATTTTCCATCAGAGCACAAAGTTGAATTACTATATGCCAAAACAATTTATTATCTCACCACTCATGCCCAAAAGGTAAAATGCTATCCAGCGTAATTTAAGAATAATTTGTAGTTTTTGCTAACACCTTGGAGTAACTCTAATAGAAGTAGAATTCACCCTCCTTACAGATTTTTAAAAAATATTTTATTGATTATTCTATTATAGCTGTCCCATTACCCCCTCCATCCCCCTCCACCTGCACACCCTCCCCCACCCACATTCCCTCTCTCTAGTTCATGTCCATGTGTCATAAGTTCTTTAGCTTCTATATTTCCCATACCATTCTTGCCCTCCCCCTGTCTATTTTCTACCTACCATCTATGCTACTTATTCTCCATACCTTTTACCCCTCTCTCTCCCTCTCACTCCCCTGTTGCTAACCCTCCATGTGTTCTCCATTTCTGTGGTTCTGTTCCTGTTCTAGTTGTTTGCTTACTTTGTTTTTGTTTTAGGTATGGTTGTTAATAATTGTGAGTTTGCTGTCATTTTATTATACATATTTTTTTCTTCTTTTTCTTAGATAAGTCCCTTTAACATTTCATATAATAATGGCTTGGTGATGATGAACTCCTTTAACTTGACCTTACCTGGGAAGCACTTTATCTGCCCTTCCATTCTAAATGAAATTTTTGCTGGATAGAGTAATCTTGGATGTAGGTCCTTGCCTTTCATGACTTGGAATACTTCTTTCCAGCCCCTTCTTGCCTCTAAGATCTCTTTTGAGAAATCAGCTGACAGTCTGATGGGAACTCCTTTGTAGGTTACTGTCCCTAATCTCTTGCTGCTTCTAGGATTCTCTCCTTCATTTTTTTACCTTGGCTAATGTAATTATGATGTGCCTTGGTGTGTTCCTTCTTGGGTCCAACTACTTTGGGACTCTCTGAGTTTCCTGGACTTCCTGGAAGTCTATTTCCTTTGCCAGAATGGGGAAATTCTCCTTTATTATTTGTTCAAATAACTTTTTCACTTGTTGCTCTTCCTCTGCTCCTTCTGGTACCCCTATGATTTGGATGTTGGATCGTTTAAAGATGCCCTGGAGGTTCCTAAGCCTCTCCTCATTTTTTTTAATTCTTATTTCTTCATTTTTTTCTGTGTGGTTGTTTCTTTCTTCCTTCTGGTCCACTCCATTGATATGAGACCCAGCTTTTTTTCCCATTATTTTTGGTTCCCTGTGTATTTTTCTTCATTTCACTTATTGTAGCCTTAATTTTTTCATCTAATTTGTGATCAAAATCAACCAATTCTGTGAGCTTCCTGATCACCAGTGTTTTGAATTGTGCATCTGATAGGTTGGCTATCTCTCAGTTGCTTAAAAGGATGGGTTCTGGGGCTTTCATTTGTTCTTCTGTTTGAGCCATCTCTCTCTCTGTCTCTTTCTCTGTTTGTCTCTCTGTCTCTCTCTCTCTCTTTTTTTTTGGTCTAGTCCTGCCTGTTGCATATGAGGGGCAGAGCCTTAGGTGTTCACCAGGGCGGGGCAACCCAGTTGCTGGGTTGTGATGCTGTACTTGGGCATGGGGGTCTGAGAGGGAACAATGGCACTTGCTCCGCTCTCTGCTGATTTCAGTCCCTTCCGCCACTTCCCCCAAGCAAACTGGACCTTTCTGGTGCTGGTTCCTGTGTGGGTGGGCTTGTGCACCCCGTGTCTTTCCAACAACCTCCCTGGCTGAGTCTCTCCCTGCGCCTCAACCACCACAGGTGTTTTCAATCAGTGCCCCAAGGCTCTATTTCCCAGTGCTGAGTTCCTGGGTTGAGCTCAGTGCCTTGCTTCACAATCACCACCTTGCTGGGTCTGCCAGTTGCCACCCCTCAGCTGGGGTTTGCCAGCCACCACTTGCACACCCAGGGTCTGTCCTCTGTTGTCTTACGTACCTGATCCCAACACTCTGTGCTGCCAGACCCCTCTCCACCTGGCTTCCCGACTCTGCCCCTCTTACCGGTCTGGATGAACGTGTCTATTTTAACTCCTTGGCTGTCTGACTTCTATACAGTTCAATTTTCTGTCAGTTGTGGTTGTTATTCTGCTTCTAAATTGTTATTGTCCCTATCTTGGTTGTATGAGGAGGCACAGTGTGTCTACCTATGCCTGCATCTTGGCTGGAAGTCCCTCCTTACAGATTTAACGCAAGTTGTTCATTCAAATATTGACTAAGCATCTATAATATGTCCTGGGTCTGCTATAAGGGGACACAGTCCCTCCCTGCTCCTGTGGTACATGCATTCTTGGAGGATGCAGTCAATAGTGAACAACAACAAAAATTAGATACCAGAAAGATGCCTATGCAGAGGAAATACGAGAGAGTGACTTTTTACAGGGAGTTGCCAAGAAGGTAACATCTAATCTGAATGACATGAAAATGTAAGAAACTAGAAGGAAGAGCATTCTACAAAGATGGAATGGCATATAGTAAAGATCTAGGTCACAGCGTGACTTATTCCATTATCAAGAGAAGGCCATTGGCTAGCTGCCATCAGAGAAATGGGCAGAGCCAGATTGTTAGGGACTGAATATGATAAAGTTTGAGTTGTGTTGTAAGTGTGGTGGAAAGCCACTATAGAATTTTAAACAGAATATGTCATAATGTGATTTACATTAAGGGAATTCTCTGTTGGATGGAGAATGGTTTATAGGCAGGCAAGAGTAGATGCAGGAAAACCAGTTAAGTATATCAGTGTTGAGTGCAAAGCTAGAAACCACTTTAGGTATCAGAAAGAGATTTGAAATGTGTGAAGTGTTGGCAAAAATCAATGGGAAGGACTACAGTATTGGTAGGGGGACTGCCACTGGACTGTGGGGTTGAAGGACACCCATAGTAATAGTAATCCAGAGTTCAAGAAGCCTGCCACCATTGACACTGCTACCTGATCCAAGAAGCTGGCCAGACACTGGAATGCTGAGTCCAACCATTAGAACTTCAAACACTTGCCTCTGTGACTTTGCGTCCCAACAGCAACACCAACAGGAAGATTGTCTCTGTTCTGCTTCTCTTTAGAAACTTTGTGCTAGTGAATTAAATGGGCACTATCTATTTCCAACCCAGAACTCTATCTACATATAAGGGCCTCTGGGACATGTTTTTAGGTTTCCAACTTCTCCAATTAGTGGATAAAATGGTGCTTGAGAGAGCCAGTCTGCTAGATCAAAGATAGAAGACTATCTCAGTAATGAGTGTACAGGATCATGGCAGTTTGACTTAGGATGGCAATAGTGGAAATAATGTGGAAGTGGACACATTCAGGATATGTTTTAGAGGTGACAATGACAGCACTTAATCAAGTGATTGAATTTGGAAGAGTAACTCCTAGAATTTCAACTTGAGCAGTTGGATACATGGTACCATTGCAAACACAGTGGTGCCATTGACACTGTGGGTGAAGTGTGAAATGCCAACATAGATGTGACCAAAAAACAGTTGGGATTTAACTCTAGAGTTCAGGGCCCTGGCCTGGCTGGAGATCAGGTATGGGAGTTCATTGGCCTACAAATGCTATAAAAGTCATGGGATGTGGTCACATAAGAAGAGTCTGTTGATAGCCTATGCAGGGTCCTGAGGTCCAATATTAAAGAGCAAGCTAAGAAGACAATCCAGCAAAGGAGATGGAAAAGGACTGGGCATTGGGGAAGGAAAACCAGGAGGGTGGCAAAGGAGCCAAATAAGGTAGTGCTCTAATAGGTCAAGAGCTGTTAAGAATTCAAGTAAGTTGAGAATAGCAGTGGCCTTTGGATTGGACAAGTGCAGGCTCAGTAGAGTGGTAGGAACAGAAGTAAGATTATTTGAAGTTGAGGAGTAAGCATGAGGTCTAAGTAAAGGTACATAAATATTGTTGATCTTTTCTTTTTTTAAAAAAGATTTTATCCATTTATTTTTAGAGAGGGAAGGGAGAGAGAAAGAGAGAGAGAGAGAGAAACATCAATGTGCGGTTGCTGGGGGCCGTGGCCTGCAACCCAGGCATGTGCTCTGACTGGGGATCGAACCTGTGACACTTGGTTCACAGCCCACACTCAATCCACTGAGCTATGCCAGCCAGGGTTTATTGTTGATCTTTTCAAAGCATCAACTTTTTTTTTTATTTTTTAAAGATTTTATTTACTTCTAGAGAGAGAGGAAAGGAGGGAGAGAAACAACAATGTGTGAGAGAAATATTGATCAGCTGCCTTTCACACACCCCCAAACGGGGACCTGGCCCACAACCCAGGCATGTGCCCCAACTGGGAATTGAACTGGCAACCCCTTGGTTTGCAGACCGGCATACAACCCCCTGAGCTACACCAGCCAAGGCTCAACATTTTTTTATGATTCTCCATTTTATTTATCTCCACTCTAATCTTTATTATTTCTTTAATCTTGCTTTGGGTTTAGTTTGACCTTTATTTCTAGTTCATTGAGGTAGAAGTTTAGGTTTTTGCTTTGAGATTTTTTTTTTTGCTTAAAAATGTTATTCTTTTTCTTTTCTTTTTTTCATTTTCTCCCTCTCTTTTTTATTGTTGTTCAAGTACAATTGTCTCCATGAAATCTTTTTTTAATACAGTCATTTATGTTCCAAATTTCCATCTGAGCTCTGCTTTCACTGCATCCCAGTGGTTTTGGTACTGTGTGTTTTGTTTTAATTAATCTCAAAGTATTTTCTAATTTCCCTCGTGATTTCTTCTTTGACCCATTTGTTGTCTAGGAGTGTGTTGTTTAGTTTCCACATATTTGTGAATCTTCTAAATTTCCTTCTGTTCCAGTCAATATGGAGCTTTAGGTAAATATGGCTCAACTCCTCACACAACCACAGCAAAAATTACAACTAAATTACAAAACAACTGTCACCCAGAATCATCAGAAAATTGAACTGTGTGGAAGTCTGACAACCAAGGAATTAAAAAATTCACATTCATCTAGATGGGTAGGAAGTGTGGAGAGATGGAGACACAGAATGGGCTGTTCCACACCCACATGTGGTGGATAAAAATCAGGAGGGATACCTCGGGAGTGAGGGATCCCAGGCCCACACCAGACCACCCAGCACAGGATTCTAGCACCAGGAAGATAAGTCCCCATAATTTCTGGTTATAAAAACCATTGGGGGTTGGGGTGCTGGAAAAAAACTGTGGGATTCTCAGTCATTGCCTCTTAAAGGGCCTGCAACAGACTTAGGACTTGTGCAGACTCATTCACTCTGGGCTCCATCACTGGGGCAGCAGTTGAAAGGTACTAGTGGCCTATAGGGAGAAACTTAAGTGTCTGGCATCAAGGTGAGTGGTGGGGTATAGCTTCCTTCAGGACAAAACTCCAGAGGCCAGGCACCAGCATTGTCCCTTTCCTGAGCCTTCCCACACACACAGCCACAGAGCAGCAACACCATATCTGAGACTCCATTAACCTGGTTACCATGGGTTATCCCACCCTGTTGATTACCTAAGGCTCTGCCCCACCCAACTTACCAGTGCACTTTTCTATAATAGACCATGCTACCAAGACAGGGAGTCAAAGCAGCTCTACCTAATACATAGAAACAAACACAGGAAAGCTGTCAAAATGAGGAGACAAAGAAATATAGCCCCAATGAAAGAACTGAACAAAACTCCAGGAAAAGAACAAAACAAAATGGAGATAAGCAATCTATCAGATGCAGAGTTCAAAACACTGGTTATTAGGATGCTCAAGGAACTCATTGAGTCTTTCAACTACATAAAAAAGGCAGAAATGAAGGTTACACGAAGTGAAATAAAGAAACATTTACAAGGAATCAACAGTGGACTGGATGAAGTCAAGAATCAAATCAATGATTTGGAACATAAGGAAGAAATAGCATTCAATAAGAACAGCAAAAAGAAAAAAGAATTAAAAAAAAAAACAAGGATAGGTGAAGGAGCCTCAGGACAACATCAAATGTACCAACATCTGAATCATAGGGGTGCCAGAAGGAGAATAGAAAGACCGAAAATGGAAACATTTGAAAAAAATGAAAGAAAGCTTCCTTAATTTGGTAAAGGATATAGACATACAAGCCCAAGAAGCACAGAGTCCCTGCAATAAGGTGTACACAAGGAAGACCACACCAAAACCCATCATAATTAAAATGCCAAAGATTAAAGATAGAAGAATCCTAAAAGCAGCAAAGAGAAAAGGAGAGAGTTACCTACAAAGGAGTTCCCATAAGATGGTCAGCTGATTTCTCAAAAGAAACTTTTCAGGCTAGAAAGAACTGGCAAGAAGTATTCAGAGTGAGGAAAAGCAAGGACCTACAACGTAGATTACTCTATTCAGCAAAGCTATCATTTATAATTGGAAGGAAGATAAAGTGCTTCCCAGCCAAGGTAAATCTAAAGGAGTTTACCATCACCAAGCCATTACTATATGAAATGTTAAAGGGACTTAGTTAAGAAAAAAGAGGTCAAAACTATGAACATTAAAATGGCAATAAACTCACAACTATCAACAACTGAGTCAAAAAAACAAATTAAGCAAACAAGCCAAACAAAAACAGAATCACAGAGATGGAGATAATTTGGAGGGTTATCAGATGGGTGGGGGAAGAGGGAGAATGGGGGAAAAGGTGTAGAGATTAAGAAGTACAAATTGGTAGGTACAGAATAGACAAGGGCATGTTAAGAACAGTATAGGAAATGGAGAAGCCAAAGAACTTATATGCATGACCCATGGACATTAACTAAGTGGGGTGATTATCGGAGGGAATGGGGGGTCCTTGGTGGAGGCAGGAAAGGGGGAAAAAGTGGAACAACTGTAATAGCATAATCAATAAAATATATTAAAAATAAATTTCCTTCTGTTATTGATTTCTAATTTCATTCTATTTCACTTGGAGAACACAGTTTATATGATTTTGATATTTTTAAATTTATTGAGACTTGTTTTGTGACCTACTACATGCATGGTCTGTCCTGTATAATGTTCTTTTTTAAATATACTTCATTGATTATGTATTACAGTTGTCCCATTCCCCCCCCTCTTTATTCCCCTCCCCTTGTACTCCCTTCCTACCAACATTCCCCCACCTTAGTCCATGTCCATGAGCCACACATATAAGTTCTTGGGCTTCTCCATTTACTGTACTATTCTTTACCTCCCCCTGTCTATTTTGTATCTACTATTTATGCCTTTAATTCTCTTCACTTTTCCCCATTCTCTCCCCTTGCCCTCCCTGCTGATAGCACTCCATGTGATCTCTATTTCTGTGATTCTGTTCCTGTTCTAGTTTTTTGCTTAGTGGTATTTTTTTTTAGGTTCAGTTGTTGATAGTTGTGAGTTTGTTGTCATTTTACTGTTTATATTTTTTATATTTTTCTTTTCCTTAGATAAGGCCCTTTAACATTTCATATAATAAGGGCTTGGTGATGATGAACTCCTTTAACTTGACCTTATCTGGGAAACACTTTATCTGCCCTTCCATTCTAAATGAAATTTTTGCTGGATAGAGTAATCTTGGATGTAGGTCCTTGCCTTTCATGACTTGGAATACTTCTTTCCAGCCCCTTCTTGCCTGAAAGGTTTCTTTTGAGAAATCAGCTAATGGTCTCATGGGAACTCCTTTGTAGGTAACTCTCTCCTTTCCTCTTACTGCTTTTAAGATTCTCTTCTTATCTTTAATTTTGGGTAATGTAATTATGATGGGCCCTGGTGTGTGCTTCATTGGGTCCAACTTCTTGGGGACTCTCTGAGCTTCCTGGACTTCTTGGAACTCTATTTCCTTTGCCAGATTGGGGAAGTTCTCCTTCATTATTTTTTCAAATAAGTTTTCAATTTCTTGCTCTTCCTCTTCTCCTTCTGGCACCCCTATGATTAGGATGTTGGAACTTTTAAAGTTGTTCCAGAGGTTCCTGAGCCTTTCCTCATTTTTCTGAATTCTTGTTTCTTCATGCTGCTCTAGTTGAATATTTATTTCTTCTTCTGCTCCAAACCATTGATTTGAGTCCCAGTTTCCTTACCTTCACTGTTGGTTCCCTGTACATTTTCCTTTATTTCACTTTTCGTAGCCTTCACTTTTTCCTCTATCTTGTGACTATACTTGACTATTTCTATGAGCATCCTGATTACCAGTGTTTTGAACTCTGCATCTGATAGGTTGGCTATCTCTTCATCACTTAGTTGTATTTTTCCTGGAGCTTTGATCTGTTTTTTCATTTGGGCCAATTTTTTATCTGGTTGCACCTATACATTGTAAAGGGTAGAGCCTTAGGTTTTCAACAGGATGGTGCAACACACATGGCTGCGTTGTGGCACTGTATGTGGGGCAGGGGTCTGAGAGGGAACAATGCCACTTGCTTGGCTCTTGGCAGGCTTTCAGTCACTTCCTCCACTACCCACAAGCAAATTGGGTCCTTCTGGTGCTGTTTCCTGGGTGGGTGGGTTTGGGTACCCAGAAACATTCTAGGACCCTGTGGTCACTCCAATGAACTCTCCTGTGAGGCAGAGAGTTTCTCCTGCCAACTCAACCCCCATGGTTTTTTTTCAGTCAGAGGTTTTGAGGCTTTGTTTTCTTATACTAGAAGGGCTGGAACTCTGAATTGTGTGGTCTGTCTTGCTCCCCAGCTGTTCCTCCTGGTTTATCTGCATGCAAATGTGAGACCATCTGCTCTGTCAGCCACTGCCTTGCCTGTCCTCATTCTCCAGCCACCACCTTGCCCCAAGTCCTCTCCACTCTCGCTGCCCATCTCCACCCCTCCTACCTCTCTGGATGAATGTTTTCTCTTTAACTCCTTGGTTGTCAGACTTCTATACAGTTTGATTTGCAGGCAGTTCTGGTTATTTTTTGTTTTTAAATTTGTTGTTGTCCTTTGGTTGTGTGAAGAGGCAAAGTGTATCTACATACGCCTCATCTTGGCTGGAAGTCTCAAGTAGACTATGTTTTTAAATCCATTCTGCTGTCTCTGCCTTTTAACTGAAGAGTTTAATCTATTACATTTAATGTAATTATTTATCAGGATTTTCTTCTGTCATTTTGCTGTTGGGCACAATTTGCAACTAGAAGATACGTTCTGGAGATCTAATGCACAACATAGTGAATGTGTCTAATACTGTATTATATACTTCAAAAACTGATTTCTACATTATATATTTTTGTTTCTTGGTTCTCCATTACTACCTTCTTTTAAGTTAGACATTTTCTAGTAAACTATTTTAATTCTTTTGTTGCTTATTTTACTATGTATTCTTGGGTATTTTTCTACTGGTTTCTCTTGGGTTTATAAATAACATCTTAATTTCTTATAGTCTAGTTCTAAATAATACTACCTTGGTTTTAATAGAACATAAAACTTTGCTTCTTCCATTTATGTTGTCATAAATTTCATCTTTATACATTGTGTACCCATCAACATAGGTTAATAACTATTGTTTTGTGTTTTTAAAGGTTTTATTTATTTATTTTTAGAGGGAGGAAGTGAGGGAGAAAGAGAGAGAGAGGGAGAGAAACATCAACCTGTGGTTGTCTTTCATGTGCCCCCTACTGGGGTTCTAGCCAGCAACCCAGGCATATGCCCTGACTGGGAATTGAACCAGCAACCCTTTGGCACTCAGTTTACTGAGCCACACCATCCAGGGTTAATTATTGCCTTATACAATTGTTTTTTAAAATCAGATATAAGGAATAAAGGAGTTAGAAACAAAAAATATATTTATATTTTATTTTAATATTTACTCATTGTATTAGTTTCCTGCAGGGTACCACAAACTGGGTGGTTTATAGCAACAGAAATGTATTCTCTCACAGTTCTGCATGCTAAAAGTCTGAAATGAAGGTGTTAGCAGAGTTGGTTCCTTCTGGAGTCACTGAAGGAGAATCTATTCCAAGCTTCCTGGCTTCTGGTGACAGCTAACAATACTTAATGTTACTTGATCTGTAGAGGCATTACTCCAGTTTCTACCTCTGTCTTCACAAGGCATTTCCCCTGTGTATCTCTGTCTGCACCTGACTGTCTTCTTAGAAGTACACCAGTAGTATTGGATTAGAGGCCTAGTCCACTCCTGTATGGCCTCATCTTAACTAATACATCTGCGATTATTCCATTTCCAAATAGTCTTATTTTGAGGTTCTGGGTACGGAATTTGACTGCTCCAACCAGAAGAGGGCAGCAGAGGTGATGCTTTGTGGTTTTCCAGGCTAGGTTGTGAAAAGGATATAACCTCTACCTTCTTTCAGGAGCTGGGGATTGGACACTGGTTCTGAGGAAGCCATCTATCATGCTGTGAAGGAGTACAGATTAGCCCAGGTGAGGAGGCCTATGTGAAGAGGAACCAAGGCCCCAAACTGACCACCAGCCTCAGTCCCCAGACATATGAATACACTTGCCATCAGCTGCTTCCAGCTTCTAGCCCTCAAATCTTGTAGCTGAGATCTCAGACATCAAGGAGCAGAAATAATCTATCCCTGCTGTGCCCTGCTTGAATTCTTGACCCATAGAATCTGTGAACATAATAGTTTTAGGCCACTATATTTTGTGGTAATTTGTTAGGGCACCTCAGTAACCAGAACAGTCACTGAGTGTATCAAATGCTACCAAGCAGTGCATTGAGTTTTTAACCCTTTCAGCAGAGCTAGGCTTTTAAACAGCCTGTGCTGGAGTTTGTAGTTTGGAGCCAACAAGATTGTCTCATTATTCCTCTGTCCCTGCAAACAATGATATCTGTTTTTCTGGATTTTGCAAATGTACCCATTTTTCCAGTCTTCTAGTCCTGAAGCCTCAGTGTCGGATTCCTCCCCACAACTGCACCTTCCTTATATAGGCAACAACTGATACCCCTTGCCTTTCTTGTAGAGCCTCACAAATCCGTTATTTCCTTCCCATTCCTAACAGCCTGTGTTTGAGACTTCTGGAATTTATTGTTACCTACAGAACAAAAGGCAATGGAATAGAAAAAGACTACCAGTAATGGGCGTAGTGTTTTCAGATTTTATACTAGAAAAGGGTATACTGAAAGCTTTCTAAGGGCAAATCATGATAATGTTTATAGATAAGATGTAGAAGTCCACCTTATTTTGGGAAAGCTATCTCTCTCCTACTAGGGCAATGCAAACAGCATATCACTGGATAGTCCCTGGAGCACTTCAAGTCCCTGAATCGACTGTTCTGTGTTTAGTCACAGCCCTTTCCTCCATCTCCTCTTAACTCTACCTGGTTACAAATCTAAATTTGGTTTACAAAAATCTACAGGTATTAGATGTTATCCTACTATTGACTGTTGAATAAATCCCCTAGTTCTGCTTTCTACAGAAATATTCACTCAACAGGTTACAATCTTTTCTTTGCCCTTACCCGAACAGCATTTACTATAGGGAGAGTTTTTGATGAGTTAGATTTAAAAATCTGAGTATAAGCTACATGATCAGTTCAGCTTTCTAAAAACATGAAATACATGTGGTTTTCCTTGTATAAGGACCGAGTTATCCCCACTGTTTTATTATTGAAGCTTCATTGGAGCAAATCAGGCACTGACACAGTTTGCATAAGGGTTACTTCAGGTCCTAGTTAAAACTTGGGTACTTACTGTGTAATGGTTGCTGCAGACGCCATGAGAAGTCACTGACTTTATAATCTAGAACTTACTCCTTAAATCACAGAAAGCTGCTTGCTGCGAGAGCTGAAGCACAATTGCATCATCTGAAATCTAATATTACCATTGTTTCCTAAATGCTTTTGAACAGCTCATACTTAGGAGACCAGATCTTTTAAAAAAGGGGGGTCACCTACTTGTTATTCATTTATTTAAAAAATTAAACACTTAACTACGTGTCAGGCACTGCTCTCCATGCCAGGCACACAGCCAACAAAAACCCCCTCCCTCACGGAGTGTACATCTTAGGGATGGCAAGGAGATAATGTAAGTAAAGTAAAATGTGTTAGACTGTTATGCATGTTAGAATTTTAACTAATCACAGAACCATGTTTTAAAAATGCTATAGAGCAAAATAAAGCGGATAAGAGAGAGCTGTTCCAGTAAAGTACTGGAATAATATACTACGGTGGGTTTGAGGGGGCTAAATTTTAGAGGTCAGTGACACCTCTGTGAGAAAGTAACATCTGCATAGGTGAAAGTGACAATTAAAATGTCTGGGTGAAGATGGTCCAGGCCAGAGGTTTCAGCAAGTACAAAGGTCCTGAGGCTAGAGTACGCCTGGCTGTTGGAGGAAGACAAGGAAGCAGAGGGGCTGGAACGCAGAGACAAGCGATGGAGAGGCACATCTGGTTGGGCTTCTCAGGCTGTTTCAGTGACTGGGGTTTTTAGTCTGGGTACAAGAGTAGCCATTGGAGGGTTTTAACAGAGGCATGATGGCGATTTAACTTAGCTTTTAACAAGATCATTTTGACTGTTGTGTTGAGGAAACCAAAGGGCACAAATAATGGAAGTGGATCAGTATTTGTAGGCTATTGTAAAAGTCCAGGAGAGAGGGAAGTGGCTTGGAGCGGGTGGTAGCAGTAGACAAATTCTAGTATAATTTGAAAATAGAGCAAATCACATTTGCTGACCAAATGTGGGGTATGAGAGAAAGAAAAAAAAGAGATAAGGATCATTTCAAGGCTTTAGTCTATGCATCTAATAGAGATGAGTTGTCCTTAACTTACATGGGAAGACTGACTTTAAAGGAGTATGATCAGGAGGTGTTAAACCTCACACGCGCATTAAGTGGAGATGTCACAAAAGTAGTTGAATGCACAGGTCTGGCATTTAGGAAAGAAGTCTGAGCTGGACATGTTGAGAGGTCAGCATATGGCAATATTTAAAACTAGGAGACTGCATGAGGCCACGAAGAGAGTAAGTGTAAACAGGAAGGAAGAGCTCCAAGGACTGAGTCATCGACACTCCAATATTAGAATGTCAGAGAGACGGCCCAGCAAAGGAGACTGAGGAGTGGACAGTGAAACAGGAGGCAAATTAAGAGGGCATGATAGTCTGGAAGCCAAGTAAAAAAAATGTTTTAAGCAGGGTAGTGGGGAGGGGGTGATTGAATTACGAAGTGTTCCTTATGGATATAGATGAGGTACTAAAAGAACTAACGGCTGGATATAATGTTACAAGATCTTTGGAGAACTTGAGCAAAGCAGCTCCAGAGAAGTTGTGGGAGCAAGAGCACGATTGGAGTGGGGTCAAGAGAGAATTGGGAGACAGGGATGGGAGACAGCAAATATGGACTTTTTCTTTTTTAAAGATGACGAAACCAAAGCACATTTTATGCTGATAAAAAGATCTTCCTTTTTCCAGCGAGGGACCTAGCCTTTTCTCACCCACAGTCTGTCCTTTGGACTTCAAATCTGGATATTTGCTGTTTCTTGGAACCCTAACTTTGAGGAAGGTTAATAGGAAATCTGAACACATATGGCACTGAGGATTGTTAGAATAAACTTATTTCATATGTGGAACTCTTATCTTTCCCCAAACTGTTGGTTCCCACTACCTTGGGGAAAAGAACACATTTTTAGATGCGACCAAAGAGTCCTTAGGCTCAGCGGAATTACATTTCTTTAATTACTATTTGTGTGTCTCTTCATAGTTGTAATTTAGTGCTCTGTCCCGTAGATAGCTACTTTTCTCAGTTTCCGTTTGATGATGGGCTCTTCACTGATTCTTTGGAACTCCCATTATGCAGAAATGACAATGACCAAAGGAGTCTGAAAAACTTCCTGTGAAGCCTGTGGTTCACAAATGTTTCTCCCATTCCGTGCAGATGGTAGCACTACCACACTCAGATGTGGCATGTGATCTGCCCTAGCCAATGAAATGTAAGCTAAGTGATGTCATTTCCCAGCAGAAACTGTAAGAACCAGTGAGCAGCCTGCCACATCTTTCTGGCTGTCAGTGATTATGGAAACATGTTTTGAGATGAAGCCTCTGTCAGCCAGGGTCTGAGTCATAGCAATGAGCAGCATTCCCTGGCAAACCCTGGATAGATACCTTGGGATGGCAAAACCTAATCTATCCTGACACAATGCCTAAGGAGAAAAATTAAGTTAACAGTGGTGTTCCAGCTCCAATAGACTACACATTTCAGGATACAAAGGTTTTATTTTCCCATACCAGGGCAAAGAAAATTGAATAAATAACACAGATAATAAAACTTTACCTCACTGTCAGTTCTCCCTTAAATGAAAAATGATCGAAGCTTTAAAATGTTAACATTAAAAATAGTGTATTTCAGACTTGGTTCTCTGGGCCACCTGCATTAGGTCCTCCGGGGTTGCTCATTCCAAATGCAGATCCCCTGGTCTTGGCCTCTTAGAAGACAGCTGTGGCTCTTAACTCCCTGGTGGTTCTGTAATCTTGTTCTTTGTTTATATGTATGGTATAGTTAAAAAATATATTTGGTCTTTGTCTTCCATTCCTGCTACAGAGCGGCTAAGACTCTTGGAATTTCCTGATAGCACTGTATTTTGTTATTCATAATGAGCCCCTGAGTTTATGCTAATATGGTCACTTGGGGTGGGGCTCCTTGATAGCCCTAGGATGGAGCTGGTCAACAGTAAAGCCAAGTGATTAGACCTCCTGACCAGCCCCGCAGGAAGGGGGTCTGGGAGGGTGTTGGAGACTGAGATCTATAAACTCTTGGACAGTGAGATCTGGAGAGCTTCTGGGTTGCTGAACACACTGAAACGCTAGGAAGATGGCATGTTCCTGCATCCCTCCTTCCCCTTCCATGCTCTATGCATCTCTTCCATTTGGTTCTTCTCAAGTTATATCCTTTATAATACACAGGTGAACGGAAGTAAAGTGTTTCCTTTAGTTCTGTAAGCCATTCTAGCAAATAAAGTGAAGGGAGTGGTGGGAACTCCCCAATTTTATAGCCAAGTTAGACAGATGTGTGGGTAACCTGGGACCTAACACTTGTAGCAGGCATCTGAAGTGTGGGACTCCCTTAAAGCTGTGAGGTCCGACAATAATAACCCTGGGTAGTTAGTGTCAGAACTGAAGTGAACTGTTGTAGGACAGCCAAC
The DNA here is from genome assembly GCF_019186645.2 of Phyllostomus hastatus. Classification (NCBI taxonomy): domain Eukaryota; kingdom Metazoa; phylum Chordata; class Mammalia; order Chiroptera; family Phyllostomidae; genus Phyllostomus; species Phyllostomus hastatus. Next base: position 6,487,158 of record NW_025334028.1, read on the forward strand.
TGGTGTCTAGAGAGTTGGAGAATTGGTTGTTGCTGGTGGAAAACACCCTAGAAATAGGTTACCAACATAACACTGAAGTTCATTTTCAACATATTGTCTTGTTGAGTTTACATGTGCTTCAATATTAGAGATGTTAGTGTAAAAAACAAATCACAATTCTGCATAAAAAATTTTTATTTAGTGGTCAGATCCCAATGAATAATGCCAGTCATTGCTTGATTCTGCTAAAATGCGCTATTATAAGATAAACTCTTAAGAAAGTGTACAGTGCATCACCAAAAGCTGTTTAATTTGGATTGTATAGAGTAACAGAGAACTTCATAAATCTTTGTTCTCTGATAAAAATTTTAAAATATAAAAATGAGAAAAACCCAAAAGCAGTATTCCAAAATAATAAATGTCACCTTGGACTATTTACAGTAAGATACCTTTTTAATAGAATACTCTCTGCTTGATTATTTTCCTCACAAATTTACTTATAAGTATTTTCACTCCCCCATCTGACCCTCATTCATGATTTCTTCCATTCATGCGTCTTCCTTGAAACAATCATTTTTCCATTCTCTCTTGACTTTGGCTCTTTCTCTGGTACTCCTTTTTCCTACTCTTAAATTACCAATAATTCCATTCAAAAGATGTTTGTTGAGCACCTATTATGTGCCAGGCACTGTGTAGGAAGTGGAGGTACAGAGATGAAAAGTCATTGACATCCCCCACTCCTCAAGAAGCTGACTTTGGGTTGAATTAAAAAACAATGTTTTTCACATTACATTCCATGAAACCCCCAGCTCCTATAAAGTAAATTTGGGGATTCTTGAAGCAAAGTACACTCATAGAGGGTCTGTCAACATGGCCTGCTCCAAAACATGTTGAATTTAGAATTCTGCTCTTCTCTATGAAGCACAGCCTCAAAGCCCTGGCCTGCAGTTTGAGTTCTAGGTGCTCAGCAAGTGGTACTACGTGAGAGGCAGCAGGTGACAGCTGTGCCAATTTGTTTTTGGGGGATGGTAATCTTATCGTTGGCTTCTCCAAATTTTGAATATGAAAAGCCCTTAACCCTGCCCACCCCAATACTACTCTGAGCTATAGACACATATTAAGAAACTCTCCCCTGACTTGGACTTGCAAAAAGATGCTCGAAAACTATCTTTAATAAATGTCCAGCACGAGCTCTTTTTATTACTTCCACACGTTTCTTTGTGCTGCCCTGTGAACATTTCCTTAGCTTCAAACATAAAAGCAGCAAATTAAGCCTGCAGGTCACCTTTTTTCTTTTTCTTTTATCATGATTGAACCAAAAACAAGCTCATCTATTGCATTTGGCCTACCTCTGTGTCCATAAAGCCTCGAAAGACCCTTGGTAGTTACTTTTGAAACAGAAGGCAAGCTATAAAATATAAAACAAAAACTGTACATAGCATACTATAAAAGCAACAATGAAACCACACCCTCACTGCCCCATCTTCTTCCATGCCTAGCAGACCACAGCTATTCACATTTGGAGACATTTCCCAGTCACAGTGAAGGGTGGTGGGCTTCACTCTCACAGTGTGTAGCATGTTCTTCTTTCACTGAATCCTCACGGCCAACCACTGAACAATGATGGCATTTTCGAGGGAAAGTTCTATCCTTGATCCCATGTCTTTTCACAGGTTATGCAGGGTCACATTTCTATACAGATAGATGATACCTATACATTCAAGAGTATTAGTGCCTATCAGAACTTCCTCATGAGCTGGTTCCAAGCCCTCTGGGTCTGAAGGCAACTTTGGGAGTTAGCATTATCCCCATGGTACATTTGCCTGCTCTACCCCACGGTAGGGTGATTGCAATGTCTGACATATGTGAAGAGGATGAGAAGAGCAGGGGAATACTGGTAGAGTGGGAGCAGAGAGGTGGTCATGCACAAGCTTTTCGCTCTGTCGTGCATATATTTCAGTGTAACAGCGTGTATTTAGACACATGAGGGCTTGTGCTTTTTTAATTAAAGAAATAACTCGCCCTGAAAAGCTCATTTGGCAAATGTGGCCACAAATGTGTATGTGTGTGTGTGTGTGTGTAAAAAATGTGTCATGAGGTTATGTGTCAAGTCCAGTGGGTGTGTCCTCCTGGCTCCTCCCCCACTGTCACACCCACCTCACCAGCAAGGAAAAGCTGATAGGTTACACCTGGTCAGTTTGATATTCAGAAGCTTCAGACAGGTTTTCTGAGAAGCTTAGGAAATTCTCCTGGTACTCAGAACAAATAATCTCGTAACGGTAATGCCGGAACTCCACAGCAAAGGTGCCAAAATAAGACAGGAAGCACATGACCAGGCCCCACTGGACCCTGGCTGCATACATATGGATGCCTTGGGCCATGAGGATGAAGTCTGGGGAGGAGCAGTCAAGGAAAGTATCCCCATCAGTCACATGAAAAGTCTGGCTCTGCCCCTCACTAACAAGAATTTGTTTGACAGAGGTTGCCGAACATGAACATCTACATGAATAATACTTGATAACGTTATCAAGCTCTTACTTTGTGCCAAACATGATTCTAGGTGCTTTCACGGAAAATCTAACTTAATCCTCATGACAGTCATATTATCATCATCAGTTCATTTAAAAATAGGGAAACCGAGGCCAAATGATTAAATAACTTGCTTGAGGTCTCACCGGTGTAAACTGGTGGATCTGGGATTCCAACACAAGCACTCTGACTCCCAGGCCTTGCATTCAACCACTACATGGCCACCTAATAAACTGTGAGATTAGCAAGAGTCACAATTCCAAAGTAAGTAGTCAGCCAGAAAAATAAAGTTATCTTTTTAAAAATCACTGCAAATGACTATAGATTCACAGTCACCACTCTATCTGCAGAAACCATTTTGAACATATGAAAGCGCTCACCACCTCCATATAAGCTGCCTTTGTCCCTGCAGCACCACCAACAGTGTCTGAGTGGCCCCTCCACCTCTTCTGTCTAGTTTTCACTAGTCCTTCAGACAGTACTGCATAGGTTAGTTTCACTCCTAGTGTCATACTTACACTTGTGCCTAAATGAAAATACACAGTTAAAAAACCAAACAGGTAAGACTCCTATGCATGAATATTTAGGGAGTGTGTGTTGAGAAAGATTCATAGCATGCTTTAGTGAAAGGATGGGAGAGCAAGGACTAAATACATTTATTTAGTAAAATAAAAAATGTCCCTTAGAATTAGTTCTGTCTTCAGAACTTAGACGTAAGATCTTGGGAAATTTTCACAGAATATGTGAAACTACTTCAGCTCAACTTTGCTGTACAGATTAGACCTGGATCCATTCACCTGGGAACAAAGAAATGGCTCAAGTGTTTGGGGATAATGCGGATTAAAATTGCTTGGTGTAAACTCAAAACTCAGAATAATTTAAAGTCTGTACATACTCTTCTGAGGGTTCAAAATATTGCCAAAGCAAATATTATTAAGTTAATGAGGAAGGGATAAATCTTAAAATCTCACATTGGCAGAGTTCTGACCTTTTCACTCAAAATATTTTATCAGGTTGCTAGCAATAAAGTTTTTTGGCTTGATTTTCAAGTCTTTAAATGCTCTCTAATGCCACTATAGAACTTCATAAAAAAACAAAAACAAAAACAAAAACCCCAAAACAAAACAAACCAGTAAGTGACTTAATGGCAATTTGTGAAGAAAGAAACAAGACTCCACTAACTAGAGAACATCATTAAGTGCTAAATATCTTTACATTTTAAAGCCACATTATCTAAGGTAAGATCATGACTTGGTTAAGAGTGCAAGAACTGGGCCTGACATTAAATGAAGAACACTACATACTGTGTGTCATCTTGGGTAAAGTAACCTTGGTTCTTCACTGATCTTACCTGTGAAGTGATACATCTAAAGTGTTTAGGATAACACACAAAACAATATAAGTGTCTAATAAATATTGGCTATTAAATGACTAAAGATGTGTAATTGTGTTACCAATAAGTCTACTAATTGGGAACCCTGATCCTTCACTGGTTTCCTTAGGGGTCTTGCGGAAGTGAACATTTATGATCACTCCGCCCCGCAGAATGAGTGGGCAATCTGACTGGTTGGATTGAAATCGGCCAGCTTCTAATGGGCCATGCCACCAATAGCTGGAGTCACTGTGCTCTATCCTAGACTGACCTCTCTCTCAGGGATCTGTTGAGGTTGAGTGAAGCACTCTCCTCTTCCTTTCCCTGGTTTCTCTACTTGTTACTGGGTGGATAAGTTGAATTCCAGGGTGTGAGATAGGAGGCCTGCTTCCTTATCCCTTCCAGATTTACTAGGAGTAAAGGCTGATTTCTTCATTTCCATCTGGCTCCTATCTGTTCTCCATTGGTTTAAACTCTAAGGGAGGAAGGGAAATAAGTAGCACCTTAAAACCTCAAAAATGTTTTTTAGCACAACTATACATTCAGTGGCAATCTAATGTTTTTCTTTTTAAAAGTTAATCTTTATTGTATTTTTCCCATTACCATTTAGTTCCCTTATACCCCCTCCTCCCACAGTCACTACACTGTTGTCCATGCCCATGAGTCCTTTGTTTTGCTTGTTAGTTCAGTTTGTTTATTAGATTCCACATATGAGTGAAATCCTGATATTTTTCTTGGTAATCTAATTATTGAATTTGTTTTTCATAAAAGCTTATTTTCCTGAAAGATACAAATGTATTTGTCCCTTGAAATACATATTAGTGTTAAGAAATTAAATAATGGGGCTATTAATAAAGTCACAAATGATCTTTTTAAGATGGAGGGGAGAAATGACAATTCTCTTGGTTATGCACTCTATGTTTTTCATAAAGGGACACTTTTATATCATTAGTAATTAGGAGAATGTATGACACTATTTCTACAGATTGAAACAATCTTTGGGAAGGCAGAGCTTGTTTTATTTTTAGTTCTCCACTTTGGCATGAAAAATAGTCTGAGAGTTTTTGTTTTTATATTCATTTACTTTTCCATTTTATCGAAGACTCTGAAGTGATCTGTCTATATCCTAATCAATCTGGAATCACAATTTTCTCATTTCCTACATAGACAAGTTACATTTATTTTAATCTTATTGGCAAAGAACCTTTTCACATTCAAAGGATACAGAGGACCACACAGAGAGTGACAGATGCTGAGAGAATAACTCGTGGAATTCCAACTTTCCGTCCTTCATTCTTGATGTTGACTTTCAGAGTCAGTGCAGCCTGGATCCAGCATGTCAATGTACCAAACCCAAAGGTCAAGGAGGTTCCAACATTATGGATTTCTTCATCGTTGGTGAGCTAAGGGATGAACAGATAATGACGTGTGGGGGCCCATTTAGAAAAGACATAAAAGCCCACGGAATATGTGAGGGAGAAAAAAAATGGGCAAAATGTCATCTCAATAATGAAATGATGAATTTTAGAAAGATTAGGGGCCTTTATCTCCACAATGACTCCTTGTGTCAGTTATCAGTTGGTCTGAATTCTGACGGAAGAAGGGAAATAAATAGTACACCCAAACTTCAAAACATTTGTTTAGAAAAACTGTAAAAGGCAGTGATAATCTATTCCTTGAATTTCTTTTCTAGAAAAGCTTTGTGGAAAAGTAAAATAAAAAAAAAAACAGGAAAATTACACACACAAAAAAGAGTAATGTCAAAGTTTCTACAAACATACATCCCAAACTTTGTTTTCCAGACTAGGAAATGAGACCTGGGATCTGGTTGTGTATTTACCTATTGACAAAGACCAATTCTAAACAGGTCAATATTTCATTGGCACAGGCAACTAATAACACTTGGGCTGTTTATTATTCCTACAAAACTGAGCTGTCCATAGAATATGACCAATCCACTGTTAATGTGATTTTGTTTTGTTTTCTTATTTTAATAAAACTGCCACCTATGAGCTCTTGCAGTATCTCTAGACCCATTAAAGGACAACAGTGTTTGAAGATCCCTGATTACAGAGTTTACAGAGTTAAGGAGTTAAAGGAGACCCATTTGGGTTATTTCAATTGGGCATTTGAGATGTAAATCCTCAAATCATTACCCACTAATTTAAAAAATTTATCTATCACTTAAAACACCTTTACTAATTACATACATTTAAAAATACACATTTAGGAAAATAAAATCTATTTTGAAGAGGTGGCTTTTAAAACATGGTGAAAACATTTTTTTGATTGCCATTGCCTTCAGATGTTTTATTGTTTGACATTGCTGTGAATAATGTTCATATCAAATCCATATTACTTTCCTTTTATATATTTTTTAAAATATAAGTTTCTTTTTAAAGACTTTACTTATTTATTTTCAGAGAGAGGGGAAGGGAGGGAGAGAGGGAAAGACACATGGATGTGTGGTAGAAACATCAATCAGTTGTCTCTCACAGGTCCCCAACTGGGGACCTGGCCCACAGCCCAAGTATGTGCCCTGACTGGGAATTGAATGAGCGACCTGTCAGTTTGCAGGCTGGTGCTCAATCCACTGAGCCATACCAGCCAGGGCTCTTTTTACATTTTTTCTTTTTTCTTTTTGTTATAAAGAATTTCCCCCTCTTCTTTGGAAGAAGCCACTTTCTTCTCTCACAGTTCAAAAGACATATTTTCAAAATTCATTTTAAGTAATGCTTCAAGTAAAATTTTACTTCTAGAAAACTGGTTTTCTAAACTATTAATTTATTATTTTAACCTAATTTTTTCAAACAGATAATATATTTAGATGGTTCAAACTTAAAAAAAGTATAGACTGAAAAGTCTGTCTCCCCGTGAGAGAAGGGGCACCCCCAGGAGCCCCACCACCTCTAAGCCAAGACCTATGTAGGTTGTAAAATCTTTTCCGTATTGATATCTTTACATTTCCTGGAGTCTATTTTTAGTTTCCTCTTAGTTTTCCAACAGAGTTCCTGTTGAGCAATTTTGGCTCTCATTTGGCTGAACTAAGGGGTGAAGGAAAGTGTCCTTCGGTAGGCCATCGCTGCTGGGGAAAACAGCCTAACCCTGGAGGCCAGTAAGGGATTGGGAGACAAAACAGTTGGGAAACCTAAGAAGTTGGTAGTGGGGCTGGGAAGGTGAAGGAGTAGAAACCGAAGGGAAGGATCTAGCTGGAGGTGAGTCACCACCCTGGTCCTTTGCACAGGCCTTCACAGCGCTGGAACTGAGGCCGACGTGTTTAGCTGAGGCTGTTGAGAGAAGACCTAAGGGAATCGTAACGTGGGGATTGTGGACAATGGAGTGTTCATGAGAACCAGAGTAATTTTGGACAAGGCCAGACAGAAAGCGCAGGGCATTAGGGGTGGGGAAAAGAAAATCCTTTTTCTGGGAGAGGTTATTGTTTGTTTATTGAAGCGACAGGGCAAATGTCAAGTGGGCAGATGCAATTATATAAAAATTTGAAATGTATACACAGTAAAGAATGATGAGGATTTAAAAAACCAGTAAGATGAGAAAAACACGGAGTAGAACTGAGCTTCCATAGATGTAGCGATCAAGATATCTCACGCGGTCAGAGGCCCAGACAGGCTGTGCACCCAGGAGGAGATGCTCACAGGCCAGGACGACTAAGCAAAAAGATTTTAACAAGTCAGCCACTTTCATGTGTCAAAAATGCATTTTTAAAATATGTCGTGGAAAAATAGACTACTGGCACTGTAAAATGCTGCTTCCTGGAGAGAAATTTGGAAATACTGGACCAGAACTTAAAAAAATAAAAAGACTATACTCAGTTAAAAAAAAGTCTGTTTCCCATCCTGTCCATACATTAGCTACCTAGTTTCTCCACAGGCAACTAGTTTGTGGTTTCCTGTGTATGCTCTGTAGATAATACAGAAAGTGGTTTTCATATGTCATCATTCATGGTTTTGCCTATTTGTGGTTCACTAAAACAACCTGATCTGTGGGTTTCTCCTAGGACCTTAGTAAAGAGCAAAATGTCTATTTACTAACTTTTATGCAAATTCTGGTTGACAGACATGAGAGTTACTGAGCACTTTACAACAGGCTGGCACCTGCAGCATGTGAGGGGCAGACTCCCACCATAATCTCCATAAAAATTTCTGTGTTCTACATTTTTGAGTTTAACAGAATAAACACTCAAAAATTCTCTTGGTAATTCATTATCCTAGTCAACACGTTCTATGAATGCAGCTTTCTTGCAGTCGAGCTTGTTATGGGATGAGACCTAGAAGAGTTAGAGGAATTGGTGGGATTGCCTCTCTGCCAAACAGCCCTGGTTTAATGAGTGATCAGGACTGAGGGTTAGGACAAGAGACACTCTGAGAATCCACTACCAGATTTTCTTGGAAGTCTATGCCATTTGGACTTCATTCAATAGAAGGGAGAGGGGTATCCAGGATCAGGTGCTTGATTACAAGAGGGAAAGTTCTAGGAGCAGTGTGCAGCATAGGCTGGAGGATGCTGGGAATGGAGGCAGGGAAATCAGACAACTGCTGTAACTGCAGGGGTCTCCTTGTCTGTTCTACAAATGATGTCATTTGGACAGGAGTTGGGTGATGATATTGGCGAGGGAAATTATTCTTTAATGTTGTCACCTTGGGCTTCTAAGTTTCTGGGAAGATGATTTAGGTCATAGTGTTCTGGAGAAGTTCTGGGTTTTCAAATTGAGTTTGCTAATCCTATTAGTTTTCTAGAAAGGTACACTGGATACAATTTGTTATAAAAATAAAAGTATAAAGCACTTCGAAATCCTTTGTAGAAAATATACAACTATTTTTGTAGCTGCGTTTCCCAGTAGCTGTGCTGTATCTCCAATGCACAGTGAGCACTCTCAGGTGTACACTGCACACTTAGGTAGGGCAGGCCAAGAGACCATAAGGGCTGACTGCTGTAGAACCTGTGCATATTAGGAACCATTATTAGCAATGTTTTTAAAGATTCATGAAGAATGATATGGGCCATATAGTGACTGCCCCTCGGTGGCTATAATCATATAGAGGAAGTGTGAGACAGAGGTGAAAAAGGCCAAATGAAGTACCTGAAAATTACCAAGTAAGGTCATTCCAAAGGAAGCCAGACACAATGCCACCAATCCACTAATATTCAGCCACGGATTTAAAACCTTTGGTTTCAGTTGTATGAAGCGCAGAACAGCTACCACAAGAGCTGGGGATAAAACAATGTGTTAAAATTGAAAAACTGAAATCATATACTCAGACTATGAGGAAGTGTTCTAAAACCACAATGTGCAAAATTGAACTTTTCACCACAGTATGTTTTTAAATCTCTGAAATGACAATTATTATGATATTTTTCACAGTTTAATTGCTCTATGCATTTATTAGTGAATATTAATGCTGCAAAGAGGGGACAGAAGCTCACAGACACTCTACACAGTTTCACATGATACAGTATAGGCAAAGCATGACTAAGGACCAACAGAATCCTAGGGTTTTGGTGGATGCATTCCTGGGGGAGGTGGGCTTCTGATTTCTGGTGGAAGAGGGTCTCATTACTGGAGGGGGCATGCCTATTGGTGTTGTCTGAGCAGGGGTAAGCCCAGTTGGTGGTCCCATGGGTGTTCTCATACCAGGTGGAGGAGCCATATGCCTGGAGGTGGGGCTGCCTGGCTCACAGGTGTGGGGGCTCCCCCAACCTGATTGGTACTGAGTTGGGGCTTTAGCAATGCTGGCAATGGCTGCCACAGTGGCAGCTGTGACAGTACCTCATCCCTGTGGAGTCATTGCCTTCTGGGAGGGACCCTTACCTCTCAGACCGGGCCCACCAACTGGGACTCCCCTGTCCGCAGCCCCGCCAACCCCAAGGCCTCCTGCAGCTCCCGCCAATGGTACGCAAGCAATGCCAGTATCTTTGGGGGGAGGTCCCCGCTCAGTCTACTTGCACAGTCATGGAAACCAAGTTCTCCTCATTCAGCAGCACCAGACCCAAGACCCGCTTCTCTCCATGCTCTGGCTGCTTCACATTCTTTGGTTTAATTTTCCTGAACTCATCACAATCACAGAGGATCAAGTTCATGTTCTAGTCAAAAGGCTTAAAGGTACTGACAAAGATCTGGCTGGCTTGAAGGATGCACCTCATCCTATAGTTGATGTGCTGCAGCATCTTGCTGCTCTTTCACACAGTCATGATTACTGTTCCACCAAATCCAATGTCCACAGTAGTTTCAGGATCCTTAAGACCTAAGGGGAGGCTACAGATAAAGGTATGATGCAGGTTCTGCTGCAAACAATGCAAGCTGGGGCAGAAGCTTCAAACTGTAGGTGGAGCCGGTTTTTCTTTTCTTTTGTTTGTTTGTTTGTTTGTTTGTTTGTTTGGAATCAGCTCCTTGGGATGTCCCAAGGCTGTTTTAACCACCTCTGGGTGTATGAGCTAGGAAAGCCTGCCTCAGATCCACCTGGAAATCTACTACAGGTACTTGCTGCTACTGGGATCACCTTGGGTACAGCTGACACTCTTGGTTGCTCAAGAGAGGCTGTCCTCCTGTGTTTGACCTGGACTACTGCCTTGGGTGCATGGTGGTCCTTCTCAAGTATAAGCAGTCCCATGGCCACTGCGGTCAACCTCGTGCCCTCTGTAAACTGCCACGGTGGCTTTCACTGAGACCCTCAAACCACTGGTGCGAAATGACAATTTTTAAAAGAAATTTTTCCTGCATGACTTATAATTATTTCAGTGTTTTATTATACCTAACCTGAGGGAAACAGAGAGGAGTTGAAGCAACAGTGCTCTATGTTATTTGGGTGACGCAAGGATGATAGAACTCCTAATAGTGTTCTCATAGTTTTCAAAAATGAGGTCAGCACAGGACAGACTGTCTTAGGGGAGAAAGCCCGGCAGAAGCTTGACACACAAGTAAGATGGGGATAAAGACAGCCTGTGGCACGAAAATCCACCGACTCAATCATCCTTTAGTTTGGAACAGTGTTAGAATAGACAGGAAAACGTGGGGAAAGAGATGAGGTTCCCTATGTACACACACACACTGGCCCCTGTGCCAGAACTCACTCCTGGGGATAGGAAGGAAGATAGAGTCAAATGTACAAATCCCTTTAATTGTTGATTTTCTCCTGTGTTCCTCTGATTCCACCTGGAGGTGTTCATTGTCAAAGGAGAGCAGCTACAGTAGCCAAATTATGAAATATGGATTTTTAACATAGCAAATTGGGTGACTAGACACATATCAAAGATCACACTGACTATATTAAGAAAGCCCAACTTTTCCAAATGACATTAATTACTTATTTTAAAAGACCATTCTGTCTTTTGAGGCAAATTGTCATGGGAGTACCGGAAGAGAGAATGAAGTAACTCAGATTTCATATCTGACTTCTAACAGTAACTTTGAGGATGGCCCAGACTCAAACCACTAATCTAAGAATCCCCTTTCATTAACTACTTAGTGCAGGGATATTTTCATATTTATATAAAAACGCTGAGAGAAAGACCTGACTGGTGTGGCTCAGTGGGTTGGAGATTCGATTCCTGATCTGGGTACATATGATCCCCAGTCCAGGCATGTACAAGAAACAACTAATTGATGTTTCCCTCTCACACTATCTATCTGTTTCTCTCTATCTCTTGCTCTCTCTCTAAAAAAGCAATGGCCCTGGCTGGTATGGCTAAGGAGATTGAATGTCAGCCTGTGAACTAAAGGGTTGCCAGTTCAATTCCTGGTCTGGGCACATGTCTGGGTTGTGGGCCACATCCCCAGTGGGGGGACACTCAAGAGGCAACCACACATTGATGTTTCTCTCCCTCCCTTTCTCCTTCCCTTTACCTCTGTAAAAATAAATAAATAAAATCTTTTTAAAAAAGAACAGATCAAAGATCCAAAAACAGAACTAATTGATGAAGAGATAGCTAACCTATCAGATGCAGAGTTTAAACCACTGGTAATCAGGATGCTCACAGAAATGGTTGAGTGTGGCTGCAAAATAGAGGAAAAAGTGAAGGCAATGCAAAGTGAAATAAAGAAAAACATACAGGGAACCAACAGCAAAAGGAAGGAAACTGGGACTCAGATCAACAGTTTGGAGCAGAAGGAAGAAACAAACATTCAACCAGAACAGAATGAAGGGGCAAGAATCCAGAAAAATGAGGAGAGGCTTAGGAACCTCCAGGACAACTGTAAATATCCCAACATCTGAATCATAGGGGTGCCAGAAGGAGAAGAGGAAGAGCATGAAATTGAAAACTTATTTGAAAAAATAATGAAGGAGAACTTCCCCAATCTGTAAAAGGAAATAGACTTCCAGGAAGTCCAGGAAGCTCAGAGAGTCCCCAAGAAGTTGGACTCAAGGAAGCACACATCAAGGCACATCATAATCACATTACCCAAGATTAGAGATAAGGAGAGAATCTTAAAAGCAGCAAGAGAAAAGGAAAGACTTACCTACAAAGGAGTTCCCATGAGACCATTAGCTGATTTCTCAAAAGAAACCTTTCAGGCAAGAAGGGGCTGGAAAGAAGTATTTGAAGTCATGAAAGGCAAGGACCTACATCCAAGATTATCTATCCAGCAAAGCTCTCATTTAGAATAGAATGGTGGTGCTGACTGGTGTGGCTTAGTGGGTTGAGCACTGGACTGGGAAGCAAAGGGTCATCAGTTTGATTCCCAGTCAAGGCACATGCCTGGGTTGCTGGCCTAGTACCCGGTAGGGGGTGCAGGAGAGGCAACCAAACATTGATGTTTCTCTCCCTCTCTCCCTACCTTCCCTTACCTTCCCCTCTCTCTAAAAATAAATAAAAATCTTTAAAAAAAGAATGGGCAGATAAAGTGCTTCCCAGTCAAGTGATAAGGTCAAGTTAAAGGAGTTCATCATCACCAAACCCTTATTTTATGAAATGTTAAAGGGACTTATCTAAGAAAAAGAAGAAGATATAAACAGTAAAATGACGCTTACAACTATCAACAACTGAACCTAAAAAAACAAAAACAAACTAAGCAAACAACTAGAATAGGAACAGAACCAGAAATTGAGATCACATGGAGGGTTATCAGCCAGGAGTGGAATGGGGGCTAATGGGGTGGGGGGAAGTACAGGCAATAAGAAGCGTAATTGGAAGGTACAAGTTAAGAATGGTATAGGAAATGGAGAAGTCAAAGAACTTGTATTTATGACCCATGGACAGGAACTAAGGGAGGGGGTAATGCTTGTGGGAGGAGAGGTGTGAGGGGGAGGGGAATGAAGGGGAGAAAAAATATGGGCCAACTGTAATAGCATAATCAATAAAATATACTTAAAAAAGACACTCACAATTAATGTAAATTATATCTACATAAAAGAAATGCACTTAATATTCCCAAAGACAATTTATTTTGACATTAAGGTTTAGCAGGGAAAACAATTAGAAATTCAAGAATTACCCTTATTTATACAGCAGTTAAGTAGGTAATTATGTGTAGGTAATTTCACCTTGATCACAGGCCATTATAAGTAGCCATTAATAAAGAAAACCTATTAAAAATTTGCATTTCCAAGTATGCTAACCTTCATAGTTTCAAGCTACAAAGTTAAGCTCACTGAGTTGACACTCAATTTCAAGTACCTCTGATCAAAAAGTGGTATGTAACTTGGTTAATATTTGGATTTGGAAACAAAATAGAAATAAACCGTAACTTATGAAATCTCAAAGTTCTGTTCTGATTGAGCTTTTAGTATATTTATGTTTCAGGTAATGCCTACCATTGACCATAAAATTAATAAATTATACTTGAGTTGACAATAGCTTCCAACCTACTTGTTGAAGAAACCTACTTAGGAGTTATAATGTATTAGAAGTATATTAATAATGAAAGTAACTAACCTAGAGGATGAAAAAATCAGTACAACTTATAACTTTTTAGGATGGGAGTAAGAGGAGGAAGTGGGGAGAGAAGAAATTCAACACAAGAACTCTGACACAAAGTGATCATCAGATAAAGGAGCCATTAGATTAAATCCAGAAACCCAACCACAGGGTGCCCTGGGACATGCGTGCTAACTAATCGGGCATTAGTCAGGGCATAATGACAAAATACTAAGCACCTATCATTTCTTCTAAAAATGGCAAGTGAAAAGTATTACTCTGGGAACTCCCTGGCTGTCATGCAATTTGGAAGGACAGGATCATGTTGGAACTTTGGCCTAAGCGCTAAACCACTGCTGAAGCAGACACTGCAATTGTTCTTGATATCCACATGTCCAGTCAGTTTGTTCAACTGTGTCCAAAAGAAGAGAGTTGATGGACGTTCTCTACATTACCCATATCTCCCCAATAAAAATGAGACATGTATCAGTCAGTCTCTTGCTTCCAGCATTGCTAGCCTCCCCATTTGTAATAGGGATGGTAAAAATCATTCTACCATGAACAGATAGTGAAATTAAGCAGGAAACAGAAACCTACTTGCAGATGGGAATTCAACACAACACTCCTAATTTTCAGAACTGCATTCTCAACCCACACTTTGCCCTTTTGACCTATTAATTACATTATTAATCTACTCAGACTAGGCATACTTTCCTTTCAAAGTAGATTCTAACTAACTTTTTAGGGTTGTAGAAATAATAAGGATCCTGGTCCTTTAACAATTTTATTAACAGTTGGGTTTAAATAGAGGCAGAATTAGACTATCAGTTATGAAGTCCATTTTCAACCAAACAGTGGTTTAATTATACCTTCTTGAAAGAGACTTCTGGGCGGTAGGGAAATTTTAAAGCCATTTTTATACAAGCTAACAAATTTTTAGTTCCATTAAAAATGTTAGGTTTTATCAAGAGTTTTAGGATTTTTAAAACTCACCCTCCTTTAGTTTTCTTTTTTCTTTTTTTTTGTATTTAGAATAGTCCTTTGCTCTACAGATGCCCTCAATTTAATTTGTCTATTTAAAAAGTCACAAATGTAAAAAAACTGCTTATTTTCTTTATTAAATATTTTTACTTTGAGGCTGATTGGTTTTTAAAGTCCAACTCGAAATAGCAACTCTTCACTGCAGTTCTAAACTGGTGCCTGGCCGAATTCTTTTTTGTTTTGTTTAGTTTTGTTGTTTATGCACTGATAATTCCTATTTATGGCTGCAGTAGAACATGACAATCAGTGTGTTTTGGATGAAGGAGGGAGAGGGGCTGCTTTCAGGTGACTGAAATCATTCAGCAATCAGCTTTGTCCTTGCAACCTCTCCAGAGCAGAAAATAATATTCCCTTTAAGAAATTTGTCTCAGGTCTTTTATCCCCACAGAAGACATAAAGTGTGGGTGGACTCAGGACAAAGAGTGTAACTAATTCTGTTAAGAGAATAATTGAGCAGTTGATCTTCGATTAGTCCGTTAAAAAGATAAAAGGTCTTAGGCAACTAATTTTAATCAATGTCATACCACCTCATTTGTAAGTTGTAAATTATAATCCACACATCTGCCAAGAAGCAAAGATTTATAAGCAGAGTAGGTTGTTTTTTAAAGTCAGTATGTCATCTAAAGTAATAGTTGAGGTTGAACAGGATGAACCTGGGGAGACGAAGGCATCCACAGTTCAGAGCAAGAATCATTAGTAAACTGACTTTCACTCCTAGAGTTGATAAATAAATAATTGCTGGTTAACTCCCACTAAACACTAATCTTAATCACTTTGTATCTACTAAATGGCACTAAAAATGATGAAAGATAATAAAGAATAAACATTGGATACTGCAATACTTTAGAGCAGGAAAGCTAGTGAAAACTTTTTGCTTCTTTGTGGAGCAGGGAAGGACTAGACAATGACGAGTGCCAGCTGGAAGAGGGGACTTGTTTTCCTTGCTCGGTTTTTGGGAATGCTTTAGTAATTAGTTCCTCATAAGCTTTATAACCAGATAAACTTGAGCTGTGAAAATTGGTATTTTTTAGATTATACAATGAGGACTACTGGGAAATATCAATTTTTCTTAAAAATATGAAGAAAACAATACATGGCTTCCAACATGTTCATTTGTTTCTTTAAAGCCCATTGGAGGACAGACAGCTTGTGACAACCTTTTTATAAGGGTGCTGTCCTCTGGACTGTGATTAGATGAGGTAGTGTTTGCAAAGCTCTTAGCATTGTGCCTTTAATATAAATGACTGTCATTAATTGTTGTTATCATTGCACCCTGTGGGGATGATCCTATGAATAGGTAGCAATCTGCAGGCCTGCCACGGGGTGTGATTGCAGAGGGGTTAGGAAAGGTCCCCGATCCTGCAACTGAAGAGTCACTCTTGGGGTGTTGTGCTCTATTAAATGCAAATATCTCCTTAGCAGTCATGTATGCCTTTGTGTGGCTAAACTTACTAGATCTTTTCAGAAGAGTGGTGTCGAGAGTAGAAAAAAGTCAAGTTTAAAGCTCCTGGCAGCTTGAAGGCTGAGGGCACTGAAGACAAAGCCTGAGTGACAAGGACAGGCCCTGGTGTCCACATGGGCATCAGCTGCTGAAAATTCTACTTTTCTCGGAACTTGGGAATATCTCAGACATGAAAACTGCCTGCTAAGGGCATGAAGAGAAAACTTTCCTTAAAGGTTCAGCAACCCCAGCGTCAGGATATATCTAACCTTCTCCTTAGTGCTAGCGTAGCAATCCATGCCTTCCAGACAATTCCTGCTTACACAAATGGAATATGCTTTTGGAAGCCTGGGCAGAGAGCAATCTAATTAACTGTAGAGAAGACCCCAGTGTACTTCTCTTTGAACCTCACAGCTGCAAGAGGGGCCTCTGGGGCCTCACAGGGAACATTCTCCATGTTTCTCACTATTTGAACCCTCTCAACTAAGATTTTGCCTGTGTTGCATGTTGGACCAATCATCTCCCTTGATTTTCCAATTAGGTCTATGGGTCTTCCCTTTTCCTATAGCAATCATTAAAAAAGAACATATTAAGAGTGAGTAGAAATTTTTTTGGGGGGGAGAGAATTATACATAGATGAAATAACAGGTCACCTCTTAGGAAGACATAAAGGCCAAATACTCCCTCAATACTAACATCACCTTTATCTCTTGGAGTAAAAAGTCTCACCTTTCAGAAGGATCATTTCCAGAAAACCACTGTTGAAATATTTCATTGTCATTGGCTTATCCCCCACAGCATGCTAATGATGACGGTTGACCCTTTGAAAGAAACTGGAAAGGCCTGGCCTTGAGGAGGGGGTACATCAGGCCCATTGGAAAAGGACAGAGAGCACAGCTGGTTCCCATGGTCCCCAGAGGACCACCTGATCCTCGAAGCACTCACAGCACAAAGGGGCCAGGATATTAAATGAGGGTCTTGGGCCCTGAAGAAAAAGTGGAAGATTGGGGCTGGACATGAGTATGCAAGTTCTTTCTTTTCTTAACCTATGTCTCCATTTGCCAGTGTGATTTGTATATAGGATAGACACAGGAGAGAGCATAACCTTTAGATGTAAAAAGCAGTATCTACACACATCAATATTTGTCACCGAGCCAAGGCATTCTTTATCTTTGCCAGTGAAGAAATAAAAAAGGCATTCTTTTTACAGTAAACACATTGTACAACATTCCATTCTCATGCAGGATTTAATGGTATGTGAAATATATTATTTTATGCAGCAAAAGAAATAAAGTCAAGAGTACACTGACATGATAAAGATGGTAAAGGGAAGAGAAAATGTTAGGTAAGCAGGGCAAATATAACAAGATTTATATCCTGTTATAAGAGAAAAAAAGACCCTTAAAACAAAAAACTAGCTTCACCACAATAGGATCCCAAGATATCAACTAAGCCCACCATGCTTTCAATATGGGTTTGGGAGAACTGAACATAACAGAAATGTATCAATGCACATAAAGCATTCTTTATTATCTGCTTACCTAGGAATGCTGCCATGTTCATAACTTGACTAAACACACAGCTTGCAGGAGGTGCATCACCTGCAATACTTGGAATATATGAAATGTTTTATTATTACTATATTAAAATCTATAACCATTCAAAGCAGTGAATGTTTGTGTACCCTCAAAATTCATATGTTGAAATCCTAACCCTCAATATGATAATATCAGGAGGTAGTACTTTTGGAGGTAATTAGGTTATGAGGATGGAGCCCTGATGAATGGGATTAGGGACCTCTTTTCCTCTTTCCTCCATGTGAGGATACCATGAGCAGATGGCAGTCGGGAACCCAGAAGAGAGCTCTCATCAGAACCTGACCATGCTGGTACCCTGATCTTGGACTTCTAACCTCCAGACCGTGTGAAATAAATTTCTGTTGTTTATAAGCCACCCAGGCTGTGCTATGTTGTTATGGTAGCCCAAAGTAAGACCACACCCCTAACTTTTTCTAAGATCCAGCAGATCAGAAGAGAATTATCAAATCACCTTATATATGGTGCATGCTTCACACCAGGTTTCCTGGATAACAGAAAACAAAGAAACTCAGGTTAAAGCACATTCTTTTGCATACAGTTTAACCTCACCAGTGGCAATGTTTTTGTTAGGTCTATGGATGAACAATGAATTAATTACCCAGAGACACACTTTACCTTTCAGCTGAATTTAATGGGAAAACTTTGTCATCTTCTACAGCTATAAAGTATCTATGAAGAAAAAACAATAAAAGTTTACAAAATAAAGAAATTTTAGAAAACAAGAATCATTGTTTCCCAGTTTTATTAGACTAACCACATTAAATCATATTCATTTTATGTCCTAACTGGGAAAATGCTCTTTTATTATAATGTTCTACCTGTGGATCATCTTGCTCTTTGAAGCTCAAAAGTTATTACTAATAATGTTTCTTTAATTTTTAAAACATCCCCCCAAATAATGGAAATCATTATAATCTGAAAACTGGAAAACAAAGAAATAAGACCTTACAACTTTGGGCAAACTAAAATTTGAATTCAAATTTTCCATTTCTCAGGAATTTCTCAGTCCACTTTTTTTAACTGCAAGGAACTAAATTAATGTTCTACAAGTGAATAGTGCTTGAAATAAGCAAGAGTGGGAGCATTTCGTGATAAGCCAAGACTTCCAATGTAACAAAACCCATTTTATAAACATACCAGACCTTGTCACAAAACCCCCCTGGGCTATGAACTAGACTGCAGTGGAATTCTTAAGATGTTAGTGTCGAATTAGCAAATTTTGCAAAAAATGAATCCATATCACCAGTTTATAGAGTGTTCATTACTGGAAAAACACAGGCACACAAAAATAAGTCTAGTATTCTTTTCTACATGCTTTGAATAATTTATTACTCACTCTTGTTATTTACTTTGAGTAACAGAAAAAGGAAAGAGAAATGGGGACTTTAGCAAGGTTGAATTATTTTAAAGTACTTATAAATACATTCATATAGATACACCATGTGCTATCAAAACCACATTTTTATATATTGGGTTGGCCAAAAAGTTTGTTTGGTTTTCTCCCCATAAGATGGCTCTAGTAGCGCTTAGTTGGCCTTAACTTCATTCAAAACAATTTTGTTAGACTGTATGGTGACAGCTGTCATATCAGCATAGATTTAAAAAATGCATCAAAATTGGTGAATTTTTGTGTAGCCATTTTAATATTGAAGATGGAAGAAAATATGCAACATGTTCAGCATATTATGCTTTATTATTTCAAGAAAGGTAAAAGCACAACTAAACACTAAAAAAGATTTGTGCAGTGTATGGAGAAGGTGCTGTGACTGATGGAACATGTCAAAAGTGGTTTGTGAAGTTTTATGCTAGAAATTTCTCTCTGGATGATGCTCCATGGTCAGGTAGACCAGTTGAAGTTGATAGCGATCAAATGGAGACATTAACTGAGAACAACTAACGTTATACCACATAGGAGATAGCCAACATACTCAAAATATCCAAATCAATAAAGTTATTGGAGAAAATGAAAAATGTGTTTTTTTATTTTACAGAAAAAACTACACAGACTTTTTGGCCAACCCAAGACATTGCAACCTCAGACCTTAGTAATTAAATAAGAGAATACTCACACTATCCACAATCCAGCTGAAGTAAACAAAGTAAACACAAGAGGTAAAAACATCCATACGCTGCATTTCTTCCCATCCATACCTGTTATACTGAAATACAATGAACAGGTATTCATAACTGACACAAAAACTTACCTTTACTCTTTCAAGACAGGAAGTTTAACGGGAAAAGAATGCATTTTATGAAACCATGGTTCAAATCAGTATCATATGGCCACCTATACATGTGGGAAATGCTTGAACAGGGAACATGGATGATTGTTATCTAGCATTAGCTCAAATATTTCAGAGTCTTAGTTAAGAACTGATGGATACTTCTCATAACAACATTCATCCTCATACAAACTTTGAAGCATTTAAGAAAGTACAAAAGGGTTTGGGTTAGGACTCGGAAGAGGAGGTTTTAGAGGAGGAGGTTAGGACTAGGCCCTGAAGGCAAAGTCCAACTTTTAATGCTTTAACATTTATGGGCTTTTGAATCCATGGATCCAGTATGTACCTATGTCTGCAGCTTAGCTAGCAAGAATGTTAGAAACAAATGGGTACTAAATAAATTAGCAACACAAGAGGAATTGGCAAATGCTTTGCAAATCTGAATTTTTCTCATGACGTGTTTTGAATAACTATCTCAGAAAACTCTAAAATGAACACTCTGGAAAAACGTGTTGTGTGTAACTTTAAATTAGCTCCTACAAACACAATGGGAAAAAACAGATGCCAGGCATTTTGGATGTTATATTTTAAAGCAAAAATATATAAATGAAATTCTCCACCAAAATAAAGTAGAAAACAGGAGCTTCAGAATATCTGTGAAAAATTATTGATATAGAACAGAAAGAAATAACTATCACTTTACTTCCTTGCTCAAAACCATCAGACAAAATCTATTTGAGACACTGGATGCCAACAATCTTTAAGGCAAAAAACACCAGTTCCAAGAAAATAAGGTACCCTAAGTGACTTCCACAGGGGATCAAACAAGCAGAAGGATATGGGGTTAAATGGCACCTCTGGGAGAAACTGCTACTTGTTGCTTTGGGTTTTATAATTAACTGAAGAAAGTTATTTACTGAGTTTGAACCAACACTGTCACATTTCTGAGCATCTCCCTGATATTTACTTTCCTAATACTGACATTCTTTGGACCATCCAAGTATTGAGAACAGACAGAGAACATGGTCCCTCCATTTAGCATAGTAGCCTAAGGTGTCAGGGAGGTCTTGGTTCCCCAAACTGACCTACCTGAGTAGGTAGATCTTCCAGGCAACGGGACACACACCTGGACCTAAAATGTGTCCTTGAATGATTGTGCTGTAGTCTAAACACCTATCTGGGTAGGAGTGTTAAATTAATGACAGAATTTATTGAAAGACATTAGAAATGCTTGCAATCAATTTAATCCAATCCAATCCAATCCAAACCAATCCAATCCAATCCAATTGACAAGTATTGACATCCACTTGTGCCAAGCACTATAGTGGGTGGTAGAAATACAGAGGTGAGCTCTAATGAATATAACTATTTTTTATGGGACAGTTTATGCCATATATAAAAGCTAGTGTACGAACCAGTGGTACATTATTGTTCTATTTATATAGTGTAGAAGAATGATGAATATTCTAAGCATACAGAATTTGGTTAGTTGGTGTCTATTTATTTATTTGTGTCCAGAAAATTGTGGGCTCATAGTAAGGCTATCAATTATGCTAACAAACATAATTCCCTCAGTTTTCTAAGTTGCAGAGGGAGTACAGAAAGTAGGGATGTTGACTGAGCATGTAAATAAATTATTCTAGATCTGTCCCTGAAACAGGCTGCTTGGACAGGATGAGTACAGCTGAAATAGTTACACTGAAGTAAGAGTTAGGACACCAAGTCCTCAGCCTTAGTTTTGCCAATAACTGACTCCATGGGCCTGAGCCAGTTACTTAAATCTGTAACACCATTTTCCTGTCTTGCTACATGAAGATTGTGGAATTTGAAGGCAGGGAGAGGACATCAAAGACTGAGGCCTCACAGGGTGATGGTACCTTGTAAGTAGCAGGATGCTTCAATTTGCCCAGAATTATCAGCACCAGAAGGGTTCATGCCTGTTAATCATTTTAAAAATAGATTGGCAAATAAATCATAATGCCAACTTATTTATGTACACTGAGAAACACAACTGCCAAGTGGACAAATACTCTTGAACATTGGTTCTCCTTTTAGGAACATCTATACAGAAAATCAAAATTTGGAGGCAGGAAAGTAGAGTGGAGAGAGTTAACAAGCTAATTCTGAGACTATGGCATCAAGCTACAATAGCTACAATAGCTTTATATGCTAATTTCCTTTAAAGAAAGGCAATATGGTTAAATGGAAATGGTATGGCAACCAACAGGACTCAAACCCAGCTCTGCCATTCACTAGCTGTCTGATCTCTACCAAGTTATGTCATCTCTTAAACCTTAGTTTAATGAGGGAGATAACTTCTATTTCATAGGGTTGTGCTGAGGATTAATGACAAAGCAGGTAACACCACACATCACACATGTTCCGTAAGTGGCAGCTCTGCCAACTCTAACTGCCAAGATAAATGTTAGGATAAAGTACTCTTCCTGCAAAGCAGGGCTCGGGACACCTGAACGCTTGCTTCTTCTTTGGGCTCTTGTTTTTCTAGAAGCATGCAGACACCCTTCCTGACTGTAATAATAACAGTTCTTTCTTCAGATGGTTTTCCAAAAAACAAATCAATACCATAACCATACACACATATTGGAGGCCCAGCTTCCTCAAAGTCTACTCTTTGGTTATCTTTCACCATGCATTGCTTTTTTCATTTTGTTCTGTAGTATTTAAGGTGGCTAATAGCTACTCTCCTTAATTATTTTATTTTTATTAGTTTAATTCTCATACAGCAACCTCATCTCTAAGTTCTGGGAAAATCATACTATATCCTTTGTCTAATGATAGTTGAAATTGCATTTTTTTTTAACTAAAAGGGATTCCCTGAGAGGTGGAAAGTATAAGTCTATGAATAGTTGTATTAATATTATAGCTTCCTACTTGGGTGATTCTTTAGGATTTTTACATTGGTTATACCCCCCTTTTATTTTGGAAATAATTGCAAATTCACATGTGAGAAATTGTACAGAGAGATCCTATATATCCTTCACTCTGTCTCCCCAATAGTATCATCTGTACACAATCATAGTACAATATCAACTGCCAGGATACTGACATTGATACAATTGTTTGACTTCATTCAGATTGCACCAGTTTTACATGCACTCCTTTCTGTGTGTGTGTGTTTGGTTTTATACAATTCACCACATGTGTAGATTTGTATGGTCACCGGCACAGTCAAGGTTAGAACATACACATGTTCCTACAAGGGGAGCCCAAGATCCCTTGTGTTGGTCTTTTATAACTACACTACTTCCCTCCCCAAACCCTCCTTTCTAATCTCTGGCAGCCACTGATCCTTTCTTCACTTCTATAATTTTATCATTCAAGAATGTTATACAAATGCAACCATAGAGCATGTGACCTTTGGGATTGACTTTGTTTTCATTGAGCCTTCATCTGAGAAAGTCCTGGAGATTCATCTAAGGTTTATGTTCATCAATAGTTTGGCACTTTTAATCTTTGGTAGATTCCATGGCATGGAGCACCCAATTTGTTTATTCACTGATTATAGCATACCTGGGTTGTTTCAAGTTTCTGGCTATTGCAAATAAAGATGCTATGTCATGGAGTTGTAAAGTACAGCATAGGGAGTATACTCAGTGATATTTAATAACAATGCATGGTGCCAGCTGGGTACTAGGAGTATCTGGAAGACACTTTGTAAGGTATGGTATATGACTGTCTGATCACTATGTTGTACACCTGAAACTAATACAAAATAATATTTAATGTAAACTAGAATTGAGAACTGAAATTAAAAAATAAAATTAAGCACACAATTTTTAAAATTTTGTGCACATCTATTTTCATGGCATTATTCATGGTAGCCAAAAGGTGTATAAATAAAATGTGGTGTACATATACAATGAAATATTATTCAGCCTTAAAAAGGAATGAAATTCTGACACATGCTACATGATGGATGAACCTTGTGGATATGCTGAGTGAAATAAGCCAGACATAAAAAGACATACTATATGCTTCCACTTATGAAAGGTACCTAGTGTAGTCAAATTCATAGAGACAAATGGCTGTTGCCAGGGGCTGGAGGGAGGAGGGGATGGAGAGTTACTATTTAATGAATATAGTTGTAGTTTGGAATGATGAAAAGTTCTGGAAATGGATAGTGGTGATGGTTGTATGAAGGTATTTAATGTCACTGAATTATATACTTAAAATGATAAGAATTTTGCTATGTATATTTTAACTCACAATAAACATACATACATGCATACATACATAAGGTTTTGCTTAAAAAAGACCCTGTTAAGAGAATGAAGAAATAAGCTACAGACTTAGAGAAGTATTTGCAAACTGCATGTCCAATAAAGGACTACTAGTATGTAGGATATATGAAGCACTCTCAAACTGTTTTTTATTCTCAACCATAAAAAATCCATCTGAAAATGGGTATAAGATGTGTTCAGACATTTCACAGAAGAGGATATACAGATGGCACATAAGCACATGAAAAGATATTTGACATCACTAGCCAGCAGGGAAATACTAATTAAAATTACAATGATTATCGGATATATCTCCCCAGCAAGGGAAACAACAACAACAACAAAAATAAACAAATGGCACTTCATCAAACTAAAAAGTTTTTGCACAGCAAAGAAAATCATCAACAAAATAAAAAGACAACCCACAGATTGGGAGAACATATTTGCTGAAACATCTGATAAAGGGTTAATATCCAAAATTTATAAAGAACAAAACTCAGTGACAAAAACACAAACAACCCAATTAAAAAAATAGGCAAAGGACCTGCATAGACATTTCTCCAAAGAGGACATATAGATGGCCAAGAGACATATGAAAAGATGCTCAATGTCAGTAATCATCAGAGAAATGCAAATAAAAACCACAACAAGATATCATCTCACACCTGTCAGAATGGCCATTATCAATAAATCAAAAAATAACAAGTGCTGGTGAGGATGTGGAAAAAGGGAAATACTTTTGCATTGCTGATGGGAATGCAGGCTGGTGCAGCCACTGTGGAAAGCAGTATGGAGAGACCTTAAAAATTTAGAAATGAATTTGCCTTTTGACCCAGCAATCCCACTTCTGGGACTATATCAGAAAGAACCCAAAACACTAATTCGAAAGAACATAAGTGCCCCTATGTTCATTGCAGCATTATTTACAATTGCTAAGATATGGAAGCAGCCCAAGTGCCCATCAATAGATGAGTGGGTAAAACAACTGTGGGACATCCACACAATGGAATTCTACTCAGCCATAAAAAAAGAAAATTTTACCCTTTGGGAGAGCATGGATGGACCTGGAGAACATTATGCTAAGTGAAAGAAGCCAGTCAGAGAAAGACAAATACCATATGATTTCACTCATATGTGGAATCTAATGAACAAACTGAACTAACAAGTAAAACAGAGAAAGACTCATAGGTAGAGAGCAGGATGACAGCTATGGGTGTAGGTTTTAGGGGGTGGAGGGATTGAGCAAAAAGAAAAAGGTCTCATGGACATGGACAACAGAGTGGTGATTGCTGGGGGACAGGGGTATAAGGGGACTAAATGGTGATGGAAAAAATATAATAATAAAGATAATATATTTAAAAAACCCACTATGAGGTATCACTACATACCTCCCAGAATTGCTAGCATAGCAAATAGTGAAAACACAAATTATCACCAATTAACACCAATTATTTAGTGATAACACCAAATAGTGATATCACCAACAGTGATAAAGATGTGAAGACATTGAATCAATCCTACCTTGCTGGTAGGAATGTAAAATGGTGTAGGGTATTCAGGAAAACAGCTTGATTGATTCTTTAAAAACTATGGGTGCAGTTATCATACTACCCAACAATTGCAATCTTGGGCATTTATTCCAGAGAAATAAAAACTTATGCTCCCACAAACACCTGTACACTAATAGGTGTACAAATATCAATTCAAGTTCCTGCTTTCAATTCTCTTGGGTCTATACCCAGGAGTGCACTTGTCAGTACTTGGTGGTCATAGGTGATTTTATGTTTAATGTTTTAAGGAACCATGACGGCAGCTGCAGCATCTTATGTGCCCACCAGCAATGCACAAGGATCCCAATTTCTCCACATCCTCACAAACACTTGCTGTTTTCTGTTTTGTTGTTTTTTAAATAGCTTTTTTTTTTATCCTAATGGGTATAAAGTGGTATCTCATTGTGGGTTTGATTTGCATTTGTGTTTATTGGCCATTTTCATATCTTTGGAGAAATGTCTACTCATGCATTTTGCACATTTTAAAATTGTTTTTGTTGTTGTTGTTGAGTTATAGTTCTGTAGTTATATATTCTGGATATAAATCCATTATGATATATATGACATAAATTTTCTTCTGTTAGGTGAACTGTCTTTTCACTCTGCTGATAGTGTCCTTTGGTGCACAAAAGTTTTAAATTTTGATGAAGTCCAATTTGTCTTTTTGTTGTTGTTGTTGTTGTTGTTGTTGTTGTTCCACATGCTTTTGTGTTCTAGCCAAAATAAATCATTGCCAAATCCACCATCATGAGACTTACCCTCTATATTTTATCCTAAATGTCTTATAGTTTTAGTTCCTCCCATTTAGGTTTTTGATCCATTTTGAGTTATTTTTTATAGATAGTGCAAGGTAACTTTGTTTGCATGTAATATCCAGAACCATTTCTTTAAAAGACTATCTTTTCCCCATAGAATGGTCTTAGTACTTAACAAGGTCTTCTGCAGAGCAAATGATTTTTAATTTTGATAAGGTCCAACTGATCGTTTTCTTTTTACGAACTGTGTTTTTTGATGGCAAGCCTAAGAACTCTTTGCCTAGTCCTTGATCTTGGAGATTTTCTCCTATATATTTTCTAAAAGTTATAGTATTATATTTTACATTTAAATTTGTGATCTAGTTATTTCTTTTTAAACTATATGTCTCTGTTGTCTTATTGAATTGGGTTAGACCCTAGAAAATTTAGAAATGATTTTGACAAGGATAAGGAAATATGTGACACTCTGTCAGTCTTCTCTAGCAGTAAAGGAATACTCTTATAATGAATAACATATACCTTAGTCACACTATATCCTAGCATGACAGGTTCTTTTGGTATCCGACCATTATGAGCCTAAGAACAGAACAATGAGGGGGGTATGGGTGCATGCATGTGTGTGTAGATGGGGAGAGCTCCTGTACTTACTTCATCTCCCCACCCACCTCTGAGTTGTAATGAAGACCAGAAGATCAAAATAAAAAGTTCTTTCAGGTCAAGTTTCTGGTATGTTAACCTACCAATGCCCCACCTGACATATCTTGGTCTTTTTACTTCTTTCTTCCTCCCTGGAGGGACTGTATTAACCAAAGAAGGGCACTCTGTATATATGTATATATTCATATACATATATAAAATATATAATTTTTAAAAAGATTTTATTTATTTATTTTTAGAGAGGGAAGAGAGGGAGATAGAGAGAGAGAGAGAGAAACATCAGTGTATGGTTGCTGGGGGTTATGGCCCGCAACCCAGGCATGTACCCTGGCTGGGAATCAAACCTGCAACACTTTAGTTCGCAGCCCACGCTCAATCCACTGAGCTACACTAGCCAGGAAAATATATAATTTTTTTGTTAATACTCACCCAAGAATACACTTATTGATTCTAGAGAGAGGGGAAGGGAGAGAAAGAGAGAGGAGCACTGATGCGAGAGAGAAACATCAATAGGTTGCCTCCGGTACATGCCTGGACTGGGGGTTGAACCTACAACCTAGGTATGTACCCTAACCAAGAATTGAACCCGCAACCTTTTGGTATATGGGGCGATGCGCCAATCAACTGAGCAACCTGGCCAGGACTGTTACATATACTTTTCTTGTCCAAAATAATCTATCCTTCTTTTGCCCACACTTGTCTTACAATGTGAGCAAAGAACCCTCAGGAGAGAAACACTGATGTGCTTTCTACTGTGTCCTGGAAGAGGGTTCCTGGAGGTACCAGATGAACTTTGAATTCGATTGGTGTTATGACTCTCTGAGTTTTCTGGCTTGACAAGTTGAGACATTTGACTGGAAGTACTGCAAAGAATAAGTTAATTTACTAAACTAACACTCTCCACTGCCTCAGTATTTTCTGAGAATTAAAAATTAAAACTGGGAGATGGTTTTCTCTCTTCCATCCTTCCAGATACCATTAAAATAAATGGGTCCATTGCTTCCAGTCACATTAGAAAGTGTCACCCAAACTCTACTTACATTTCTTAGCAAGGACAAATTCTACTGTTTCCTTAAGCTACACCAGCATGGTACCTCCCAGTGAGCAGAGAACATCTTTCCTTGCCTTTTTAAGAAAAGAAGGGGAGAACAAAGAAATACTCCACACTTCTAAGATAGTTTGATCCTTACATTCTGAGTTATATTTCTTTTTTATTCTAATATTATTCCATTGATGTTAATCTCCCAATAACATCTCACAGTAAAATATGCAGGATAATTGTTCCCACATCTCAAATGGTAAATTATATCTGGAACAATGTCACCTAATGACTTTCTGACAAAAGGAGGAAAAGAGCCAGAGCTGGATAAACCTTCTGGAAAGGATTCTGGCATTTGCGGTTTGGAAGACTCTCCTTCAGATGGTATCATTTATCCAAATGATATACAGATGGTCAAATACTTCCAGAGTGGCAATACAGCTAACTCTTTGTACACTCCTACTGTGTGTTCTTTTCTTCCAATAAATATCAAAGTTTGAGTGATTTTCACTTTCTTTCATTCAAATCTGTGGTAGGTGTAAGATCAAATAGTGGGAACTCTTCGACACGGAGTAAGAGGCTGAAAATCCCAGTCTGCTCCCTGTTCCCCTTCTGACCTGCATCTCTGAGGCTCTCATTCTTCCTCAGAGACAAAAAGAACTGTATTGAAGGTTTTGTGGTGGCCCCACTGTTGATAATTAGTTCCTCTGGAAGTCTTCTAGCTGCAAATGCCCAAGAGAATACCTGGCCACTTGAAAATTTACAGTCTCATGGAAGCAAACAAAGTATTACTATTAGCCCACATTAGCTCAGCACCTACAACTCCAATTACTTTAACTGACTTGAAAAGGGGGCTGTGATAAAATTGAGGTCATACAATTATTCAGAATTTTATCATCGAATTCCAAACAGATGGTTCTTACAACATAAGCTAATGAAGCTGCTGAAGTCAAAGAATATAGCATACTGTTGTCGATGATAATCCCTAAAGACAAACTTTCTTTTCTATCAGGCCATGGTAAAACTCCTCCAATTTACAAATGGAAAAGCAAAGTCCATTGGTCACCTTCTTTTACAGCTTTTAAAACTTTATTAGTGAGAAACCACTTATAATAATGACTGTGAAATGTCACAAAAGCTAAGATATTTTATGGGGCTGGAAAGCATTTGCTTGGTAGGAACTAGAAGGAGTTTGTACTCCTTAGTGTAATTAATGGTGAGAGGCAGCAATCATTCAGGGACTCTGGAGCCAAGGTTACCAGGGCTTGGAACACCAGCTCTGCCAGTTACTAGTTATGTGACCTTGATTAGGTCCTCTCTGTGCCTCAGTTCCTTCATCAGTAAAGTGGAAATAATAATGCTACCTACCTCATTGGATTTTTAGGAGAGTAAAATATATTTAAAATGCTGATAGTGCCTAGCATTTGATTGCTTTTCAATAAATGTTAACTATATTCAACTGTAAGTGATATTTGGAGTCTTTAGTTATCTTTTGTTCATTTTGTAATTTATCAGAAAATGAGCTCTCTGCCACAGTATTTTTTTATTTTTTCAGGGCCAGATGGAATAGAACAGGAAAGATTCAAGATCACCCACTAATGATTATGATTGTCACAGTGTCTGTGGACCAACAGCATCCTTGATTTCTTTTTAACCTTCTGGTAATCTTGTTATTTTCCATATGTGTCATGAGCAAATATGAAGGGTTTGTATTATTTCATAATTCATTTACAATTGTAAGTGGTAATCACAAGGACTGTTTGTTTTGTTTTGTTCTAACATGTTTATAGGCTCTCAGGTATAAATCAACATGGAGAGATCTGCAATGCAACCAAATCATTATGCTGATGGTTAACATGCTGCTTTCATTGATCCCTAAATTTGGGAAAGCTGATAGTTTGAGTGGCCTGGTGTCACCCTAAGACTATATGATCTTCTCTGACCAGACAGATATAAATAATATTATGTAACCTATGAGACCAACTTTGCCCCAAAATAATTTTCATGAGCACTGGCAAGTTACAGTATATTAATTAATGAAGGATTTCTGTAAAATATTACCATACCAAAAGAATATGATTATATTTTTAAAAATATTTTATTTATTTACCTTTAGAGAGAGGGGAAGGGAGAGAGGGAAAGAAACATTGATGTGCAAGAGATACATCGATCGGTTAACTCTCGCACGCCCTCAACTGGGAACCCAGGCAGCAACCCAGGCATGTGTCCTACCTGGGAATTGAACCAGCAACCCTTCAGTTTGTAGGCCAGGACTCAATCTACTGAGCCACACCAGCCAGGACCAAAAGAATATGATTATTTCTAAGTAGAACCAATGGTAACTGTTTTTCCCCAGTGCTTTTCTGATTTCTAAAATCAATCACCTTCATTCTACTGGCAGGTGACTTACAGGGATACTTTCAAGCTAGTGGAATAAAGGATTCTTTTTCTTAGAAATAGATGGAATACACTGCCCTTATACCATTCATGGAGTAATCTCAGAGGAAAATCCCTTCTACTAGTACTTCGGTTTGATGTTATCTTCTTAGAGTTTCTATGCCAAGATGCTTATATCTTCAATAATATTTAAAAATATTCTCCATATGTGGCAGCTCTAATTGCCAATCCAACAGTCATTTTTCTTCTTCTTAGCTAACAGAATCTAGTTTTATTCAGGACAGCAATGTGTTTAGCCAAAGGGTATGTCATGGCTAGTCTAAACCAATTGTAGCTACCTCATTTTCCTTTGCTGAGTATCTTTCAAGACTCCTTTGTGCCTCGCCAATAAGATGCAAGGGGAAGTCTACTGAGTAGCAAGGGAAGAGTTTACATCCCTCATAATGGAAAACTTCTTTTCTTCCCACTCTCCTCCTTTTCAACTTGGGATGCTGTTGTGAAAACATAACCATGATACAGCAAACACACAAACCCAAAGCCAACATACTGAGGATGGCAATGCAGAAGGAAAGAAGTGACTCCTTGATAACAAAACTGAGGAGTTATACCCAAATGTCCAATATCATGAGCCCCCAAACTTCTTAAAAGGCGAATCAATTAAGTCTTTGCTGCTTTATTACTGTAGGTTAGTATAGCACCAAAATCCATTCTCTCTTCTTCCATTATAGCTGAGCAAGTGGCTACTCAACTATCTATAATTAGCAGCCTCCCTTTCAGGTAAATGTGGCTCTGTGAGTAAGTCCTCTCCAGTGGAATGTGAATGAAGGCTCATATAATAATAGTATTGTGTCTTATATAGGAAAAGGTCTCTATTTTCCAAAGATGAATACTGAAGTACTTAGGGCTCACTGTCACAATATCTAAAATTTACTTTAAAAACTTTACCAATGGAATGAACAAGTTAGAAATATAGTGGTAATGATTTCACAACATCATTAATATAATTAATGGCAGTGGATTGTACATTTAAAAAGGTTAAAATAGCCAATTTTATGATATATATTTCACTATAATAAAAATACATAAACACATAATCAAAAACAAGTACCACATCATACCCATGAGGATGTCTATTATCAAAAACAAAAACAATAAATCCAGAAAATAACAAGTGCTGGTGACGATGTAGAGAAATTGAAACCCTTGTGCTCTGTGGCTGGGAATGCAAAATGGTGCAGTTGCTGTGGAAAAAAGTATGATGTTTCCTGAAAAAATTTAACACAGAATTCCCTTATGATCCAGTAATTCTATTTCTGGCTATGTACCCATAAAAATTGACAGCAGAGACTCAGAGCAGCATTTTTCACAATAGCCAAAAGGTAGAACAACCCAAGTATCCACTGATGGATGAATGGATAAACGAAATGTAGTCTATACATACATGGAATATTATTCAGCCTTAAAAAGGAAGGAAATTCTGATACGTGACACAACAAGACATCTTTGAGGACATTATGATAAATGAAGTAGGCCAGTCATAAAGAACAAATACTGAATGGTTCCATTCATATGGGGTACTTAGAGAAGCCAAATTTACAGAAAAAGAAAATAGAATGGTGGTTGCCAGGGCCCAGGAGGTGGAGAAATATGGAGTTATTATTTAATGGGTACGGAGTTTCAGTTTTGCAAGATGAAGAGAGTTCTGGAGATGGCTGGCCATGATGGCTGCACAACAATGTGAGAATTACATACACACTTAAAATAATGAAAATGGTAAAGTTTATGTTATAATATTTTAGCACAATTAAAAAATAATAAACACAAAAAATATTATCTTAGAAAGATCTGGTTTGTGCCAAGTCTCTTGATTCTTTAAAATGAACAAACAAAAACCCCAAAATAGTCACCTGATAGGTGTGACTTGGAAGACTACATTCTTATTGAGCTTGTTAATTTTATGAATATGATATGAATATGATCAAAAAGAGCCTGTATATTAGTATGAATTGGCTGTTCTTTGCTGTTGATCAAGGTGTTTTAAAAAAGCAACTAGCCCAGATTAGGACAGAACAGACTGAGGGGTGCAGAGAGTTGCAAAAGAAGAGGAAGAGTTTAGAAATTTGGAGCCTTGGAGGGGTGGACAAGCCAATGGCTTCTACA
This sequence comes from Phyllostomus hastatus, assembly GCF_019186645.2. Lineage (NCBI taxonomy): Eukaryota > Metazoa > Chordata > Mammalia > Chiroptera > Phyllostomidae > Phyllostomus > Phyllostomus hastatus. The sequence goes on from NW_025334028.1 coordinate 6,520,009, forward strand.
CCTCAGATAGCACAGGATTAGTGATGAGAAAAAGCATGTTACCTTCCCTCCAAAGTCTTGGTTTCAGAGGCCTCAATACAGCCGCATTACATTGAGAGGGAGGAGTATGGACAGCGCAGAAGCCAAGGAAAAAAGCAGTCTCAAGATCTGTGTCTTGGAAAGAATTTGGGGAGAGACTGTTAGCATGTGACCTGCTTGGAAGTTAATAGATCTGAAGCCAGCTGAGTTTCTGAGGGAATTGTATACTTAGTAAAGCCAAGCCAATAAAACCTTCTGACTGCTGTCTCTCAGATTTCCAAATTTGTCCCATTTAACTAAAGAGGAAACTGAACAGGAAGAACCACCATTCCCAAGGGCAGATCCAAGGGACACACAGATGCATGAACAAGAGGGTGCTCCTAAAGAGCAGAACCAGGGGCTAACCAGGGAACCTCTTTCTCTGCCAGGGCAGGTGGCCTTCCCATTCTTCCAGGATCCCAGCATTCCTATGGGTTAGGGGCTGCTGTGTGCATTTCTTTCTCTTCCTTTTTGAATGGGAGTTTTAAATATGGTTTCCTACTGCCTGTCCCATCATTGTACATGGAATGTGCGTATGAGGATAGAAAGAGAGATAATTTGCTTTTTAGTTCACATATTGCCAGACCATTAGGAACCACATCCAAACCTGATGGAAAGGCCTGGGCATTACCCAGGGACCATGGCCTTTCAGGTGGTGCATTTGTTGCATGGGCTTTTTTGTCTATCTCCCTTGGGATGAAGTGAGTGTGTTCTACATGTTGGAAATATGGTATTCAGTGACTCTTGGCACCCAGAAGGACTGACTGCAGCAAGACTGTGAAAATCCATTCTCTCCTCCTTCCAGTGTGTTAGAAGTATAATAGGGAGGCATTTGGTTCCTCAGCCTCGGCTGCACTGTGAAGTAGCCATAGGTTCCTGCCAATGGAATGTGAGCAAAAGGAATGTGAGTGGATGTGTGTCATTGCCTGGCCTAGCACATGCACCTCTCACTCATTTCGTATGGCTGAGATGGCGATGATCAGAAGAAAGGAGCTATGCTGAGCAGGGCCTGGCTCAGCAGGCCCTCCTCCCCCACTAATATGAGGACTGTTACATGAGGAAAAAATAACCATTTTTAAGCCATACTATTATTGGGTTTCTCCTACAGCAGCTGAACTATTACTCTAGCTAATAGATTCAGATACTCTGTTAGCTGCAGCTCAAAAATCTTAATCTGGTACCTCACATTATTTCCTATAAAAATGACAAAGCTATTCTGTCCATGGGCTACTTGAGTTACACAGATTAATTTCTAAAAAAATTTCAATTATAGTTGACATTCAATATTATTTTATAATAGTTTTAGGTACAGAGCATAGTGGTTAGACATTTATATAACTTATGGAGTGATCCCCCCAAGTCTAGTACCCACCTGACACCGTTAGTTAGGGCAATATTACTGACTATATTCCCTATGCTGTACTTTACATCCCCATGGCTATTTTGTAAATACCAATTTGTACTTCTCAATCCTTTCATCTTTTTTTTAAAGATTGTATTTTATTGATTATGCTATTACAGTCGTCCTGATTTTCCCCCTTTGCCCTCCTCCACCCAGCATCCCCCACTGCCTCAGGCATCCCCCAACCCTTGTTCATGTCCATGGGTCATCCACCTTTCATCTTTTTAAAAGTATGCTTTATTGTTTATGCTATTACAATTGTCCCATTTTTTTCTCCCCTTTTTTCCCTTCTTCCCTGCACCACCCCTCCTACCAGTACTCCCCCTGACCCCTGCCTTAGTTCATGTCCATGGGTCATACATGTAAGTTCTTTGGCTTCTCCATTTCCTGTACTATTCTTCACTTCCCCCTCTCAATTTTGTACCTACCAATTATGCTTCTTATTCCCTGATCTTTTCCCCCATTCTCTCCCCTTGCACTCCTCACTGATAACCCTCCATGTGATCTCCATTTTTGTGATTCTGTTCCTGTTCTAGTTGTTTGCTTAGTGTGTTTTGGTTTTTGCTTTTTTTTAGGGTCAGTTGTTGATACTTGTAAGTTTGATGTCATTTTGCTGTTCATAGTTTCGATCTTCTTCTTTTTCTTAGATAAGTCCCCTTAACATTTCATATAATAAAGGCTTGGTGATAATGAACTCCTTTAACTTGACCTTATCTGGGAAGCATTTTATCTGCCCTTCCATTCTAAAGGAGAGCTTTGCTGGATATCGTCATCTTGGATGTAGGTCCTTGTCTTTCATGACTTTGAATACTTCTTTGTAGCCAGGTAACTGTCTCCTTTTCTCTTGCTGCTTTTAAGTTTCTCTCCTTATCTTTAATCTTGAGTAATGTAATTATGATGTGCCCTGTGTGTGCTTCCTTGGGTCCAACTTCTTGGGAACTCTCTGAGCTTACTGGACTTCCTGGAAGTCTACTTTCTTTGCCAGATTGGGGAAGTTCTCCTTTATTATTTTTTCAAATAAATTTTCAATTTCTCGCTCTTCCTCTTTTCCTTCTGGCACCCATATAATTCAGATGTAGGAATGTTTAAAGTTGTCCTAGAGGTTCCTAAGCCTCCTTTCATTTAAAAAAATTTTTTTTTCTTAATTCTGTGCTGGTTGAATGTATATTTCTTCCTTCTGCTCCAAATCATTGACATGAGTCCCAGTTTCCTTTTCTTCACTGATGGTTCCCTGTATATTTTTCTTTATTCCACCTCGCATAGCCTTCACTTTTTCCTCTATTTTGAGACCATCCTCAACCATTTCTGTGAGCATCCTGATTACCAGTGTTTTCAACTCTGCATCTGATAGATTGGCTATCTTTGTCACTTGGTTGTTTTTCTGGAGCTTTGATCTCTTCTTTCATTTGGACCATATTTCTTTGTCTTGGCGTACCTGTTGTGTTGTAAGTGGTGGAGCCTTAGTTATTCTCCAGGGTGGGGCAACCCATGTTGCTGTTGTTGTAGTATATGAGGGAAAGGGGCCCAAGAAGGAACAATGCCACTTGCTTGGCTCTCAGTGTGCTTTCAGTCATTTCCTCCACTACCTACAAGCAAATCGGTCCTTTCTGGTGCTGATTCCCAGACGGGTGGGTTTGTGTATGTTCCAGGACCCTGTAGGTCTCTCCAATAAACTCTCCTATGAAGCTGAGAGTTTCTCCTGCCGCCCCAACCCTCACTGGTTTTTAAAGCAAAAGGTTTTTGAGGTTTCATTTCCCTGAGCTGGAACCCTGGGTTACACAGTCTGTCTCACTCCCCAGTTGTTCCTCCTGGTTTATCTGCACACAGATATGGGGCCACCCCATCCATGAGAGGTTGCCTTGCCCACCTGGTCCTCCAGCTGCCACCTTGCTGCACATCCTCTCCACCCTGGCTTCCAGTCTCTGCTCCTCCTACCAGTCTGGATGAATGTTTCTTCTTTAACTCTATGATTGCTGGACTTTCATACAGCTTGATTTTCTGGCAGTTCTGGTTATTTTTTGCTTTTAAATTTGTTGTTGTCCTTCTTTTGGCTGTTTGAGGAGGCAAAGTGTATTTACCTATGCCTCTGTCTTGGCCGGAAGTCTCAATCTCTTCATCTTTTTCACCCAGCCACTTAAACCCCCTCCCATCTGGCAACCATTAATTTGTTCTCTGTATCTATAGGTGGTAATAATTTACACAATCTTGCCCTGGTGAGTCATATGATACCCAAGAGTGCCAAGTGACAAGGTGGTTTTTCCAAGTGCACAGAAGAATTAAGGCCAGGAAATGATTTGCTCACTTAGCAGTGACCAATCTTCTACATATAATTTTTACAAAGATTTTACAAATATATACACAAAACTTTTTACTAAAGAGCTACCTGTATTTTATAGATTTGAAATCAAATGAATACTCACAGGGGAAAAAAACCCAGCATCCTGGAAGGTATAAAAAAGTTAGGTAGCATGACTAATTTTATTTTGTAGATGACAATGACAAGATTACTCCCAACATGCCTGATTCAGCAGTTCTAAAGAATCTTTTTTAGATCCTTTGCTATAGCAATTATTTCATGTGCTTTCTTGTCCCTAAGGCAGAAAATAAACACAGAAAAAAGCCACAAGGCAGTCTGACCACAAGCTCACTGAAAATGAAATCTTTGTGCCTGGAAGTCCCTTGTCCACAGCTTTGAAATCACATCACAAAAACCTTTTTTGGCCTACAGTCCCAGCTCTCAGTGCCAAAACACACAATGACTCATCATGGTGCTGGCTGTCTCTTGCTAGACTCTGCTACCAACACCACAGGCATGGTTCCATGAAGAGAAAACAGCCAAACATGAAACCAACCAGAGCAAACAAGAAATCCCCAAGGGACAGATAAATTCAGTAAGTTCAGGAAATGGGAATCTGAGAAGGAAATTCAGGTAGAATCTTATGTGGTAGGGCACTAAGGCAGAGGGATGCTAGGCTAATGCATAAGACCATTAAACATCAGACCTTGAACTTGGATCTCCTCATTCAACAAACTGGCAGCTGCTTAGTGGCGATGCTACACCAGGTGATGGCAAAAATGGTAATTTTTTTCATTCTCATTATTGTAGGAACACAAAACAGAACTGGAACCATGAGCACATGTCCTGGATCCAGAGTCTCTGGTTTAATATCCAGGCTCTGCCACTTAGTTGCTGGATGAAGCTATACAAATTGCTTAACCTCTCCAAGCCTCAATTTTTTCATCTATAATATGGGGACCATAATAGTGCCTACTTATGGGGCTTCCATGATGATTAAGGAAGGTAACACAAAAGGCTCTTTGATAAGCACTCAATAATTAGAAGCCTATTATTATGAATGGCTGTCTTATTTTTTTAAGTTTCAGATAATTAATAATCAGTGTAAACCCCAACACATTGGGAGGAGAAATATTTCCTGGTTAAGTGGAAAACTGTGTGGGTGACTTCTGGAAGATCTTTATTCTAAGCAGCTTTATAGTGAAACATTACATTTAGAAGTCTGGACCTTCTTTCTTCCTTTTGGCATAATCTATATTCACTGAGTAGAACTTGTATTGATCATTGGGACACAGTTTCTTCCAGGGTTTGGGGTTATCTTTCTGTCCCAACAGATATCTGGATTGAACAATGCCAGGAGTAAGACATAAAGTGCTGCTTGAGTACCTATGGCTCCAGTAAATACAAAGAGGTGATCAGGCATGAATCATTTTTGGCCTGGCCGAAGATCTAGCAGACCATGGTTGTGGTAGAGGGCTTGGGCCAGGATGTAGAGAAAAATAAAACTGAAGGCCAGGAAGCAGGTAGTCTGTGCACTGACCATAAAAAGCTGTCTTAATATTCCTGGTGCTCAACCCATTTGTGTTCTCAAAAAAGAAAGTAGACCTGGGGATTTATTCCAGCTTAATGATGACTGTTTAGAAATTCAGTGAGGAACTTGAAAGAGAATGTAGGCTGCTTTTTAACACACACACACACACACACACACACACACACACCTTTATTTATTGGTTTTTAGAGAGAAGGAAAGGGAGGAAGAAAGAGAGGGACAGAAACATCAATTGGTAGCCTCTCGTATGCACCCCAACTGGGGACTGAACATGCAACCCAGTCATGTGCCCTGGCTGGGAATCGAACCTGCAACCTTTCACTTTTCCTGATGACACACAACCAACTGTGCCACACTGGTCAGAGCTAGGCTAGACTTCTAATGTTCTCGCCATGAAGTAGGATATGACCTTGTACAAAAATGCTTCAGTATCTTAGAAATTATGCTGATGATTTCTTTGGAAGGACGACACATACACACACATGTGCGTGTGTGAAATATATCAGACCAGAGGTTGCTTCGTGGAGTCCAGACTGGTGCTGAAGAAGATTGGATATTACCGTGTTCTTCCCAGGGCCAGAAGAACTAATCAACACCTGAGAACCTGAACGCCCCTGAACACTCAGAACCACTACATTACTGAAATGAAAACCACCAAAACCAGGGACTTGTAAATGTAGTTAACTGCCTTCCACACACCTGGTGAAAGGTGATATAATGCATTTCTCATTTCCCACAGAAACCACAAAAAAACCACCTGGGACAGACCTAGTAAATTCTCAACCTTCTCTAACTTCCTCAGTCCCTCAGTCCCACAGATGATGTCACTAGGTGTCCATTTTAAGCACTTAGAAGGCTACAGGGTATAAACAAGGGTTGCCTGCAGAATTAAGAACAAAATTAGGAAAGTCAATAAAGGTAGCTCTAGTTAACCAATAATATTGAGCATGCGGATCTGTAATACATCTGCACAACTTCCAAGTGTGCTGCTAAGTGGTTTCGCATGTTTCACAAGTCTCAGAAGGTACTGGTGAGAAACTGGAACTCTGAACTGTTTAGTGAGCTGGTCCCCGTTGGCCTATAGGTGGCTCCCCAAAGGCTCCAGTGTCTTTCACCATGTTTTGGCCCCAGGTCACCTCTTCAGGGCTCTGCTTTTCCAACTGTCCCTTTCAGAGCTCAGATGCCAGCTCCCTTCTATGGCCCATCTCTACTTCCCTGTGAAGATGGATCAAACGCTGACACCCAGTTCCCAAGGATGAGAGGGAGGGCAGGGTGGATGTGGGAGAATTGTCTCCCATGACACACATACCGTCTCCCAAGTTCCTCCCTTTCATTCCTGTTACCACACTTAGACTAACAGTCTCTTCTCCAGTGGACTTGAACTACCTGGTTTCTGCACAATTAGCACCTTTCTACCTTTCAGGACTTGCCACCTGTCTTTGTTCCTTTTCCCTTCCCAGCTCTGGTACCCATAATTCCCCTTTTACAGCTCTAAATACCTCCCTTTACAAAGAATGAACTGAGAAATGGCTCTCTCTTAGAAATAGTTCATCAGAAAATAGATAATATGTTCTCTTTCTGCAGATAACAAATTTATATCACATTAGTCAAAGTCTCAAATCAGTTACACTCCCCCTAGTATCTTAAATTTTTCCTTGCCTGGTATGAATTAAGGTCAGATTCTTAAACTGAGGAAGTTGAACCATTAGAATTCTTTTTAAAAGTGTTTTTAAAAATATTTTATTTATTTATTTTTTAGAGAGGGGAAGGGAGAAAGAAAGAGGAAGAGAAACATCGATGTGTGGTTGCCTCGTATACACCCCTGACTGGCAGACCTGGTCCTCAACCCAGGCATGTGCCCTGACTGGAATCAAACCGGCAACCCTTTGGTTTGCAGGTGGCACTCATTACACTGAGCCACACCAGCTAACACACCATTAGAATTCTTAAGTGTGTCTGAATAGTGCTGGGCAAGGAAAAATTTGCTTCAATTTCGGGGCTATCAGTTTTCTGGAAAAAAACATCTCAACAGTAAAGAATAAACAGTTCACCAAACTAATATTGCTTGATAGAAATATCCTCTCTCCTATTGTTCTAAACTTGTATTTACCAAATTACTTTTGGCCTATAACGTGGTTTTCTTTACTTTTTAAAAATATATTTTATTGATTATGCTGTTACAGTTGTCCCATTTTTTTCTCTTCTTTATTCCCCTCTGCCTTGCACTGCCCGCCTCCCCTCCCCCATTCAGTTCATGTCCATGGGTTACATGTATAAGTTCTTGGACTTCTCCATTTCCTGTACTATTCTTAACCTCCCCCTGTCTATTTTGCCTCTTATTCCCTGTTCCTTTTCCCCCATTTTCTTCCCTCTGCCCCCACTGATTACTCTCTGTGTGATCTCCATTTTGGTGATTGTGTTCCTGTTCTAGTTGTTTGCTTAGTTTGTTTTGTTTTTTTGTTTCAGGTTCAATTATTGATAGTTGTGAATTTGTTGTCATTTTGCTGTTCATAGTTTTCATCATCTTCTTTTTCTTAGATAAGTTCCTTTAACATTTCATATAATAAAGGCTTGGTGATGATGAACTCCTTTAACTTGACCTTCTTGCCTGTAAGGTTTTTTTTGAGAAATCAGCTGATAGTTTTATGGGAACTCCTTTGTAGGTAACTCTCTCCTTTTCTCTTGCTGTTTTTAGGATTCTCTCTGTATATTTAATCTTGAGTAATGTAATTATGATGTGCCTTGGTGTGTGCTTCCTAGGATCCAACTTCTTGGGGTCTCTCTGAGCTTACTGGACTTCTTGGAACTCTATTTCCTTTGCCAGATTGAGGAAGTTCTCCTATTATTATTTTTTCAAATAAGTCTTCAATTTCTTGCTCTTCCTCTTCTCCTTTTGGCACCCCTATGATTCAGATGTTGGGACATTTACAATTGTTCTGGAGGTTCCTAACCCTCTCCTCATTTTTCTGAATTCTTGTTTCTTCATTCTGTGCTGGATGAATATTTATTTTTTCCTTCTCCTTCAAATCATTGATGAGTCCTGGTTTCCTTCCCTTCACTGTTGGTTCCCTGTATATTTTCCTTTATTTCACTTTTTATAGCCTTCACTTTTTCCTCTATTTTGCAACCATACTCAACCATTTCTGTGAGCCTCTTAATTACCAGTGTTTTCAACTCTGCATCTGATAAGTTGGCCATCTCTTCATTGCTTAGCTGTTTTTTTGTGAGGCTTTGATCTGTTCATTCATTTGAGCCATATTTTTTTTTTGTCTTGGCGCTTATTACATTGTAAGGGTCAGAGATTTATGTATTCATCAGGGCAAGGCAACCCACATTTCTGTGTTGTTGCTCTGTATGTGGAAGAGGGGTCCTAGTGGGAACACTGCTGCTTGCTTGGCTCTTGGCCAGCTTCCAGTCACTTAACCATAAGCAACTTGGGCTCTTCTGGTGCTATTTCCTGGGTGGGTGGGTTTGTGCACATTCTAGGATTCTGTGGGTCTCCTTAACCCCCACAGGTTTTACAGCCAGATGTTTTGAGGCTTAATATCCCTACACTGGAATCCTGGGTTGTGCAGTCTGTCTTGCTCCTCAGTTGTTCCTCTGGGTTTATCCACATGCAAATGTGGAACCGCCCCATCCACCAAACACTGCCTTGCCCACCCTGGTCTTCCAGCTGCCGCCTTGCTGTGTGACATCTCCACCATGGCTGGCCATCTCCACCTCTCCTACTGGTCTGGATGAATGTTTCTTCTTTAACTCCTTGGTTGTTGGACTTCCATACAGTTCAATTTTCTGGCAGTTCTAGTTATTTTTTGTTTTTAAATTTGTTGTTGTCCTTCCTTTGGTTGTGTGAAGAGACAAAGTGTATCTACCATCTTGGCTGGAAGTCCTATAATATGGTTTTCTGAAGTAAGTTATTTGCAAGAAAGAATTTTCCTAAGCAAAACAATTAATGTTATTTTAATTCCATTGTGAATACATTTCTATTTTGGTTTAGAAATGTCTTATGAATTTGTTAGTGTGAGTTGGCCTCAGCATTTGAGCTTCTTCAGGTGAGTGATGAAAGAAACTTGCAAAGCAGAGCTTAGACTTTGGACTTGGCTAGACTCACTAGGTACAATCACCCTATCATAACCATATCTGCTATTTGCTGTCTTCTTCTTTGAATGATTGACTGATTGATTTTAGAGATATAGAGAGGGAGGGGGAGAGAGAGAAAAAGACATCTATTTGTTGTTCGACTTATTTATGCATTCATTGGTTGATTCTTGTATGTGAGGGATCAAACTCACAAGCTTGGTGTTAAGGTGGGATGATGCTCTAACAACTGAGTTACCTGGCCAAGGCCTGCAGCCTTCTTCTTACACACATTGAGGCTAGGTCCAGTCTTAAGCATTTTTGTTTCCCTCATGTCACTTGGAGTTGTGAATTGTATACATATGGAATTAAAAATTGGGAAGTGGAAAAGTCAATGTCCCCACTAATGTCATACCCTAAACAGTTAACAGTTAAATGTATATCCTCCCAGTCTTTTCCTCCCATATGTATAAGTGTTGACATTAAAAAAAAAGATTATTTATTTATTTATTTATAGAGAGAGGGGAAGGGAGGAAAAGAGGGAGAGAAACATCAGTGTGTGGTTGCTTCTTATGTCCCCCCTACTGGGGATCTGGCCTGCAACCCAGACATGTGCCCTGACTGGGAATTGAACCAGTGACCCTTTGGTTCCCAGCCCGGCACTCAATCCATTGAGCCACACCAGCCAGGGCATAAGTGTGACATTTTTAATTTAACAATATGTGGGCAACTTTAAACGTCAGTGGAGACTGATATCCTTTTGATCTTGTTCCCCTAAACCTGCAGTCTCTACTTCTTCACTGATGGCAGCTTTATCCTCCCTGTTTCTCAGGCCAAAAGCCTCAGAGTCACCTTAGACACCTCAATTTCTCACATACTCCACATTCAATGTGCCAGGAAACCCTGATCCAAAAGTGATCCTAAGCCTAGCCATTTCTCACCACGTTGGCCAGGAAGGACATTTATAACACATAAAATCATGGCATTCTTTAGCTCAACTCCCTGCTAAGAGTAATCTCCCAGGTCCCTATCTCAGAGTGCCCTCTCCTCTCTGACTTCATCCCCCACTTTCACTGACTCTGGCCTCTCTGGTGTCCATGTGGACCTTGGGTACTCCTGATCCCTCCCTTTGCTTACGCCTACAGCACAGAAATGCACATGATTCCTCTCTCACCACCACAAATCTTCACCAAAATTTTGCCTACTTGGTGAGGCCTTCCCTGAAAACCCACTTTAAATCATCTTCGTCCTTCATCATCTCCAGAATTCCCTGCACCACCCTGCAGGGAGTTCTGGAGATTTTTCTCCATGATACCTAGTACTTGGTATATTTTATCTATTTATTTTATTAACAGACTTTGTTCTTTCATGAAGTGACAGCAGAGAGTTTTGTTTTTGTTTCCGTTTTATCCCCAGTGTGTAGAACAAGGCCTGGCTCACTGCAGGGCACCCAATGAGTATTTGGTGAAGAATGAATAAAAGACACTGCTAGGATATGGGAGATATACAAACTTAAAAAAGCAAGACCCAAGCAGGAAGCTTGGCTCAAGGGAACGTAAATGTGGACATAAGAAACTACAGTATAAGAAATAACCTGATAATTGCTATATACATTATGAAAACAAAGTCCTATGTCTCTACTACAGTAAGAGTGGTTAATTCTGACCATGGGGATCAGGACTGGGTCTGTGGAGAGGGTGGCATCGGAGCTGGGCCTTGGGTGATGAATAGAATTGCAAGATGTTGAAAGGCAAAGGCAGGCTATCACGCAAGAAAAACTGCCTAAAAAGGAAAGAGAAAATATTCATGTAGATGAGTTTGTGAGGCAGCAGGACTGATACATGGGGCATTTATCTGGTTGAAGAGATGTGAGGGGGGAGGTGAGGCTGTGGAGGTGTCTTCAGCCAGCCTGCATGGAACCTGGACTGCATGCTCAGGAAAGGGCCTGGAGGGAACTACATTCTTGGGTATCGGGGGGGCACTGAGTCTTCCTTTATAAGTGATAAGGTATGTATGGCACTTGGGAAGATTAAATTTGCTATTTGTTTACAGTATTCTGCAAGAACATAGACATGGGAGGAGGAGAAATAGGCAGAGTGGTCACAGGAAGGATTGCCATCCCCATGTTCCAAACACAGGTCTCTTCCAGAGGAGTTTCCTGGTTGGAAATGGTAAACGAGCCTGATGTGTCCTGTTCTTGCCATGTCACCAAAACCCACAACTGGCCAAGGCCAAGCAAGCAATGCAAAGAGGCCACAGGATCAGAGAGCCTTGAAATGCTTCACATGATAGGATAAGTTGCAGTAAAACATCACTGAACATATTCCAGAAATCAGCTATGGGTTAGCAGTACTCATAATTTTATTTCCTGAGAAACAAAAAAAGTTTGGCATCTTAATACATGAAATCAAAATGTGTGCTGTCTTGAGAGCATCAGACAGCCAAGTGTATGATCCTGAGGATTCTACATAATGTTAAAAGAATGAAAGGAAAGAGTGGGTTGCGTCAAAATTATCTACTTTATTAAAACACAACTAAAACATAACCATAATTCAAAATTAGTCTGCAAAAGCTAAAGTTATCTCAGAAGTAACATTTTATTCTTTCATTATTCTTACATTAAGAAATTCTTACATTAGAAACCCTTCAACTTATTCTGATGAGGGTATTTTGTATTTGGAGTAATGTCAGTTTGGACTTGGTAAAGGAGGAAAAAAATACTGCATTGATACAATATATATATTTTGTTTTGAAAGAGGGATATGTCAATGGAAGTACATTCTGGGGATTCAATATTGAAATTAAGTAATAAAATCAGAAGGGACTGTATTATTTCTGAGTTCTACTTCACAATTTTTCTCCAGTTAAAGGGGCCACAAAGCAGAAAACCTAATTAAAGACAGAGGAATAACAAGACACTTAAGATTTACAGGGGATAAAGAGTAGAGAAAACTCAAGGATAATCAGGATAAAGAGATTAGAGTGGTTCTTTAATGAAAGGATAACATTTCATTCTTTGTTTCTTATTGTTTATTGAAGATAAGATATTCAGTCCTTTCTCTCAGGGAGTAGAATGCTTAACAGTTTCTAATTTTGGTTATAGAATGACACCCATGACTGTGGGTGGACATCAGTCTGGTTTTTCATGGCCCCATAAAACAAGTCCCTAAACTCTGCTACAGGAAAGCCACACGTTCACTTTAACCTCATCCCATTCCTTCCTGCTAGGACCTGAGAGTTGGTCAGGAGGCTACCTTACAAATGGGCAAGGTAGCTGAGGCTCTAGATATTGCACCCTGGGCTTTAAAACCATCTTTGCTCAAGGTCTGAGAGAGCAGGTAGTGGCAAAAAGCAGCACAGCTCATTTCTTAGATAAATGAAAGGGAATTTTTATAGGAAAGTGCAGGAATGCATTTGAGATTGGGGCTGAGAAGACAAGGGCAACCATATCTTAATCAAAAGAAAGCATAAAAATAAGTAGAGCAAAGTTCTTCTGACAATCAATGCTGAATCCTATATGATAAATTGGCTTGCAACTTATTTGGAGTGGGCAAAAGTATTATTGAGACTTGGGAATCCACCTGATTGAAAAGTATTTCTTCAGGAAATAACAACAGTAACAATAATGATGAGATATTGGCAGCAGTTAAAGAAAAAAATATATATATACTTTGTGCCCAATATTCTGCCAAGTACTCTAAACAAATTCTGTTATTAAGTCCTTACAACTCTATGAGATGAAGACTGTTATTAATTGCCAATTTATAAATGAGAATACAAAGGCTTACAGAGGTTTAATATTTTGCACAGGGCCACACAGCTAATAAGTGGCTGAGTCCAAGCCCTTGCCCACTATATTCTACTAAACTATTCTTCTTTTTTTTTTTGAGAAAATACATTTTTATTTTTTAATTTTTTAATAACACTTTTAGCTTTATTTAAATATCATTGACTTAAAATTGGACATTCATTCATTTCAATTTCCCCTTTTTTAAAAATATATTTTATTGATTATGCTATTACAGTTGTCCCATTTCCCCCCTTCTCTCCCCTCCACCCTGCACACCCTCTCCCACCCACATTCCCCCCCTTTAGTTCATGTCCATGTGTCATGCTTATGAGTTCTTTAGCTTCTACATTTCCTGTACTATTCTTGCCCTCCCCCTATCTATTTTCAACCTACATTCTATGCTACTTATTCTCTATACTTTTTCCCCCTCTCTCCTCCTCCCAACCCCCTGTTGCTAACCCTCCATGTGACCTCCATTTCTGTGGTTCTGTTCCTGTTCAAGCTGTTTGCTTAGTTTCTTTTGGTTTTGCTTTAGGTGTGGTTGTTAATAATTGTGAGTTTGCTGTCCTTTTTCTATACATGTTTTTTCTTTATCTTCTTCTCTTAGATAAGTCCCTTTAGCATTTCATAAAATAAGGGCTTGGTGATAATGAACTCCTTTAACTTGACCTTATCTGAGAAGCACTTTATCTGGCCTTCCATTCTAAATGAGAGCTTTGCTGGATAGAGCAATCTGGGATGTAGGTCCTTGCCTTTCATGACTTGGAATATTTCTTTCCAGCCCCTTCTTGCCTTTAAGGTCTCTTTTGAGAAATCAGCTGACAGTCTGATGGGAACTCCTTTGTAGGTTACTGTCCCCTTATCTCTTGCTGCTTCTAGGATTCTCTCCTTCGTTTTTACCTTGGCTAATGTAATTATGATGTGCCTTGGTGTGTTTCTTCTTGGGTCCAACTTCTTTGGGGCTCTCTGAGCTTCCTGGATTTCTTGGAAGACTATTTCCTTTGCCAGATTGGGGAAGTTCTCCTTTATTATTTGTTCAAATACGTGCTCAATTTGTTGCTTTTCCCCTTCCCATTCTGGTACCCCTATAATTCGGATGTTGGAATGTTTAAAGATGTCCTGGATGCTCTTAAGCTTTTCCTTGTTTTTTTGAATTCTTATTTCATCATGCTTTCCTGCTTGGTTGATTCTATCTTCCTTCTGGTCCACTGTATTGTTTTGAGACCTAGTTTCCTTCCCTTCACTATTGGATCTCCTCCGTGTATCTTCCTGGACATCTTTTATGGTAACCTGCATGTTTTCATCTAATTTGTACCCAAAATCAACCAATTCCGTGAGCTTTCTGATCACCAGTGTTTTGAACTGTGCATCTGATAGATTGGCTATTTCTTGGTCGCTCAAAAGGATGAGTCCTGGGGGACTGATCTGTTCTTCTGTTGGAATCATGTCTCTCCCTGTCTCCCCTTTCTTTTTCTTTTTTTCCCCCAGTTTGGTCGCTCTTGTTACGGTGGGGGGTGGAGCCTTAGGTGTTCACTGGGGCTGGGCACCCCAGTCGCTAGATTGTGACGTTATATGTGGGGGCAGGGCGGGAGCGGGGACGGGAGGAAACAATGGCGGTAGTTCTGTTCTCCTGGGATCTCAGATCCTTCTCTGGGATCCTGGGCTCCAAGCTCTGCCCTGGTCCACAATCGCCGCCTCACTGGGTCCGCCAGCCGCAGCTTGCATACTCAGGGACCACCGCTGTGTTCTTGCGTGCCGGACGGCTTTCACGCCGATTTCGTGCCAAGTTTTCCCTGACCTACGCGCGCCGCTGACCCGCACCCCGCCCGGCTCGTCCTCTCCTACCAGCCTGGATGTATGGGTCTACTTCAACTTCTTGGCTGTCCGACTTCCATTCAGATAAATCCTCTATCAGTTCTGGGTGTTGTGCTGGCTGTAAATTGTTGTTCTAATCTTGGTTGTGCAAGGAGGTATGGTGCATCCACCTATTCCTCCATCTTGCCGGAAGTCTAAACTATTATTCTTTATTACACTCACTACTTACCAAAAGAAAACCCCTCAATTAATTGTAATGCATGGATGATGTTCTAATTAAATACAGATAGCTTTGCTCTTCATTCTTCCAAATAATCTTTCTAAAATCTATCTTATCTCAGTCAAGACAATATAGTCAGTATAATTATGCCTTTCACTGGTGGCTGAGGGTCTTCTGCTGAGAATCATGATCTTGCCTCCCCTGGGAAGTCCTAGTCTCCCACCTGTAATTCTTACCCCTATTTCTGAAACTATTTCCATTGCCAGCCAATCCAGGAAGGGTTTTCCTTTATGTTTTGTAGCTCTCACATGTAGCTATCTGTTGCCTCCCTTCCTAGTGTGGGGCAGCCATGGGACCTGCAGCTGCTTACCCTTCCCCGAATCATCCTTCCGCAGCCCTGACTGCTGGGTCAGGATGGATGCACCTGCTTTTCTGGTGGAACATCTGTCTCATCAAGGTTGGAGACAGGAGAGCTGATTTGGTTCCAGTCTGTCCCTGTGGGTTCCAGCTCACGCTCATGAGACCCACTGTGTGCTTGTGAACCCAGTTTTCCCTTGTTTGCGCCCCTCATGCCCACTTTTCCTCTATTGTTCTCTTCCCAAATGCTTGTCCACTGGAGTTCAAGCTCCAGCATAAAATTGAAGACAACAGCTTTGCACACACAGTTTAACCAGCTCTACAACAGCCTAAGTTCAAATCTCTGCAACCAATCATGTATCTGTATACGTATACATCTCCATTTGTGGTTCTACTTCTCTTTGAACCCTGAGTGATAGATATGAAGAGGCTGAAAGCTTGAATCCAATGAAAACATTGCTTTTAGATAGTAGGATCTCATTCTGATGATTTATTAATACCCAGAAGCCAGGCTCAAGGGAGAAAAAGAAAGGGTAAGCAGGGAGTGAAAAGGGGTTATGGGAGCAGAAAAATATAAGTAATTTGTGATAATGTGACATGTCTACCTCATGCCAGGCACTGAAAATAAAAAGATCAATAATAACCCTAGACCTTATAATCTATGGGGGAGGAAGGACTCTTAAAGAGTTAACTATAATAGAATAAGTGCTATATAATTGGCATGGATAAAGTATTATGGGAAAACAGAAGAGGAAGTCATTAATTTTGTCTGAGGGGACTGGGGAGGGCTCTGCTGATGAGGTAACACTACCACTGGTCCATGAAGGATGAATAGCGAATTCCCTAGCATAGGCACTCTCAAACTTCAGCAGGCACAGAATCACCTAGAGGGCTTATTAAAACATGGATTGCTGGGCCCCACCTCTCAGCTTCTGGTTCAGTAGGCCCAAGTATTTGTATCCCTAACAAGTTCCCAGGTGATGCTGATGCTACTGGCCTGGGGACCACACTCTGAGAACCACAGCTCTGGTGAAGAAAACGGAATGGGGATGGCCAGTGTCCTAGATACAACTGGGCAAAGCAAGAGAGACATGAGAATACTATTACAATTGTTTTTTCCCTTTCCACAGCTCTCCCTCTCTCGTTCTTCTTTCTTACTTACTATTGCTACTTTCTTTGCCTTCTTTGTCCACCATCTTGAATGATTCAAGTTTTATGGTGTCTTGGATGGAGGCACCAAAGTGGTGATGTTGAGCAGGCAGAAGACAATCTAGGGTTGGAGCTCAGGAAAACAGTCAGGCTGGGCACATTGATTTGGGAGCCTAGGCCAACTAGTGACAGAGGGAGCCATGGAAGTGCACTGGAGACATCATCTAAGGAGAATGTGCAAAGGGAGGAGATGAGTGAATAGGAGGGAGGGGAAGAGAGCAAGTAGAAGAAAGCTTAGCAGGACAGAAGACAAGGAACACCAGGAGTCGGAGGACAAAGGGAATGCTGCAAAGGAGAGTGAGTAGAAATAATCAGCCAGACAGGAGAAAAAGACAGTCTTGCTATGGAAACCAGGGAAGGTTTTGAGATAAAGGGAGTGGCAAATTACCTCAAAGGCTGCAGGGAGGTCAAGGTGTAGGTGGAAGAGAGGCTGAAGGATTTTCCAACTAGTATATCAGTGGTGGCCTTTATTAGAGCTATTTCAGTGGAACGGTGGAGGGAGAGGTCTCACTGCAGTGATGCAGAATGAAAAAGTGGGGAGGAAAGTGAATGTGTACCACTTTCAAGAAGCTTGACTATGAAAGTAAGGAAAGATATGCATTCATAAGTAAAGGGAGATTTAGATAAAGATGAAGAGAGGTTTGTTTTTTTAAAAAAATGGAGATTCAAGCCTATGTTATAGCCAATGAGAAGGAGGTTAGAGGCTGAAAACATGGATAGAGGGAGGGAGTACACATGGTTCCAGATCCTGCAGGAGGCAGGGGAAGTGGCTCCCAAGTGCAGTGAGGGTTATCCACAATAGCGGGGTAAGAGGCAGAGTCAGGAAAGTGAAAATCTCGGTTCATGGTTGATAACCTCCATTTATTCTGTGAAAGTAAGCAAAGTGAGAGGGAGAGAGAGGGAGAGAGAAGAAGAGAGCAAGACGGGGCGGGGGGGGGGAGAATATAGCCAGAATACTCATATTTAGGGGTGAAAAGAGGAAGGGAGGCTGAAAAAATGGTCACAGAGGCCAAGTAATGGGGGAAGGAATATTGTCATGAAAGTCAAGGGGAAAAAGAGTTTCAAGATGAAAGGGATAGCCAAAAACATCAAATGTTCTGAGAGCTATAAAGACCAGAAACACCATGAGCTCATTGGATTTGGTTATTTGGAGGTCATTATCGACATTGGTATGAATATTGGTTTCCATAGAGTCCTGGGTTAGAAACCAGAGTTCAATTGGGTTGAGAAAGGAATGGGAGGCACTCTACAAGAGTGCCTCTATCTGGCTGTAAACAGATAGATGGAGCAATAGTTCAAAGAGTCAGGATGAAAGAAAGACCTTTTTGGTTGGAAACGATAACGAAATTGAGTATAATAGTTTGTACCAGCTGATAAGAAGCCAGTAGAGAATCTTTAAAAGAGTGTGAATAAAACAATAACATGTTTGCTTATTAAGTCAGCAAAAATTTTACTAAAAATGACAATACTCAGTGCAGATCATAATGCGTATTGGTATAATCTTTTGAGATTTGTCAAATATGTAGGAAGGTGCAACCTACCTATAAATTAGTGGTCTTAAAATTTTTCATTATAATAAAGAAAGGGAGGAAGGAAGATAAAAAGCATTCTCTTCATGAATTCAGGGCAAAAAGACAAATATAAGGAAACTAAAAGGGAAGAAATAATGAAGTTAAAATTAACAAGCAGTGAATTAAAAACAGAGCAAATTAAAGAAATTTAAAAGCTGGTTCTCAAACCACTTCCACTAAAGAAAATTTGACAAATCAAATATCTTAAAGATAAAAATATGCAAAAATACCGTGAGAAAGTACCTATAGTATAAATACCTGTAATATAATATAAATAACTAAAATACCTATAATACTGAAAAGTAAGTGGAAAATACCATTCTGTTATTTACACTGATTGGTGTGGATATAGAGACATGCAAACAAATAATATATATGAGTGTACGCACACTTATAACTAAGACAAATAGTAGTTACTTGTTAGGAGAAGTAAGAACTAGGCAGATTAAAAAAGATCGGAGATGCATTCATTTCACTAAGTAACTTTAAATAATTTTTGATATTTGAATTATAAAATTTGAGAACTAATTCAAAAGAAAGTTCTAAAAAATACAGAAGCTTTAAAAATCATAACAGAGTATTACAATCAGCTGACTGCTAATACATTTGAAAATCTGAATGAAATGGACTATATTCTGGAAAAATGTGAATATCGAAACTTGACTCTAAATGTAGACAGTCTGAATGGATCAAGCTCAGAAAGAAATGGGAAGTTAGTTGGCAATGAACAAAAATCAAACTTTCATTGCATGAATGAATGATTTCTTTAGCTTTATTAAGGTGACACTTTTGTAGGGGAAAATTGTGTTCAATGGAAACTATATGTCACCTAGAGAACGGCCCGCCCCTCCAGGTTATTTGGTTCTCAAGGAGTTATTTTACAATTGTAAGTTAGAAGTAACTGAGAGCAATGAAAAATAATTCTTGTCTATAGACACGCAAATTCTGTTTTGTCTGGTAGAAGTTCAATTGATTTCCCCCTTCTTCCCTGTAAAAAAACCACTTTGCTTCCATTTTTCCACTTATTCATTCATTTCAATACTGCCTACATATAATCCAATATTGTTGATCTATAAATGTGTCCATTAAAAAACCTCTCTTTGAACTGGTTATAACATCTGCCTGGTGCTCTAACTGATTAATGAATATAATAAAGTCTATAACACATGTTCACTTTTATATCTGTATGAGTCACAAATCTACCTTTTTAAAAATATTATCCTTTAACCATCACAAACTTTTAAGGAAAAATAAATTTTAAAGATAAACATTATACTAGAACATGGAAAAATATAGGAGCTCCAAAATTTTTTGAAATTGGAATATTTCTGTTACCAAAAACTGATAAACATATCTTCAGAAAAAAAACCGTATACTAGTTATTTTTTAAGTATACTTTGTTGATTATGCTACTACAGTTGTCCCATTTTTTCTCCCCTTTACTACCCTCTATCCTGCATACCCCCTCCCACCAGTATTCCCCCTTCTCCCTGCCTTACTTCATGTCCATGGGTCATACATATAAGTTCTTCTGCTTCTCCATTTCCTATACTATTCTTAACCTCCCCATCTATTTTGTACCTACAATTTATGCTTCTTATTCCCTGTACCTTTTCCCCTTTGATAACCCTCCATGTGATCTCCATTTCTGTGATTCTGTTCCTGTTCTAGTTGTTAGCTTAGTTTTTGTTTTTTACGTTCAGTCATTGTTAGTAGTTGAATTTGTTGTCATTTTGCTGTTCATAGTTTTTATCATCTTCTTTTTCTAAGTCCCTTTAAGATTTCATATAATAAGGGCTGGGTAATGATGAACTCCTTTAACTTGACCTTATCTGGGAAGCATTTTATCTGCTCTTCCATTCTAAAGGAGAGCTTTGCTGGATATCATCATCTTGGATGTAGGTTCTTGTCTTTCATGACTTTGAATACCTCTTTGTAGCCAGGTAACTGTCTCCTTCTCTCTTGCTGCTTTTAAGATTCTCTTCTTATCTTTAATATTGGATAATGTTGTTATGATGTGCATTGGTATGTGCTTCCTTGGGCCAACCTCTTGACTCTCTGAGCTTCCTGGACTTGCATGTCTATTTCCTTTTCCAGATTGGGGAAGTTCTCCTTTATTATTTTTTCAAATAAGTCTGTAATTTCTTGCTCTTCTTCTCCTTCCAGCATTCCTATGATTCAGATGTTGGAATGTTTAAAGTTGTCCCAGAGGTTCCTAAGCCTCTCCTCATTATTTCTTCATTCTGTGCTGATTGAATGTTTATTTCTTCCTTCTGCTCCAAACCGTTGATTTGAGTCCCGGTTTCCTTTTCTTCACTGATGGTTCCCTGTATATTTTTCTTTATTCCACCTCGCATAGCCTTCACTTTTTCCTCTATTTTGAGACCATACTCAACCATTTCTGTGAGCATCCTGATTACCAGTGTTTTGAATTTTGAATCTGATAGATTGGCTCTTTATCACTTAGTTCTATCTTTGGAGCTTTGATCTATTCTTTCATTTGGGCCATATTTTTGTCTCTTGCACCCGTTACATTATAAGGGACAGAGCCTTAGGTATTCACTAGTGCAGGGTAACTCACATCCCTGCATGTGGGGGAAGGGTCAGAGAGGGACCAATACCACTTGCTCGGCTCTCAGCGGGCTTTCAGTCACTTCCCCTGCTACAAGCAAATTGGGCCCTTCTGGTGCTGATTCTCGGGTGAGTGGGTTTGCATACGTTCTAGGACCCCATGGGTGGCATCTCCAATGAACTCTCCTATGAGGCTGAGAGTTTCCCCCCCCCCACCACAACCTCACAGGTTTTTACAGCCAGAGGTTTTTGAGGCTTCCTTTTTCCAGGCTGGAACTCTGAGTTGGGCAGTGTGTCTCTCTCCCCAGTTGTTCCTCCCAGGTTATCTGCACACAAATATGGGACTGCCAATCACCATCTCGCCCTCCTAGTCCTACAGCTGCCACCTTGCTATGTGTCCTCTCTGCCCCGGCTGCCCATCTCTGTCCCTCCTATCAGTCTGGATGAGTGTTTCTTCTTAACTCCTTGGTTGCCGGACTTCCATACAGTTCTATTTTCTGACAGTCTGGTTATTTTTTGTTTTTAAATTTGTTGTTCTTCTTTTGGTTGTGTGAGGAGGCACATTGTATCTACCTACAGCTCCATCTTGACCAGAAGTCCTAATTATTTCTTTTTTTTAATTTTAATTTTTATTTATTTTATTTTTAGGGAGGGAGATAGAGAGAGAGAGGGAGGGAGGGAGGGAGAGAAATATCAATGTGCGGTTGCTGGGGGCTGTGGCCTGCAACCCAGGAATGTACCCTGGCTGGGAATCGAACCTGGGACACTTTGGTTCCCAGCCCGTGCTCAATCCACTAAGCTATGCCAGCCAGGGCATTCCTAATTATTTCTGAACAAAAGGAAAGATATCAGCCCTGGCTGGTGTGGCTCAGTGGATGGAGTGGTGGCCTGTGAACCAAAGGGTCGCCAGTTCAAATCCCAGTCTGGGCATATGTGTGGCTTGCAGGCCAGGTCCCCAGTAGGAGGTGCACAAGAAGCAACCACACATTGATGTTTCTCCCCCTCTTTCTCCCTCCCTTCCCCCTCTCTGAAAATAAATAAAATATTAAAGAAATAAAAAATATCAAATCTCCCTGACTGATTTGAACTGATGAAGTTTTATAATTCCTTACCCAAAATTATAAATTCTTGTTTTTTAAAAGCATATCTACAGTTCATTCCTTTACACACACACACAAAGACAACAATGATTATTTTCCTTATATCTTGAGGGAAAGTCCACTAAGCAGTTCAGAAAGATCTCTTTCAGCTCCATCTTTTCAGTACATGGATTAATCATCAGGAAGCCTCCCAAAACATGGCAGTAAGTACTTTGATAATTTTCTTAAATGGCCAAAGTTTAAGGAGTAGTAAGCCAAATTTGGAAAAAAACAAACAAGGGAGGTTTGGAATCCCAAAGGAGGTTTCCAGTCCAAAGCACATTCAGTTTCTGAATGAATTATAAAACCACAGAAATGTTTTCTGATCAATTAAAGAATGTGAATCAGGAAAAAGTTACCTATTACCACAGGTTTTAATATCAACAGATCTGGTTTGTTTTGGAAGAGGTTAGAACCACCTAGACTGTTCTCTTTACTGAATTTAATTACATATGCAAAACTGAAGTCAGTGCCTTACCCCAACCTCTTTAAAATCTTGGTTTTGACACCTGTTAATTTAGCCAGGTAAGCTGCTTTTTAGAACTAAACCTCTCACAGTTGCTCAGAGATTGCTATCCTGTGGCATAAAATTCACAACACATGAAAAGAAGAAGCCACAACTAGGTACATATGAGTTATTTTAGAAGGACGAGAATGCATTAGGAATTTTATTCATGTAAAATTTTATTTTAAAATAGGAAAATATTATCCCTTCAACAGACACTTAAAAGGCATTAAGATTGGAAGGTGTAAAGGTATGCCACCCCAAAATATGCCTTTTTGACATAAGAATTATTTTGAGATGAAGGCATTGGAGTTCCTGAATTCCCTTATCTGCCTGAAAGAAGAGCCTCCCAAAGAATTCAACTATGATAAACCCTGTCCCCAGGAGCAACTCAAATTAAACTTTGCTGAGAGAAGAAAAGTCAGCACCACCCTGACAGACATTGTCACGCACTAGCTTTCCTCCCCTCTACTTTCCCAGTGGCCTATTCATCTTTCTAAAAAGTCATATGCTTTCCACTAGCGCCCCTTCTCCATTTCCCATAGGAAGTGAGGTATATAGACCCCAAATTATTTCTTTATAAAATTGAGATATAATTGACATATAACATTATATTAGATGCGAAATGCTAAACACCCTTTTGAGTTACTCATCTCTGGATGCTCCTATGTGTAAGTGGGATGCACATGCTAATAAACTTGTTTGCTTTCTTGGGTTCATCTGCCTTTTGTCAGTCCAGTTTACAGGGCCCCAGTGGAGAACCTAGGAGGGTAGAAGGTAAAAAGAATTTCCTCCCTACAGATCCCATGTCCATTCCTTTTTTTTTTTAAAGGCAGCTTTAACACTAGGAATAGAAAACTATTTTCTTAACATAATTTTTAAAAGGTCTATCTAAAATCAATAGCCACAACCATTCTTAACCATGAAACCTTAATAAAGGCATTTCCTTTAAAATCAGGAACAAATGAAGGATGGATCCTAAAAGCATTTATTTAGCAATGTCCTGGAAGCTTTGGACAATGCAGTGACACATACACTACATAATAATATAAAAGTATAAAAGGTAAAATGTTGTAAGGGAGGAGGCAAAAATCAAGTGTTCCCATTGCTGGGCTGGTTCTCACTGCAACTTAGCAAAAGGTTTAACTGAAAAATTATTAGATTTAACAAGGGAACATAGCAAAGTGGCTGTATACAAAACAAACATCTAAAAATCAATAGCTTTCCTGTGTACTAGCAATGACAATTACGATGAAATAGGGAAAAAAGCACTCACAATGTGCAAGATGTAACATCTGGAGGGAAACTCTACTAAAAGATAAAGACTTAAATAAACAGAGACACAGAAATAAGTTGTCAAATCCGTGCAAATTTCTCACAGCGTGAATCTCTAAAGAAGGTCTAGGGATTACTGCCTCAAATCCCTTGGATGGCTGTTAAAATTCAGATTCCTGGGCTGAGCCCAAACTTGACAGCATCACAAGAGGGGTAGAGTAAGTTTTCAAAAAAATTATCTTCTTACCAAGCTCCCCAAATGATTCTAACACATATACAATAAAGTTTAGCAACCAGAGCTTTATGTAGGTTTCATAAAACGTCAGTAAGTTTCCAAGTTTATCTGGAATAACAGCCATGAAGGGGGCTGCCCTGACATATGTTAAAGAATACCATAAACTTAACATATATACATAAGGTGTATCATAAACTTCAGTAATAAAAATAAGGTGGCCTTTTACAAAAAACAACAAACTAATCAACTGAATGGAACAGTCTCAAGACAAATTCCTACATTAAGTTATGGAAGTAAAATTGTTTTTCTCTCTATTACTGCACCAGGAGAAAACCATTGCAACTTTTTAAAAATATATTTTATTGATTATGCTATTACAGTTGTCCCATTTTCCCTTCTTCACTCCCCTCTACTCTGCAAATCTTCTCCCACCCACATTCCCCCATTTTAGTTCATGTCCATGTGTCATACTTATAAGTTCTTTGGCTTCTACATTTTCCATAGTATTCTTACCTCCCCCTGTCTATTTTCTCCCTACCATCTATGCTACTTATTCTCTGTACCTTTCCCCCCTCTCTCCTCCTCCCACTCCCCTGTCGCTAACCCTCCATGTGATCTCCATTTCTGTGGTTCTGTTCCTGTTCTAGTTGTTTTCTTAGTTTGTTTTGTTTTATGTGTGGTTGTTAATAATTGTGAATTTGATGTCATTTTTCTATACATGTTTTTTATCTTCTTTTTCTTAGACAAGTCCTTTTAACATTTCATATAATAAGGGTTTGGTGATGATGAACTCCTTTAACTTGACCTTATCTGGGAAGTGCTTTATCTGCCCTTCCATTCTAAATAAAAGCCTTGCTGGATAGAGTAATCTTGGATGTAGCTCCTTGCCTTTCATGATTTGGAATACTTCTTTCCAGCCCCTTCTTGCCTGCAAGGTCTCTTTTGAGAAGTCAGCTGACAGTCTGATGGGAACTCCTTTGTAGGTAATTGCCTCCTTATCTCTTGCTGCTTCTAGGATTCTCTCCTTCATTTTAATCTTGGGTAATGTAATGATGATGTGCCTTTGTGTGTTCCTCCTTAGGCCCAACTTCTCTGGGATTCTCTGAGCTTCCTGGACTTCCTGGAAGTCTGTTTCCTTTGCCAGATTGAGGAAGTTCTCCTTTATTATTTGTTCAAATAACTTTTTCACTTGTTGCTCTTCCTCTTCCCCTTCTGGTACCCCTATAATTCAGATGTTGGAATGTTTAAAAATGTCCTGGAAATTCCTAAGCCTCTTCTCATTTTTTTTGAATTCTTATTTCTTCATTGTTTTCTGTTTGTTTCTTTTACCTTCTGGTCCACACCACTGATTTGAGTCCCAGTTTCCTTCCCATCACTATTGGTTTCCTGTGCATTTATCTTCATTTCACTTAATGTAGCCTTCATTTTTTCATCTAATTGGAGACCAAATTCAACCAATTCTGTGAGCATCCTGATTACCAGTGTTTTGAATTGTGTATCTGATAGGTTGGCTATCTCTTCATCATTTAGTTATATTTGTTCTGGAGCTTTGATCTGTTCTTTCATTTGGGCCATTTTTTTTCCTAGACGCACCTGTTACGAAGTGAGGGGCGGAGCCTTAGGTATTCACCAGGGCTGCATCATAATGCTGTTTGTGGGGCAGGGGTCCGAGAGGGAACAATGGCGCTTGCTCCACTTTCTGCTGGATTTCAGTCCCTTCTGCTGCTTCCCCCAAGCAAGCTGGGCTCTTCTGGTGCTGATTCCTGTGTGGGTAGCTTGTGTACATTCCAGGACCCTGTGGATCTCTCTAATGAACTGTCCTGTGAGGCTAGGAGTTCCTCCTGGCACCTCAACCCCCACAGGTGTTTTCAATCAGTGTTTTGAGGCTTTATTTCCCCATGCTGGAGCCCTGGGTTGTGCGGTCTGTCTCGCTCCCCAGTTTTGCCTGGTTTATCTGCGCACAAATGTAGAACCGCCTGGTCCGTCAGCCGCCTTGCACACCGTACCCTTCCACAATCTGTCTCATTGCTGGGTTTGCCCGCTGTCACCCCACGTCTGGGGTCTGCCAGCCACTGCTTTTTTTTTGCCGCGACCCCTCTCCACCTGGCTGCCAGACTCTGCCCCTTCTACTGGTCTGGATGAATGTGTCTATTTTAACTCCTTGGTTGTTGGACTTCCATACAGTTCAAATTTCTGTCAGTACTGGTTGTTTTTTTGTTTCTAAATTTTTGTTGTCCTTATTTTGGTTGTGTGAGGAGGCACAGTGTGTCTATCTATGCCTCCATCTTGGCTGGAAGTCCCACTACATCTTTCTTACCTGATGTGGAGGGTTTTTCTGGGAAGACCCAGTGCTACATGCAGTTGAAGTAGTTTGGCTGGGGAGGCCACAGGTACATGTGGTGTAAGGAATAATTCTGTTACTTATATATGTATATATTTTTGGGTGATCAGTCTGGTGAGAACATGGTCTAATAAAAATGCCACAGAGAAGTACATGAAAGTGAGAGACTGATCTTACTCCCAGGTTCTAGAAGAGGGAGACATGGCATACCACTCAGGAGGTCAGGGGGAAGGATGCCCATGGGGTGGGCTCAATCAAGCAGGTGGGGAGGAGAGAGAAGAAGGGGGGGAGAAGGGGTGGGAGAGAGAATCAATAGGCAAGTGCCTTTAGGGGGAGGGTGGTGGTGTTTAGCCAAGGGGAAAGAGTGGTTGTGGTAGTCATAGTAACAGACATAAATCAGAAGGATACAATCAGAAGGTGTGAGAGGATTTTAGGGTACTCACAGCCTACTTATGGGGATATTGAGGCAGTAGAAAAATGTAAAGTTTTAAAAATTTATAATACAATCAACCCTGTGATGTGTTAACATCAAAAACAATACTAATTAGGACTTGCCACCTGGTTTGTGGAAATGTTAAAGGTGAGTGGTACAGCTTGACTTGGTCGCTGGAAGGCAAATTTTGATGAAGGTGATAGCTGAGGAATCTTAGTAGGACTATGACAGGAATATGCACAACTAGGCATTCTACTTTGCGGGTGATGACCAAGAGAAAAGACCAGACATCTCTGATTTTAAGGGGATCTGCTGGCTATGTTATGAGAGATCCTTACTTCTTGGCCCATTTCTCATAGTTTGGCCTGTACGTTTCCAGAGCTAGTAATTTCATACAGCAGGAGGCACCCTGTATGGACTTGTAAGTAGCCATGGCCCCTCCCTCCCTGGCTTGTAAGTAATCAAAAAATAATCTGTTATCCATTACTATTTGGACTAGAGACTCAAAGTTTTATTGCATAAGGGACTGTCTTGTGCAGCTTCTGAATGACCTCTAAGGGCCATGAAAAGGTGCTGGTTGGCAGTTATGATTTGGTTTTGTTGGAAAAGGAACACTATATTGGTGCCAATACTGGCCACTCCTGTGGTTATGGCAAGTTTTATCATAAAAGGAATAAATATTATCTGTTTTGCCTGGCATCTTTGTTACTGAACAGCAAGTGGGGTCCTGCTGCCTACCACCACCCTCTAGGCAAAATTCCAAAGGCAAAGGTTTGATAATAAAGGAAAGGAGTCTTTACTCAAAAATTATAAAATTTTGGAATAACAGCTTTCCACATGCATTAGTCACTTAAGCCTATCAATTAAGGCTAAACTCTTTAATACCTGAGTTCTATCATTCCTCCTGTTAGTTTTTAATTATCTTATTTTATAGGGTTAGATTACAAACTAAAACAACATAAGACACAAAAAATCTATACAATTTTGGAAGAACGGCAAGCTTCTGCCTCCAAGCTTGTCCCCTCTAGAACACCCAAAGAAGAATAACCCTGCCACCCTTTGCCTGGCCAGCCTGATCCTACAATTTGCCCAAAGTTCCTTCCCATACAAAATACCGTCCACTGGGAAATGCAGGAAGCTGCAGTATGATCACCCAGACATCCCTGAGAAAGAGTAGAGACCCAGGGAGCCAGAGCCAGCCAATCCAACAGCCCAAGAGCCCTTCTTTTATTTCAAATCTTCTGGCCCAGAATTCCATGTATTCTGGAGGCATTGAGCTTCTCAGCCAATCCCGTCCTCGACTATTTACCATTGCCTTGGCAAAATTCTCCTATGGCCCCTCCCTATTTCTCCTTAGTGATCTGATCATATCTCTCTGTATCATTCTTGGGTTGATGGAAACAGGGAAGTACCTAGCAGATAAACAACCATGGGAATCCCCAATATAACTGTTGCACACTGGGCAATGGTTTCATTAGGGAAAACCTGTTGGGGAGTCAACAAGAACTACATAAGGTGCTGTGCCTATGAATTTGGGCCACAATAGTACCTGAAGATGCCACTACTTAGGGCATAATGAATCTGTGAGAAGGTAGTGGTGTTTAGCCAAGGGGAAAGAGTGGTTGTGGTAGCCATAGTAACAGACACAAAGAAAGAGGTGATGGTGAAAACTGGGGAGGGGGATTTGGGAAGAGGCACCAGGGAATGGGTAGCCCTCTCCCCACAGAATTAAGGGCTTGACTGATAGAAGGTGAATGCCTCCAGGGCAAAGCAATAATCTCCATTAATATTAGTAACTTCTACCAGATATCCCTTTAGGCATGGAAGTGTAGGGTATACGTTTTCTCAGAGAACAAGGTGTAAACTGGAATCATGGACTAAGCAGATAGCAAACACAGGAATAAACGCAAAAATGTCCTGTGTCCACTTTGTGCCACAGGAGAGGCAGTCTATGGGTGTCCCTGGGGTGTAGATTTTAGTGTAAGAGGTGGATTCATCTCCAATGACAAGGTCTTGGGTTGAAGTGTTGTCTTCTGGGGCGATGTCAATTCCAGCCATAAGATTTTGGGTCAGGACAATGTTGTCTGGGATGTGGGACTAGAGCATCCTTTCCAAGAGGGTGCTCACTTAGTTGCTGTGAGCGTCCAGACTGTCAACCAATGAAAGCACCCAGACCAGTATTAATAACAGCAACAATCAACAGAATGATGTACGGTTTTGTTTTAGGTTTTGGTGGCAGTCAAGGTTCAAATGGGTCACTTATCAAGTGAGCAATTGCTTGGCCTGTGGGACAACCTAAGTTTAATGAGTTCTAAGAGAGTACAGTTTGTGCCTTTGATTTGGCCTCCTGCCATATGCTTGGGGGGGGGGCGTAAGTTGAAAATTTATAAAAATAAATTAAGACCTGGGGCAAGTAGAGAATTTTAGAGTTTTTTATACTAGAATTTGAAGAGGAGTTGTTTGAGAAGACCATATGTGTCTATGTGGGACTTATCAGGGACATGAAAGTTCTACGGAGTACCTCTTCCAAAAGCCCAGTGTTGTGTATTTTGAAAAGTGAAGCTGTGTGCTTTGGTTACTACCCATAATGTCTGTAACTCTGAAAAGAATAAGGAATGTCCTGGCAAAGCCTTGTGTTGTGGCCTTAGTATATGCAGAGGCATGTGTAATTTTGATTTCCATTTTGGGTATCTGTGAGAAAAGAGATTTCTAAAATATTTTACCCTGAAGGGGATAATTTTTAGGGAATGGCCCAACAGTTTAAAATAAATGTGAAGATGGGGACATTGTTGGCCAGGGCATCCAGGCACTAAGATGACTACCTGAAATTTGGTTAAGTATGTTGTTTCTTGGGTCCATCTTTACCAGGGATGTGCTGGCTAAGGGATGAAAAGCAGGAATGTTCCACAGAGATCCATCATGTATGATGGGTAGCAGTGCCACTGACATTGTTGTTCAGTTAGTTCCAAGAAGCTCCCCGGGGAGATAAGGGGTCTGGGGGAGAAGTGACTTCCTTTAGTACATTGTCGGGCATCTGGCCAGAGACTGAGAACAAGGAAAGTCACCCTCTCCTGCCGGTAGAATATGTCACAAGGCTAAGATTTGGCTCCCACCTGTCCGGATGAGGCCTTGTTAGCTATGTTGAGCTTGTGGAGTATAGTTTTTATGATTCAAAGAATAAGGGCCTATGGATATGGAGGTTCACAGGCTCAGGGTCTATGTGAGCCTCTATTTCGAGGACAGCCCAATAGGTAGCTAGTCATTTGTTGTTTTAATGGAGAGACCAACAGGTGCAAGTCCTTGCAACAGAAGCCCTGAGGCAACCAATGGTCATCAAAAGTGGTTCAGAGGCTCCAGGAGGCATGAGAAGAGGTTGCCAAAGGCTCTACAGTGAAGGAATTTTTGAAGGTACTAACAGGAATGCCTGTTGATTTTAAATTTGTAAGTAAAATTTTTAAATGAGGACTATGTTGTCACCAGAACCCCCAAATGATTAAATGATGTTGGATTTATGTGTCATTAGCAAATGTGTCATCCTTCTTGGAGGAGGATGCTATCAACATAATGTCACATGTGTGCTCCTGGAGAAAGACGGATGTAGTGAAGGTCTTGTATGCAAAAACTGTATGATAGTAAAGCTGTTAAGGTACCCTGTGGGTAACCTGGAAAGGTATGTTGTGTCCCTTTGAAGGTGGAGGCAAACTGCAGCTGACTACTGAAATAGCTACTGAAGCCCTGGCTGGTGTGGCTCAGTGGACTGAGTGCCAGCCTGCAAATGAAAGGATCACCAGTCTGATTCCCAGTTAGGGCACATGCCTGGATTATGGGCCAAGTCCCCAGTAGGGGGCGTGTGAGAGGCAACCACACATTGATGTTTCTCTCCCTCACTTTCTCCCTCCTCCTCTGTCTAAAAATAAATAAATGAAATCTTTAAGAAAATGAAATAGGCACTGAATAGAACATGTTAGTCAAATCTACAAGAGGAAAGCATTTATTCCTTGTTCTTTGAACAGAATCCAGGAGAACCCAGTAATTTCAATAATATTGGGTATGGGGGCCTTGATGGATGGGACCATAGCACTCAGGTTGCAGTAATCCATTTGAAGTGCCATTTATTTATTTGCTTTTCAGATTTAAGAACAGGCAAAATTAGGCTGTTATATGGAGATGCAGTAGAGATAATTGCTCCTTTACTTACTAGGTTTTATATAATAAGTTTTAATCTTTGAAGGTTCTATTTTAATTTACTTTGGGCCATATTAACTATTTTAACTAGGGTTGCACTTATCAAGTCAATTTGTAAGTGCCAAAAATTTACATTCATTTAAACTTATTATTCACTACATTAGAGCATCTATGTCTAATATGAAATTTTAGGACAATGAGTACTGTGACTATGAGAAATTTAGGCAAGGCTACAGTTAAAATGAGGCATACCAATTTTTCCTCATTTTATATTTAATTACCTTTCCAAGATCATACAGGGCACATGTTTAAATTTAGTGGGATGCATTCATACAACTCTAATTTGAGTACTAGTATTGAGTCCCAGATGTTTTGTTAATTGGTACATTTTAGCAAACATTAATGTAGAACCCAGGTTGCGGAGGCACAGAACCCAATCAGTACCCTTTTAATCTTTGTGTTATAGAAATTCTTCAGTATCTAAAAGTTATATGTTCATTCTGGATTTCCAAGTAGATTACATTATGGAGCCATGCTTTAACTAAGTTATGCACAGACACATTATACATAATGTATTTAATTACCTTATTTACTTTTTCCTATATTTAGGGCTTTTGTTCTTGTTGTTGTTGTTTTTTTTTAATCAATAAATAATCCAGGACTAGCATTATGTTAGCTAGACCTGAGTTTGTTATAAGGTGTTAGGTTTCTTTTTCCCTCATTGGGGTTGTAGCTGCCTGAAGTGGCAATACACCCATATACCCCTGCTTTTTTCCCTAGGCTTTTAGCTACCTGAAAGCAAGAACTTTATTTCTGTTTCTGGTTGATAAGATGAAAGGGGAAAAGACAAGGCACCTGGTGTCTCTAGGCTGTAGCTTCTCTCTGGAACAGCCCCCTACCAACTACGGGATAATCAGCGCTCCACCCCTTTTCTTTGTTTTGTTAAACAAAAATCTTTTAGAGTGCTTTGTATCTCCAGGCAGTTAAATTTCTTCTCTCTCTTTGGATGTCTACCTGACAAGTTCCTGAATGATCCCTGCTGTGTTTGGTGGGGGAGGTCTCTCCACTGGTCCCAATCAACCTTCCAGGGGCTAGGATCTACAAGTAGGAGAGTAATAAGGGCCTCAACTTTGTCTTTTAAATTTTTTGTTTCGTGACAATTTAATTCTAAAGACACTCTTAGCATGTCAATTGGTAGCAGCACTTAAAAGTGCCCAGGCAGGTGGAATAGGAGGTTAGTAATCTCAAATGAGCTGAGAAACCTCCTCAGGTATTTTAGTGGAGCAGGACCAAAGTGCTCCTTCCAGGATGGGCTGGCCAAGATGCCGGCAGAGTAGGAGGATCTATCTTGCACCACCTCCCAGAACCAAAATGGAAATAAAATTAAAAGAGGGGACCAGTCACAAGGAATAAACAACAAAAGACTACCTGAACAGGGGACTCGTCACCAAGGATGCGTAGAAACCACCTCAAGACCAGCAGGAAGGACAGAGATGCGAAAAGGGTCAGCACTTCTCCTTTGGGTGGCAGGCCAAGGTACAGCTCAGCTGTTGGAGCTTCCCTGAGAGGAGTGAAGCCTGGATCCCAGACCAGACACCCAAGCAGAGAGCACCTGTGCCGGGGTCCGCCACCTAGGTAGCATCCAGTGGTGAAAGGCTGCAGTATTTTAGTCTGCTGGGGAGAGATGGAGCCTCCTGGAAACAAAGCCACTATTTCCGGACCACTCCCCAGCCCTCACCCTGCCAATGGGCCACAGCGCGGGTTTCTCAGTCGCTGCCACTCACCTTGGGCTCAGGAGAAGGTAAGGTGCCACAGACTGGAGTCACACAAGGAGAGTCTGGAGTGGAAGGCACTGCGGAGAGACAGTGGGGATTGGCTGCTGGGCTCCCAGTGCTGGGACATAACTCGATACCACAACAGCAATTTTTCTTGAGAAAAGCAAGCCCCTCCCAGGGGAAAAACAAGTAACCAACCCTATGGGGAACTGCTGGCCACACCCTCTGGAATCCCGCTCGCTCCTCCTCTGAAATCCCACACTCCCCCTCCAGGGATCCTGCTTGCCCCACTGCATCTCCCCCCCTTACTTTGCCCTACCCTACATCTTAACCTCCGCTAAGGAGAAAGTAACAGGCAGACTCATGGGGTATCAGAGAGTGGCTTAAGGGCACAGCTATTCCATACATGAGTCTGGGGAACCAGAGAGGTGCTTCCACCTCATGGGAGAGCCAGATATACCCTCCTGGTTTCCAGCAGACCCACACTCTGGGCTCTGGAGGCACCATCACTAGCCTACTAGGGATGCTGCCTTCCCCCAAGTTCAGGGAAATAATTCTGTACAGACTTAAGAGAATACTCACCATCTTCCCTGAGGTCTGAACAGCACCTTGTATGTGAGATATAGAGGTCCCACCCTCCCAATTCTGCCAGAAGCCCTCTCAGAAACAGGTCAGCAGCTACACTAAGGCTGACAGCAGACCAGTAGGTAGAGGTAAGTGGAGGTGGCTCCTTTGGTGCCCTCCGACCTTTGCTGACCCACCTCTGGACCCTGTGCTAATAAAAGCCAGCCTGGCAGCACAGTGACACCCATTGGTGACAGAGTCAAGCCCAGAGGAGACAGACACAAACTGTGGATTGCTTGTAATTTGAACAGGTTCCCAAGGGCTAGACATGGGAAGCATCTGATATTGACTTACACCAGCTTCAGACAACATCAGAGCCATATCCAAAGGGAGAACCCAGCAGGCAAGCACAAACCTCTGGTGACACAAAATCTGTTCTGTTCTTTTACATTATTTTTTGCATAGCCTTTTTACCCTTTCTTTTTTCAATTTTTTGTATTTTTATTTTTATGTTATTTTAAAGTGTATTTTACTGATTATGCTATTACAGTTGTTCCAGTTTTTTCTCCCCTTTGTCCACCTCTGCCTTGCAGCCCACCTCCTTCCAGCATTACCCTCACTTAGTTCATGTATGTGGATCGTACATATAAATTATTTGGCTTCTCCATTTCCTATACTATTCTTAACCTCCCCCTGTCTATTTTGTACCCACCAATTATGCTTCTTATTCCCTGTTCCTTTTTCTCCATTCTCCCCTTTCCTCCTCCCTGCTAATAACCCTCCATGTGATCTCCATTTCTGTGATTCTGTTCCTGTTCTAGTTGTTTGCTTAGTTTGTTTTTGTTTTTGTTTTTCAAGTTCAGTTGTTAATAGTTGTGAGTTTGTGGTCATTTTACTGTTCACAGTTTGGATCTTTTTTTTCTCAGATAAATCCTTTTAACATTTCATATAATAAGGGCTTGGTGATGATGAACTCCTTTAACTTGACCTTATCTGGGAAGCACTTTATCTGCCCTTCCATTCTAAATGAAAGCTTTGCTGGATAGAGAGTGATCTGGGATATAGGTCCTTGCCTTTCATGATTTTGAACACTTCTTTCCAGCTCCTTCTTGCTTGCAAGGTTTCTTTTGAGAAATCAGCTGATAATCTCATGGGAAGATAATCTTACCTCCTTTGTAGGTGACTGTCTTCTTTTCTCCTACTGCTTTTAAGATTCTCTCCTTGTCTTTAATCTTGGGTAATTTAGTTATGATGTGCCTTAATGTGTGTTTCCTTGGGCCCAACTTCTTTGGGACTCTCTGAGCTTCCTGGACTTCCTGGAAGTCTGTTTCCTTTGCCAGATTAGGTAAGTTCTCCTTCATTATGTTTTTCAAATAAGTTTTCAATTTCTTGCTCTTCTTCTCCTTCTGGCACCCTTATGATTTGGATGTTGGAACGTTTAAAGTTGTCCCAGAGGTTCCAAAATCTCTCCTCATATTTTTGAATTCTTGTTTCTTCATTCTGTTCCAATTGAATGTTTATTTCTTCCTTCTGTTCCATATTGTTAATTTAAGCCCCAGTTTTCTTCCCTTCACTGTTGATTCCCTGTATAGTTTTCTCTATTTCGCTTTGTATAGCCTTCTCTTCTTCCTTGATTTTTCATCCATAATCAATAATTTCTGTGAGCATCCTGATTACCAGTGTTTTGAACTCTGCCTCTGATTGGTTGGCTGTCTCCTTGTCACTTAGTTTTTTTCTGGAATTTGGATTTGTTCTTTCATTTGGGCCATATTTCTTTGTCTTGATGCACCTGTTACGTTGTAAGGGGCGGAGCCTTAGATATTTGGCAGGGCAGGGCAACCCACTTTGCTGCATTGTGGTGCAGTCTGGATGAGTATTTCTTCTTTAACTCCTCAGTTGTCAAACTTCCATACAGTTCAATTCTAGCAGTTATGTTTTTTTTCTTTTTAAATTGCTTGTTGTCTTTCTTTTGGTTGTGTGAGGAAGCAAAGTGTATCTACCTATGCCTCTATCTCCAGAAGTCTCTTTTTTCCATTTTTTTCTTTCAAATCTCCTATTTTGCTCTTCCTTTTTTGTAAACCATTTTCCTCCTTTTTTCCTTTTCTTATTTTTTAAATTATTTCCCTTTCATTGTTCTTTATTGTCAATGTCTTTTTTTCAGCAATTTCCTTTTTCTATTCCTTATTGTCTTTTTCTATTTCCTCTCTTATTGTTTCTCTTCTTTCCCTTTTCTCATAATAATTTTTCTTTTCTTTGGTGTTTTTGTATTCTTTTTTCTTTCACTATTGTATTTATATCTCCAGTTTTATTATTGTTTGCCCTTTTTCATTGATTTTGCTGTTCCTGGGATCTCTTTTATTTTTTCTTGTTTCAGTTCTGTTTTTGTATTGTTTTCTTTGTTCTGTCAGAACCTATACAACAGTGTACAACAGTTGAACCATGCAGTCAACCAGCTGGAGGAGGAATCACACCAATGGGCCAACAACAATCAAGACCCAAGTACAATATGAGAGCCCAGATAACTACACAAGGGACACTCCTAGACAATCCAGCTCAGGAGGTCAAGGAGACTGCACCATTGAGTCCCACAGGACTCCTACAAAGATAGGGAGTCAAACCAGGTCTATCGAATACATGGAAACACATAGAGTCAGCTAAAATGGTGAGACAAAGAAATAATCTCCAAATGAAAGAAAAGGAGGAATCCCCAGAAAAAGAGCTAAATGAAATCGAGGCAAGCAATTTATCAAACATAGAGTTCAAAGTAATGGTTATAGGATGCTCAAGGAACTTAGTGAGAACTTCAAGGAACTTAGTGGGAACTACATTAGCATGAAAAAGGACATAGAAACTATGAATAAGAATCAGTTGGAAATGAAGAATGAAATATCTGAAATGGAGAATGCAATAGAAGGAAACAAAAGCAGGGAAGATGAAGGAAAGGATTGAATCAATGATTTGGAAGACAAGATAGAAAAAATATCCAGTCAAGGCAACACAGAGAAAAATGACTTAAAATGATGAGGATGGTTTAAAGGAATTTGGGGCAGCATGAAACATAACAATATCCATATTATATGGATACCAGAAGGAGAAGAATGTGAGCAAGGGATAGAAAGCCTGTCTGAAGAATTAATGACAGAAAATTTCCCTAACCTAGTGAAAGAAAAAGTGACACAAATTAAGGAAGCACAGAGTGTCCCACTCAAGAGGAATCCAAACAGACCCATACCAAGACACATCAAAATTAAAATGTCAAAGTTTAAAGACAAAGAGAATCTTAAAGTTAGCAAGAGAAAAACAGACAGTTATCTACAAGGAAGTTCCAATATGACTATCAGCTGATTTCTCAACAGAAACACTTCAGGCCAGAAGGGATTGGCATGAAGTATTCAAAGTAATGGAAAACAAGGATTTGCAACCAAGACTACTCTATCTAGAAAGGCTATATTAAAATGGAAGGTGAAATAAAGAGCTTCTGAGAAAAGAAAATGACTAAAGGAGTTCATTTACACCAAACCAGCATGGCAAGAGATGTTAAAGGGATTGTTTGAAGAAGAAGGAAAAATATATAGAGAGGGGACATAATTATAAAGGAATAAAATTGCAATGAATAAGTACCTATCAATAATCACCTTAATTGTAAGTGGATTAAATGCTGCAATCAAAAGACACAGGGTAGCAGAATGGATAAGAAAACCTGACCCATATATATGCTGTCCACAAGAGACCCACTTCAGAACAAAAGATTTACACAGGCTGAAAGTGAAGGGATGGAAAAAAGTATTCCATGCAAATAGAAACAAACAACAACAACAACAACAACAACAACAACAACAAAAACTGGGGTGAGGAGCAATACTTACATCTGACAAAGTAGACTTCAAAACAAAGGCTGTAAAAAGAAACAAAGAAAGTCACTACATAATACTAAAATGAACAATTCAACAAGAGGATATAACCCTTGGAAAGACATAGGCACCCAATGTAGGAACACCTACATAGTAAGGAAAATCTTGGTGGACTTTAAGGAAGATATTGACAGCAATACATTCATTGTAGAGGATTTTAACAGCCCATTATCATCAATGGATAGATCTTCCAGACAAAAATAAAATCAACAAGGGAAATAGCAGCCTTAAATAACACATTTCATTGAATGGATTTAATTGATATTTACAGAACATTTCATTCCAAAGCAACAAAAAACACATTCTTCTCAAGTGGACATGGATCATTCTCAAAGATAAACCACATGGTAGGGCACAAAATAAACCTTAATAAATTCAAGAAAATTCTAATTCTATCAAACCTCTTCTAACATCACAATGGTATGAAACTAAAAATCAACCTCAATAAAAAAACCCTCAAAAACATTAAAAAACATGGAGTCTAAATAGCATGTTTTTAAATAACAAATGGATCATCAATGAGATCAAGGAAGAAGTCAAAAAGTGCTTGGAAACAAATGAAAATGAACACACAACAACCTAAAGCCTATGGGTCACAGTGAAAGTAGGACTGAGAGGGACATTCATAGCATTATAGGCCTACCTCAAGAAGATAGAAAAATCTCAAATAACAATCTAACCCTATACCCAAATGAACTAGAAAAAAAACAAATAAGGCTAGAGTGACTAGAAGGAAGGAAATAATCAAGATCAGAGCAGAAATAAATGACATAGAGACTAAAAAAACAATTCAAAAGATCAATGAGTC
Organism: Phyllostomus hastatus; assembly: GCF_019186645.2. NCBI lineage: Eukaryota > Metazoa > Chordata > Mammalia > Chiroptera > Phyllostomidae > Phyllostomus > Phyllostomus hastatus. The sequence goes on from NW_025334028.1 coordinate 6,558,094, forward strand.
CAGGAGCTGGTTCTTTGAAAAGATAAACAAAATTGACAAATCTTTAAGTAACTCATCAAGTAAAAAATAGAGAGGCCCAACTGAATAAAATCAGAAATGAAAGTGGGGAAGTACAACTGAAACCACAGAAATACAAAGGACTGTAAAAAAAAATACTGTGAACAACTATATGCCAAGAAATTGGACAACCTAGGTTAAATGGATACAGTTCTAGAAACATACAATATTCCAAAACTGAATCAGGGAGAAGCACAAAACTTGAATAGACCAATAACAACTAATGAAATTGAAGCAGTAATCAAAAAACTTCCAGCAAACAAAAGTCCTGGAGCAGACTGCTTCACAGGCAAATCTTAGCAATCATTCAAAGAAGAGCTAACACCTATCCTTCTCAAACTATTTCAAAATATTCAAGAAGAGGGAAGATTTCCAAGCTCTTTTTACAAGGCCAGTATTATCCTAATTACAAAACCAGATGAAGACACAACAAAGAAAGAAAATTATAGGCCAATATCCCTGATAATCAGAGATGCTACCATCTTCAACAAAATATTAGCAAACTGGATCCAGTAATATATTAAAAAGATCATACAACATGATCAAGTGGATTTATCCCGAGGATGCAAGGTTAGTATGATATTCTCAAATCAATAAATGTGATATATCACATAAACAAAATGAAAGATAAAAATCACATGATCACATTAATAGATATAGGAAAAGCATTTAATAAAATCTAGCACCCATTTATGATAAAAACTCTCAGTAAAGTGGGAACAGATGGATCATAACTCAACATGATAAATGCCATATATGAAAAACTTACAGTCAACCTTATATTCAATGGACAACAACTAAAAGCATTTCCCTTAAGACCAGGAAAAAGACAGGGGTATCCACTTTCACTACTCTTATGCAACATAATACTGGAAGTCTTAGCCACAACAATAAGACAAGAAGACGAAATGAATAGCATCCAAATTGGAAAGGAGGAAGTCAAACTGGCATTACTTGCAGCTAACATGATAATATATGCAAAGAACCCTAAACATTCCAAGAAAACAAGCAGACCTAATAAATGAATTTTGCAAAGTAGTGGGATACAGAATCAATACTCAGATATTGTTGGCATTTCTATACACCCATAAGGAACTATCAGAAAGAGAAACTAAGAAAACAACCCCATTTACTATTGCAACAACAACAAAAAATAAAATACCTAGGAATAAATTTAACCAAGGAGGTAAAAGACCTGTAATCAGAACACTATAGGACACTGAAGAAACTGAAGAAGATACAAATAAGTGGAAGTATAGATTAATAGATTGCAAGAATTAGCATTATTAAAATGTCTATACTACCCAAGGCAATATACAGATTCAATGTAATTCCTATTAAAATACCAATGGCTTATTTCACAGATCTTAAAAAAGTACTCCAAAAATTTATATGGAACCAAAATGATTCCAAGTATCCTCAGCACTCTTGAGAAAAAAGAAGAAAGTTGGGAGGGTCACAATGCCTGATATCAAGCTATACTATAAAGTCACTTTAATCAGAACAGTCTGGAACTAGCATAAGAACAGGCACATACATCAATGGAACAGAACAGAGCCCTAGAAATAAACCCATGCCTTTAAGTCAATTAATATTTGACAAAAGAGTCAAGAGTGTACAATGGAGTAAAGACAGCCTCTTCAGCCATGACCAGTGTGGCTCAGTTGGTTGGGCATCATACTGCAAAGAAAATGGTTCCTGGTTCAATTCCCGATCAGGGCACATGCCTGAGTTGCAGGCCTGATCTCCAGTTGGGGGCATGTGAGAAGTAACCATTAGCTATTTCTCTCTCACATCAATGTTTTGCTACCTCTCTTCTCCCTCCCTTCCCCTTCCTCTAAATAAATAAATAAGATCTTTACAAAGAAAAAACATAGTCTCTTCAATAAATGGTATTGGGAGAACTGCCCTAGTACTTGCAAAAAAACAAAAACAAAAACAAAAAAAAAACTAGACCACCAATTTATACCATACACCAAAATAAATTCATAATAGATAAAAGACTTAAATATAAGTTGCAGTACCATAAAAATCTCAGAGGAAAACACAGGCAGTAAAATATTAGCTATCCACATAGCAATATTTTTATCAATATACAAGAGTCTCTCCTAGGGCAAGAGAAACAAAGGAAAAAATAAACAAGTGGGAGTACATCAAATTAAAAAGATTTTGTACAGCTAAAGAAACCTTCATTGAAATGAAAAGGGAACCCATTGTATGGGAGAAGATATTTGCCAATGATACATCGGACAAGAGTTTAATCTCCAAAATATATAAAGAACTCATATGACTCAACACCAGGAAGACAAACAATCCAGTTAAAAAATTGGCAAAGGAACTTAATAGACACTTTTCCAAGGAGGAAATACAGAGGACCCATAAACATACAAAAAAATGCTCAACATCACTTGCCATCAGAGAGATGCAAATTTTTAATTGGCACCACAATGACATACCAACTCATACCTGCCAAAATAACTCAACCGACAACAAGTTCTGGTGAAGATATGGAGAAAGGGGAATCCGTTTACACTGTTGGTGGAAACATAGACTGGTACAACCACTCTGGAAAACAGTATAGAGTTTCCTCAACAAAATTAAAAATGGACCTGCCTATTGACCCAGCAATTCCACTTCTGGGAATATATCGTAAGAATATTGAAACACCAATTCCAACGAATGTATGCACCCCATATGTTCATAGCAGTGTTATTTACAACAGACAAGATTTAGAAATAGCCTAAGTGCCAATCAGTAGATGAGTGGATAAAAAACACTGTGGTACATTTACACATTGGAATATCACACAGCAGTAAAAAAGGATTTCTTACCTTTTGCAACAGCATTCATTAATGGAACTGGAAGATACTATGCCACATGAAATAAGCCAGTCAATGAAAGGCAAATACCATAAGACTCATTTTTAAGTGGAATGTAATGAACAAAATAAACTAACAAGCAAAACAGAATCAGAGGCACAGAAACATGGAACAGACTGACAGGTATAGGAGGGGAGGTGGAAGGTGGGGACTGGTTGAAAAAAGGTAAGGGATTAGCATATGAATTATGCTAATATATGAATTACCCATGGACATGGACAATGGAGTGGAGACTGACTATAGGAGTGGGGAGCAGGCTCGGTGGAGGGAAACAAAGGGGAAATATTGAGACAACTGTAATAGTGTAAACAATAAAATATTTAAAAAGAAAAAAGCTCCTTCATTTGCACTCCCCCAACTTTTTAAAAAAATCTTAAGGCACCAAACTGTATGAATGGGATCCAGGATACCTCCATGGACTTGGGGACAAGAAAAGGGACAGCAGTAAGTGATGCAGCCCATTTGTGGGGATATTGAGGAAGCAGGAAAATATGAAGATTTAAAGTATTACAATACAGTACACCTAGAGGTACCATGAGAATGAGAACAAGGTGAGGCCATGCTATTCCCAGTCAGGAGATGCATTCCAAATGTAAAAAGATGTAATGTAACATCCAAAAGGACCTCGAACTTGGGGGCGGGGGTGGGGAAGGAAGGTCCAAGGAAGTGTAGACACTGACCTGGGCTGTTTCTCACAGGGACAACTCTAGGTAGTTGGTTCTCAAGTGAGTAGTAGCAATTGGCTTACATATTTAACAACATCTAATATCTAATATGGAGAAGGTCTGCTAGTCTAAGATAAATTTTAAAATAGGTTTCTCCACAGCAGCACTATTGACATTTTGAGCTAAACAATTCTTTGTTGTGAGGGCTGACCCATGCATGTAAAATGTTTACATCATCTTTGCCTCTACCCATTGGATAACCATTAGATGCCCATGGCATTCCTGTCCCTGTTATGACAACCAAAAAGTTATCCCAACATTGTCAAATGTCCCCAGGTGGCAAAAGTCACCTTCAGTAAGACCACTGCTTTAAGGGAATCAGTGAGGAATATAGAAATTATATAATAAGTGTGCAGGGGAAATAAAATTTAAAATGGGGGGACCATCTATTTAGATCTTTATCTCATATCATGTACATAAATAAATTTTAGGTTACTAAAGAGTAAAATGTACAACTTGAAACTATGACATGTATAGGAAATTTAGGTAAATATTTAGCTAATGTCTGGATAGGGAAGCATTTTCTGAAGTTTAGAAACAAAGGAAGAAACCACAAAGGATCTGTTGATAGCTTTGACCACATAAAGCTAAACTTCTGTAAAATTAAAAGGTAAGTGACAAATTGGGAAAACATTTACAACCAATATGACAAAGACCTAATATTCTTCATATAGAATGACAGTATCAATAAGGAAATGACTAACACCTCAAAAGAAAAATGGGCAAAAGATGTGAACAAAGATTTTACAGTAGAATAATTACAAATGTCCATATTAAATACATAACATTTTTGTTAACTTCACCAACAATGAATGAAATGAAATTTTAAAAATAATGAATTTCTAGTTTTGCACTATTTAAGAGGCAAATATTTATTTTAAATGGTTAATAGTTAACATGGGTGAAGACATGGATAATGGGTACTCTCTATATCACTGGTGATAAATGAGCCAGGCCCTATCACACATTTTGGAAAACAATTTAGTATTAAGTATCAAGAGGCTTAAGAAAGCTCCTAAACTTGGACTTTGTGTTTTTAGTCACAGAACATGTAGTGAGTTGAATTTTGCTCCCTTCAAAAAAGATATGTTCAAGTCCTAACCCTCATTACCTGTGAATGTGACCTTACTTGGAAATAGGCCTTTGCAGACATAATTAGTTAAGTATTTGGGAAGATATCACCATGAATATGATTGATGCTTTTATAAAAAAAGGAAAGGATACAGGGAAATGTACATAGAGAAGAATACCATGTGAAGACAGACATAGAGATTAGAATTAAGCTGCCTCAAGCCATGAAATGTCAGGAGCCACCAGAATCTGGAAGAGGCAAGGAAAGATTCTCTTCTTAGAGCCTTACAAAGGGAGCTCAGCCCTGATGACACCTTGGTTTTGGGTTTCTGACCTCCAGAACAGTGACAGAATAAATTTCTGTTGTTTTAAGCCATTAAGGTTGTGGTGGCCTTTGGAAACTAATACACTATGGGAACAATCAGTGATATGAATAAAAAACATATAAAGATGTTCACCTTTGCATTATTTGTGACAACAAAAAATTAGGGAAAACTTAAAAGAAAATAAAAGTAGGAGAAGGGTTGTTATAATATATACATAATATATTGTGTAGCCATTAAAATACATTTTGAAGATAATGCCATAGGATAATGCTTACAGTATAGAAAATAGAAACTTCAGGATACAAATATATATATGTACAATGTGATCCCCAAATGCAGCTATATGTAATACACACATTTAATACTCTAAGGAATAACGTGAGTAAAAAGTCCCAAATAGAAAACAGCAAATAAAGTCAAGAGTACACTAAAAGAAAAATAAACATGACTTAGGAGAGTTTATCTCAGGAAATATATAATAATTATTATGAACACAAACTCTAAGAGAATGTTGAAAAGACATTTGATAAAATTCAGCCCTCATAACTTACAAAATATCTATGAAAACTAGGAATAGAAGGTTCTATCATGAGCATTTTCTGCAAACCATATGCCAATATCATTTTTTAGTGTGAAAAGGCAGTTTTCCTATTAACCACAACTAAGATGAAAGAATAAATACTATCACCATGATTACCACTGTTCTGGCAGTTTTTACCAATTCAATGAGACAACAGATATAAGGGGTCTATTTATAAGAAATACAGAAACAGCCCTGGCTGGTGTAGCTCAGTGGATTGAGCATGGGCAGAGAACCAAAAGGTCACTGGTTTGATTCCCAGTCAGGGCACATGTCTGGGTTGCCAGCCAGGTCCCCAGTGGGGGCCATGTGAGAGGCAACCATGCATTGATGTTTCTCTCCATCTCATCCCTCCCTTCCATCCCCCTAAAAATAAAAAAATAAAATCTTAACCAAAAAAGAAATACAGAAACAGACTACTTTTGGCCAAGATGAATTCATAGATAGATATGCTTTGCTTCCCCACACAACCAAAAGAATACAACCAAAAGAATAACAACAATTTAAAACCAACTTAAAAACAAAAAGCAATCAGAACTGCCAGAAAATCAAACTGTATGGAAGTCCGACAATCAAAGAGGTAAAGAAGAAACATTCATCCAGACTGGTAGGAGGGGCAGAGAAGGGCAGCCAGGCAAGAGAGGATGTGTGGCAAGGCAGTAGCTGGTAGACCAGGCGGGTGATTAGTGGCTGGTGGATGGGGCAGTCCCACATTTGCATGTGGACCAACCAGGAAGAACAAGTGGGGAGTGAAACAGACCACATAACCCAGGGTTTCAGTGTAGGAAATAAAGCCTCAAAACCTCTGGCTGTAAAAATCTACAGACGTTGCAGTGGCAGAATAAACTCCCAGTCTCACAAGAGAGTCCATTGTAGGGACCCACAGGGTCCTAGAATGTACACAAACCCACCCACCTGGGAAGAGCCCCAGAAGGGCCCAATTTGCTTGCAGGTAGTGGGGGAAGTGACTGAAAGTGGGGCCTGAGTGGAGCAAGTGGCATTGTTCTCTCTAGGGCCCCTCCCCACATATAGTGCCACAATGCAGTGGGTGGGTTGCTCTGCCCTGGTGAATACCTAATGTTCTGCCCCTTACAACTTTAACAGGTACATCAAGACAAAGAAATATGGCCCAAATGAAAGAACAAATCCAAATTCCAGAAAAAAACTAAGTGACAAGGAGACAGCCAACCAATCAGAGGCAGAGTTCAAAACACTGGTAATCAGGATGCTCACAGAAATTATTGATTATGGATGAAAAATCAAGGAAGAAGAGAAGGCTATACAAAGCGAAATAGAGAAAACTATACAGGGAATCAACAGTGAAGGGAAAAAAAACTGGGGGCTTAAATTAACAATATGGAACAGAAGGAAGAAATAAACATTCAATTGGAACAGAATGAAGAAACAAGAATTCAAAAAATATGAGGAGAGATTTTGGAACCTCTGGGACAACTTTAAACGTTCCAACATCCAAATCATAAGGGTGCCAGAAGGAGAAGAAGAGCAAGAAATTGAAAACTTATTTGAAAAACATAATGAAGGAGAATTTACCTAATCTGGCAAAGGAAACAGACTTCCAGGAAGTCCAGGAAGCTCAGAGAGTCCCAAAGAAGTTGGGCCCAAGGAAACACACATTAAGGCACATCATAACTAAATTACCCAAGATTAAAGACAAGGAGAGAATCTTAAAAGCAGTAGGAGAAAAGAAGACAGTCACCTACAAAGGAGGTAAGATTATCTTCCCATGAGATTATCAGCTGATTTCTCAAAAGAAACCTTGCAAGCAAGAAGGAGCTGGAAAGAAGTGTTCAAAATCATGAAAGGCAAGGACCTATATCCCAGATCACTCTCTATCCAGCAAAGCTTTCATTTAGAATGGAAGGGCAGATAAAGTGCTTCCCAGATAAGGTCAAGTTAAAGGAGTTCATCATCACCAAGCCCTTATTATATGAAATGTTAAAAGGATTTATCTGAGAAAAAAAAAGATCCAAACTGTGAACAGTAAAATGACCACAAACTCACAACTATTAACAACTGAACTTGAAAAACAAAAACAAAAACAAACTAAGCAAACAACTAGAACAGGAACAGAATCACAGAAATGGAGATCACATGGAGGGTTATTAGCAGGGAGGAGGAAAGGGGAGAATGGAGAAAAAGGAACAGGGAATAAGAAGCATAATTGGTGGGTACAAAATAGACAGGGGGAAGTTAAGAATAGTATGGTAAATGGAGAAACCCAAAAACTTACATGTATGACCCATGGACATCAACTAAGGGGAGGGGTTCTGGAGGGGAGGGGGATACAGGATGGAGGGGGTTAAAGGGGAGGAACACATGGGGCAACTGTATTAGCATAATCAATGAAATATACCATAAATAAATAAATAAATAAATAAATACAGAAACAGAATCATTATCTGTAACAATAAAACTTGAGGACTGATTTAATCCTCGGGTCTTAAATTGAAATACATGAGCCTTCGTGTGAAGGGTTGGATGAGAGATGGGGTTCATTTTTTAATTATGCAGAAAATGGAAACATAAAAGATTTAAAATAACAACAAAACCCATAAAGTGTCTAGAGTTCTCTGTAATATGAAATGCACATTAAAAATAAACCCACAAAGCTCTGAGAGACACAAAAACTTGAATCAGTATTCCTGGAGGGTTAATTAGAATGCTGTGAAGGAAGACACCCTTGTCAAATATATTTAGAAATATCAGATATTTCAATTAAAAAACTTTAAAGGGATTAATCTGGGACTGGATAATGTTCCTAACATTCATCTGGAATAACTGATGAAACACACAACTACATATAAAAATTTGTGTCTAAGTCCCTTTTTACAATCTAGTTAATAATTCTGGATAAAGTTTTATTTGGAAATTCACAAAATAAGTCATTTAATGTCTCTACCTGTTCTTTTTTTTTAAGATTTTATATATTTATTTTTAGAGAGGGAAGGGAGGGAGATAGAGAGAGAGAGAAACATCAATGTGCAGTTGCTGGGGGTCATGGCCTGCAACCCAGGCATGTGCCCTGACTGGGAATCGAACCTGAGACACTTCTACCTGTTCTTTTAACAGTTAAGTTAATGAGATTAGAATTTATCACTCGGGAGGCTTCAAAACTAATGGGTGTTTTCTTAAAAAGTATTTTCCCCCCTATGTATTATTTCTTTTGTACTTTATTACTTTTTATCCTGACTAATTTCCTCTAGGGACATGTGAACCCCTGCAAAGCTCTGTGGTTATTTAAAAGTACCCATTGTTAACCTTTTATTTACATATTAAACTTTATTTTTATACTGGCATAAAGACAGGTTGGTATAATAAAAGAGTCGTCAAGAGTTGAATCCAGTTCTGCCTCTTTCCCAGAGTGTTACATTTTTTTTTTGAAAAGTAGATTACTGTAGCTACCTCAAATATTTGTTGTGAGAACAGTCACTTGATTCCTAATACAAAGTGTTGACACATATTAGAAACTCAGTATTATTTTAAGTTCCATATTTTCCAAGTGTATCCTTCTTTCTCTTTATATTCCCAGTTTACTTATGTAACTATTTACTCTGTTTTAATTTCTTCTTGTATTATGGTTAGAACATAGGAGTTGTTCATATGGGTGTCTCCTGTGCTAGGCTGTAATTTCCTACAGAAGGAAATGTTTTACTCATCTACAAGTCCACACAGCTCCTAATCCAGTGCTTTCCACATTTTGGATGCCCCTCAGGTGAAAGAAAAGAAGAAAAAGAAGAGAAGGAGGGGAAAGGAAAAGAAAATGATGTTGATTCTCATGATACGTGTAATATGTTTGTACACTTGCAATAAAATTGTATTGGGTGGGCCAAAAAGCCAATTTTTTTCCCATAAAATAAGACATATTTTTCATTTTTATCAATAACTTTATTGATTAGGATATTTTGAATATGTCAGCTATCTCCCATGTGGTATAACACTGATTGTTCTCAATTAATATTTGATCACCATCAACTTCAACTGGTCTACCCGACCATGGAGCATAATCCAGCGAGAAATCTTCAGCATGAAACTTTGCAAACTACTTTTGACATGTTTGATCAGTCACAGCACCTTCTCCATACACTGGAGAAACCTATTTTTTTGCATTTCAGTCGTGTTTTTACTTTCTTAAAATAATAAAGCATACCGAAAATGTTGCATATTTTCTTCCATCTTCAATATTAAAATGGCTACACAAAATTCGCCAATTTTGATTAGTTTTTTAAAATGCATGCTGTTATGACAGTTGTCACAATACAATCTAAAAAATTGTTTTGATTGAAAAGACAACTAAACACTACTAGAGACATCTTATGGAAAAAACCTTTTTTTTAAATTTTATTTTATTGATTATGTTATTATGGTTGTCCCAATTTTTCTCCCTTTGCCTCTCTCCACCCGGTATCCCTCCAGCAATCCGCTCCTTAGTTCATGTCTATGGGCCAGCTTCTCCATTTTTTTTAAATGTTTTATTGTTGTTCAATTACAGTTATCTGTATTTTCTCCCACCCCTCCCCGCACCCCCTCTAAACCCACCTCCCTCCCTTGCTTCCACCCTCCCCCTTGGTTTTGTCCATGTGTCCTTTATAGTAGTTCCTGAAAACCCTTCTCCCCACTGTCCCTCTGGCTATTGTTAGATTATTCTTAATTTCAATGACTCTGGTTATATTTTGTTTGCTTTTTTCTTTTGTTGATTATGTTCCAGTTAAAGATGAGATCATATGGTATTTGTCCCTCAGCGCTTGGCTTATTTCACTTAGCATAATGCTCTCCAGTTCCATCCATGCTGTCGCAAAGCGTATAAGCTTCTTCTTTCTCTCTGCTGTGTAACGTCTCCATTTTCTATACCATTCTTATATCACCCTGTCTATTTTGTACCTACCAATTATGCTTCTTAATCCCTGTACCTTTTCCTCCCATTCTCACCCTTCCCCCTCCCAGCTGATAACCCTCCATGTGATCTCCATTTATTTTTATTTATTTATTTTATTTTTTAAAAAGATTTTATTTAGTTATTTTCAGAGAGAGGGGAAGGGAGGAAGAAAGAGGAAAACATTAACGTGTGGTTGCCTCTTACGCATCCCCTATTGGGGACCTGGAGTGCAACCCAGGCATGCTCCCTGACTAGGAAACAAATCCAGGACCTTTTGGTTCACAGGCTGACACTCAATCCACTGAGCCACACCAGCCAGGGCTCAAAAATCTTTCTTTTTTAAAAAATATATTTTATTGATTATGCTGTAACAGTTGTCCCATTAGCCCCCTTCATTCCCCTCCACCCTGAACACCCTCTACCACCCACATTCCCCACCTTTAGTTCATGTCCATGTGTCATAAGTTCTTTAGCTTCTACATTTCCCATACTATTATTACCCTCCCCCGTCTATTTTCTACCTACCATCTATGCTACTTATTCTCTGTACCTTTCCCCCCTCTCTTCCCCTCTGACTCCCCTGTTGCTAACCCTCCATGTGATCTCTGTTTCTGTGGTTCTGTTCCTGTTCGAGTTGTTTGCTTAGTTTCTTTTGGTTTTGTTTTAGGTGTGGTTGTTAATAATTGTGAGTGTGCTGTCATTTTACCGTACAGGTTTTTATCTTCTTTTTCTTAGATAAGTCCCTTTAACATTTCATATAATAAGGGCTTGGTGATGATGAACTCCTTTAACTTGACCTTATCTGGGAAGCACTTTATCTGCCCTTCCATTCTAAATGAAAGCTTTGCTGGACAGAGCAATCTTGGATGTAGATCCTTGCCTTTCATGACTTGGGATACTTCTTTCCAGCCCCTTCTTGCCTGTAAGGTCTCTTTTGAGAAATCAGCTGACAGTCTGATGGACACTCCTTTGTAGGTAACTCTGCTTTTCTCTTGCTGCTTTTGAGATTCCCTCTTTCTTTTTAACCTTTGGCATTTTAATGATGATGTATCTTGGTGTGGTCCTATTTGGGTCCAACTTACTTGGGACTCTCTGTGATTTCTGGACTTATATGTCTACTTCCTTCACCAAATTAGGGAAGTTTGCCTTCATTGCTTTTTCAAATAAGTTTTCAATTTCTTGTTCTTCCTCTTCTTCTGGTATCCCTATGATTCAGATGTTGGTATATGTGGAGATGTCTGAGAAGCTCCTTATACTACTCTCATTTTTTTTTAATTCTTTTTTTCTTCTTGCTGTTCTGGTTGAATGCTTATTTCTTCCCTGTATTCCAAATCACTGATTTGAATCCTGGCTTTCTCCCATCCATTGCTGGTTCCCTAGATTTTCACTTATCTCATTTAGTGTAACCTTTATTTCTTCTTTATGTTGTTGCCATAGTCAACTGAGTTCTTTGGGCATCCTGGTCACCAGTGTTTTGAACTCTGCATCTGATAGATTAGTTCATCTGATATATTGGTTATCTGTTTCATTTAGTTCTTTTTCTGAGGTTTTGTTCTGTTCTTTCATTTAGACCATATTTCTCTGTCTCTTCAGTTTGGTAGCCTCCCTGTGTTTGTTTCTGTGTATTAAGTAGAGCTGTTTTGACTCCTTGTCTTAGTAACATGGCCTGTTGTTGAAAAGACACCAGTAAATTGTGTGGGGCGGTCTTAGGTAATTGCCAGGGCAGCACAACCTGCTTCACTGCTTTGTGGCTCTGTGGTGGGGGAGGACTTAGAGAGGGTCAATATTCCTGCCTGGCTTCTGGAGGTTTGCCTGGCACTTGCCCCACTTCCAGTCACCTCACTGACTGTCCATATGCGACTGGCACCTTTCCAGTTGTTGCCCTGGTGCTGAATCCAGAGTGGGTGGGTTTGCGTACATTTAAGACCATGCAGGCCCTTTAAGTGGAGTTTCCTGAAAATTTGGCAGTTTCTTCCCCCACCCCAACCCCCAATGGTTTTTAGAACCAAAAGTTATGGGGATTTACCTTCCTAGCGCTAGAACCCTGACTGTGCAATCTGGCTGGGGCTGGGATTGCTTGCTCCCAAGGTATCCCTCCTGATTTTTATCCACCACACCTGAATTTGGGACTGACTATTCTCCTGCCACCTCTCTGTGCCACATCGCATCTCTGCCCCACCTACCTGTCTGGATGAATGTGGTTTCTTTAAATCCTTGGTTGTTGGACTTCCATACAGCTCAATTTTCCGGAGAGTTCTGGGCTTTATTTGTTTTGAGGTCTAGTTGTAATTCTTTCTGTTGTTGTGTGAGGAGGCAAGCATGTCTACCTATACCTCCATCTTGACTGGAAGTTCCAAATGAACTTTTTGGCCAACCCACTATTTCATTTTACCTTAAGTTCAATAAAATCTTAGTATTTTAGGAGAGTACTAAAATAGTATAAAGAGGTGAACTGACATGTAGAAATCTGACTATATCAATGAGGAGATAAAAATATACTAGAAACCAATCTATCCAACACATTTATTGAACTCCCACTATGTATTTAAATAATTTCAGGGTCTGGCTCTTAATTGTTCAATCTATCCAAGGTTTAATGGTTAAGAAATGTTGATATATGGAAGCAGTTGAAATTTCATGTATCATACAAGTCAGAAATAAAGACTTTCGAGTCTCATGATAGCAATAGCAGCCCAACCTTGCTCTACAATATTATTTTGTTTTATTGCATATGGTATTGACTCCAGGGCCTCATTTATATACCATGGGGTGGAATTACAGCCACCAAGAGGACAATATTATTATTTTTTTACTTAATCATATTAAACCAGTATAATTTTCCTGAATGCATAACTAGTAAGCTTATAATAATATTAATATTACCAAATTAACAATCTGAGTCATTCATGAGAAGATACTGATTTTAAAAATAGTACCTAATGAAGCTCTAAATTAAATATAGTCTTGTGCAAAAATATAGAAAGAAGCCAATCAATGTTCATGAAGAGGCACAGTTTGTGAAGAAGGTAGGCTTTAAATCTGAGGGCAAATGTCAATAAATAGAATGGACCAGGGAAGACATTTTAGTATGGGAACCATGATAACAAAAGTAAGAAGACAAGACTAGATCCAGGTGAGTGGGCAGTGAAAGTCTACATTTGAGGGGAAATGGAAGAAAAACATGGGGAGATAAAATGAGTTCAGATTATGCATCGCCTTCAATGCCAACACCAGTAGCTAGGATTTGGTCCTATAAATAAGATACTATCTCGAGAGTGTTCCTGGGAAGGGGAGACCTTATACTGAATAAAAGTGAAATGCTGGGGAGATGAGCAGATAGCACTGTGCACTCAAGTGACCAAGAGGCAAGAAGCAGGGAAACCAGTGTGGAAACTATTGCAGTGTTTTCACATATGAAATCATTATTATTTAACATAATCTTAAAAATCTGTGCAGCCTGGGAATTGACCAGAGTTATTTCTACACAGCAAAAACTGTGGAGAAAGAGAGCAAGTTGCAGTTCCAGGCCAGGCAGCCCAAGGTCAGCTCTTTGAATTTATACTCTGCATCAAGGTGGTCACAGATATCATTAAAAGTGTGAAAGACACCCTAATTGGGCTTTAGGAAATGTGGGATGGAACAGAATTACCACTGTTAAGATAGGGAAAAACACAGTACTGAAAAGATTTCAGAGTGTGTCCAGTACATGGCAAGATTTCATCAAATAAATATCTTTATGTGACTAGCACTGTGCAAAGCCCTTTCACATTATATTAATGACTTATTAATTAATAACTTGTATGTATACAGCACTTACTGTGTGCCAGGCAGATCTAATACTCACAACCTTGGGATGTAGGGACAGTCATCCACTTCCACAGATGCACAGAGGCTAGTTACCTGCCAATGTCATGTTGGGAATGCTGGAGCCAGGATTAGGACCCAGGGGGCTAACTCCAGGGCCTCTGCTCTGAACACTACATTCTACAGCTGCTTTTCAAAACAACCTATGAAGTATCAAGATGAGTCAGATTTGTTTGACAAATATTTCCAGAGTTCTTACCTGCCAGGCCCCATCCCATGTATTGAGTTTTCAGCAATGGATGAGCTACAAACCCTACTCTGGAGAAGCCTATAGTCTAGTGAGCAAGACAGAAAAATAAATCCACATTTTACTGATGAACAAAAAAACTCTAAGCTTCCATATATGAAATAACTTATCTAAGCACACAGCCAATATAGAGGGTGATTAGTCCAGGACTTAAATGTTAACGGTTACACCTTCAGGTCTAATGCTTATTCCAAGTGATTTTGTTACTTCCCTTTATGGCCTACTGGGCAAAACCACAAGAAAACAAAACAGCATCATAACTAGGACTATCTAGTCTAGTCAAACATCTACAAAAAGATCCTGATCAAAGACAGGGACCAGAGCTCACCAGTACCATTAAGATAATTTCAATAATTTTCATATAGTTTTCAATAATTTTAATACCTAATTCATTTTTAGTATAATGTAAAATGTTTTTACTTTTAAACATGGTTCATGCAAGGGGCAGCAGGGTACAATGAATGGCATGGGGCAACTCCTCTGCCTACTCTTGCAGCCTCTTTCCTGGGCCTCTAGTGACCCAGCCTCTCTGAACAACCAGTGGCTCCCCAAGCCACCCAGTTTGTATGCTAGGTTCTGTTCTAAGTGCTGCAAATGCAAAGATGTAAGCACAGTCCCTGTCCCCAAGCAGCTCATAGATAATGAGGAGACAAATGCAGCAGCAGAGATGGGTACAGGGAATAAGGAGCTCCAAAGGGAGGAAACTGAACCAGCACTGAAGGCCGGGAGGGTGGTGGGGAGGGCATGCAAGAAGGAAATGACCCTGAGTTGAGTCTTCAGGGATGTGGAGGCTTCCCATGCAGCTGTGGATGTGGCATGGGCAGGGCTTACCCGGCATCCAGCCTCTGTGTATGCAAGAACCAGAATTTTGTGGTGCCCAGAGCACCATATGTAAGGAAGAGTGGGGAAGGATGAGCAAGAGAGGAGGGCAGGTGCCCGATGACAGGGCTTACTAGACTGTAGCTGAGGAGAAGCCATTGAAGGTTTGTCTCCTTCTGCTTTACAAGAGGGAAATGTGCTCCTTGTAAATACTTCAGAAGGACAAATCAGGAAAAAGATGAAAAGCATTCAGAATTCCACAATTTAGAGATAACCACCCTAAACATTTTGATGTATAATCTTTTATACACAGGTGGGCAAAAGTAGGGACACGGTTGTGAGTACACAAAACAGAGTTTATTCTTGTATTATTTATTATTGTATTTTCCATAGGAACAACTGCAAACCTACTTTTGCCCACCCCAGTATATATGTGTTTATATATATCCACATTTACATATACTAACAAATATATTTTTCTTCAAAAATGAAATCATTCAAAATGTGGTACATACATACAATGGAATATTATTCAACCTTACAAAAGGAAATTCTGAAACTCATTACAGCATGAGTAAACCTTTAAGACACTGTGCCACGTGAAATAAGGCAATTGGAAAAAGACAAATACTGTATGATTCCACTTATATGAGGTACCTAGAGTAGTTAAATTCACAGAGAAAGTAGAATGGTGGCTGGAGGAGGAGGGAGAAATGGGGAGCTATTGTTTAAAGAGTATAGAGTTTTAGTTTTGCAAGATGAGTTTTGGAGTTTGGATTCAATATACTTAATACCACTGAGCTACATACTTAAAAACGGTTAAGATGGTATATTTTATATTATATGTATTTTACCAAAATTAAAAACAAAAATATAAGAAAATTAATAAAACTGTTTTAATACTCTTTTCACTTATTTTTGTGATCATATTTCCATATGAGACATATACACCTCCATCAATATTTCAGATGACTGCATAGTATTCTATTGCAAAGATCCACTTGAATTTATTTAACCTAGGAGAATTATTTTTTAGGATGGAGGAGAATTATGAATGCTTGGTTGGTGAGGAGAAACCTGTAAAGAACAGAGAGAGATATAAGACCACAGAAAAGAGAGAAATATTAATAGAGAGACGGTTCTGAAGGAGGCACAAGAAGATGGCATTTGGGGTTTAAGTAATGGGCCAGCCTTAAATATGGGGAAAGATGGATACCACGTCCTCTGATGAAAGGAGATGAAATTGAATATGAATATATTTGCATGTGTAAAGGAGAGGTTGGGTAGTTGAAGGAAGTTGGGAGACTGGACATCCCAGTGAAATCAAAGAGGTAGAGGAAGTGGGGTATGAATGAAAGAGTTGGAAGGATACACAACTTTGTTCAGAGAATGGGGTTAAATATTCTGAGGTGAAAAAATACCAGCTAGACCAGAATTTGGGTAGAGGGCTAGGAGTGAGTAGCTGTGGTTTAGTGAAGGTGAACTCATTAATTAAGAAGGTTCAATAGATTTTGAGGCCAGGCTTGTGGTCAGATCATCTAGGATGGTGCCACTGCCAAGGTTACAACTGGAGTTGGGGAGGAAAGGAAGGTCTGAGAAGACACATAGAACCAGGTCTTCGGTTGCCCAAGAAATGAATGGAAGTGACTGGAAGCTGGAAGAACAGCAGTGATGAGAATGGGTGACAGGCAGTTACCACATGTAGCCTCAAAGTTGGGGGTGACAAGCCTTTCATGCAGTGGCGCAAAAAGGTTGAGAAAATAATCAGCAAAAAAGTTGAGAACTTTAACCATGCATTCTCTAGGGTGAAGAGGAAACGAGTTGGGGGGAAATCGAAGAGGACTAGAAGTGAAAGAGTTAAGAGGGAGTGAAAATACGAGATATTATGGAGTAGGGAGATGGGCACGAGAGGTTGTGCTGTAGGACACAGGAGGACATGGGGTTATGGATAAAGGGGGATGGCCAGGCTTCAACAAAGAACATGACTGCAGGACTGAGGTTTAGTCTCCAAAAAGTGGTACGAATCACTATTAAGTTTGCAAGAGACAGCAATGAGACTTCTAGTTCTCAGAGGACATTTTCTAGTACCTCCAAATTCTTTGCCATGATTGCTTTTTCTCCACAGCACATCAGCCATATACTATACTAGTTCCTTCTTTATTTCTGATTGGTATTCCCCACTAGAATGTAAAACCCACTGAGGGCAGGAACACCACGTGTTTTGTTCATTGCTCTATCACCTGCACCTAGACCACATCTGCACATAGTAATGCCTCAATAAAACACATTTGTTGAATGAATAAATGAGTAAATGAGCAAATGATAAAGGCCAGTTAGGATAAGGATATCCCATGAGGTTTGCTAAAATAGCAGATAGGGTCTTCCCCAAAGGAAGCTATCTTAGGGTGTTTGTCTTGGACAGAAAATGTCAGCCTCCTCCCAGATTGTATCTGCTCTTCACATGACTACTTCTGACCCTAGAGGACTCAACTTCAGTGTCACCAGCTCCAGGAAGCCCTCCTGAAGTCTCTCCACCATCCCAGAAAGCTGCTCCCTTCTGGGTGCTTTCAAGGCACTTGATGATTCTTCTATTATTATGCTTATCCTACTGTATTGTAGATGAAATAAAAAAAATGGTTTTATGGGAAGTAACTTCACCTGGAGAGCTGATGATAAATTCCTAATTGGGCATGTCATAGTGGGCAGTCACATCACAGGCATATGACTTTTTAGTAAAAGGTTTATTTTTGCATTAAGCAAGCCCTGTGCATTATTTTTGTGTATCTAGGTTAATAGACCTTTGAAATAAGCACCCCCAAGAAAGCACATAATATCATTAACTGTCCTATAATCCAGTCTCCATTTTGCTTCTCATCCCATGCAATCTTCCTTATGTTCCCTCTTTAATTACAAATGCATAAAATAAGCTGCAAAACTGTTATTCTCTGGGACATTTGAGAACTTGCTCCCTGGCATATGTAGTTAGTTTGACTCAAAGAAACTCATAAAAATTCTATACAGGTTTGGGCATTCTTTTTTTAAATATATTTTATTGATTATGCTATAACAGTTGTCCCATTACCCCCCCTTCATTTCCCTCCACCCTGAACACCCTCTACCACCCACATTCCCCACCTTTAGTTCATGTCCATGTGTCATAAGTTCTTTAGCTTCTACATTTCCCATACTATTATTACCCTCCCCCTGTCTATTTTCTACCTACCATCTATGCTACTTATTCTCTGTACCTTTCCCCCCTCTCTTCCCCTCCCACTCCCCTGTTGCTAACCCTCCATGTGATCTCCATTTCTGTGGTTCTGTTCCTGTTCTAGTTGCTTGTTTATTTTGTTTTTGTTTTTGATTTTGTTTTAGGCATAGTAGTTAATAATTGTGAGTGTGCTGTCATTTTACTATACATGTTTTTTATCTTTTTTTTTCTTAGATAAGTCCCTTTAACATTTCATGTAATAAGGGCTTAGTGATGATGAATTCCTTTAACTTGACCTTATCTGGCACTTTATCTGCCCTTCCATTCTAAATGAAAGCTTTGCTGGACAAAGCAATCTTGGATGTAGGTCCTTGCCTTTCATGATTTGGGATACTTCTTTCCAGCCCCTTCTTGCCTGCAAGGTCTCTGTTGAGAAATCAGCTGACAGTCTGATGGGAACTCCTTTGTAGGTTACTGTCTCCTTATCTCTTGCTGCTTCTAGGATTCTCTCCTTCATTTTTACCTTGGCTAATGTAATTATGATGTGCCTTGGTGTGTTCCTCCTTGGGTCCAACTCCTTTGGGACTCTCTGAGCTTTCTGGACTTCCTGGAAATCTATTTCCTTTGCCAGATTGGGGAAGTTCTCCTTTATTATTTGTTCAAATAACTTTTCCACTTGTTGCTTTTCCTCTTCTCCTTCTGGTACCCCTATAATTTGGATGTTGGATCATTTAAAGATGCCCTGGAGGTTCCTAAGCCTCTCCTCATTTTTTGGAATTCTTATTTCTTCATTCTTTTCTGATTGTTGTTTTCTTCCTTCTAGTCCACACCATTGATTTGAGTCCCAGTTTCCTTCCCATCACTATTGGTTCCCTGTGCATTTTCCTTTATTTCACTTAGCATAGTCTTTATATTTTGATCTAAGTTGCAACCAAATTCAACCAATTCTGTGAGCATCCTGATCACCAGTGTTTTGAACTGTGCAACTGACAGGTTGGCTATCTCTTGGTCGCTTAAAATGAATGACTCTGAGGCTTTCATTTGTTCTTCTGTTTGAGCCATCTTTTTTTTTTTTTTTGTCTTATCTCACCTGTTACTTATGAGGGGCGGAGCCTTAGGTGTTTACCGGGGCGAGGCAACCCAGTTGCTGGGTTGTGACACCTTATGTGGAGGCGGGGTCTGAGAGGAAACAATGGCGGTTGCTCAGCTTTCCGTCAGACTTCAGTCCTTTCTGGTGCTTCCCCCAAGCAAACTGGGCCTTTCTGGTGCCAATTCCCATGTGGGTGGGCTTGTGCATCCCCTGGGTCTTTCCAATGACCTCTCCTGTGAGTCTGGGAGTATCTCCCTGCGCCTCAACCCCCATAGGTGTTTTCAATAAGTGCCAAGAGGCTCTATTTCCCAGTGCTGGGACCCTGGGACCGCCGGGTCAGCCAGCCGCCCTGTGCACAGTGCCTTGCTTCACAATTGTCACATCGCTGGGTCTTCCGGTTGCCACCCCCACCTGGGGTCTGCCAGTCACCACTTGCATGCCCAGCATCTGCCCATTGTGGTCTTGCATGCCCGGGAAGCCTTGCGTGCCCGGGAAGACTCACGTTGGTCCCAACGCTCTTTGTTCCAAGACCCCTCTCCGCCTCGCTGCCCGACTCTACCCCTCCTACCGGTCTGGATGAACGTGTCTATTTTAACTCCTTGGTAGTCCAACTTCCATACAATTCAATTTTCTGTCAGTTCTGGTGTTACTCTCTTTCTAAATCATTGTTGTCCCTATCTTGGTTGTGCGAGGAGGCACAGTATGCCTACCTATGCCTCCATCTTGGCTGGAAGTCGGTTTGGACATTCTTAAGTCAACAGTATAACTGCTTACATGTTGGTCTCCCCTACTAGACTGAGCAATAGAATATCTGGAACACACATTAGGGACTCCATAAATGTCTGCTAAAGATATAAATGGAAATCACTTAGCAGAAAGTGTGACAGTCATGTGAGATGGTCAATAAGGGCCTCTATTTTTCCTTCTTTGAAGCTCAAATCTGCTATACACAAACTCACACTTTGGCCGCACTGAGCAAGAGAACCCCTGCTGCCAAGGCATCTGGGTGAGAAATCAGCTCAGATCCCAACATGGAAGGTAAGTTGGAGCCTTTCTATTTAAGATACAAGAGGGGTCCACTGTCTTTCGTGTGCCCATTCCCTCACTCCGCTGCCCATCTGTGATGTCATGATGGAGTAGTGAAAGACATGGGTTTCCCTGCCCACCTGTGATGCTGACCAACTTACAGAGCATGATAAAAGCACCTGGGAGCTTTTAAAAAATTCAGATTTTATTGGTCTGAAATGCAGCTTGGATTTTTATAGCTCTTCAGGTGATTCTATTGTACAGCCAGGGTTGAGAACTTTAGCCCCTTGGCTCCTTGCCATTTCCTCCTGGCTGTGGCATTGTCCAAGGCAGCATCTTGTCAAGCACTTTTACATCCCAATGTCTGCCAAAGCCAGTCCTGGGCAAGGGTCCATGGTTGCTGGAACAACCCCACAGAGGACATTGCTCCTCAGGACCGTACCAGAAGCCAAACCATACAGTTACTTGTAGTGTAGTAAACCATGCCTTTGTATTCAATCTAAAATTGTGCTGTCCACAAAGAGTATTTAAGTTTAAGTTAATCCAAATTTTAAAAAATTTAAGTTAAAAATTCAGTTCCTCAGTTGTATAGTGGCTACTACATTAGACAGTGCAAAAATAGAACATTTCTATCACCACAGAAAGTCCTGTTGGACAGCGCTAAAATAAAAAAAAACTTTCTTCAGAAAATAACCTGATTATATTCATTTTCTGCTAATAATGGAAAAATTGAGCCATGAAGTATGCAGAGGATAAATTGAATCTCTGATCATTTCTTCTCAGTAGCCACACCTAGATGAGTGAGGGTGGCTCTTCATATCCCTTTGTGGGAATGAGGAACAAAAGCTTTCTGAACAGTTCCATATATGTATGAGGGTGGTAGTAGCTTTCCAACTTTTTTGACCATGACCAACAATAAAAACACATATCACAGCCCACTATACACATATATATGTATACCTCATAGAACTGAAGCTAAAAGTTTCTTTTACTCCTTACCCAAGGATATTTTTCCATTGCTTTTTTTTTAGAGAGAGGAAGGGAGAGAAACACTGATGCGAGAGAGAAGCATCGACCATTTGCCTTCCAGATGTGCTGGGGGAACTGGGGAACAAAACCACAACTCAGGTATGTTCCCTGACTGGGAATCAAACCTGCAACCCTTGGGTTATAGGATGATGCTCCAACCAACTGAGCCCTATCAGCCAGGGCTGAAGCAAAACATTTTATAAATCAATATTTATTCTTATTACATACTTTGCACTTGATTTTTCTTTATTATTATATTCTGCTTTCTGTTTCATTAAAAGAATTAAGTTGCTTAACTGTTTTCACCATCCTAGTGACCTACAGTTTGAAAAACTACTGTCAGAAGATACATTTCCACATAAAACTGGAACTCAACTTCACACTGCAGGGTTAATAGCCAGCTAGACAATAATTAATAGCTAACGTTTGGGGGGCACTTACTATATGCCAAGCTATGTCACCTTATTCAAGTCTCATAATAACCCCATACAACAGGTACCCAAACACTAGGGAGGGCTGAGATTTTATTCTATATGTGCAAGGTGGCCTGCCACAGTTCATGGATGCTAGCAGAAGACACAAGACTCCTACGTCAGAGACAAAGGACTTTATTACTCGCAGCAACAGCAGTCACATTCATATCAACATTTCCTTGTAGCTCCATGACTCCAATTCCATAGGGGGTCACCAAGAAGACCATGTGACACCTACACACGCAGTGAGTAGCCTTACTGGAGAGGAACTCTGACCTGGGGAAACACAAGTCTACCAGCTATGAGCACACCTGCCCTTTGTTTCTGAGGGCAGCACTATCTCTACCATCCAAGACTGTTCACTACATCCTTGAAAAGACAATCCAGAACAAAAAGGCAGTGAGTGCCTCTCTTTGTTAGATATGATAAAATCCATGGGATACATGGAGAACTGTCTCCCAGCAGTAGGTACTGTATTTACTTACCCTCATTTTGTACATGAAGAAACAATAACTTAAAAAGCATTAAGTAACGTATTCAAGGTTAAACAGCTAGTATCCCAAGTCTATATGACACCTAAGCCTATGCTGATGATACCTTCTTTAACAGCCAATGGACAGTGCAACAGGAAGAGAGAAGTTATTTGTCAGTCAGTTATTCAGATGTGAAATCTGTCCCTACAGAAAGCAATTAGATAGATATAATTTATAATAGGCCATTTTTTCCCATGTTTTTTTCCAAGGACCCTATAAGAAGAGTACCATATGAACAGGGGTCCACAAACTTTTCCTATGAAGGGCCATATAGTAGAGATTTTCAGCTTTATGGGCCAGATGTACTCTGTTTCAACTACTCAGCTTTGTGGTGGTAGTACAGAGGGAGTCACAGGTAATAGGTACCTAACAGGCATAGCTGTGTGCCAATAAAACTGTACTTACAAAATAGTTTGCCAGTCCCTGTGCTCAGATAAACTAGTGGGATACAAAAAAAATACATAATTTTACACACAAACCAACAATGATTTAATTGGAAAGTCAAGGTAAATATGTAATAAGCAAGCAAACCAGAAGATACATGAAACTAAAGTGTGCCTAGGTTTAACTTCAGATCACTGTTAAGTCAGCTTGGATAAATGGTACGTCAAGAACTAAGGTAAAATATTCACAGACTACAAGTAGAATGGAGTCTCTCTGTGATAACTGTGGTCATGCCAAGACTCTAAGAAGTAAATTATGTGACTTCCAAAGGCTTTTTTTCTAGCCTTAGATGCTCAATTGTGGAGCAATTATTATCCAGAACAATCCTCTTTAATTTCCCATGTGATAAAATGAGTTAAAAACCTGTGTTAAAAAACATACAAGCCTATGCTATAAAAAAGGAAAAAAGAATTTATTCCAGCCAGGGATCATGCTAAGGATTTCACAAATATTGTCCAATGGCTAATAAAGAACACAATTTCTTAATTGTCAAACATGTGGCATTATAACTGAACATTCACATGGTTCAAAGGCTACTATTTGATCACAATGGTGTCCTTTCACCAAATCAACTAATGGGAAATTCTTGTCTTTATTTTTATACCATATACATACAATCAAAGTTTTGGTATACAAATGGCGACACACTCTTTTTCATATAAATCAATTTTTATGCCACATACAAGCTCCAATTAAAATGGAAAAACACTAATCAAAATGTCAGACAAGATAATCAGCTTTCTCAAGAAAAATTCCATTAGCTGCTAAAATTAAGAGAGATAAATCTGAACACTGTGCTTTCACTGACAAGACTGGAAAAAATTTCAAACTGACACATTTTTGAAGTCTAGTGCTTCTATGCAAATATACTTTAAGTTTTAACAAAAAGTAGAATTTAGAAATTCCAGGAGATATATTTCCATTAGAAATTTCAGGATAATTACTTTATAGAATTCTAATTCTATTTATACATTCCAAATTCGGTAAAAAAAATATGTATTTCTCTATTAACTGCCTTACAATGGTATCAACATTTCTTAATACCTTTTCTTCATGGATCAATGGAATGAAAAATAATTTGAAAGACCACTTCATTAAGCAGTAAAAAATGTAAAAAACACTAAAAAACATTTTAGCCATGTAGAGTCAGTTTTCATTTATGCTTTAAAACTTTCAATTATTAACATTTAAAAGTATTTCCTTGGCAATTAAATCACATCGTAAATATAAAAACTAGGAAGAAGTCCACTTTGTTAATAAATGAAACATTTGATGAACAATAAGACTATGCTGTTTTTGGAGACATTTATGTTTACATTCAGTTGAAAACTATTATAATTCATTATAATTACTTTAGAGTTAAATACTGTATTTTCAGACCATGAGATGCACCTAGGTTTTAGAGGAAGAAAATAGGAAAAAAATTTTGAAGCAAAAAATGTGGTAAAATATTTAGTAACATAAATAACATATTTCACTAATGTAAATGTAAACAGAACTCAACAGCAGCATTAACAACCATTATTCCTCCAAAATTTGAGGGCCAGGAGTGCATCTTATGGTCTGCAAAATACGGTAACACAATTTAAACTACAGGCTAATTTCCTCTATGGCCATGATTAATCACAATTACTTGTCAAGCTTTGTTTACACTTGCCTAGAAGTATCACTAGACTCGATGTTTTTTCAAAGACACTTCATGTCACTCCTTTGTATTCTACAGATGGTCTGCATCACTGTCCCTGGAGATGGATTCCACAGCCTTGAACAAAAAATCTGAATGTCTTGAGGATCTTTAGTATGGCAGACATAGCCTATGTACTTTTTAAAGAAGAAAAGTTGCCATGATGATAAGCTGCTGCCTCTTCTATTCTACCTCACAAAGCCTATGGACAAGTGATCACTTGTACTTATTGTAATTTGGCCTTTAAGAAAAACAGATCTATTTCCAAAATGAAATTAGTTTTACTTCTAGATTGCACTGGAAATAAAAGATTTCCAGCCTCATTTAAAGACAACTGTTGTGTGAAATTCTTAAAACATTGTTTCCCATGCATTACATTAAAATTAAATCAAAAGGTATAAATGTCCTGTTACAAAATAAATAAGTCCTGGGGATACAGTGTACAGCTTGGTAACTACAGTTAACAATACTGTCTTTTAAAGTTGCTAAGAGAGTAGATCTTAAAAGTTCTTATCATGAGGAAAAGAATTGTAACTGTGTGGTGAGGGGTGTTAACTAGACTTATTGTGATCGTTTTATAATATATTCAAATATCAAATCACTATGTTGTATACCTGAACCTAATATAATGTTATATTGTCAAATATACATATAAAATGAAGCACTTCCAAGCAAGCAGTGATTTTGAAAAGACATTTAGAATGTAGTAAAAAGTGCGGAATTTATGGATGGGATGGGCATACCTATTAAGACCATTTGTCATTATCTGGAAGTGGTTAGGACAGAAAGGCTGAGCTCTGGACACACGGTCTGTTGGGAAATCTGGGTTTCCTTGGGCACCAGGTTGCCTGACCAAGGACATTACCTTTCAGAGGCCACAGGCTGGCAGCAGTGAGGCTGCTTCCAGCCTAAATATGCGATGCCTCCCCTCTCACCCATCAAACCTCACATTACACAGAAAACAACTGTTGTTGTTCATTTCTGCTCTTGTGCAATGCTATACAACATTTGAGTCTCGCGGGTCTGCAGATGTCCATCTATGTATCAACATCGCATTGCAATGTGGGAGGTGAGGTGGGTGAACTCATGGACTCTGTCACCAGGCTGCCTAGGGTTCAGATTCTGCCTCTATGACTTATTGGGATGTAGGTACTGCGGGATTATAGCATGCCGACATCAAAGGACTGCTGCGAGAAACAAAGTAATGCATGTGAAGCATTCAGCATGGAGCCTTGGGGTAAGTACTCAATAATGCCTACATGTTGTTATGATCTATTACATACATCTTAGATCAGTACTTCCTAAAGAGGGTCCCAAGCTTAGTTTCAGGGGCAGTACTTTACCTCATGATCTATTAAAAACACACATACATTTAATAATAATAATAATAATAATAATAATAATTAATAATAATAATTAATAATACAAATAATGACCATGCTTATACAGTGCTTACTATAAAGACACTTCAGTTGTTTCCATGTCTTAGCCAGTGTAAATAATACTCCTATGAACACAGGCTGCATATATCTTTGCAAAAAATGTTTTCAAAATTTTCAGGCAGATACCCAGACAAGGGGTTGCTGGGTCATATAATAATTATTCTTAATTTTTTGAGGAGCCTCTATATTGTTTCCCACAGTGGCTATTCTAGTTTGTATTCCCACCAGCAGAGGATGAGGGTTCCTTTTTCTCCACAACCTCTTCAATATTTGTTATTACTTGTCTTGCTGATGACAAGCATTCTAACAGGTGTGAAGTAATATCTCCTTGTAATTATGATTTGCATTTCCCTAATAGCTAGTGAAGTTGAGCATCTTTTCATATATCTGTTGCCATCTGTGGTACATATATAAAATAGAATACTACTCAGTCATATGAAAAGATGAAATACTGCCATTCATGACAACATGGGTGAATCTTGAGATTATCATGGTAAGGAAAATTAAATCAGACAGAAAAAGTAAAAAACTGTATGATTTCATTATGTGGGATATAAAACTGAAAGCAACAAATGAATAATCAAGAAAAACAAATAACTCATAGGCACAGACAACAGTATGGTAGTTTCCAGAGGCAAGGGGGGTAGAAGATAGTAAAGGGTAAAGGGAGCTAAATACATGGTGACAGAAGACAATTTGACTTTGGGTGGTGGGCACACAGCATACAGATGATATATCACAGAAATGTGCACTCGAAACCTATATAATCTTATTAAACATGTCACCCCAATAAATTTAATTTTTAAAATGCTAATCCTAACCTGTTAAATTGACTTCATGACCCAAGACACATAGTTTGAAAAATACTGTATAAAAAAAATAGAAAACATTTAATAATAGAAAAGTTAATTAGGTCTATGTATCTCTTTTTACCATGCTATTATGCATTGTAAATTTACACACATACACACACACAAGTGGGATGGGGTTTTTTGGCATTCCTTTTTATAACAACAGGATTACAGAGTCAAATTTTCCTCATTCCTGATTCTATCAATGTCAAGTTCCACTTTCTTCTAAGGAATATTGCAATCAAGTGTGTTATCTCTGCAGGAGATGGTGGAGAGAATTTAGAGCTGCATCATTCAGTACAGTAGCCACTGGCTCTCGTGGCTATTTAAATTAATTAAAATTAAATAAAAAATGAAAAGTCAGTTCTTCAACTGCACTAGACATTTTCAAGTGCTTAATGGGCAGCCGCACATGGCTCTTGGCTGCCATGCTGGGCCAACTATAGAACATTTCCATCATTGCAGAAAGTGTATTGGAGAGCGCTGACCTAGAGAAAGGACATTTACAGATGCTAAAAACAAAACTGTTCATGTCTCATTTGGTAAAAGAGTTCCAAGCCCTATCTAGCAGAACTGGCTTGATTTTGAATACTGTATAGTTGAATTTAAAGGCTACTGCCAAAGATTCCATTGTTATCTCAAAATATCATTCTGACCAACCTGTCTAAAAATCTCTTTGCTTCAACTTTCCATTGCCACATGTTGTCTTTCAAAATCCAAGCATGCCAAGGAAATGATTATTGGATGATCACAATAACTTGTTAAAGTTCTACTAACTTAATTTGAAAGTGCTTAGAGCAATTTATCAAAAAACATAAAAATATGTGGAATCATCAGCTTCAAGAATAAAAGTTTACAGTTAAAATAAATAGGGACCCTTTTCTGTTATCATTAGGATAAAGAAAATATTACACACCTAGGCCTGTCCCTAACCTTTTCATAAACTTAGACTCAGATTGAACAATGTCTGGTCTTTGTATCACATTTTGAGAACTTGAGTACATATCTCATTTGAGCCGCGGAGAACCTAATCACCACTATCATGTGGATTCTGAGCGCTGTAGATCCTTCTTGTGAAGGGGAAGACTGAGGGGGAATATAGTATCTTGTCTCTGTCTGTCTTGCTTCTCTGGTTACTGAACTGATCACAAGTGGCCAGATTGTAGAGAAACCACGTAGCTAAGATATGGGCCAACTAGTTTTCCTTCTGTCATGATTCCAGGTGCCCTGCAAATCTGGCCACTGTACTGCAGTGCTGTGCCTAGGTCACGGGAGAAACAAAGCAGGAGGACAGACAAGAGTGTAAAAACCCCCCACAAAGATGTTGTAAGAACAACTGTGATAGTTCTACAACAACAATTTTTCAAGCTTTTTCATTTCATGGCACACATTAACTACTAAAATTCTGCAGCACACCAGAAATTATATTATGTTTTTTTGCCAATCAAAGAAAATAGGTATAGTTTTGATTCATTCACACCAGACAGCTATTGTGTTGGCTGTTGTCATTTTTTAATTTGACAATCTATGGGAAAAGAGGTCAGTGCCCTGTCTAAATAGTCAGGTACTGCATGTTTTAAAAATCCTTGCAGCACACTGGCTGAAAATGACTGGTCTACAACAAAGCCTAACATCAGGCCATCAGGCCACTAGGCATTATTATGTTCATGCCAAAAAAATTATGCCACAGAGCAAATCTTGTCTGCAAAGCAACCTGTGAAAGGCATTTGATGTGAAATATCTGAATTAACCAATTGTTATAAAGACACTTTAATGTTGATGTAAATAATTCAAACAGATTGGCTTTGGCTACTGGCAGATATAATAAATGTGCATTTTACAAGTATTTAATTTTTGTTCAGTGTCGTAACATCTGCCATCTAGTCATTATTGTTAGCAAAACTTACTCAGTTTTTTATTTCCATGTGCAGTTTTTTTAGTTCCAACTTGGGGAGCTTGCAAGACATCTATTAAATGTGTATAAGCAAAGGACACACCACTAAAATTCCTATGCTTGTATGCCTTGAAGATTACATTTCCAGCTCATTAAGAGATGACAGCTATAGTTAATCTTGGAAACATGATGTCTTTAGGGACACATAGAAGAAAAAAAAGTTTGGGATTTAATGCACAAAAGCTGAGACTCCAAGATTCTTTGACCTGCAAATATCACATATATGAGCCTAACAATTTTTCTTTGAAAATTTTAAGTAGGTCGACTTATTAACTGTTACCATGGAGTTTATACATCCACATTTGCCTAGCCTTTTGATGAACTTCAGCCCAGAATGGAATCACAGCCCTGCATTATTAAAAATCTGCCTTTGATTCAAGCAGAGAAATGAAGAGCACAAACTAACATTACCCTTTAGGTTTGTTATTGTAATAGGCCCAATAACTTGTTTTTGAAGCATTTATAGTAATTTATTATCAACTGAGTAATAAGCAGCTATATAAACAGTTAGGAAACTCTTTAAGCATTAACATGGAAAATTCTCCAAAATATATTTAAAGTGAAAAATGAGGTGCAAGATAGATCCAAGAACTTTAAAAAGCAAAGCAAAACATATTATTTGATATATTTGGTTCCCGAACAGGACTGTATGTCAGAATGGGTTCACTCAACAAGGGGGGCTTCCATCCCAACTGGGCTATGTTCTCATATTCATAGTCACAATCTTGGCTCAGCTGTGAAAGAAGATCTGGACAGAATAAACCTGACCAAAAAAACCAGTGAAGCGTTTGGCGATATAATAAAGTGCAGTGGAGGTAGGGGTGGACGGACGAGAGGGGGTGAGTAGAGAAAAGGAATATGAATTAAAAGTGGGGAAACCCTCTCATCCTCTACTGATTTATTTGAGGAGAAAAACCACTAAACAAGGGCTCTCTCCATAATACAAGCTAATCACTTTTTTTAATTATTGCAACGGATGCCCCAAAACAGCCGTGGTAACCCCCCACCGCCGTTTCCCCAGAGAAACCGAAAATCCCGTTTCTTTCCCAGTGCGCGCCCAAGGAGGGGGGTGGGGGGAGCAAGACTGTGCATTTAGAGTGGAGGGCGGTGGACAGGGCAAGGCAAGTTGGTACCTTCTTCCCGAGATCCCTGCTCCTTGAGCCAGCCTGACTTGGGTAACGGTAAAGTGAACCGTGAATGGCAGTGAGGCTGGGAGGCCAAACTTGGGGTCGCTTCTGACCAGAGTCCACGCGACAACAAAAGGCCTGGGTATCTGGCTGGGGCGGCGGGTGAGGGCACCTGTCAAAGGACAAGACTGGAGCAGCAGCCGGTGGGCGGCGCAGGGGATCGGCTGCCGCCAATGCGGCGTCGCCCGCCCGGCGCTGAGTCCGAGGTGGAGCGTCCACAGGGACTCTGGGACGCCGCCCGGTACATGCGCCTGGCTCCGGGCGTTTGCTCACAGGGGCTCGGGTGGGAGGCCCAGCACCCGGGGCTCTATGGGGAGGAAGCAGGAACTCGGCAGGGCCCCGCTGCCCGGAGGACCCCGGTGTCCGAACCCAGCTGCCGCGCCCTCAGCCCCCGGTCTCCGTCTCCGGGCTGGGCGCGGAGCTGGGCCCGACGCCCCCTGGCTGCCCGGCGGGCAGGGGCAGAGAACAGGACGCCGCGAGCATTGCGCCTACCTGTTCCGGTGTGGCAGCGCCGCAGTCGCCTCGCGGGGCCCTGACCTGCGGTGGTGGCGGCTGCAGTCTTGGCGCGCAGGGCGCTTCTTTCAGGAAGGGGTGGGATTTGCCCGCCTGCCAAACCGCGGCCCGCCCCCGACTTATTCTGGGGTCCCTGCTGCGAGGCCTCCAGGAGAGAGCTGAGCCCTCCGGGCCTCAGCTTCTACCATCCCTTAGGGTCCCTAATAGTTACCGGGGCTGGATCCCAGTGCCGACAATCGAACCGCTTCTTTCTAAAGCCTTTATGGACGCGTTTGCCTGGCGCACCTCATCCAACAAAAGAAAGGACGGAATTGAGGGATTCTCCTCCTGGTGGTTATTTATTCCCGAATAGTGGTAACCTTCTGACTGGTTCACTCTGTCCACACACCTAGGGGTTTTGCACACAGCAGCTAAGATTAATTTTTATGCCCACCGGCAGATGTAGCTCTCTGTCACTCAGCACTCTCCCGCGATTTTCTCTCACCGTAAAGAACAAACACAGGGCCAACTTATGACCCTGGCAATAAAGAGCAGACTCCAAGCCTACTACCTCCAATCCCCCCACTCCCCCTCCCCGTAATAGCTTGCTGTCTTCCTCCCAGAGACTCCTCCGGATCTGTTTCAAAACTGTATTCATCACCATTTTAATAGCTTCCCCACCCAAGACCCCCACCTACCAGTGGCACCATGTCAATGATCTCCAGCAGCGTCTGGGTCAGTGCCATTTTTGTCACAGGCTCACCATTAACTCCTATTTCAAACGTAGCCTTAGGGGGCTCCCACACACCATAGGTCATCCTTTATCAAATTGCCTTAGTCAGACTGACCTCCGTTCTTTTGGGGGCCTCTGTACCACACCTGTCTCATTAATATGTTGCCTCTCGAAGCAGACGATTCAAATTCTCCATTAGAGAACTCTTCCCTTCCCTCACACTCCTGTGATTATTATCTACCTTGTTACTGTTTTCTCCTGGCTTCTACACTGAGCTTCTTGAGGCCAGATACTGGCTTCTCGTGTTTTCCTTACCTTAACAAATGGGACTGTTATCCATTCAGTTCAAATAGCAAGAAGAGAAACTTAATTCTAATCCAGAATCCCCTGAAAGTATGTGCTAACTTTTGTGGAGGTTAGCCTATGTGTATTTTTCAGAGTGTAACTATAGCTTTCACCAGACTCTCAAAGTGATCTGTGAATTTCTCAAAATTAAGACTTGCTTGAAGCCTATCTGTGAATGAACCCCAGCTCTGACGTGACACCCCTCCCACCCCCACCACTCCCTTTCCTCTGCATCAATTTCTCTGTGCTGAATGAAGAAACCCTCCACCCAGACCTTCCAATTCACTCTGTTAAAACTTCTGAATCCATTCAAATAGTTCTGGTTTGTCTCAACTGCCTGCACATCAGAATCACTGGAGTGGAGGGAGGGGTGCTTTAAAACAATGCAAGTGCCTGGGTCCACCTCAGGCTCCCCAGTCAGAACCTGGAGTGGGGTGGAGGGCGGCCAGGAGGAGTGGTGGGGCCAGTACACGGGTATTTTTACAAATAGCCACAGGTCATTCTGACATGCAGGTGCCTAAAGCACTGCCTTTCATGGGAATAGGATCCCTGATTGGTAAAATGTCGGTACTTTCCCCACTATGGAAGGACTGAAAGTCCTTGCACTATTTTAGTTTATTTGAACATTTTCATTTTCACTTAGAGCCAGGCTCACTTTTGCTTAAGAAACCAACTTGAATTTGTGAGGATAGCAAGCCCAGTGCCATTTGTCAGTAGCACTAAATTACTGCCACTTTCATCTCCAAAATGTTATCTTAATAAACCCAAAGAGTGAAATAAATTACATTCCTGACAGTAATATTGACAGCTGAAATATTATGTTAAAATGTTGGCCTGAAGGAGAGTTGGTTGCTATACGCAGACTCTGTTAATGTCATGAGAATTTTAGTGAAGCTTCAAGAGAACTGAAGACAAAACATAAATTTAACTGTGCTTTTTTATCTTTGTTTTGTTGGTCTTGATATCCCACCCACTAAAATTTGTCCACTGTATATTCAATATGACCTTAGATATTTTAAATCATGTATAGGTATAAAATTAAAATACTATTGCAGCACTAGATGTCTTTTTAAAAAGTGTGTATAAAGATTCATCCTGTATTCTTAAATTATCTGTTGACAGTATTCCAAAATGCTTCAGAATGTGAGGAAAGGGCCAGCTACAGAACTAACAGCGTTTAGGGCCTGAAGATGGAGGCCAGCCACAACTACCTGGGGTAGGATGGAGAACGATACGCAGGGACAGAACCATGCCACAGGACCCCAGTGAGGCACCGTGATTCTGACACCATGTTGCTCTACCAACTCTGCTGACCCAACTCTGGTGAATAGCACAGGCACTCATCCATCTGAGGAGGGGGGGTGACAGTGTTTTTGATGTAAGTGAACTATCTAACTGAAACAACTACAGACCATTTAGAATTACAAGGAAATTGTATGTACCCACTCATTTCCTTTCTTTTGGGCAGCCAATTTGCTGTTGTTGATGATTCAAATCCCTTTCTTACTCAATTGGAAAACCAGACTTGAGAAGCACAACTCGTAAATGAGACTCCCAGGATTCTGGGAGTCCCTACCGCTGCTCAAAATGCAACGACTGTAGTTATAATAAAATTCTCTGTAAAGCAGTTATTGCCAACCCTTCTGTAACCACTGATAATTCAAGTCTTCTCTGATAAAAAACAAAGTTCATTGAAATTACATTTGATCTTGACCAACATCTACCTATTAAAGAAAACCTTGTAGAGGTAATTTGAAAGAGAATATATTTGGTTACAGGATGTCCAATGGGAGCTATTATTTAGTTTTTATTTTATTGGAGGCTCCACATGATAGTTGTCCATCACTCTTATAAGATGTAGGTCTTATAAAGTAGTGTTCCCTTAACCACTCACTTACCTTGAAGGTATAAGAGGTTTGAAGTGAAGGCTGAGGAGACTACTGTGGATTAGAGAATGATTTCTATAGCAGAGCTATAGGTGTTCTAAGAGGCCCCTCCTTTGTATCCTTCCCGTGCCCTCCATCCGTGGTGGGGGGTGGCAGAGGGCGAAGAGGGCTTTACTCTCACCTTAAGTCTGATGAGAGGCACTTTGGACAGACCTCTCAGAGAGATCAGGATGTGTCCCCCACAGTTTGGGGAACACCGTGGACTGGTGTCTACCTCATGCCTGAGAAATCTAAGGGTCCAGAGTTGATGAAAGTGGCCTGAACACAGGGTAGGAACTATGATGAGGAAGCAATTTACTCCCACAGAAGACAAGCCTAAGAGAATGAGACAGACAGTGTGGGCTTGACTTTGATCCTACCGAAGAGGACTGGTTGGAAAGTAAAGACACCTCAGCACAAAGAAACCAGAGGTTGGCCTTCAGAAGCCCAGGCCCCAGGGTGGGGTGGAGGAGAATCTAAGGCAACCAGTTAGAGGCTAAATGAACTTGCTTGCCTGAGCCAAGGAAATGGGTAGTGAGACACTCCCCAGCAGTGGTTCTGACAAACCCATAAAAATGCCCGTGAGAGAAAGTGTCAACTGGAAAATCTGTCATGGCCAGAAGAAGCTGTGCCAGCTAGAGCTGCCCAGGGCCTTTTTGCCTCCTCTTCCCCACTTTAATCCTGGAGGATTTGGGTGGCCTAGTGAGTGTGGTAGAAGGGGAGGAGATTCAGGCTGGGAGAAATACGGAGGAAGCCTGCCATTACTTCCCTTTGCCACTGAACTATGGAGTTTTTATTGTTATGCTGCTCCTCACATATTAATTACTGATGTAAGAAAGTAACCAGCAGCCTTTTTATTATTTAAGAGTGACCCAAATAAGTTATGGGGCCTATGCATTAATTCATCCAAGGGGCAGGAAAACAACTAGCCCCACTGAGTAGGTTTGAACAGACCTGACAGGAGAGAATAAATCTGTGTTCTGATTATACCATGAGTCTCACTGGGTCAATATTTCAGCTATACATTCAAATATAATGCATTCTATATTATATCTTACAACTTCTGAGAGTGTCTCATTCTGTCTTCTTACTTGATTTACAAGTAAGTAATATGTATCAAGAAACATTGTTCATGTATATATAAACTATAACTTAAGCTTTCTAGTAAGAAAGTTGGAAGTAAGTGTTCTGGATTGAAAGATCCAAATGGATCCTGTAATGAAGATGATAATATCCCAACTGCCATCGATAAAATAGGAATCTTACAGATGATGTAACTGGAGAACAGAAAACAACTTTATAGGGTGTTTGAGAGCATTAACTATGATAATATTTGGAGTGCTTATCACAGAGCCTGATATTTACAAATAGTAAACAATTACTATTAATATGAAAAAATAAAAAGAAAATAAAAGATCCAAATGAAACTAAATGTTGGCTTAAACTTATATTAAATAGCTGCCACAGTTTCCTCATCTCTACAGGGTAGGATTAGAGAAAAGGTCTTTTTCAGTTAGAAAATTCTGTTTTGAAAAGGCAACAGCCACAGATAGCATGTTCCAATTAAAGACCTATTAATCCTTCTAAGGATGTTCCACCTGGCCAGCAGCCTTCAGACCAGCACATCTGGTGCTACAGTACTACAGTGTGTTGGAGTGATGAGGGAGAAACTCGTATTTCCGAAATGTGGACTGACAAGTACAGGGGTGCCTTCCTTTGAAGGTCAATGTGGCTGAGGTTGATACAAGCACCTTGGTGACGGTTTCCATATTATGCAGTGGCAGTTGTGATCTGGGCATCCCCAAGCACTTCCCGGTATTCTCTTGAGTATTAGGTGTGATCAGTGCTCTCTCCTCCTCCAGTGGGAGAGCAGATTTGCAAAGAGGTCTGTGACTGGTGCTCAGAGGAAGAACCTCAGGTAAACACCAGATTCTGTTTTCTGAAATTCACTGGAAACTGAGTTTTCCTGTTTGAAATATGACACTCACTTGTTTCATGAGAGGCAGCCAAAAGAGTGTGAACAATTTTGATTTCAATTCCCTCTCTTAGGACCTTTCGCCAACATGCATTAAGTTTATGGAAGGTATCTATTATTTATATGATAAAAACATACCTTCTAAATCAGGGGGCTAAAGATGAATCATTTTATGGTATCATATTCTTTTTGTCTTAAGGGATGATTTTTGAGGAATTTACATCATTCTTATTCAGTCTATTAAAGTTCTAGCTAAAAGATGTTGCTTCAACCCTATAGTTTTGTTACCTACTCTGTTGTCTGCCCTATCAGCAGCCCCAGCCTCTACCAGAGACCTTGCTAAATATTTTAAACATCACCCCTAGACAGAAGCTCAATTTCTGTCCACCAAAAAATCTTTTATAATTTATATCCAGTTTATACTCACTCCCACTCTCTCTTTCTCTCTCCTTCTCCTCCAACCCCACTCTTACAAAGTTAAGGTCTTCATTTTATTTTCTAAGTCTCCTAACTCTACCAGTTGTTATTCTTCCTGCTATCCTCTCCTAAGACTCTCAAGAGGCGCTTCTCATTAGCCTATAAACATGGGCATTTTTCCTCCATCTTAAAAATACCTATCATAGGTCCTGCTTTCTCAGGCAGGCTCCTATTTCACTACTTCCCTTTCCTTTCATGAGAAATTTCTCAAAAACATACTTTTCACTTGCTACCTTCTCTTTATCCTGTTCTTTGATTTACTCTCAGCAATCTGGATTCCACACCTACGCTGTGGACTATGCTCCCTTGGAGATGCACAGAAATGACCCTTCAGGCAACTGAGTTCCACTGATTGCTGAATGGACTCCTACCCCACCTCCCTGGCCTCCTTGAAACTTGATGACCCTTCGCTTCTTGGGGTGCCATCATTAGCTCCTGAATTTCCTTCTTCCTCCCTGAGTACTTCCTCATGTATTTCTTCACAGGAATGCCCCGTACAGGGATGTGGTCCTGTATATCTTGCTCTTGGTCCCCTCTCTTCTAACACTGGCCTCTCCTTCTGTGTAATGTTACTCTTTTCAGACAACTCCTCAGACCACTCATCCATCATGAGTCTCTATTTCATGAGCCAGCCAGTACCCTCAACTCAAAACTAAATTCCAGGAACATCTTATTTGTATCATAGATCAGCCTGAAAACTTGGATTAGCAACAACTTCTCTCTTAGAGTAATCTCATCTTCACTCAGTTACTATGTTCTATTTCTTCCTCCTACTTTTACAGTGTCTTAGGAATTCATCTCTTTTTTATTTCTACTGCTTTAGAGCAAGTCTTCATCACCTCCAACAAGCTCGATTATCTTACTTTTTTTCTCTGCCTCCACTCTCTCCCCTATTCCAATTCTCTTTCTCACTGTCCCCCAGTATCTTTTAAAGTGATTTTCTTTCCTTTTTTTAATTTTGTAACTTTTCCTTAGATATACAGTCATATATGCACAATTAAAATATGAATAAAAAAATACCTGGCTGGTGTGACTCAGTGGACTGAACACCAGCCTGAGAAATGAAAGGTCATTGGTTTGATTCCTCATCAGGGCACATGCCTGGGTTGTGGTCTAGGTCCCTAGTGGGAGGCATGCAAGAGGCAATCAATCAATGTTTCTCTCACACATTGATGTTTCTCTCCTCTTTTTTTCTCTCTCTTCCTCCTCTCTAAAAATAAATAAATAAAATCTTGTTTAAAAGTGAAAAAATTCAAATATGTATAAATAAAATTTAGTCTCCCACTGTCTCTAGCCCCTTCATTCCTACGTCACAATGTTAACAGCCTGGTATATATCCTTTGGATTTTTTTTCATGCTGAAACAAACATATATTCACATTTTTTTACTTCCAGTCAAGATGGAGGCACAGGTAGACATGCTTTGCCTCCTTGTATGACCACAAAAAGAATTACAACTAAGTCTCAAAAAAATAACACTCAAAACTGTCAGAAAATCAAACTCCATGGAAGTCCTACAACAAAGGATTTATAGAAGCCATATTAATCTAGATGGGTAGGAGGAGCAGAGATGCGGAGATGGGTGAAAAGGCCAGGAGATACAGTGTGGCACAGAGAGGTGGCAGCAGCAGCGGAACAGGCACAGGCAGTCCCACATTCACGTGAAGTGGCTAAAAATTGGGAGGGATACCTTGGGAGTGAGCAATCCCAGCCCCAGGCCAGACTATACAGCCCAGAATTCCAGCACCATGAAGATAAGTCCCCATAACTTCTGGCTGTAAAAATCAGTGGGGGTTGAGGCGGTGGAGGAAACTGTCAGATTTTCAGGAAACTCTGCTTAAAGGGCTTGTACAATCTTAAAATGTACTCAAACCCACCCACTCTGGGATTCAATGCCAGGGCAGCAACTGGAAGGGTGCCAGTCACATAGCGGGAATGGGTAAAGTGTCTGGAAATGGGGTGAGCACGGGGCAAACCTCCAAAAGTCAGGCAGCAGCACAATATTCTCTCTGAATCCTCCCCTGACACAGAGCCACAAGGTGAAGTAGGTTTCCCCACCCTGGTGATTACCTAAGGCTCCATCCCACACAATTTACTGGTGCCTTGCTACATAGGCCATGCTACTAAGACAGGGAGCCAAGCAGCTCTACCTAATACACAGAAACAAACACAGGGAAACTGCCAAACTGAGGAAACAAGGAAATATGGCCCAAGTGAAAGCACGGAACAAAACCCCAGAAAAAGAACTAAATGAAACAGAGATAATAGCCAACCTATTAGATACAGAGTTCAAAATACTGATGATCAGGATACTCAAATAACTCATTGAGTATGGCAACAACATAAAAGAAGAAATAAAGGTCACACTAACTGAAATAAAGGAAAATCTATAGGGAACCAATAGTGAAGGGAAGGAAGTGGGATTCAAATCAATGATTTGGAACATAAGGAAGAGATAAACATTCAACCAGAACACAAAGAAGAAATAAGAATTAAAAACAAACAAACAAACAAACAAACAAACAAAAAGAAGGTAGTATAAAGAAGACTCTGGGACAATTTTAAGAGGTCTAACATTTGCATTACAGGGGTGCCATAAGGAAAAGAGGAAGAGCAAGAAATTGAAAACTTATTTGAAAAAATAATGAATGAAAACTTCCTTAATTTGGCAAAGAAAATAGACATACAAGTTCAGGAAGCACAGAGAGTCCCAAACAAGTTAGATCCAAAAAGGACCACCGCAAGACACATCATAAGTAAAATGCCAAGGGTTAAAGATAAATAGAGAATCTTAAAAGCAGCAAAAGCAGAGAGTTACCTACAAAAAGTATCCATAAGACTATCCATAAGAAACATTGCAGGCTACCAGGGACTGGCAAGAAGTATTCAAAGTGATGAAAAGCAATAACCTACAACCTAGAGTACTCTCTCCAGCAAGCTATTATTTAGAATTGAAGGGCAGATAAAGTGCTTCCTAGACAAGGTAAAGCTAAAAGAGTTCATTATCACAAAAAGCCATTATTACATGAAACGTTAAAGGGACTTATTTAAGAAAAAGAAGATCAAAACTATGAACATTAGAATGGCAACAAATTTACAACTATCAACAACTGAATCTAAAAAAAATAGCACACAATCAGAACAGGAACAGAATCATAGATACAGAAATCATTTGCAGGGTTATCAGCTGGGAGCGGAAAGGGGAAGAATAGGGGAAAAGGTGCAGGGATTAAGAAGCATAATTAATAAATACAGAATAGACAGTATAGAAGTGGAGAGGCAAGAGAACATAAATGTATGACCCATGGACATGAACTAAGGGGGGTGGGGATTGCTGCAGGGAAGGAGGGTGCCAGGTGGAGGGGGCAATGTGTGAAAAATGGGGACAACTGTAATAACATAATCAATAAAATATACTTAAAACATATGTTCACATTTTAAACATAAAAATGGGGTCATAATACATATATTACTTTAGAACTGTCTCATCTCACTTAAAAGTATATCATGGACATCTTTCCAAGTCAATAGATATAAAGCTAACTCATTTTTTAAAAAACTCGCAGCTTTATTGCAATAAATTAAGTACCATAGAATTTACCCATTTAAAGTGTACAATTCAATGAGTATACTCACCGAGTCATGCAACCACCACCACAATCAATTTAGAACATTTTCACTACCTCAGAAAGAAATCTCATACCCATTACCAGTCAATCCCATTTTCTCCAACACCTTCCCTGACCCCTTACAAACACTAATCTACTTTTTGTCTCTATGGATTTGTCCATTTTGGATATTTAGTATAAATATCATATAATACATGGTCTTTTGTGTTTGGATTCTTTCACTTAGCATGTTTTCAATACTTAAACATGTTGTAGCAGGTATCAATATGTAGTCCTTTTTGTCCTGGCTGGTGTGGCTCAGTGGATTGAGTGCCAGCTTGCAAACCCAAGGGTTGCCAGTTGGATTCCCAGTCAGGGCACATGCCAGGGTTTCAGACCAGGTCCCCAGTGGGGGCATGTAAGAGGCAACCACACATTGATGTTTCTCTCCCTCTCTTTCTCCCTCCCTTCCCTTCTGTCTAAAAATAAATAAATAAATATTTTAAAAAATACTTAACCCTTTTTTGGCTAAATAATATTCCATTGAATGGATGTATCACATTTTATTTACTCATTAATCTGTTGATAGGCATTTGGATTGTTTTCATCTCTTGGCTATTATGAATAATGCTGCTATAAACATTTGTGTACAAGTTTTTGTGTGGATATATATTTTTAAATTTCTTTTGGATGCACAAGTAGGAGTGAAATTTTGGGGTCATGGTAACCCTATATTTAACCTTTTGAGAAACTGCCAGACTGTTTTCCAAAGTGACTGGACTGTTTTACATTACCACCAGCAGCATGTAAAGGTTTCAATTTCTCTACATCTTTGGCAATGCTGTTAGTGTCTAATTTTTTAAGTGCTTTTAAAATTATAGCCATCCTAGTGAGTGAAGTGTTATCTCATGGTTTTGATGTGTATTTCCCTGATGGCTAATGATCTTCACCATCTTTTCATGTGCTTATTGGCTATTTGTATATTTTCTTTAAAGAAATGCCTATTCAGCTCCTTTGCCCATTTTTAAATTGGGTCATATGTCTTTTAACTTTTGAATTGTAAAGTTCTTTATGTCTTCTAGATATAAGTCCCTTAGAAGATATATCATTTGAAGATATTTTCTCCCATTCCATTGGTTATCTTTTCACTTTCATGATCATATCTTTTGAAGCACAGAAGTTTTACATTTTAAGCCCAAATCATCTATTTTTTCTTTTGTTGCTCATGCTTTTGGTGTCACATAAAAGACTTTGCCTAACCAAGCCCACAAAGTTTTACTCCTACACTTTCTTCCAAGAGTTTTATAGTTTCAGCTCTTA
Source organism: Phyllostomus hastatus (assembly GCF_019186645.2). NCBI lineage: Eukaryota > Metazoa > Chordata > Mammalia > Chiroptera > Phyllostomidae > Phyllostomus > Phyllostomus hastatus. Next base: position 6,599,351 of record NW_025334028.1, read on the forward strand.
CATTTAGGTCTTTGATAGATTTTGAGATACTTTTTTGTGTATGATATAAGGTCCAACTTTATTCTTTTGCATGTAGATATCTAGTTTTCCCAGAATCATTTGTTGAAAAGATTATTCTTTCCCCTATTGAACTGTCTTGGCATTCTGGGTTAAAACTGGTGACTGTAACTGTGAAAATTCATTTATTGTATCGGGATACATAAATTCTAATCCACTGATATATCTTGATCTATCATGATTACTGTAGTAAGTTTTGAAATCAGGATATGTGAGCCCTCCAACTTTGTTCTTTTCCAGGATTGTTTTGGATATTCTGAGTCCCTTCTAATTCCATATCAAATTTTGATCAGCTTGTCAATTTCTGTAAAGAAACTAGCTGCTATTGTAATAGACATCACATTGAATCTATCGATCAATTTCAGGGATGATTGCTATAGTAATAATATTTGGACTTCCAATCCATGACCATGGGATGTTTTTCCACTTATTTTTTCAGTTATCAAAGTCTTCTTAAACTACTTTCAATGATGTTTTGTAGCTTTCAGATAGTAAATTTTGCATTTCTTCTGTTAAGTTTATCCCCAAGTATTTTATTGTGAAGCTATTGTAAATGAACTGTGTTTTTTTTTATTATTTTACTTCCCTTTCGTCTTTTTTCTTCCTAAACCACATGCTTCTGTGATCCAGGGGCAGTCTAGAAAATCCCATTACTGCCACCAAAATGTAAAGGAAAACACACTCCTCCTGTATGTCTCCTCTACTTTCATTACTCTACTACAATGCCAGATGTGTGGGTTTTGCACAATGAAGCAATTCTCTGACACCAGCTGGGTGTCCTACAATTTAACTTGATTCTGACAAGTTGATATACCTGGAGACAGTGTCAGATCCCACAGGTTAAGGGTATAATCTCTGCCACCGAGTCTCACTTCTGACGCTAATTCCAAGTCCAGATTGTTACCTGTGCTTTTGGCCAACCAATTGTAGATTGTACCTTCCAACAGTTTTCTTCTGAAATACAATTAACTTGCTAGAGTAGCTCACAGACACCTTAGGACAAGAATTTACTTACTAGATTATTGGTTTATCATAAAAGGATGTAATTTAAGAATAGCCAGATAGAAGACATGCATAGAGCAGGTTACATGACAAGGGAGGAATGGAACTTCCATGCCCTCTCTGGGCACCTTTCTCTCCCAGCACCTCCATTTGATCACCAACCTGGAAGCTCCCTAAAACCTGTTCTTTTGAGTTTTTATGGAGGCTTCATTACATAAGCATGTTGATTATATCATCGGCCATTGGTGATTGATTCAACATCCAGCTCCTCTCTCCTCTCCAGAGGTCGGGGAGATAGAACTAAAAATTTCAACCCCTTCAGTCACTTGGCTGGGTGGGCTTTCCAAAAGTCTTCTCATTGACATAAGCTGACCTGTGGTTGAAAGAGGGGCTTGTTATGAAAAACAAAAGACACTTTTATCACTCTTATAACTTGGGAAGTTTTAATGATTTTTAGAACCTGTGTGCCAGGAACAGTGGCTAAAGATCAACTATACATTTCTTATCATAAATCACAACATCACTGCTAATGTATAGAAATACAATTGCCCTGGCCTGTGTGGCTCAACTGGTTGGAGCATCATCCAGTGCACCAAAAGGTTGCCGGTTTGATTCCTGGTCAGGACACTTACCTAGGTTGCAGGTTTGATCCCAGTTGGTCAGGAAGCAAACTGGTTCAATCCCGTGTCTGGGTGTGTACATGAGGCAACCAATTGGTGTTTCTCTCTCACAGCTCTCTCTCTCTCTCTCCTCCCCCCCTTCCTCTCTCTCTAAAGATCAATGGACATATGCTTAGGTAAGAATTAAAAATAAAAGAAGAAATACAATTAATTGTTGTATATCAATCTTGTTACCTGTAAACCTGCTGAACTTACTTATTAGTTCTAATGTTTGGGCTTTCTGTTTTTGTTTTTTGTGGCTCCTTAGGATTTTCTATATGTAAAATAATATTATCTGCAAATTGAGGTATTTTTACATCTTTTGTTCAAGTACAGTTGTCTCCATTTCCCCCCTACCATTTCCCCCCACCCCACTCACCTGCACCTCCCACGCTCAATCCTTCTCCCCTTCGGCTCTGTCCATAGGTCCTTTATACATGTTCCTTGATGACCTTTTCCCTGCTTTCCCTCATTATCTTCCTCCCTTATGGTTACTGTTAGTTTGTTCTTTACTTCAATGTCTCTACATTTTTTTTCAAATCTGTATGCCTTTTATTTCTTTCTCTTGAATAAATGCCCTAGCTAAAACCTTTGGTACAGTTGTAAATAGGAGTGGCAAGAGAAAATATTCTTTAAAAAATGTTTATTGGCCCTGGCTGGTGTAGCTCAGTGGATTGAGCACAGGCTGCCAACCAAAGCATCGCAGGTTCAATTCCCAGTCAGGGCACATGCCTGGGTTGCAGGCCATGGTCCCCAGCAACAACACACTGATGTTTCTCTCTCTCTCTCTCTCTTTCTTCCTCCTTTCCTTCTCTAAAAATAAATAAATAAAATCTTTAAAAAATGTTTATTGATTTTATTTTTTATTTTAAAATATATTTTATTGATTATGCTATTACAGTTGTTCCATTTTTCTCCCCTTTATTCCCATCTGCCCTGTACCCCACCTCCCACCATCATTCTCTCACCTTAGTTCACGATTATGGGTCGTACATTCAAGTTTTTTGGCTTCTCTATTTCCTATACTGTTAACCTCCCCATGTTTATTCTGTACCTACAATTTATACTACTTATTCCTCACGTCTTTTCCCCTATTCTCCCCACTCACCCTCCCCACTGATAACCCTCTGTATGATCTCTATTTCTGTAATTCTGTCCCTGTTCTAGTTGTTTGCTTAGTTTGTTTTGTTTTTTGCTTTTTTTTAGGTTTGCTTGTTGATAGTTGTGAGTTTCTTGTCATTTCACTGTACTTAATTTTTATCTTCTTCTTTTTCATAGATAAGTCCTTTTAACATTTCATGTAATAAAGGCTTGGTGATGATGAATTCCTTTAACTTGACCTTCTCTGGGAAGCACTTTATCTGCCCTTCCATTCTAAATGAGAGCTTTCCTGGATATCGCCATCTTGGATGTAGGTCCTTGTCTTTCATAACTTCAAATACCTCTTTCCAGCCCCTTCTTGCCTGCAAGATTTCTTTTGAGAAACCAGCTGATAACATTATGGGAGCCCCTTTGTAGGTAACTGTCTCCTTTCCTCTTGCTGCTGTTAAGATTCTCTCCTTATCTTTAATCTTGGGTAACTTAATTATGATGAGTCTTGGTGTGTTTCTTCTTGGATCCAACTTCTTTGGGACTCTGAGCATCCTGGACTTACTTGTATATCTATTTCCTTTGCCAGATTAGACAAGTTCCCCTTCATTATGTTTTTCAAATAAGTCTTCAATTTCTTGCTCTTCCTCTTCTTGTTCTAGCACCTCTATGATTCAGATGTTGGAATGTTTAAAGTTGTCCCAGAGGTTCCTAAGTCTCTCCTCATTTTTTTTTGAATTCTTGTTTCTTCATTCTGTTCCAGTTGAATGTTTATTTCTTCCTTCTGCTCCAAACCATTGATTTGAGTCCTGATTTTATTCCCTTTACTGTTGGTTCCCTGGATATTTTGCTTTATTTCACTTTGGGTAGCCCTCATTTGTTCCTTCATTTTGCGGCCGAGCTCAATCAGTTCTGTGAGCATCCTAATTACCAGTGTTTCGAACTGGGCATCTGATATGTTAGCTATCTCTTCATCAGTTAGTTGCATTTTTTCCAGAGCTTTGATCTGTTCTTTCATTTGGGCCACTTTTTTCTCTTGGCACACCTGTTACATATAACGGGCAGAGCCTTAGGTGTTCATCAGGGTGGGGCAACCCACATGGCTGCATTGTGATGCTGTGTGTGGGTGAGGGGTCCTAGAGAGAACAGTGCTGCTTGCTCCACTCTCTGTCAGTTTTCAGTCACTTCCTCCACTACCCACAATCAAATTGGGCCCCTCTGGTGCTGATTCCTGGTGGGTGGGTTTGTGTACATTCTAGGACACTGTGGGGCTCTCTAACAAACTCTCCTGTGAAGCTGGGAGTTTCTTCTGCCACCTCAACCTCCACAGTTTTTTTCAGTCAGAGGTTTTGAGGATTTATTTCTCCACTCTGGAACCTTGGATTGCATGGTCTGTCTCACTCCCCAGTTGTTCCTCCCAGTTTTCTGCACACAAATGTGGAATTGCCCAGTCAGCAAGCCACCACCTTGTTACATGTCCTCTCCACCCAGGCTACCTGTCTCCACTCCTCCTACTGGTCTGGATGAATATTTCTTCTTTAACTCCATGGTTGTCAGACTTCCATACCATTTGACTTTCTGGCAGTTCTAGTTATTTTTTGTTTTTAAATTTGTTGTTGTCCTTCTTTTGGTTGTTCAAGGAGGCAAAGTATATCTACCTATGCCCCTATCTTGGCCAGAAGTCAGTCAAACCTGTTTATTGATTTTTAAGATAGAGAGAAAGAAACATCAATGTGAAAGAGAAACATCAGCGGGTACCTCCCATATGTGATGCACCCAGGGATTGAAGCTGCAACCTAAACCTACAACCTAGGCATGTGTCCTGACTGGGAATCAAATTCCCCAAATTTGGTGTACAGGATGATGCTCTAATCAACTGGGCCACACTGGTCAGGGCAAGAGCAAACATTCTTATTTTGCTCTTGATCTTAGGGGGAAAAATTCATTCTTTCACCACTGAATATGATGTTTGCTGTGGTGTTTTTGTAAATGGCTTGATAACAGGTTGAGGAAGTTTCCTTCTGTTCCTAGTTTGTAGAGTGCTTTTGTCATGAAGGGGTATTGGATTTTGTCAAATCATTTTTCTCTGTGTATTGAAATGATAATCTCAGTTTTGTCCTTTATTTTGTATTATGATATATTAATTGATTTGGGGGCATATGTCAACCTTGCATTCATGGAATAAAACCCACTTGTCATGATGTATAATAATCCTTTGAATATGTTTCTGGATTCAGTTTGCTAATATTTTCTTGAAGATTTTTGTAGCTACATTCATAAGAGATATTGGTCTGTAGTTTTCTTCTGATGTCTTTGTCTGGTTTTGGTATCAAGGTGATACTGGCCTCAAAAATGAGTTGTCATTTTAACAGCTTATGAAATATTTAATAATTATGAAATATTGAAATATTTGTATTATCAATGTAAGAAACATCCAAACCTGTAGAGAATTTTATGAGTTTATTTGAGCCAAACTAAAGACAATTGCTGGGAAGCAAAATCTTAATGGATAGAGAAAATGCCCCAGAGAATGGCAGTTTTGCAGCTTATTTTATACATTAGAATAAAAGGAGGAGACATAAGGAAGGTTACATGAAATCCATTGGTGTAGGTTAAGAGAACATGAGAAAACAAAGTAGTAGATATCTCTGAGATTGGGTAAAAAAGTAAAACAGATTCAAGCCAAGATGGAGGTGTAGATAGAAACACTTTGCTTCCTTGTGCAACCAAAAAAAGAACAATAAATTTAAAAATAATAAACAACCATAACTGCCATAAAATCAACTGCATGGAAGTCTAACAACCAAGGAGTTAAAGAAGAAACATTCATCCAGACTGGTAGGTTGGGTGGAGATGGAAAACTGGGGTGGAGAGGCAAGGTGGCGGCTGGTGACCAGGAGTGGGTGAGGCAGTGGCTGGCCTACAGGATTTCCCAAATTCAAGTGCAGATAAGTTGGAAGGAACAACAGAAGAGTGAGATAAACCGTGCAACCCAGGTGTAGGGAAAATGGTCAGTCAGGCTCTTTCACACAGATATCTGGGTGACTGTGGCTTGGCAGTGTTCAAGTGGACTTGAGTGAGGGCCCACATGCATACAATGAAGCTGTTACATAACTGAAGGTCAGTATTGGCACCTTGCCAGCTTTGTGTGCACTTAGTATATAAGCTTAGTATATAATGCAAGCTTGTGGTGAGCCTGGATTGCCCCACCTTGGAATAAAGACATGTCAGATATCCCCATGGCTCTGTAAATTTTCGTCTACCTGCTTGAATCCTGTGTGAACCTGCCTGGCCTTGAACAGCTTTAGGACACCAGGGTTCCAGCACGGGGAAATAAAACTTAAAAAACTCTGACTGTAAAAACCTATGGGAGTTGCAACGTCAGGGAGAGAAACTCCCAGTCTTACAAAAGAGTCCACTGGAAAGGCCCACAGGATCCTAGAACACACACAAGCCCACCCATCTGGGAACCAGCACCTGAAATGGTACACTCTGCTTGTGGGAAGTGAGGGAAATGACAGAAAGTGGGGTGAGAGCCAAACAAGCTAGTAAGCAACATTGTTCCTTCTCTCACCCCTTCCCCATGAACAGTACTACAATACAGGGAAGTGGGTTACCTCACCCTGGTGAATACCTAAGGATCACTCCTTGAAACACAGCAGGTGTGCTGAGACAAAGAAATATGGCCCAAATGAAGGAACAGATCAAAGAATCCAGAAAAAGAACTAAGCAATGAGGAGATAGCCAACCTATCAGATGCAGAGCTCAAAAAACTGGTAATCAGGATGCTCACAGAACTGATTGAGTACAGATGCAATATAAAGGAAGAAATGAAGGCTATACAAGGAGAAACCAATGAAAATATACAGGGAACCAACAGTAAAGGGAATAAAATCAGGACTCAAATCAATGGTTTGGAGCAGAAGGAAGAAATAAACATTCAACTGGAACAGAATGAAGAAACAAGAATTCAAAAATGAGGAGAGGCTGAGAAACCTCTGGGACAATTTTAAATTCCAATATCTGAATCATAGAGGTGCTAGAACAAGAAGAGGAAGAGCAAGAAATTGAAGACTTATTTGAAAAACATAATGAAGGGGAACTTGTCTAATCTGGCAAAGGAAATAGATATACAAGTAAGTCCAGGATGCTCAGAGTCCCAAAGAAGTTGGATCCAAGAAGAAACACACCAAGACTCATCATAATTAAGTTACTCAAAATTAAAGATAAGGAGAGAATCTTAACAGCAGCAAGAGGAAAGGAGACAGTTACCTACAAAGGGGCTCCCATAATGTTATCAGCTGGTTTCTCAAAAGAAATCTTGCAGGCAAGAAGGGGCTGGAAAGAGGTATTTGAAGTTATGAAAGACAAGGACCTACATCCAAGATGGCGATATCCAGGAAAGCTCTCATTTAGAATGGAAGGGCAGATAAAGTGCTTCCCAGAGAAGGTCAAGTTAAAGGAATTCATCATCACCAAGCCTTTATTATGTGAAATGTTAAAAAGATGTGTCTAAGAAAAAGAAGATAAAAAACTATGAGCAGTAAAATGACCACAAATTCACAACTATCAACAACTGAACCTAAAAAAGAAAAACAAAAACTAAGCAAATAAGTGGAACAGGAACAGAATCACAGAAATGGAGATCACATGGAGGGTTATTCATGGGGAGTGGGAGAGCGAGAATGGAGGAAAAGGCACAGGGAATAAGAAGCATGAATAGTAGGCACAAAATAGACAGGGGGAAGTTAAGAATAGTTTAGGAAATGGAGAAGCCAAGGAACTTATATGTACAATCCATGGACATGAGCTAAGTAGGGAGGAGGAAATGCTGGATGGTGGGGAGGTGCAAGGCAGAGGGGCATAAAGGGGAGAAAAAAATGGGAATACTGTAATAATATAATCAATAAAATATACTTTGAAAAGGTAAAACAGAGACACACACACTTCTTTCACATTGGTAGGTACAAGATAGTTAATAATTACCATTTCCGGCATGGAGGTGGTTTGCAGGGAACAATGAGGAGCTCTGTACTTCAGAAGCAGTTCTGCCCTAAGGGGTCTAGAAAAAGGAAATTACTCTGACATTCCAAGGAAATGTTATATTAGATGCAAAAAGACAATAGATAGGCTCAGTTAAGGTAAAGATTGATTTTTGTTGAGGAAGCTACAGGCCTAGAAAGTGGCCACCCACCATGACCTCCCTTCAGTTAGAAAGTGCTATGTTCAGAACATCCTGTGTGGTTACTTTGGTGTCTGAGTTTGTAGGGCCTCCACGAAGGCCTCCCCTGAGCTTGTCAAGTTTAGTATGTGGTGTCTTTTTCTTTTACAGGATGTATCACAGTTTACTTAACTATAGCCCTATTGACAAGCTTTTAGTTTGTTTCCATTTTTACCACTGTTAACAATGTGTTAGACATAAATATTTATGTAGTTACGATTTTATTTCTGAAGGAAATTCTTAAATGTGAGATTTCTGACTCAAAAATTATAATATTTTAGTTTTTGTGGAAATTTCCAGATATAGTTTCAAAAAGATTATAACAATTTGAACCCGTGCCACTAATGGAGGAGAATATCAGTTTCTCTACACTCCACCAAGACTGAATGTTGCCAAAAAAGGAGAGTTGAGCTAAATTATGTTAAACAGTTTTACAATATTCCATAATTTGCCAGCACAACCTCCTCTGCCTCAATTGGCACCCCCACACACCCTTTGGGACTGTGGCAGCCCCCAGGCTGCTGAGGATTGAAGGGGGATGAGTAGAACCTACTGGTACTAAAAAGAAAGTGGGCCTCAGACACATACACCCAGAGTAGAGTGAGGCATAGTGAAAGAGAGGCCTCTGCTTTGTTCATCTTAGTAGCCCCGGGTCACCGCAGATACCCCAGTATCTTAGCACGGCTCCTGACACACAAGGCAGGCACTCAGTTTTGCTTACGGAGTTGTGAAAGCACTCAGAAAGCTGAGGCTGTCTCCTTCTAACAAAGTCCTATCTTATTTCCAGGCTATTCGTTTCCTTATCCAACATTTTTTCCAGCCATTTCTCGGTAAAGGCTGCTTCCACCTTTGTTTGAACCCCAGTGGCCTATGAAAGAAGATAAGCCGGCCAGCACAGGGTCTGATACATCATGGATTCCAAACTCAGCGAGAGCCCATTTCCTAGGACAAAGTTACCAACAAACCTTGGGTTGTTCATATCTAAAGAACAGGTCCCCAAGAGCCTGAGGTCTCAGACCACAGCCACCACCATGTGAGTCTATCAGATTTTGATATGCACCTCAGCATTGCATATGCACACAGTGATCTCCCTCACCTTTGCTTCTTTAAATGCACTAATTGAAAGGTAAACATCTCACATTGCCTAGTTATCTCAGCCCCCACCCTCTGCAGATCCTCTCACCACAGCTCCAGCCCTCCAATTTCCCAGCAAGCAGTCCTATCAAACCCACAGAGCCCTGAGCCTCAAAGAGGCAGGCTGACATGATCCTCTCCCTGGGGACGCTGGCTGGACCTCTCCTTGGCTGTTCTTTGTTAACTGTTTTTTTTGTCACTATAGATACAATATTTGAAAGTAGCAAAACCATCCTTGTTTTAAAGCATTCAGCGCTTTCATTGGCTCAGTCTGCTCTCCCCACCACTGAGTTAGTGAGGCTAAGTTTAAGTCTGGGACCCCACAAGCACAACTTTACAAGGGGTTATTTTGCATTATAAATAGACATGAGAGGCCCCTACATACCAGGTGAGGAGGGAGTCCCTGCCGTGTCCAAGTCAAGCCAATTCAGTTAAACTCCACCTAACAACTTGCCGCCAGGGAACGGAGTTAGTCCAAGATGGTCTTTGGGCCATCAACTGGTCATGTCACCTCGAGCCAGCTAAATTCTCTGGGTCTCAGCTGTAAAATTGAAGTCTTGGACCTTAGGAGATCTCCTAGCCTGTGTGGTCTGTGACTTTAGATGCAGAGTTACCTGTGCAGAATGGAGCTGAGGCAAGTCACCATGAGACAGGATCCTCTGTTCTTCCCCATTAATAGACTTACACAGAGGAAACCTGATTAGAAGTAACATAAAAAACAGCTTTGTTGGTTAATTAAGGCTTCTAACACTAACATTAAAGAGAGGGTGCATCATGGTTGCAGACAACCAGTCACCAATATTTTGACAGAGGGGTGGGGCTGGTTTGGATCTTTTTTAAGCTGCAATCAATGGGGTCATTCTGTGCTTTCTTCCCAACCATTGCATCCTGTGGATCTCCTCCCAAATCATCCTCATGGGAATGTACGAACAATTCTGTCCCCTCCCCACTCCCAAAGTTTTCAGACTAGAGCAATAAAACCAATGTCTTATTCTTAAGAGCAGCTCTATCCATATCCCTAGTGTACATATGTGCACATGTCTGCTTCATATTTAAACATATTCAATAATCAAGTCCCCCCATCTTATGAAAGAAATTCTTTCATTTGCCCCTGAAGACCTGCCACCACCCTAGACAGACAGACAAGAGTCACGTACTTCAGAAACAAAACACAAAGATTGCAAATCCTGTTACTAGGTCTACCTGTAAAACAGAGATTCAGGTGAATATTTGTAGAGAAGTCTCCCCTCACCACTGTGGGGCTGGAAAAGAGCAGGAGGGGGCAAGGGCAATTAAGATAGAAAGACTTTAAGTTTGAGAAATGTCAAGCTTCTTCCACAAGAAGCTTCATTTCTCATCAACATCCAGGAGGCCTCCAAATCTGTGCCCAGTATCTGAAGTCCATCAATTGACCATGATTGACATATGCTTATCCATCCTCGAGCCAGTGACACTTGCCTGTCCTATGACCTCATGTGGACAGCAGCCTTGGACCACCCAGAAGCACTACCTAGAGTTGAAAGTGGGTCTTTAGATACTCTGAGTGATGATGGAATGAAATGGCAGCTTGTGCCCCTGAGCAATGTGAGAAAAATTGGAACAGTTTAAAATCCCTCACTGAGCCTAAGGGTGGGGCACATGGTCCTTATTAAACACACACACACACACACACACACACACATGGTTCCCTAGTCTCCCAATGTGAGAAATGCACATTTCTCTTGCACAACTGTCATTCAACCTATCATCATTGACAACTGGCCTCCCTACATCTATCTTGTCTCCTGCAATCCACAGAGCAGACAGAGTAGTTATAATAAATATACTTTGCAGATCATTTCTCTCTTTAGTGGCTTCTCATTGCACTAAAAATAAAACCCAATCACCTTCCCATTGCCTACAAAACGCTTTGTGGTCTGGGGTTTGGACATCTCCCCAACCTTACCCAATCTCCATCCCCCTTGTTCACCTTGTTTCAGTGATATTGGCCTTTGGCACCCACCAGTCTAGAACAGGCCAAACTCTATCTTCCCTCAGGGCCTTTGCACTAACTGTTGTCACTGCTTGGAAAGTCCTTTCCTTGGTTGCTCATATTACTACTCTTTTTTCATTGGTCAGATCTCAGCCTAATTGTTTCCTGCCTCCTCTAAGACAGTTGCTATTGCCCTGCCTGGGTTGCTCTCTTAATTGGAGTGTTGTCCTGTACACCAAAAGGTTGTGGGTATGATTCCTGGTCAGGGCACATGCCAAAGTTGTGGGTCCCATCCCTGGTCAAGGAGCATACCCGAGGCAGCCAACCAATGTTTCTCACATCAATGTTTCTCTCTCTTTTCCTCTCTCTCTAAAATCAATAAATACATACTCAGGTGAGGATGAAAAAAAAATAAGCTTCTTTTATTCTTTCTCATCACCCTGTTAATTTCCTTCACAGCACTTACCACAATCTGTAATTATCTTGTTTATATATTTGTTGACTATTTTTGCTGGTTTCTTCCAATGTAATTCAAGCTCAGCAAGGTCAGGAGGCAATCTATCTTGTTTATAGTTAGTTATATCCAAATGTCCAGCTCACTACCTGGCACATATGAAATATTCAGTAAATATTTATTGACTAAAAGAATGATAATGAATAAAGGATGTGCCAAAATAACACATTTACATGTAATCATACACATATATTATAACTTCACTCACACAATGCTTACCTTGTGCCAGGTATTGTTCTAAGCACTTTAAATGTGTTAACACATTTAGTTCTCACATAACTCTGTGAAGTAGCTTTTATGATTATCCCAGGTTTACAGTGAAGGACACAGAGGCACAGAGTAGTTAATTAACACCCCTAAGGTCACACAGTGAGCTGGGTGGTGATGAGATTGAATCCCAGCAGTCTCCTTCTGCAGTCCATGCTCTTAACCATTATGTTATAAAATCTCTGAACAAGTAATAACATATTTAGCACATTTTTAATTTCCTGGTGTGGGAGACACTTTTAGCTGCCCACTCCATATCTATCTCTGCTTCCCCTCCACTTTTTCTTGCCAACAGAACCTCACTGTTTCCGGAAGGCAATTTAGTGAGCCCTCAGCACTAAGCCAATCTAGATCATTCTACTCCCATTTGCCATTTGCTCACATTCCCAGTCTTTTTTGCATATAAGGTTGGCATGTGACCTGGTTCTGCCCAATGAGAGACCAGAAAAAGTCAACTGGTGGACTTCCTGTTACAAAGGAGACTGGCAAGAGCTAAGAACTCACAGACACCACTTTTCTTCTTGTTCTGTATGTGGACCTGATCCTAGAGCTGCAACAGTCACGTTGGGACCATCAGAGAATGAGCATGAGGACAAACGACCAATATGCTCAGAATGATGGAGCTGCCAGAACAAATTTGGAATCACCAGCATCAGACATTCTTGTTATGTGATAGTTAAATATCTATAAACAATCTTTTTAAAAAATAATTTTATTTTAATTGTTTTTCAAGTACAATTTTCTATCTTTTACTCTCATCTCAGCCCACCCACCCAGCCCTCCCCACCTCCCTCCCATTTCCACCCACCCCTAGTTTTTGTCCATGTGTCCTTTATACTCGTTCCTGGAAACCCTTCCCCTTTCTCCCTGAAATTCCCTCCCTTCTCCCCTCTGAACGCTATCAGCCTATTCTCTATTTCAGTGTCTTTGGTTACATTTTGCTTGTTTCTTTGTTTTGTTGATTAGGTTCCTGTTAAAGCTGAGATCATACGGTATTTGTCTTTCACCGCTTGGCTTATTTCACTTAGCATAATGCTTTTCAATTCCATCCATGCTGTCGCAAAGGGTAGGAGTTCCTTCTTTCTTTCTGCTGCATAGAATTCCATTGTGTAAATGTACCATAGTTTTTTGATCCATTCATTTACTGATGAGTACCTAGGTTGCTTCCAACACTTGGCTATTGTAAATTGTGCTGCTATGAACATTGGGGTGCATAGGTTGTTTTGGATTGGTGTTTCAGGGTTCCTAGGATATAATCCTAGCAGTGGAATTGCTGGGTCAAAAGGCAGATCCATTTTTAGTTTTCTGAAGAAATTCCGTACTATTCTGTACCAGTCTGCAATTCCACTAACAGTGTACTAGGGTTCCTTTTTCTCCACGACCTCTCCAACTTGTTGTTTGTTGCTTTGTTTATAATGGCCATTCTGACTGGTGTGAAGTGGTATCTCATTGTGGTTTTTTTTTAAGATTTAATTTTTTAATTTATTTTTAGAGAGGGAAGGGAGGGAGAAAGAGAGAGAGAGAGAAACATCAATGTGTGGTTGCTGGGGGTCATGGCCTGCAAAACAGGCATGTACCCCGACTGGGAATCGAACCTGCGACACTTTGGTTCGCAGCCCGCGCTCAATCCACTGAGCTATGCCAGCCAGGGCTCATTGTGGTTTTAATTTGCATCTCTCTGATAGCTAGTGATATTGAGCATCATGTGTCTCTGGACCTTCTGTATGTCCTCCTTGGAGAAGTGTCTGTTCAAGTCCTTTGCCCATTTTTTAACTGGGTTGCTTGTCTTCTTAGAGTGGAGTCATGTAAGTTCTTTATATATTTTGGAGATTAAACCCTTGTCTGAGGTATCATTGGCAAATATGTTTTCCCATACATACAGTTGGTTCTCTTTTTATTTTAATATTGTTTTCTTTAGTTGCGCAGAAGCTTTTTATTTTGATGAGATCCCATTTGATTATTCTTTCCTTTATGTCCCTTGCTCTGGGGGACATATCAGTAAAAATGTTGCTGCGTGAAATACCTGAGATTTTCCTGCCTATGTTCTCCTTTAGGACTTTAATAGTGACGTGGCTTATATTTAAATCTTTTATCCACCTTGAATTTATTTTTGTGTATGGTGTCAATTGGTGCTCGACTTTCATTTTTTTGCAAGTAGCTGTCCAGTTCTCCCAACACCATTTGTTGAAGAGGTTACCCCATTTTATGTTGCTGCCCCCTTGTCAAATATTAATTGACCATAGAGACTGCGGTTCTTTCTGGGCTCTCTGTTCTGTTCCATTGGTCCATGTGCCTATTTTTATGCCAGTACGAGACTGTTTTGATTACAGTGGCTTTGTAATACAGTTTGGTATCAGGTATTGTGATCCCTCCTACTTTACTGTTCTTTCTCAAAATTGCAGCAGCTATTCGGGGTCATTTATGCTTCCACATAAATGTTTGAAGTGTTTGTCCTATGTCTGTGAAATAAGCCATTGGTACTTTAATAGGTATTGCACTGAATGTGTAAATTGCTTTTTTAGGTAGACATTTTGATGATGTTAATTCTTCTGATCCATGAACATGATATATGTTTCCATTTGTTTGTGCCTTCCTTGATTTCTTTCTTCAGTGTTGTGTAGTTTTCTGCATACAGGTCTTTTACCTCCTTGGTTAGATTTATTCCTAGGTATTTTATTTTTCTTTTTTCTATTTCAAATGGGATTTTTTTCTTGATTTCTGCTTCTGCTGTTTCATTATTGGTATACAAAAATGCCTTTGATTTCTGGATATTGACTTTGTATCCCGCTGTTTTGTCAAACTCGTTTATTAGGTCGAGCAGTTTTTTGGCAAAGTCTATAGGATTTTCTATGTACACTATCATGTCATCTGTAAACAATGACAGTTTTGCTTCCTCCGTTCCGATTTGCATGTCTTTTATTTCCTTTTCTTGTCTGATCACTGTGGCTAAACTTCCAATACTATATTGAATAGAAGTGGTGAAAGTGGACAGCCTTGTCTTGTTCCTGATCTTAGTGGGAAAGATTTTAGCTTTTGCCCATTGAGTATGATGTTGGCTGTAGGTCTCTCATATATGGCCTTTATTATGTTGAGGAATGCTCCCTCTATTCCCACTTTGCTGAGTGTTTTGATCATAAATGGGTGCTGTACCTTATCAAATGCTTTTTCTGCATCTATTGATATGATCATGTGATTTTTGTGTTTGCTTTTGTTTATGTGATGTATTACATTTACTGATTTGCTAATATTGAACCATCCTTGCATCCTTGGAATGAATCCCACTTGGTCATGGTGTATGATCTTTTTAATGTATTATTGGATGCGGTTTGCCAGTATTTTATTGAGGATTTTAGCGTCAATGTTCATCAGTGATATTGGCCTGAAGTTTTCTTTCTTTGTTGTGTCTTTATCTGGTTTTGGAATTAGGATAATATTGGCCTCATAAAAAGAGTTTGGGAGACTCCCATCTTTTTGGATTTTTTGGAATAATCTGTGAAGGATAGGGGTTAGCTCTTCCTTAAATGCTTTGTAGAATTCTCCTGTGAAACCATCCAGTCTCGGACTTTTGTGTGTCAGGAGTTTTTTGATTACTGATTCAATTTCATCTGCTGTTATTGGTGTGTTCAGGCTTTCTGCTTCTTCTTTATTGAGTTTCGGAAGATTATATTTTTCTAGAAATTTGTCCATTTCACCTAGGCGTTCAAATTTCTTGGCATGTAGTTCTTTGTAGTAATTTCTTACAATCCTTTGTATTTCTGTGGTGTCAGTTGTAATCTCTCCTCTTTCATTTCTGATTGTTTATTTGGATCCTTTCTCTTTTTTTACTGATGGGCTTAAAGACTTGTGGATTTTGTTTATCTTTTCAAAGAACCAGCTCCTGGATTCATTGATCCTTAGAATTGTTCTTTTAGTCTCTATGTCATTTAATTCTGCTCTGATCTTGGTTATTTCCTCCTTTTACTTGCTCTGGGCTGTCTTTGTTGTTGTTCCTCGAGTTCTTGTAGACGTAGGGTTAGGTTGTTTGTTTGAAATGTTTCTATCTTTTTTAGGTAGGTCTGTATCACTATGAACTTCCCTCTCAGGACTGCCTTCTCTGTGGCCCATAAGTTTTGGGTTGTTGTGAGTTCATTTTCATTTGTTTCCAGGAACTTTTTGATTTCTTCCCTAATTTCATTCTTTACCCATTCATTGTTTAATAGCATGTTATTCAATATCCATGAGTTTGAGTGTTTCAGGTTTTTCCCTTGGGGTTGGTTTCTGGTTTCAATCCCTTGTGGTCAGAGAAAATGGTTGGTATGATTTCAATTTTCTTGAATTTGTTGAGGCTTGCTTTGTGTCCTATCATGTGGTCTATCTTTGAAAATGTTCTATGTGCATTTGAAAAGTGTGTGTATTTAGCTTCTTTGGGTTGGAGGGCTCTCTATATATCAATTAAGCTCATTTCATCTAGAGCATTGTTCAATGCCACAATATCTTTGTTGATATTTTGTTTGGAAGATCTCTCCATTTTTTATAGTGGAGTGTTAAAATCCCCCTACTATAATTGTGTTGCTGTCAATATCTTTCTTGAAGTCCTCTAAGATTTTTTTTATGTATTTGGGTACTCCTATGTTGGGTACATATATATTTACAATGTTTATATCTTCTTCGTGGATTCTTACCTGGAGTATTATGTAGTGACCTTCTGGGTCTCTCTTTATGGCCCTTTTTTGGAAGTCTGTTTTGTCTGATATGAGTATTGCTACCCTGGCTTTTTTTTCCTGTTCGTTTGCTTGGGAAATTTGTTTCCAGCCCTTCACTTTCAGCCTGTGTAGGTCTTTTGTTCTGAGGTGGGTCTCGTGAAGGCAGCATGTGTGTGGTTCATGCTTTCTTATCCATTCAGCTACTCTATGTCTTTTGATTGGAGCATTTAATCCATTTACATTTAAGGTTATTATTGATAGGTACTTATTCATTGCCATTTCATACCTGTATTCCTCTCTCTCTCTCTCTCTCTCTCTCTTTTCCTTCCTTTCCTTAGTGTAGTCCCTTTAGCATCTCTTGCAGAGCTAGTTTGGTGAAGGTGTATTCTTTTAGACTTCTTTTGTCTGGAAAGCTCCTTATTTGGCCTTCTATCTTGATTGAGAGCCTTGCTGGGTAAAGTAGCCTTGGTTTCAGGCCTCTGGCTCTCATTAATTGGAATATTTCTTTCCATTCTCTTCTGGCTTGGAGCGTTTCCATTGAGAAGTCAGCTTCTAACCTTATTGTGGCTCCCTTGTATGTTACTTCCTGTTTCTCCCTTGCTGCTTTTAAGATTCTCTTTGTCTTGGTATTTTGCCATTTTAATTATGATATGTCTTGAAGTACGCCTCTTTGGGTTCCTCTTGATTGGGACTCTCTGTGTTTCCTGGATTTGTGTGACTTTTTCTCTCATCAAGTTAGGGAGGTTTTCCATCATTACTTTTTCAACTAGATTTTCGATCCCTTGCTCTTCTTCTTCTCCTTCTGGTATCCCTATTATATGGATATCATTACATTTCATATTTTCTTGCATTTCTCTTAATCCCTCTTCATTCTTTCTGAGCTCTTTTCCTTTTCTTGTTCTTTCTGTGTGTGTTCTTCTACTTTGTCCTCTAGCTCGCTGATCCAATCTTCTGCTTCATTGTTCCTGCTTTTCATTCCTTCTACTGTGTTCTTCAGTTCAGAAATTGTATTCTTTATTTCTTCTTGGCCCTTGTTGATAGTTTCTATTTCTTTTTTCATGTTGATACAGTTTGTAGTGAGTTCATTGTAGCTTCCCTGTAGTTTCTGGTAGCTCATTGTGAGCTCATTGAGCTTCCTGATAATCATTGCTTTGAACTCAATATCTGATAGCTGAGTTGCCTCTATTTCATTTAGTATTCCTTCTGAGGCTTTCTCCTTTCCTTTCATTTGGGGATTGTTTCTTTGTCTTCCCATTATTTTTGAGACTCTTCTTGTTAGTCTCAGCTTCTTAAATTGGTCCGTTCTGGCTCCCTGAGTTTACGGTGTAAACTTCTGTGGTAGAATACCAGTGAGTTTCAGTGGTGCAGTTTCCTTGATGTCCCGAGCTCACTGGTTTTGGGCTGTCATTTAAGTTGGCTCTGTGTTTGTCTTTGGGTTTTGATTGTTGTTGGGTCTTTCTTTGGTGGGTCCTTCCCAGCAGTTGGTTAAATGAGAGTCACTCTGTCCACCACCTCTTATATTTTGTTGTACTGGTAAGGGCAGGTTGTGTTGAAGCTGGTTCTTCCATGTGTATAAGGTTTTGAGGATTCTCTCTTGCTCTTGTTCAGTTGTTTGTACTGGGTAGTGTCTCTACTGTTTAGTTGTATTTCCAGATAGAACCTGGATTGAGGTTTGTGTGGTTTCCACTCCCTCCTTCACCTTCTTCTGTTGTTATCTGTTAGTGGTTCCTTTGTTGTTGGGTTTCCTCTTCCAGTGGGTATCCTGGTGTTCACCGGTTCCACCTACTCCTTTTTGTGATCAGTTGGAGAGGGAAGGCAAAATGGTTCAAGACAGCAAGAGAATATTCTATGATATTTACAGTAGCAGCCAGTAGAGAAGAGATAGGAGATCCTTTGGCTATGTATAGTGTTAATCATAATCTTCCACCCAACTAGCTGATTTTTAGAAAGGATGGAAAGAAGATAAGACTCTTGTTGGGTAAGGAAGGATTGTGAGTTAGGTCTAAAAAGCAGTGAGGTTGTGGGAGGTCAGATTTTGAGGCAAGGTGAGAGTAAAGGATAGTAAATAGGTGTAGTGTGTGAGAGAACAGAGTTAACCACTATCGTAATAGAGTTCAAGAAACCGTGCAGTGGGCTATGATCTGAGAGGAGTGTTATGAAGTATTTACAATTGTATGGAACAGCTATTATTTACAATAATATTAGGGCAACAATCATATGGCAGAATCTAAGTGATCTAGATAACAAGAATAGGGAGTATAGGACCTTGAGTAGTGTCCTAATGGGACACAAGTGAAGTGAGGGACCATAAATTAGCAATACACTATGAAAGAGATATCAGGGGAAATCTGTCAAATGATACAATATAACCAGCCTAGCAAAGCAGACTATACAGAAAGAAGAGGAATATAAAAATACTATTAAAATAAAAGATGTAAGAAAAATGGAAAAAATAATGCAAATATGCAATAACTTGCAGGTTCTCTGTAACAGCAGAGTGTAATTTGTCTCATTGTCACAGCTGTTGTGATGCCCCTTCTTTGGGTCCAACTCTGGTCTTTTCATAGTTCCAGGGTTTTATTTATTTATTTTTTTGGTCTCACTTGTAGGTATTATTAAAAAAAAGGCAGATGAAGGAAGGAAAGGGAATAAAATTGGAGGAAAGAAAGAAAGAAGGAATAAAACAAGAAAGAAGAAGAGGAAAATGAATTAAAAGAGAAAAAATAATAAAAATTAAAAATTATTTAAAAAGTAAAAATAGAATAAAATTTAAAAGCCTCTTGGTTTCAGTGTCCAAACTAGTTTTACTGGTCTTGCTGGCTGCAGCAGGCTGAGAGGCAATTGGTATGGCTTTTCTTCCTTCCCAATCTGCACTCAGTCAGCCATGTGCACTGTCCTGGCACGTCTCCCCTGTGCCTTGGGTGTGGGAACCAGGCCTTTCCCCAGGGTTACTGCTGTGGGCTGGGGTGCGGGGGTGTGCTCTCGCCAGCGTGTTTGGCCAGGCTGCCTCACCCTTCCCAGTGCTATGGGGGTGTGCAGGGTCTTCCACACAAGTACAACCTTCTGTGCAACCTCGGGATCACTGCCTGGCTGGGTGGCAGGGAAGCTGGAATGACTGCTGTAGGAGAATCCCCCAAACAGTGTCTGTGTTTTCACTTTTTCTTTTTGAGAAATTCCTTCTACTCAAGCCTGCCTCTCCACACAGTGGCCTGGCCTCTTCCACAGCCCAATTCTCCAGCCAGACTGGTGACTATGGGGGTCAGGGCCTGTCACGCAACTCTCAACTCTGCTGGTGTCCACGACTCTGAGGGTGCTCACAGCCTCTGTGTGTTTGCTAGCAATAGGGTTTCTCCCCGTGCCACTCTGATCTTGTTTGGTGGAGAGGGAGCCCTTGCCCCAGCTCTCTCCCACGGACTCTGTGGCAAACTTGGCAGCAGGCACCCGGCGGGGCCGCAGCCCTCCTGGACCCTAAGCTGGTTCCTGTGACCTTATTGTCCTGAAGAACTCTCCTTACTGTCTGGTTTTTCAGTTCCGCTACAATTTTTGGGCCTTTATTTTCATATGTTGAGGTATTGTTAGTTGTTTGCTCTTTTACTCTGTAGATCAGCTAGGATTTTCTCCCGTGTGTAAGAGGAAGTGGAATCTGCTCCTTCCTACCCCAAGGCCATCTTCTAAAGCTTGCAAGCAATCATTTTTAAACACAACTTTATTGAGGCCCTTGCTGGTGTGGCTCAGTGGATTGAGTGCCAGACTGCAGAAGCAAAGGGTCCCAGTATGATTCCCAGTCAGGGCACATGCTTGGGTTGTGGGCCAAGTCCCCAGTAGGGGGTGCATGAGAGACAATCACACATTGACGTTTCTCTCCCCAATTTCTCCCTTCCTTCCCCTCTCTAAAAACAAACAGACAAAAAACCAAAACTTTACTGAGGTAAAATTTAATTCAAGCATCCTAAAATTCATCCATGTTAAGCATACAATTTTTGTAAATTCACAGAATTGTGCAATCACCACTACAACTTAGTTTTAAAATACTCCATCACCTCAGAAAGATTCCTAGTGCCAGTCTGCAGTCAATCCTCATTCTATTTTTTTTATGTTTGTAGATATTTGTGTTTTTGGATATTTCATAAATTTTTTTTGTAGATGAAGGTATTCCTAACTACTTTTCATGGCATATGGATACTCAACTGGAAATGGACCCCACACTTGGTTTACAGCAAAATGAAGGGGAAAAGATGGCCAACAATACTGGGTAGTAGAAAAAGCCTTTAAGACTAGGAGACTCCATTCTGGCCTTAGCTATTCTCCTAACCAGCTGCATGCCTATAGTAGGTTTTTAAACTTCTCTGAGTTGATTTTTCTCATCCATAAGATGAGAAGATCCAAGTGAATAGCTTTTAAGTTCCCTTCCAGATCTAAGATGTTGGACTATTTTCTCAAGAAATAAAGGCAGCATTTTAGTTATTTTAGATAAAAACCCTTCATTGTTCAGTAAAAACTGAGACCACTTCACCCTTTTATAAATCTAAACAGTTAGTCATAGTAAGGTTGGTCATCAGTAGTCATTCTACTAATTGGGAGCATTGAGGGTGTTATGAAATGCCTATCAAAGAAAGAGATCTGTATTGAGCAGGTCAGTTATTGTATGCGGAAGACTATGAATAATTGTTACAAAAGGGTTATGTGTTTTTGGCCTTCTTGTCAGAAAAAGGGTGAAGGATGCTTAGAACATGTCATATTTATGGCACATCTGAATGTCTTGACATGAATATTTCTTTTGTGAAAGGGGTGTTACGCATTAGAGTGCATTGTCTCATATTGTAGAGAAATAGGATCATATTTACCTTTACAAGTCTATTTCCTACTGTCAATTTTTTAAAGGTGTGACAAGGACATTGTGGCTATGGGTTTCTTAGAGCCCTCTGGGGTGGCAGGACCATCCTGTGTCATGATTGCAGACACGGTTACATAGATTTATACGAGTGTTAGAATTCACGGAAATGGGCACACAGCAAACAGGCAGTTTTACTGAACATTAATTTAAAAATTAAAATTAAAGAGTCCTTACCTTTTAGAGATACATATTAAAATATTCAAAAATGAAATGATATAATATCTAGCATTTGCTTCAAAATAATGCGGAAGGGAGGGAGATGGTGAGGTGTAGATGAAATGAGATTGGCCATGAGTTGGTAATTGTTGAAAAATGGTTTGTTAGACTCTTCAGGGGCTCTCTTTTCTCTTTCTGTGTATGTTTAAAGATTTCCCTTATAAAAAGTTAAAAGTAAAATGCAATGGTGAGCAAGAATAAAGTTTCTTCCTGCTTGAGTGCTTAAAATAGGCTTATTTTTGATTTTCAGACTGATGGCTCTCCGTAGGGGAAGAGTTGTCTACACAGGTGAAGTGACAGGAAAAATATATCATCCCTGTATATAACTTATTCATATGGCATGATGTGAAAAAGGATTTTTTTTGTGTATATGATCCAGCTGGGCTGAGTACATTTTAAAATTATCTTTACTGAGCACCTGCTTATGATAGTAATCAAGATAATCCTATGAATATCTTAAATCTTTACACCTTCCACAGAAGATACTATTCCCATTATGCAATGAAGAAAAACCAAGGCTTAGTAAGGATAGGCTACATGCCTAGCATTGCGGAGTTGGAATGCAGAGCCAGATATCCCTCTAGAGACCCTGCTCTTGCCCACTGAGCTGACACTGTTCTGAGAAGGGTGGCTCACACAGGGGCTGTGTGCCCATCATTGCTTCTACCTGCTTCTATTCCAGCACTTCACAATTGTCACCTTCTTCAGAGTACTCCCAAAGGGCTACTGGGTCTGCTCTGCCCAAGGCTGGAGAGCTCAAAGTGCATGATGTTTACTTCCCCATAAAGTGGCCCAAAGCCAGCAATTCACTGTGCAGGAGTATGAAAGTTCAACTCCCTTGCTTTGACTCAGACAAACTGAGGCGTAATTAATACTCTAGAGCTCCCCTGAAATGTGTCTGTCTCCCGTCCCACTTCTTCCATTCCCTCACCTTTCTCTCCTGGTAGCGTTTCGTTAATAAATCACTTGACTCATAAACCTCTGTCTCAGGAACTATTTCTTGGTAGACCAACCAAAGGCAACTTCTTCTTCTGATTTACATGCAAGTTTATTGCTAATATTCCCTTACCTAGGAAACATTTGTGAAAATGTTTATTTGTTGGTATATAGGTAAGTTCATATGTACTAATCTATTTAGGTATGCAATTACTGAAGTGACTAGAAAAAGAAGTGTTAAAGAAGGAAGAACAATGTTAACTTCTATGAAGATCACATTGACTTAAAATAAGAGGCTAAAGAATATGTTCTTCTTTGCCACAGAAGCTACACAAGTACTGTAATAGCAGAGAGTATCAGAATGGGCTTCTACATGCTCATCCAAACACTGTATGCTCAGTCAACACCTTTAAGGCATAAAGGTGGATAAGAGGGTTGGGAAGAGGCCCTGATAATGTGGGTGGAAGAGGAGAAAGAGAATACTTTGAGTAGACTTAAAACCAGGTCCTCAAGTCTTCAAGAACAACACAGGCAGTGCCATTTACAGAGAAGAGAGCCCAACTGTGCTTCATCCCAGGTGAAATGGGGATTTTAGTTTAAAACGGATTCTCTTTGTCATGATGTTGTGTTTTCCACAGGACAGTGTGAGTCTGTAACTGAACTGGGTGAATTCACAGCTGTAACTATTTAGCTGTGCAACGCTGGCAAGTTACTTCAAATCTCTGAGCCTTTATTTCATAAAATGAGACAGTAATAAGAACTACCTTATATGGTTGTTGAAGGAATTATGTTAGATTCATACATTATAGTACATACCTACACCACTCAGACATGATAGGACTTTAATAAATGATCATTACTACTCTTAGGGGAGCTGCAAATTTCTTTCCCCGAATGTCTTTAGCAATATCATTGAAGCTCAAGAGATCCAAGATGTTCCCATGCACTGCTGGGGGCTGGGAACTTCTGCATCCTTTAGAAAGAAATATAGCAAGTCAAGCATCCCCCAGATAAAGTCAGTCCAGGCTTCCACAGCAATTTGTTCTTATCTATGTTACAGCATTTTATGGTGGTATATTCTGATTTTTCTGTTACAGTGTCTCTCTCTATCACCAGGAAGAGAAGTCTCTGTGGGTTAGGACATCCTTTTCATTATTGTGTCTACAGCATTAAGCAGCTGAAGCAGCAGGTGGTCAGTAAGTATTTGTTGTTGAACAAACGCAGAGCTTTGTACCAGAAACTGGGCTTTGGACAGAATCACCCTAAAAGGCTCAAGCTGAAAAGAAGAAAAGAATTTACACAAAGATACAATGCAACTATACTTAGAACAGCAAAAAGAAAAGAAGAAATAATGAAGGGAGGGAGGAAGAGAGGAAAAGAATGAAAGAAAAACAATGTGAACATCCATAGTAGCAGAAGTTAAGTACTTTAACACATATCTAATCAATTAAGATATTATGGAGTTATTAAAACTTAGAAAGTCTCTGTAGCAACATGGAAAAATATAATGAATTGGTAAGTGAAACAGAAAATTTTTTATCTGAGTGATCACTACAACATCATATAATGCATACATACAGGGATGAGCAGGGGATGTGGACATAGGAAAACAAGTTATTTTATTACAATGATGAAATAACAGAAAGTATTTTTAAAAATCTGGCTTTCTGTTAGTATTGCTACAGTATTATTTTGTGCATGAGAAATTAAATAATGTTTTTAAATAAAAAAGAGTGGCTCATCTTTCACTGCAGGACTACCTCAGGTTTTCATAGAACGATCTTCTATGAAAGGTTCCTTCCAGCCCAAGACAGTAATATTTCCCATCTCCTAATACCACATTCTGAGACTTCCAGAGCAGTCCAGCAGCAGTTGCTTGTGTGTAACACCTATGCTGTCAAAACATAGTGGAAAAATTGAGTTACAATAAAGGCAGAATCAATACAATTTGTGAAAGGGTTAACCCCCAACTCCTAAAGTACTTACTCAAACTTTACTGCCTATCTGCTAATATGCCAGTCACTCTCCTAACTGCTGGAAATACAAAGGATGAACAGGACAAAGTTCTTGCTCTCAAAGGAGTTCAAAACTCAACAAAAAAAGAGAAAGAGCAAATTAACAGCTACAGTTATTATGATAAGTGCTAAGTCAGAGCACAAAATAGGTGCTGAGGAATGGTTAATTAGGGTTTGTTAGGGACAAAGAATTGAAATGACTTCAAGCTAGCTGAAATTTAAGAGGGGCTCATTATAAGGATGCAGGGAAATGTCATGGAACCCAAGGAGGAAGTACATCCTGGCCCCTCAAGATCCAGGAAACCTAGTTCTTAGATCTGAAATCCATTAAGAACCAGTGTAGCTAGGAGTCTCACCATCTCTTTCTCTTTCATTCCTTTTGGGGTAATGGGATCTTAGTCTCTTTTTCTCTTGGCATATCTATTCCTCTTTCTCTCCAGATTAAGTTCATTGCTCTGTTTCGTATGGTCTACTGTGGCTTCCTTCAAATGGTGCCAATCAGCAGAGTCTACATAATCTTTAGATCCAACACTTAAGCTAGTTGGAGTCATTGGGCCTCAATTCCAAATTCCTGAGAAAGAGAATATGATAGGTGAATCTTGAGTTAGGCCTGAATGTAGCTGGAGGCAGGGTCATGAGTTATGCTTTCTCTGTACTCCAGAAGGGCCATGGGGACACACTTGCTGGAAAGGGGCAACATGAAGACCAGTCATATTGACTGACATATCCCCTTCATGGGAAAGCAAGAGACCTACATCTGACTAAGGACACTGTGGTCAGGAAGTGGTTTTGAGTTGAGTTTTGGGATGATAGTGAGGTGTTAGACTAAAATATGGTACAGTTTTCAAATATAACTAAGAGGTAGAGTTAATAGACTTGACTGAATGATAGAAGGAGGATTGTAAGTCAAATCTCAGTCTATCACATAATTGCTTTAACTCATTCTATTAGTTAAAAAACATCATCATCATCATCATCATCATCATCATCATCATCATCATCAATCTTTACCCAAGGATGTTTTCTTTATTTCTTTCAGAGAGAGAGGGAGACAGAGAAACATCAATGTGAGAGAGATACATCAATCTGTTGGATCAAAAGTGCCCAGACCAGGGCTTGAACACATCTGGATTGGGGATAGAACCTGCAATGTATATATGTGACCCGATGGGATTGAACCCACAACCTTTTGGTTATAAGAGAACGCTCCAACCAATTGAGCCACACTGGCCAGGGCTATTAAGGAACTTTTTAAACTTCACTGCCCTTGGGTCTATCAGAATTTTTTCCATAGACACACCCAGTAAACTCCCACCTGCCTCAGCAACAATCCCTCGTATTCATCTACAACTCCAACTGCAGTAAGAGCAGAGTTATGGAAAACAGTCTGACTCCTAAGAGGAATTTCAGAATTCCATCTATAACCTAAGCTTGTCACTGCATACTGCATTCCAAGACCACACATTCCTATGCACACACACACACACTCACACTTTCAAGGAATAATGCAAAGCATTTTTGCCTAGCTATGTGTATTTTACTTGTTTTTCATAATGTGTGAAATAAATTCACCACGTAGTTGGAGAAAATTACAGTCAGCATACATAATGTGTTATACTCTATATTATGTTAATACAACACATTGATTGTGTGCATATGTGCATTTAAATTTTTTTTGACAGAGTTGCCGTCGGTTTACAAATCCTTATGTTTTGCACATTGGTCCTTTCCATTCCCTCTGACATCAATCTAATTCAGGACATTAATAACATCCTAAATTATTGCAGCAACCTCTTTCTGACCATTCCGTCCATAGTCACCAGAGTTAGCATCTCAAAGTATCACTTGGAAGATGAAATTCTCTGTTCACAAACCTGTGTTTCCCTACTACCTACCAAAGAAGTCCAAAGTCATGTCCTGTCATGAAACACCAGCAGAATTAGTTTTTTTAAATAATTGTTTTTATTTTTCAGTACTTACCAACCTACCAAGCCCCTTTGCTACCCTCTCCCACCCCCTCACTTCCCCTAAACACACACAAATCTTTTCGATCAGTATATATTTTTCTTTCTGTGTGGAATAAGTACACTTTTTCTTCTCTCTCATCCAGTGAGTAAATTGATTCCATTTCTTCCACTGTATTTTTGCTAACCCAGCAGGAAGTGATTGTGTTTTCTTCTTCACCCCCACAATGTTTATTTAGCATTTACTCTTTTCCTACCATATATATATCTGAGTATGCCTTGTCTCTTTTTCTAGATAAGACCCAAACTGTTTCAGGCATGTGCTGTGATCCTTTCACCCACCCCCTCCCCTGCCCAGCCAAGTCCTGTATCAGTCAGTCACTTTGAGCAACAGAACCCAAGCTTGATTCTCTTCAAGGAAATTGTTGGAAGGGTTTTGGGAACTCACAAAATGGTAGGAGGCTAGAGAATCAAGATCAGATTACAGACAGAAACAGAGACCAAGGAGGACTGAGGTCAAGAAATGCAGCTGTTTTTTAACAGGATTCTGCCACCACTGTTGCTGGGCACTGCTGCTGTTAGCTGCTACCACTGTCACTACATTGTGCCCCCTCCACATCTGCTGTAGATAAATCCTACCCATCCTGTCTCTGCCCCTCTAGCCCCTGGTTCAGTCTCTGGGCCCAGAGTCTGATAGGCTGAACTCAGATCTTGTGCTCATGCCCTGGCTTCCATGAAGAGAGAAATGGAGTCTCTCATCTCTCTGACTTTCCTTGAGGAGCCAAAGCTCAACAGAGCCAACAGAACCACATACAATAAAGAATTTGCCTCAGATAACATAATTCAGTGAGGTTACATGGCTCCTCAAGACAATTTTAAACCACAATTTCTATTCACCCTTCAAGTCAGGATTTCGATGTCACCTCTCCTAAAAGCTGATGTGAACTTCTCTCTCCTCCTTCCAAATGGAGCTAGGGAGTCCCTGCCAGCTCGAAGAACATGCTACACATTTCTCTATTAAAATACTATATTGCACTTAAAAATAATATGCATTATTTTCTCTATCTTACAATTAATTCATTTTTGAAAATATTAGATTATAAGGAAGAACATAAAAACCCACCTATAATCCTATCATTAATTTTTTGAATTGTATACTTTTCATTTTTTTCTTCTGCTATACACATATATCATTTCACATGACATTATAATAGCCAGGTTCATATCTCTCTTCCCTACTAGACTTGAACTCCATGAAGGCAGAAGCAGCTGGTAGCACCTAGTACAGTGTTCAGCACGTGCTTGATGCATGCTTGCTCAGTCAGTTGAAAAGCTCCTTGAACACAGAAGCCATGTTTTAGAAAACTTTATAATGAATGTAAGACCTATTATACTGTCTTGTACATGGTAGTTTCACTTAATATTTTTGAATTAAATAATTTGTCATGTGTCAATCTTAAATTTTGAAGTTTTCAGCTACAGATATGTAAGCTTTGTTTTCCTGGCTGCACAAACTGAGGGATAAGACCAGGAATGTGAACTACTGTAGCAATGATAACGAAAGTGGCCTTTGTCTCTTCTTCATCCCCAGCAAATCACCAGGAATATTGAGCTTCCCAAAGTGCTTTACTTTCTCCTTGTAGGACCAAAATACTTTCTCACTGACAACCCAGAAGTTCTAGAAGTTCTCCTTCCATAACTATTTGTTCTGACACTTTATGGCTGACCTTTTCCATAGCATAGAGAGTGTACTACAGATGACAGCAAGTCCTTTGTCACTTTCATCACTGAAAGGTGGCATCTATTTCTCCACCCTTCTGTATGTGGGCTGGGCCTGCAACTGCACTGAACAATAGGCAATGGAGAAAGTGATGCTCTCCCCATTCTGAGCTTGCCTTTACTTGAGCTGTCAGCTTCCTCTCTGTTCTCGAATGCAGCTTCTGTGCTGTGAGGCAGCCCAGGCAGCCCCTTGATGAGGTCTCCATGGAAGAGGATCAAGGCCCTGGCTGCCAGCTAGCCCCCGACTCTCAGCTATGGAAGGGGCTGACTGGAAAGCACATCCTTAGTCCCAGTGAGGCCATCCCAGCAGAGGCTACATGAAGTTCATTGCACCAGCCCAAT
The DNA here is from genome assembly GCF_019186645.2 of Phyllostomus hastatus. Lineage (NCBI taxonomy): Eukaryota > Metazoa > Chordata > Mammalia > Chiroptera > Phyllostomidae > Phyllostomus > Phyllostomus hastatus. Next base: position 6,628,094 of record NW_025334028.1, read on the forward strand.
CCTGACCTAATATCAAAATTGTGAGCAAACAAATAGTTCTTGTTTTAAGCCATTAAGTTTTGAGATAGTTTGATAAATAACAATGTATAACTGCAACAACCCCCAAAGTTGACCCTGCTTCTCCACCAGAAGCAGAGGAGAGATCTCTTGCTTTTGAGTAACCTCAACAAACTTGCTCTTCTAATTTCTAATTCCTTCTTGAGTGTGTCAGAGAGCTCAGGAGTTTAAAAGAGATTTTATTTTTTATTTATTTTTAAAGAGAGGGGAAGGGAGGCAGAAAGAGAGGGAAAGAAACATTGAATAGAGATTGGTTGCCTCTCCCCTCACACCATTCCCTTCTTTCACCTAAGGATCTGGCCTGCAACCTAGGCCTGTTCCCTGACTGGGAATCGAACTGGCAACTTTTCTGTTTGCAGGCTGGTGCTCAGTCCACTGAGCCACATCAGCCAGGCCAAATTTAGGTGGTTAAGTGGAACCTTCAAGTGTCTTAGTCTAAAGAACTCCCTTTCTTCAACAATTGAACAGTATTTCTAGAGCCCTCAGGGCCTTCAGCCTTGCCCTTGCACAGAGTAATCTCTCTAAACATCTAAGGTGTTGCCCAAGAAAGTGAGGGCAGCCTGGATGGCCCCTTCCTGTTTATAAGTCTTCATTGTAGCTTCATGGTGCCCAGTTAACAGTCCTTCCAACCCTCTTTGTTTTTCCCTCCAAAGAGTCATCAGGTCTCTGTGAAATTAGGACCCTACTTAGCTACCTTGGTTGGCCTTAGCTGGGCCCCTCTGATGCTCACATCTTAGTCACATGCATCATATCATCCAAAGTGTCTTGCTAATCTCCAGCAAGCTTTGGAAACCTTCATTAGCTCATAGTAAAATGACTGAATAACTTTTCCCTGGTGTTTGCTTTCCCCAGCTTTCAATTTTTTCTGCTTGATGCTTCAGCTATCTGATTTGGATGTCAGTGCAGCCTCTTACATCAAGGCTCTAGTCTGCCTCAGCGGCCCCCGTGGTGTAATTTCCTCTTCTGACTCCAAGGAGCTGCAGCAGGATGTGCATTATCAGGGAATCCTGGGGTTGAGGGAAGCTGGGGGAATCACTTAGATAATTCCCTTGCCTTCAGGCAGGACTGCAAGCACACTAGAGTGGTAACAAATAATTTAGGACATAAAAATAACTCAGGAAGTACTTAACTTTCTACCAGACATCTGAGATTCTCTTGCAATCTCTCCCATTTTCCAACCCAAATCTAAAACCTCCAGGGTGGGAACTCCAGCAAGCCTGGGTCCTCTGCAGACCTGGGCCTCCCAGCAGCACTGGAGTAGGCACACACTCCCCAAAATAGGGGAGAGGTGCTGATAAGAGTCTCCATTAAACTAGCTCCACTAAGAAATCTTCTAGGTCAGGTGACTAATCATCCAAATTGGAACATTTTTGAGGATAAGGGGTTTGCTGTTGAAATTATGTCATGGCAACCAGTTACAAACTGAGATTGTCCCAGGCAAACTAGGATGTGTGGTCACCCTGTGTTTGTGTTTGGGGGGTGCCAAGAACATGGTGGGGAGATGAGGGGTGAGGTAGGACATGGTTAAGAAGGGTAAAGTGTTCTAAAAATGTATACAGTGTGTCCTTCGGAGCTTTTAGACCAATGGTTCTTACATTCAAATTTCTTGGGGAGATTAAGAAAAAATCAAGCCCCAGACCCCATCCTAGATGGATGTGTCAGAATCTCTGTGGGTAAACACCAGGCATGAACATGTCTTGAGTGACCCAGGAGATTTGAATGTGTAGGCAAAGTTGAACACTCTGCTCGAGACCTCACTTGAGTACCTACACTCATAAGGGTGAAAGCCGAGTGGTTCCTTTGGAGCCAAAAGACTCAAACATACCTGTAAAGTTTGACATGTTATTTAGGCTGTTTTCAGCCGCAAAAATCAGAAAACCCTGGTGACCCATAAGTTGTTTATCACCTCATACAATATGAAGGCCTCAAGTAAGGTGGATCTAGGCTTGGTTAATTCAGTGCTTAACAACATCACCAAAGTCTTAACACCCTTCTGTCCTTTCCCTCTGTCATCCAATCTTCTTGGCTTTCTTCTAGACTGGATCCTACATAGTCACAAGATGATATTCACAGTTCCAGGCATCAAATTCAGGCACGAAGTCCAGAAGGACTGTCTTATCCCTGTGTCTTTCTAACATCTAGAAGACCTTGCTAGGAGCCCTATAGCAGACCTCGTCTCCTGTTTCATAGCCAGAACTGGGTCCTTTACCCATCTCCAAAACAATTACTGGCAAAAAGAATAAAATCACCATGATTGGCTGAGCTGGGTAAGGGGCTTCTTCCCCAGCAGAAGAACATCTGGCATAACAGCGTTCTATTGGCAAAGAAACAGAGTGTGTGGGAACCAACAGTGTCTACAGCACCTAACAGTGCCTAAAATCAGCAACATTGTCAGCAAACTAGGTAAAATTGGTTTTTGGATAGAAATACTCACCCTAATTGGATCATTTTGAGGATCAAATGAGATAGTACATGCAAAAGTACTATATGCAAAGTAATATTTTTATTTTAAAAAATATTTATTTATTTATGTTTATTGATTTTAGAGAGTAAGAGGAAGGGAGAGAGAGAGAAACATCAACTTGCAGCCCCACCCATCCATTCATCCATTGATTGACTCCATTGTATGTGACATCCATTGTATGTGCTCTGACCAGGAATTGAACCCACAACCCTGGCATATATGGACGACACTTCAACCAACTGAACTACGTGGCCAAGGAGTATAGTACTATTTTTAAATGATGTATTATTTAGAATTTCAGTTTACAGAAGGGAAAGCTAAGACAAAGGCATACCTCAGAGATATGGTGGGTTTGGTCCCAGATCACCACAATAAAGCAAGTTACAATCTTCACTGGTGGAGGGTCTTGCCATCAAATTTTAAAAAGCATAACATCTGTGAAAAGCAATAAAGCAACACAATTAAACAAGGTATATCTGTATCAAGTTTACCTAAGAAGTTCTGGTCAGAATTGAAGTGTTGGCCTGTACTCTCCACAGGCGACCAGTACTACTTAAAATATTCTTCAAGAACACACCACACCTAGTTCAGCCACAAGGTCTTGGTGGACAGGACATAAGAATGAGATACATGCCCTGGCCAGGTGGCTCAGCTGGTTGGAGCATTGGCTCATGTACCAAAAGGTTGCAGGTTTGATCACCCAGTCGGGGCACATACCTAGATTGTAGGTTTGTTCCCCATTTGAGGAGGAGATGGGAAGCAACTGATCAATGTTTCTCTCTCACATCGATGTTTCTCTCTCTAAAAAAACATTCAGGAAAAACATATCCTTGGGTGAGGATTAAACAAAAAAATGAATGAGGTGAAATGCATGGGATATTATTAAAGAAATACTATTTATGATGTATAGGGAAAGAAGGGAGGAAGTATTGGTATGCCTGGAAAAGGAAGAAACACTTAAATGGAGGGAAATAAGCCAGAAGCAGACCCAGAGAATACATGCAGATGTCAAAGAACCCCTGATCAGAAAACTTTGGGAGGTAGATCACTATTATTTAATATCTGTCAGGCTTACAAAGAGTTCATTGCACATGACATTACCTGATGGCTTTTTCCTGATTCAAAGAAGCAAATCTATCAAAATACAGATTTTGCATTAGGCTCCTTTGCCATTTATAGGGCAGCTTGGCAGATATGTTAAAGACTTCAACCACTTGGGGAGTCTTTGCAGAGGAGAGGATGGGGAACTGAGATGTGCATGAAACTGAGATTCTCTTCTATTGAATCATTTTGGAAATGATTAACTTAGTTCTTTGAAAATGTGTTTATTGCTTCTCTTGCCCCTACTCCATCTCTTCTTAAAAAACTTTGCTCCAGACTTCCCATCAAAGTGGAAGCTTAGGTAAGCATGTTTCACTTCATGGAGTCACAGAAAGAATTACAACTAGACCTCAAAAGAAATAACACCCAGAATCATCAGAAAATTGAACTGTGTGGAAGTCTAACAACAAAAGATTTAAAGAAGCCACATTCACCCATACAGGCAGGAGGGGTGGAGATGCAGGGATGGGAGGAGAGGTATGGAGATGCAGTGTGGCATGGAGGGGAAGCAGCAGCAGAATGGGCAGTCTCTCATTCATATGTGGTAGATAAAAATCAGGAGGGATACATTGGAAGCAAGCAATCTCAGCCCCAGCCAGACTGCACAGGGAACCCCAGCCAGGGTTCCAGTGCTGGGAAGGTAAATCCCCATATCTTTTGTCTGTAAAAACCAGTGGGGGTTGGGGCAATGGAGGAAACTGCCGGGTTTTCAGGGGACTCTGCTTAAAGGGCCCAGATGGTCTTAGAACATATTCAGACCCTCCCCCTCTAGGATCCAGCACCAGGGCAACAGCTGGAAAGGCAGCATTCCCATATGGGGAGTAAGTGAAATGACTGGAAACAGGGCAAGCGCTGGGCAAACCTCCAGAAACTGGGCAATGGTATTGTTCCCTGAGACTTCCCACACACAGAGCCACAAAGCGGTGAAGCAGGCTGCCCAGGCCTCATGACTACTTAAGGTTCTGCCCCACACAATTTACAGATGCCTTTAGGCAACAGGCCACACTACTAAGACAGGGGCTCAAAGCAGCTCTACCTAATACACAGAAACAAACACAGGGAGGCTGCCTAAATGAGGAGACAAAGAAATATGACCTGAATGAAAGAACAGAACAAAACTCCAGAAAAAGAACTAAACAAAATAGAAATAACCAGCCTATCAGATGCAGAGTTCAAAACACTGGCAATCAGGATTCTCCAAGGACAAATTGAAACATAAAAAAGACCCAGGAAGAAATAAAGTTTACACTTACTGAAATAAAGGAACATAAGGAAGAAATAAGCATTCAACCAGAACAACAAGAAGAAAAAATAATTAAAAAACACGAGGACAGTATAAAAAGACTCTGGGACATCTCCAAATGTACCAACATCTGAATCACAGGGATGCCAGAAGGAGAAGAGGAAGAGGAAGAAATTGAAAACTTATTTGAAAAAGTAATGAAAGAAAACTTCACTAATTTGGTGAAGGAAATAGACATATAAGTCCAGGAATCACAGAAAGTCCCAAACAAGTTGGGTCCAAAAAGGACCACACCAAGACACATCAAAATTAAAATGCTAAATGTTAAAGACAAAGAGAGTATCTTAAAAGCAGCAACAGAAAAGGAGAGAGTTACCTACAAATAAGTGCATATAAGTCTATCAGCTGATTTCTCAAAAGAAACTTTGTAGGCAAGAAGAGACTGGCAAGAAGTACTCAAAGTGATGAAAGGCAAGGACCTACAGCCAAGATTACTCTATCCAGCAAAGCTATCATTTAGAGTGGAAGAACAGATAAAGTGTTTCCCATTTATGGAAACGCTAAAGGAGTTCATCACCAAGTCATTATTACATGAAATGTTAAAGGAACTTATTTAAGAAAAAGAAGATCAAAACCATGAACATTTAAAAGGCAACAAATTCACAACTATCAACAATGAAATCTATAAAACCAAACTAAGCAAGCAGCCAGAGCAGGAACAGAATCATAGATATGGAGATCATTTGGAAGGTTATCAGCTGGGAGGGAAAAAGGGGAGAATGGGGGGAAAAATGTAAGGATAAAGAATCATAATTAGTAGGTACTGAATAGACAGGAGGGTATAAGAATAGTATAAGAGATGGAGAAGCCAAAGAACTTATACGCATGCCCCATGGACATGATCTAAGAGGTGGGGAATGTTGGAGGGAATAGGGGTACCAGGTTGAGGGGGACAAAGAGGGAAAATTGGGACAACTGTAATAGCATTATCACTAAAATATATTTAAATGGCTTTGGTCCATTCTAAGTTGTTTCTTCATGTTCTTGGTGTGGGTATAGTGATATTTGAGAATTTTGAAATCCAGACCATGAAACAAAATATTCTGTGGTTAAACCACAGTACCAATGGGATACTGTCACTGAAGGTACCACTAACCACACAACTACAGTATACCAGTATACCAGTGTTTATACTGGTATAAATACAGTATACTGGTATACCAGTGTTTATACCAGTATACCAGTGTTTATAGAACCAAGGTTCTAATTGTACCTTGTCCTGCCATCCCCAGATCCCAATTTACAATGGGAATAGTAAACCTGGACAAACAATACAGAGGCAAGATCCAGAGTTAAGCAACAATACATTCTTGGCAAACATGTACAAATAAACAAAGCTACTCTTGAGTAAAATTATAAAGAGGTCAATGTCCCCTTGGGTGCCCACCCAGTTCTCTGGTACATATCTCTATTCCCTGTTTCCTTTCTTCCCTTGATGAGATAATGAGAGTTCCCCACTTACAGCAACCAGAGTCCTCTCTCCTGCTTCAACCTTCCCACTCCTCTCTCTCCCAGCCCCTTTTCCCAAATGATCATGAGCATTCTCTTCTCCCTATTCCCAACCCAGAGTTCATTCTCTTTCAGCATGGCTGGTCCATGCTGGGTGTTAGGATAGGGTGGTTCAGTAAATCAATCTAATTTCAGGCATGATGACTGAAGATATTCACCTTTAATTGAAATGCTTCAAACACTAATGAATCTGTAATTGTAGGGATTTTAGGCAGCAACTAAGAGAAGTAAAAGTGAAGATTTTCAGGCAGTGACAAGGAAAAGAGAGATGTAGAAATTTGGGAATGTCTCTGATATATTACCCACTTAGGCCACAGCAAACTTATTTAAAGCAAGCTCTAGAATCACTTCCTCATCTGGGAGAGAAGCAGAGAGGAAAGCAAGAGGAAATTTTTTCTTCTGAAGTCATGAGGTACCTTTCCTTTTGTCTGGGACTTTGCCTCCTACCCCCTCTTTTTATGTCAGTAGCCATGGATGTCTCTGGTCTATGTCCTCAGTCAACCCAAACTGTATAAAATTGCACAAACTGTAATAAAAATAAAAAACAGAAAATAGACAGCTACTCCAGGGTATCTTTTCATAGAAGCACTTCTAAGAGCTCAGACTCTGGATCAATATGTTTACAAGGTTCCAGATGCATAGGCAGAATTTTGAAATAAGCAAACCCAGCCCTGACCAGTGTGGCTCAGTTGGTTGGACTGTCATCCCAATGAGTGAAGGGTTGTGGGTTTGATTCTCAGTCAGGGTACACACCTAGGTTGCAGGTTTGGTCCCTGGTCTGAGAGGTTTTGACCCCTGGTCCAGGAGTGTAGAGGAGGCAGCCAATCAATGTTTTTCCCTTGCATAGTTGTTTTTTTCCCTCTCTTTCTTTCTCTCTAAAAAAGCAATGAAAAAATAGCCTCAGGTGAGGATTAAAAAAACTAAAATAAGCAAACCCAGACAAGACATGTAAAAAGTGACAATGACAATGACTCATCTGTGCGCTCTAATGTTCTCAGGTCCCTTTGGTTTCCCTGATGAGAAGATTCTAAAAGGAGGTATAGGTTCTTTAAGTAAAGCCTGATGAACCTCTTCTTGTAGTGAATATCAACGGCAGGCAAGGAATTGACAGCAGCAGACAAACAGGGCATTAAGAGGTTCTGCTACTGACTATTCCTCTCATAATAATGCACAAAAATAAAAATTTGTGCTTGATTTCTGTAATAGCAAAAGATTGGGGGGAAATGTAATGTCCATCAATAGGGAACTTGTTAAATAAATGATGGTGCATCTACACAATGAAATACTAGGCAGTTGACCAAAAGGATGAAGAAGCTATGTACTCACTGGCACAGGAATACCTTCCATAGAGATTGAATATATAAAGGTGCTTTTTGTGTAAGAAGGGGGAACAGAGGAATGCACTTATTCACATTTGTTGCATTTGCATAAGTAAATGAAAATTACGTGGTTACTTGTACAAAGAAAGGGGGTAGGGGAGTGAAATAAATGGTAAAAGGACTGGGAGCCAGATTCTTTACCACTTGGAATATTGTTTGGAATTTCGAGGCCTAAAAATGGATTACCTATTTAAAAACTTTTATGATTAGAATTTGAAATATTTTTGAAGTGCTGAACTTTTAATATACTCTTTCCCAGGGAGCTAGGTTGAACTTGGACAGTGGACTCCATGGGACACAGGCAGAAACAGAGCCTTGATGTGATTTGGAATAAGAAACCATCTCTACCATTCTTTAATCCTGAGTAAGTTGCTTCACTTTTCTAAATCTATCTGTAAAATGGGAATAATAAAAGAATCAAAATGATGAATGTGGAACGCCAAGTAAAAGTTAGCTACCACCATTCTTATTACCACGTAGCTGGTCAGTGCTGGGATACTAGAACCAGGTCTCCTGACCTCATGTTTCCCCAGAAGGTATACAGAAAAGGGGCTGTTCTTTGCTATTCAAATACTTAAAGATTTCTTGGGAGAAAGGCATCTTCTAAGAGGTAAGAGCACCTTGGTGTTAATAAAAGAAAAGCCCCTGAAATGAACAGTTTTTCCCTCTAAAAGTGGTTCTGTCCTCTATTCATCATAGCACTTTAAAACTTAGCATTAATGGATGAGTTAGTATAATGTTTGAGCTTTGATTTAAAATAATATATAGCAGGGGGTACTTCCAGCCAAGATGGAGGCATAGGTAGACATACTGTGCCTCCTCATATAACGAAAAAGACAACAACAAATTTAAAAACAAAAAGCAACCAGAACTGTTGGGTAAATTTCTCCCATTGATCTGCCAACAGCAACCAAGGCTGAACTACAAGAGGAGGGTATACTCAGCCCACACAAACAGCACACATCAGGTACCCAGCTTGGGTGAAAGGGGATGCTGTGCCACTGGACCCTACAGGGTACCTACTACATTAGGCCACACTACCAAGACACAGAGTCAAAGTAGCTCTACCTAATGTATAGAAACAAACACAGGGAGGTTGACAAAATGAGGAGACAATGAAATGTAGCCCAAATGAAAGAACAGATCAAAACTCGAGAAAAAGAGCTAAACAAAATAGGAATAAGCAATCTTTCAGATGTAGAGTTCAAAACACCAGTTATAAGGATGCTCAAGGAACTTAGTGAGGACCTCAAAGCATAAAAAAGAGCCAGTCAGAAATGAAGGATACGCTAGTTGAAATAAAGAACAATTTATGGGGAAACAACAGTAAAGTGGATGAAGCTGAGAATAAAATCAATGATTTGGAACATAAGGAAGCACAAAACAACCAATCAGAACAACAAGAAGAAAAAAGAATAAGGAAAAATGAGGATAGTATAAGCAGCTTCTGGAACAACTTTCAGAGGTCCAACATTTGATTCAATATTTGAATCTCCTTCTGCCAAAAGAAGAAGAGTAAAAGCAAGAAATTGGAAATCTATTTGAAAAAATAATGAAAAAATTTCCCTAATTTGGTGAAGGAAATGGACATGCAAATCCAAGAAGCACAGAGAGTTCCAAAGAAGATGGATGCAAAGAAGCCCACTCCAAGGCTCATCATAATTAAAATGCCAAAGGTTAAAGATAAAGAGATAATCTTAAAAGTAACAAGAAAAAAGCAGAGAGTTACCTAGGGGAGTTCCCATAAGACTGTCAGATGATTTCTGAAAAGAAACTTTGGCCCTGGCTGGTGTGGCTCAGTGGATTGAGCACTGGCCTGCGAACTAAAGGGTACCTGATTCAATTCTCAGTTAGGGCACATGCCTGGGATGTGGGTCAGGTCCCTGGTGGGGGGTGGTGGTGTAAGGCAGCTGCACATTGATTTTTCTCTCCCTCTCTTTCTCCCTCCCTTCTCCTCTAAAAAGAAATAAATAAAATTTTTTAAAAAGAGAAAAAAAGAAACTTTGCAAGCTAGAAGGGATTGGCAAGAAATATTCAAAGTTATGAAAAGCAGCAAATAAAATAAAATAAAATAAAATAGAATAAAATATAAAAGAAAAGCAGGGACCTGAAGCCAAAATTGCTCTACTCAGCAAAGCTATCATTTGGAATTGAAGCGCTAATAAAAAACTTCACAGACAAGAAAAAACTAAAGGAGTTCATTATCACCAAACCATTATGTTTGAAATTCTAAAGAGACTTATTTAAGAAAAAGAAGATCAAAACCATAAACAATGAAATGGCAAAAAATACATATCTACCAATGATTGGTTCTAAACACAAACTACACAAACAAGAACAGAGACAGAATTATAGATACAGAGAACATTTTGATGGTTGCCAGATGAGAGGGGAGTGGGCAAGAATGGGTAAAGAAATGAGGGGATTAAGAAGTACAAATAGTGACTTCCAGCCAAGATGGAGGCATAGGTAGACACACTGTGCCTTCTCACACAACCAAAATAAGGGCAACAATAAATTTAAAAACAAAAAAAACAACCAAAACTGACAGAAAATTGAACTGTGTGCAAGTCTGACAACCAAGGAGTTTCAACTAAAGAAGAAACATTCATCCAGGCTAGTAGGAGGGGCACAGACTGGAAGCCAGGGTGGAGAGGACTCTTGGCAAGGGGGCAGCTTTCGAACTGAGTGGACCCACATTCACATGTAGATAAACCAGGAGGAGCAACTGGGGAGCAAGACAGACTGTGCAACCCAGGGTTTCAACATAGGGAAATAAAGTCCTAAAGCCTCTGACTGAAAACACCTGTGGGGGTTGAGGCGGCAGTGGAAGAAACTCCCAGCCTCACAGGAGAGTTCATTGGAGAGACTCACAGGGTCCTAGAACATACACAAACCCACCCACCTGAGAATCAACACCAGAAGTGCCCAATTTGATTGTGGGTAGCCGGGGAAGTGACTGAAAACTGGCAGAGAGCAGAGCAAGCAGCACTGTTCCCTATCAGACACCTCCCCCATTTACACTGTCACAATGGAGCTAGGTGGGTGGCCCTGCTCTGGTGAATACCTAAGGCTCTGCCCCTTATAAGTAACAGTTGCACCGAGACAAAAAAATGTCCCCAACGAAAGAACAGTTCAAAAATCCAGAAAAAATACAGCTAAGTGACAAAGAGATAGCCAACCTATCAGATGCACAGTTCAAAACACTGGTTATCAAGATGCTCCAGGAACTCACTGGGTACTTCAACAGCATAAAAAAGACCCAGGTGGCAATGAAGGTTTGCATTATGTGAAATAAAGAAAAATCTACAGGGAACCAACAGTGACAGGAAGGAAACCAGGACTCAAATCAGTGATTTGGAGCAGAAGGAAGAAAGAAACATTCAACCAGAACAAAATGAAGAAATAAGAACTCAAAAAAATGAGAAGCTTAGAAACCTCCAGGACATCTTTAAATGTTCCAACATCCGAATCATAGGGGTGCCAGAAGAAGAGGGAGAGCAAGAAATTGAAAACTTATTTGAACAAATACTAAAGGAGAACTTCTCCAACCTGACAAAGAAAATAGACTTCCAGGAAGTCCAGGAAGCTCAGAGAGTCCCAAAGAAGCTGGACTCAAGAGGAACACACCAAGGCACATCATAATTACATTAGCCAAGATTAAATATAAGGAAAGAATCTTTTTTAAAATATATTTTATGGATTATGCTGTTACAGTTGTCCCATTAGCCCCATTCATTCCCCTCCACCCTGCACACCCCTCCCAACCACATTCCCCCACTTTAGTTCATGTCCATGTGTCATAAGTTCTTTAGCTTATACATTTCTCATACTATTCTTGTCCTCCCCCTGTCTACTTTCTACCTATTGTCTATGCTACTTATTCTCTATACCTTTCTCCCCTCTCTCCTCCTCCCACTCCCCTGTTGCTAACCCTCCATGTGATCTTCATTTCTGTGGTTCTGTTCCTGTTCTAGTTGTTTGCTTAGTTTGCTTTTGTTTTTGTTTTAGGTGTGGTTGTTAATAATTGTGAGTCTGCTGCCATGTTACTATACATACTTTTTATCTCCTTTTTCTTAGATAAATCCCTTTAACATTTCATAAAATAAGAGCTTGGTGATGATGAACTCCTTTAACTTGACCTTCTCTGGGAAGCACTTTACCTGCTCTTCCATTCTAAATGAAAGCTTTGCTGGACAGAGCAATCTTGGATGTAGGTCATTGCCTTTCATGACTTGGAATACTTCTTTCCAGCCCCTTCTTGCTTGCATGGTTTCATCTGAGAAATCAGCTGATAGTGTTATAGGCACTCCTTTGTAGGTAACTGCCTCCTTATCTCTTGCTGCTTTTAAGATTCTGTCCTAAAATGGAGGCATAGGTAGACACACTGTGCCTCCTCGCACAACCAAGATAGGGACAACTACAATTTAGAAACAGAATAACAACCAGAACTGATAGAAAATTGAACTGTATGGAAGTTGGACAACCAAGGAGTTAAAATAGACACATTCATCCAGACCAGAGGAAGGGGCAGAGTCAGGCAGCCGGTGGAGATGGGTCAAGGCACAAAGAGTGGTGGGACCGGGTGTATAAGGCATCCAGGGCACACAAGACCGCAGTGGGCAGACCCTGGGTGCGCAGGGTGACAACCGGCAGACCCAGCAAGGCAGTGATTGTTAAGCAAGGCACTGTGAGCAACCCAGGGTGCCAGCACTGGGAAATAGAGCCTCAGGGCACTGACTGAAAACACCTGTGGTGGTTGAGGCTCAGTGAGAGACTCCCAGGCTTACAGGAGAGGTCGTTGGAGAGACCCACAGGGTCCTAGAACGTGCACAAGCCCACCCACATGGGAATTAGCACCAGAAAGGCCCAGTTTGCTTGGGAGAAGCAGAGGAAGGGACTGAAGTCTGACAGAGAGTGGAGCAATCACCATTGTTCCTTCTCAGATCCCACCCCCACATACAGCGTCACGACCCAGTAACTGGGTTGCCCCACCCTGGTGAACACCTAAGGATCTGTCCCTCATATGTAACAGGTGTAATAAGACAAAAAAATGGCCCAAAAGAAAGAACAAATCATAGTTCCACAGGAAATACAGCTAAGCAACCAAGAGATAGCCAACCTATCAGATGCACAGTTCAAAACACTGATCAGGATGCTCACAGAACTGGTTGAATTTGGTCACAAATTAGATGAAAAAATGAAGGCTACGCTAAGTGAAATGAAGGAAAATGCACAGGGAACCAATAGTGATAGGAAGGAAACTGGGACTCAAATCAATGGTGTGGACCAGAAGGAAGAAAGAAACATCCAACCAGAAAAGAATGAAGAAATAAGAATTTTAAAAATTGAGGAGAGGCTTAGGAACCTCCAGGACATCCTTAAATGTCCCGACATCCAAATTATAGGGGTACCAGAAGGGGAAGAGGAAGAGCAACACGTGGAAAAGTTATTTGAACAAATAATAAAGGAGAACTTCCCCAATCTGGCAAAGGAAATAGACTTCCAGGAAGTCCAGGAAGCTCAGAGAGTCCCAAAGAAGTTGGACCCAAGGAGGACACACCAAGGCATATCATAATTACATTACCCAAGATTAAAATGAAGGAAAGAATCCTAGAAGCAGCAAGAGAAAAGGAGAAAGTTACCTACAAAGGAGTTCCCATCAGACTGTCAGCTGATTTCTCAAAAGAGACCTTGCAGGCAAGAAAGAGCTGGAAAGAAGTATTCCAAGTCATGAAATGCAATGACCTACATCCAAGATTGCTCTGTCCAGCAAAGCTTTCATTTAGAATGGAAGGGCAGGTAAAGTGCTTCCCAGAGAAGGTCAAGTTAAAGGAGTTCATCATCACCAAGCTCTTATTTTATGAAATGTTAAAGGGATTTATCTAAGAAAAAGGAGATAAAAAGTATGTATAGTAACATGGCAGCAGACTCACAATTATTAACAACCACACCTAAAACAAAAACAAAAGCAAACTAAGCAAACAACTAGAACAGGAACAGAACCACAGAAATGAAGATCACATGGAGGGTTAGCAACAGGGGAGTGGGAGGAGGAGAGAAGGTGAAGAGGTACAGAGAGTAAGTAGCATAGATGGTAGGTAGAAAATAGACAGGGAGAGGGTAAGAATAGTATGGGAAATGCAGAAGTCAAAGAACTTACATGTATGACACATGGACATGAACTAAAGTGGAGGAATGTGGTTGGGAGGGGGTGTGCAGGGTGGAGAGGAGTGAAGGGGGCTAATGGGACAACTGTAACAGCATAATCAATAAAATATATTTAAAAATGAAATTTAACTATTTGTGACAGCAGGGATGTACCTAGAGGATATTATTCTAAGTGAAATAACTCAGTTAGAGAAAGACAAATGCCATATAGTTTCACTTATATATGGAATCTAAGGAACAGTGTAAATGAACAAGCAAAATAGGAACAGACTGATAGATACAGAGAACAGACTGATGGTTTCCAGAGGGAATGGGATTTGGGGGAATGGGGTGAAAAAGGTGAAGGGATTGAGAATGCCGGTTGGTAGTTACAAAACAGTCATGCGGATATGAAGTACAGCATAGGAAATAGAGTCAATAATACTGTAACAGCTATGTGTGGTGTCATAAGGTGGGTGCTGAAAATATCAGGGGAACACTTTGTAAAGCATATGATCATCCAGCTACTATCTATACACCGGAAACTAATACAAAATATTGAATGTAAACTCTATTGAAAATAGTTTTCAAAAAAATAAGAACTTATATTATATTCAACCAGTATTGCCCACCAAAAGTATGTGTCTTTCTAAGCAAAGCTGTGGTTTGCTTTTATGTAGGTTTTTTTCTTTGCTTAGTTTTCTGTCAAAAGATAATCCTGTCTTCAAGTTAAAATACTTTCAAGTCTGCCACAGGACCATGGGGCTTTAAATATTTTTGAATCCTTTCTTTCAACTATATTGACATTTAAAATTAGTTGGTGGTTCTAGTCTTCTTAGGAATAAATGAAAGTATCTCAATAATGTTAATAACCAGCCTTACTATACGCCAATCATTATTCTAAGTGTTTATGCACACTGACTTAGGCTAGTCCCCTGTCCTTTCCAAAATGTCTAGCTTGGATGGTTAATTATGTGGTTAACCCTGCCTATCCTATTATTATCCCCCATTTTACAAATAAGGAAACCAAGGGGCAAAGAATTTAGGTAGCTTGCCCAAGTTCACACATGGAAGTAAGTGACGGAGCTGGGATCTAAATCCAAGCTTTCAAACCATGCTCTTCTAAATACTGTACAATACTTCTTGCTCTGAGTCTGGTGGGAGAATATGGAAGAGTATAGATACAAGTGACATAACCTTGTTTTTCTAAGTAATTATTGATTAGGTTTGTTAGGCATTATTTAAAATTTATTTTATATCCTACAAA
This sequence comes from Phyllostomus hastatus, assembly GCF_019186645.2. Lineage (NCBI taxonomy): Eukaryota > Metazoa > Chordata > Mammalia > Chiroptera > Phyllostomidae > Phyllostomus > Phyllostomus hastatus. The sequence continues at coordinate 6,643,324 of NW_025334028.1, forward strand.
TAAGTATGATAGAGAATAAAACTAGTTTAGTGAGTTCCCTTAAAGTCCTGGAAAATGCGTCTGGAATGGTTCTTCCATAGCAGCACAGCACTTAGGCAAGGATGTGGCCAGAATTTCAAAAGGCTTCAGAGACTGGCCACAGGGCACAGATCAAACTGATACCTGACTTAAAACACATGCGTACCTTCCGGTGCCCTTAGGACCAAGTCTAACGGTCCTCACCTGAACTCCATGACTGTGTCCACCTTTCCAATCTTACAGGTTTTCTTTCTGTTTCTGGAACAATTCATCCTTTTGACACTTCAGGGTCTTTCTCTGCACACACTGTTCTCTCTGCCTGAAGAGTCCTCCCTTCTCCACTGCCTTTGCCAAGAAACTCAGAGTGAAGCCCCACTTCTCAGAGAGCTGTTTCTTGGCCTTTCTCCCAACTCCCCCACCGCCTGGGACCATCTGAAAGGTCAGGTCACACGCTGTGGGCTCACTCTCCTCCCTTTCGTAACACTCATGGCTCTAATCCACCCTCTGTCTTCCCCTTCATTCTGGAGGTCCACATCCAGCTTGCCCAATGCTGTGTCCCCAGCATCAACACGCAGGCAGACATCTGGAAATAATTGTGGGCTGAATTCCTGACTGCCACGCAGACTAAGGGAAATAGAAGATTCAGTCCCCTCCACACACACACAAGCTTCAGGCTTGAGAAGTTTACAATTAATGAAAGAGATAAGTAAGAATATATAAATTATAATACGGCAAAATTAATAGAATGGGGTTAACGCTGTGGCTGAAGCTGCACTGTTTAGTTATCCAGGAAAGGTGATGGTTGAATTCATTAAGTAGAATTTTGAGATGTCATGCCTCTCTTAATTAATTATAGTCTGTGTTAATTTGCACTTAAGAATTACACTTCTTATATCTCAGTTTGTATGGAAAGATCCAGTGTCCATCTGCCACTGAGACAGGTCCCCATCGAAAAGCATAAGATGACGAACTAAAAAAGGATTATCTGTCATAGTGGCTAACTGTTTTTTGCTTCTGGAGATATTAGTCATGACACATATAAATATCAGTTATAGCTATTTATAGAGGGAGTGGTAACTAAAATGTAAGAAAATTTAATTTTAATGACGTTTATGAATTATTTTATTAGTTTATATAACTCAGAGATCAGTTGCCTGCATACTCCCCATGTATTCCAGTTATGAGGATTAGTCATTTATATGACATTTGAATAAAAATCATCAACTAGTATATGGGTTATCAGATGATAAGTCTAGAAATGCCATGGAGGAAAGTTCAACAGGCAGGAGGAATAGGAAGTGACGGCACCTTGCAATGTTAAGTAGAGGGGACAAAGAAAGCCTCACTTGGAAGATGGTTTTTGAGAAAAGACTGGAAGTTGGTGACGGAAGGGTGAAGGTAGGGCAGAGAGAGAACAAGCTTTCCGGGGATAAGGGAACAGCAAGTACAAAAGCCCAGGGGCAGAGCCATGCCTGGTGAGCTCTGAAACAGCTGAGGGTGGGGGAGGGGCAGAATCTGGCTGGAGTAAAACTAGAAAAGAGGAGAGAAACTGAAGATGAAATGTGACAGGCCTGGGTAGGAAATGGGAGGATGGGGCCACGTAAGGCTGTTGTAAGCCTTTTATCCCAATGATTTAGGAAGTCAGGAGGGTGTGACAGGAAGTGCGATATGATCCAACTGGACTGCGTGTTGAGTATAGACCTAAGGGTCAGGATGAAAGCATAGTGGTTCTTCTATAGGCTTCCACAGAAAGGCAGGCAAGAGGTGATGGTGGCCTGGACCAGGGAGGTGGCAATGGGTGATGAGACATGGTCACATTCTAGATACATTTTGTCTGATTACTTCCTTTGAAATGTTGATATACATAATCAGATTTTCTCCCAGAAAGCTTGTACTAATTAACACTTCCCACTGATAATTCAGGTAGCAGCCATTTCTCCACACCTTCACAAACAATAAATGTATGTGTTGCTTAAAATTTTTTTTAAAGATTTTATTTATTTTAGAGAGAGGGGAAGGGAAGGAGAAACAGATGGAGAGAAATATCAATGTGTTGTTGCCTCTCATGCACCCCCTACTGTGACCTGGCTTGCAACCCAGGCATGTGCCCTGACTGGAAATCAAACTGGCGACCCTTAGGTTCAAAGGCCAGTGCTCAATCCACTGAGCTACACCAGTCAGGGCATGTTACTTAAAAATTTTAAAGTAGCCCTGACTGGTATACTTCAGTGGGTTAGGCATTGTCCTGCAAACTGAAAGAAAGCTCACTGGTTTGATTCCTGGTCAGGGCACCTAACCGCATTGCTGGCTGGGTCCTGGTTGGGGTGTGTGCAAGGGGCAACCTGTAGATGTTTCACACTTTCACATCGATATTTCTCTCCCTTTCTTTCTCTCCTTCTTCCCTTCTATCTATAAAATAAATAAATAAAGTGTTAAAAAATTTTGAAAGCAAAAGGTAATTCAAACTATTTCTCTTTGGAGGAAATCAATCATTTCCTTGAAATGACCAAATTATAAGACATTCCTTAGACTTGAGAATACCTCTCTTAGAAGGCAAAGGTTGTGAGCCATATACTGTTCCTATATAAGTGCCTCTGGCTGAGATGGTGATGACATGATGGCTGAACAGCCAGGCTGACCTTGGTTTTTGCATGCAGATATATCACTGGTCTCTCAAACCACATTAGGTAAGTGACAAGGTCAAGTCACACAACTGAAGTGGCTCACCACCAGCTCACTTCCACTTTGCCTTCCTACAATGCCAGCACTATAACTTCTTGTGGATTTTCTGTTGCTGAGGAAAAGTCATTTGTTTTACTTGAAATGACATAATTCAAAGTGCTTTTCTTAGGCTTAATGTTTGAAGGAGTTGTTGTATTTCCTGCTTTACAGGCCACAGATGGCTGGCAAAGCTTGTGCCCCACAACTGTCCCTCAGCCCTCAATTTCTGTGCCCGCCTTTACCCATTGGATGTGTGTGCACTGCAGTGCCATTTCCTGCTCTATTTTGCTGAGATACTCGCACACTTGGGGAAAGACATCTATGATACCACCAAGAAAACAAAAAAAGAAAAAGGTGATTTCTTAGGGTCCTTCTGTCCATTTAAGTCTTTTTTCTGGTTTGCTTTTCCACTAACTTCTTATTTTATGTAATTACTCCTCAGGGTTGAAATAATTGCATTTCTGGCCTCTCTTATTTGGGTGACCAGAGTGGCTTAGTAATGCTATTATACCACCTAAAAGGTTTCTTTTGTTCCCCATATGGTGTTTGTGTTGTTTATCCTCATTGTCATTCATCAAATCTTTGTCCCCACCCCTTTCCAAAGTTTCTTCCGTTTGCACACAGGTTTCTTTCTGCACCTGGAATTGCTGAGATGTGTGTTCTGCAAGCAAATGGGAAAGAGACTGACACAATGGAACGGTCGCCTTCTCTTCCTCATAGTGTGCTTGCTTTTTTGTGACAGGTTGGGCTATAAACTAATTTCCTGGAGTTTGGAGGTACACCAATATTTTTGAAGCCTCCATCACACCAACACACACAAGGAGATTTTGGGAGTGGTGGTGAAATCTCTCAGAACTATTTCCCATTTAGTTTGCCACTCACTTTTGCCTGACTTCCTGCTACCCTTGGGTGGGACTGTTGTTTTTAAAGGAGAAATAAGTATTTTCTAGGTTAGATTTTACAAAGTTGCAATTTAACTGTGGTTGCTATCATTTTTTATAAAGGAGTTTCTTATGAGAAAGAAGGGGAATTCCACAATAAAATAACAAAGAAGAGAAGGGAGTTTTAAAACACACAGCCACCCATATTTCCATTTAAATTTAGAAATAGTTAACACAATATCAGCAGATCATGATGCCTGCCCTCTTAGATATGGGATCCTTGTCATTAATTAGTCTTCCTTGATGCTTTGTTGGAGCCTCCCTTTGAACACTGGTTCTGTGGGAGCGGTTGCCAAGGAAATCTGGGCCGTGAAGCTCTTCTCCAAATTCATTCTGTCATCCCACTCTGGGAGCACCTGTGTGTGGTGGGGGCTGTTGTCTGCAGCTAATGCTCATAGTTTTCTCTTAATTGATGAGTAACCACTTGGTGACCCAGGGAAGTTTTTTTTACATCTTGTGATGAGGCATTGAAAAAAAATGATACTGTCATTTTTTTCATCAGCTGGATTTTAACCGATGTGCCGCTTAATAACTCACTAATATTGTATACAAGTTACCACCCCCAAAGACTTTTATATGTGGAATTAAAATGAAATCCTATTAAAACTATGAGTCATGAAAAGTACCCAGGTTTTCAATTCTGCAAAGATGAAAATTGTGGTCTAAATATTACTTGTAGTCTTCATTTCCCTACTGATGGCAATATGACTCATGGGTTAGGAGGATCCTCACCTTCTCAGAATGAATCTTTAAATGCTTCTTTTAGCACAGCTTTTAGATTTTTCCTTTGCTTAAGCCATTGTCCATTAATGTGAGGTTTTTTTTAAAGCAGATACTTTTTCTTTCTCTCTCTCTCTCTCTCTCTCTTTAGGGAAAATCCATACTACCCTGTAATTTGGCTCTCTTCCAAACTTAGCTATTCCCTAAAGTCATCTTTTAAATGAAATGAGGAACTTAAAAAATAATTGGTTCTAATACAGTAAGAAATTAACAGATCATATTTCCTAGCTGTCTCAGTCTGTTTGGGCTGCTATTGCAAAATACCACAGACTGGGGTGGCTTATAAACAACAGGAATTTATTTCCCACAGTTCTGGAGGCTGGAAGTTTAAGATCAGAGGACCAGTATGGTTGGGAGATGGGCCTTCTTCCCGGTTCAGAGCTGGCACCACCTTCTTTCTGTGTCCTCACATGGTGGAAGGGGAGAGGTATCCCACCCCTGAGGGTGGAGCCCTCTCAGCCTCCTAAGGCCATCATCTTCAGGAGAGGGCTCAGGGTTTCAGATATGTATTTTGAGGAAACACAAATATTCTGATGACAGCACTAGCTCAGTACTTTGTATTAATACCTGTGAGCTATTAAGTTCAAAGTCAAAATTAGATAGCTAATGTTTGTTCTTTCATTCACTTGTTCATTTATGTGCTATTCATCCAACATTGACTTTGAGGAAGCCTCTGTAACAAAAAATGTAACTTTTTTCAGCTGTATCTATTTGTATTTGTTTTATTTGGGGTGTATTGTACTTTCCTGCATATGGTACACTGCCGTTTATGCCACGCTTTTACACATGCACAGAGCCAATGCTATGCAAACACTCCTTCAAGGGCAAGTCAGGACATCGTCCAGAGTTATTTTCCCAACGCATGTTTGTCTGCTGTGCTGACTTCTGGACTTCACAGTGCAATGTGTAAGGTTCCTTCTCCTTTGGTGCTTTTGGATCTTGAGGAATGTTACCACCTATTGACTGGTCATAACTCATTCCGTTCTGTCACAAAGATATCCAATGCCTGTCTCTTGCCTAGGCCCTGTGCTAGAAGCTGGGGGCACTGAGATGACTTCCTAGGGGCTCCTGGTCCTGAGGGTCACTTGGGGTGCCATGTGACTCTATCTGCAAGAAAGTAGGTAGAGAGGACAGAGCTGTTAAGGGTGCATATAGAACTTTGAAGGGAGGGAACTAAAGAGGGAGCGGAGGATGGAGACCAGAAAATGCTTCCTTGAGGTTTTGAGAGGCAGTTAGGCAAAGTCTAAAAGTGTAACTTTAATGAAAGACTGTGTGGTTCAGCAGATTGACGACCCAGCATTGTGAAGAAGTTACATTTCTTTGGACACCTGTGCATGTGTGTACACACAAACACACAACTTCCTATCCTTTGTTAAAAGACATTCGCTCAACTACCCACGTAGCAAGTCTTATGATGACAGCTTGAAAAGACCTTGATCAAGACAGCAGGATGTCACAAGGCAAGGCTGACTGAGCACCTGTCCACCAAGAGGCCTTTGTGGTTGGCATCTTGACATCACCATTCTGAGGTCTTTTCCTCAGCTTTATAGACTCAGAAAGGTGACTCTGTCAGTAATCTTTGAGGAAAGATTCACTCTAGCCTAATTCACAGGAAACTGAGGAGTAAATCAAAAGGCCGGGGTATTTATTACAGTGAGAAAGGCAACTAACACATAGACTATAATACTCAATGGGTTCTTATCCTACAGGAGAAGTCAAATTATAATAAGAAGACAATGTGCTAGGCATGAATCAGACCAAGGGGAATTAGAGGTCACATGACTTCAGGCTCTGACAGACTGATCACCCTTGTCTATTGTAAAGATACACTGTCCCCCGGGACTGGACACTTTAACTGTGGTACACACAATCTATGTAGACAATACAGGATCCATGGCAGACCCTGTGGTTTATGTTGTTACCGTCCCTTTGGTGAACTCTCCCCGTTTTTCCTCATGTATATTGATGCCTCGCAGAGTCTATGGGCAAATACAGCCTGATTTCATCTGAAGTGATACCATGATATTTTAATTGAAAGAAACTTTCAGTTCCACCTTTACAGGATGCATTTCTATAGTTTTATTTTTAAAAGTGTTCCTTATCCCAGGACAAGTATTCCTCACCTGACTGTGGCCCCTGTTTACCGTTCACCACTGAAGTCTCAATTGTTTTCCAGATAATGCTTTGCGGTTCTGCCTGCAGCACAGGTCTAAGTCTTTGTTCATAGTCTGGATCTGTATTAATTCCTGCAGCTTCTTTTTGACAGTGTCCAGAGCTTTTGTCTCTGAAAATCTGCCACTGAAGAAAGAGGCACCTGTGTAATGTCTTGTTAGTTACAGCTAGTGCTGAGAGCAGCACAATGCGTTCATAGGATAGATAACATCAGCTTAAGGTCATGGAGTATCCAAAGGTGGATCTATCAGAGGCACAGAGTGGTTCAGGTAGATAAATCATCACTTCCCCCTTTCCATTTCCCTTTGTCCAATACCATTAATATGCATGTGTTACCCAGAGAGTGAAAGGTTCATTTTCAATTAATTAAACAGACATTTATTTAACACTTATTGAATGAAAGGTTTCATACTAGCTATTAAAGAAATGAGGAAATTGGAAAAATAAGTTTGTCTACAAATACAGTGAGAAATTAGTAGTTCTGAGCTCAGTAACTTTGTACTATTACCTGGCAGTTATTAGGGAGAATACAGAGGTAAATATGACACAGTCCTAGCCCTAAAAAAGGCTACAATGTAATGCAGGAGACAAAATAAGTATGTATTCACTCAATAGATATCTACTGAACATTTATTATGTACCAAGAATTAGGCTAAGTCCTGGAGATACAATGTTTGAAACAAAATATTCATGATTCCTGCCTTTGTGGCATACACACTAACTGAGAAGAAGTAATTATAAATACAAGGCAAACTAGGCAGAAGTACAAGAAAGACTTCGGAGAGAATCTGACAATGGCAGGTTTCTAAGAAAGAAAAGACTTGGAGATTATTATGCTAAGTGAAATAAGCCACACAGAGAAAGACTAATACCCTATGATTGCACTTATCTAATGAACAAAATAGACTGACAAACAAAGTAGAGACAGAGGCACAGATGCATGGAACAGACTGACAGCTGTCAGAGGAGAAGGCAGTTGGGGGACTGGATGAAAGACGGTGAAGGGATTAACCAGAAAATAGATATATATAACACATAGACACAGACATCAGTGTGGTGATGGCCAGAGGAAAGGGGGTCATGAGGTAAGTGGAGGTGGGCAAAAGGGGGAAAGGGGAGGCAGAAAGAGACTCTGATTGGGGCGGTGGGCCCGATGCAGTGTGCAGATGAGGCTTCATTGAGTTGTACACTTGAAACCTGTATGGTTTTGTGAACCAGTGTTACCCCCAGTAAATTCAATTAAAACAATAATAAAGTAGATAGAAAAAGTTCAAAAAAGAAAGAAAGAATAGGAGTGTGTTAGGTTTGCAAGGAAGATAAAGATGCTGTAGATAAGCAGCTGATAGAGAGCTCAGTATGTGAAAAAGAAATGGCACGGTGTGTTGGAGGATCTGCACAGATTTTTTATCACTAGACGACAATGTTGCAAGCAAAGAGGGTGATATGGAAACTCCAGAGGTGTATTGCAGTCAGATGGTGGGGGCTTTCACATGCAACAATACAAAGCTTGGGTCTTTTCTTACAGCAAATAAAAGCCACTGAAAGATTGTAACCAGAGGAAAAACATACAAGCACGTCTCATTTTTTAAAAATATATTTTATTGATTATGCTATTACAGTTGTCCCATTTCCCCCCCTTCACTTGCCTCCACCCTGCACACCCCCTCCCACCCACATTTCCCCACTGTAGTTCATGTCCATGTGTCATACTTATAAGTTCTTTAGCTTCTACATTTCCCATACTATTCTTGCCCTCCCCCTGTCTACTTTCTACCTACCATCTATGCTACTTATTCTCTGTACCTTTCCCCCTCACTCTTCCTCTCACTCCCCTGTTGCTAACCGTCCATGTGATATCTGTTTCTATGTTTCTGTTCCTGTTCCAGTTGTTTGCTTAGTTTGCTTTTGTTTTTGTTTTAGGTGTGGTTGTTAATAATTGTGAGTTTGCTGTCATTTTACTATACATGTTTTTTATCTTCTTTTTCTTAGATAAGTCCCTTTAACATTTCATGTAATAAGGCTTGGTGATGATGAACTCCTTTAACTTGACCTTCTCTGGGAAGCACTTTATCTGCCCTTCCATTCTAAATGAAAGCTTTGCTGGATAGAGTAATCTTGGATGTAGGTCCTTGCCTTTCATGACTTGGAATACTTCTTTCCAGCCCCTTCTTGCTTGCAAGGTCTCTTTTGAAGAAATCAGCTGACAGTCTGATGGGAACTCCTTTGTAGGTAACTTTCTCCTTTTCTCTTTCTCCTTTTCTCTTGCTGCTTCTAGGATTCTTTCCTTCATTTTAATCTTGGGTAATGTAATTATGATATGCCTTTGTGTGTTCCTCTTTGGGTCCAACTTCTTTGGGACTCTCTGAGCTTCCTGGACTTCCTGGAAGTCTATTTCCTTTGCCAGATTGGGGAAGTTCTCCTTTATTATTTGTTCAAATAACTTTTCCACATGTTGCTCTTCCTCTTCCCCTTCTGGTACCCCTATAATTTGGATGTTGGAATGTTTAAAGATGTCCTGGAGGTTCCTAAGCCTCTCCTCATTTTTTAAAATTCTTATTTCTTCATTCTTTTCTGGTTGGATGTTTTTTTCTTCCTTCTGGCCCACACCATTGATTTGAGTCCCAGTTTCCTTCCTATCACTATTGGTTCCCTGTGCATTTTCCTTCATTTCACTTAGCATAGCCTTCATTTTTCCATCTAATTTGTGACCAAATTCAACCAATTCTGTGAGCATCCTGATCACCAGTGCTTTGAACTGTGCATCTGATAGGTTGGCTATCTCTTCATCATTTAGTTGTATTTGTTCTGGGGCTTTGATCTGTTCTTTCATTTAGGGCATTTTTTTTTTTGTCTTGACGCACCTGTTATGTAGTGAGGGGTGGAACCTTAGGAGTTCGGGCGGGGCAACCCAGTTGCTGGGTTGTGATGCTGTGGGGGAGGGGTCTGAGAGGGAACAATGGTGCTTGCTCCGCTCTCTGCTGGATTCCAGTCCCTTCTGCCACTTCCCCTAAGCAAACTGGACCCTTCTGGTGCTGATTCCCATGTGGGTGGGCTTCTGCACATTCTAGGACCCTGTGAGTCTCTCCAACGAACTCTCTTGTGAGGCTGGGAGTCTCTCCCTGGGCCTCAACCCCCATAGGTGTTTTCAAACAGTGTTTTGAGGCTTTATTTCTCCACGCTGGAGTCCTGGGTTGCGCAGTCTGTCTTGCTCCCCAGTTTTTCCTGGTTTATCTGTGCGCAAATATGGGACTGCCTGGTCTGACAGTTGCCTTGCACACTGCACCCTCCACAATCCGCAGCAGCTTCACTGGGTTTGCTTGTTGCCACCCCACGCCTGGGGTCCACCAGACACTGCTTTTTTTGCCACAACCCCTCTCTGCCCAGCCGCCTGACTCAGCCCCTTTTACCAGTCTGGATGAATGTGTCTATTTTAACTCCTTGGTTGTTGGACTTCTGTACAGTTCAAGTTTCTGCAAGTACTGGTTGTTTTTTCATTTCTAAATTTTTGTTGTCCTTATTTTGGTTGTGTGAGGAGGCACAGTGTGTCTGCCTATGTCTCTATCTTGGTCAGAAATCAGCACATCTCATTTTATGCACTTCACTTTATTATGTTTTGCAGGCACTACATTTAAAAAATCTTTTATTATATTTATTGGTGTGACAATAAAATTATATAGGTTTTGAGTGTATAAACAGATACTGCATTTTCATCAACATGACCTGCTGAAGGCTCAGAGGATGGTTAGCATTTTTTAACAAAAGAGTATTTTTTAATTAAGATATGTACATTGCTTTTTTAGACAGAATGCTATTGCACACTTAATAGACCACAGTACAGTGTAAACATAACTTTTATATGCACTGGGAAACCAGAAAAACTCATGTGACTCACTGCACTGTGATATCTGCTTTATTGTGGTGGCCTGAAACCCAAACCACAGTGTCTCACTGAGGTGTGCCTGTAGGCCACTGACAGCCACTTGGAGGACGAATTGGAGGTGGAAGAGTACAGGCAGGGAGACCATCGGGCAGTGTGCTGCAGTGTCCAGGCAGCCCTGATTTAAGGTTATGACAGTATGAGGACTGCAGAACATGCTGTAGAGATGGTGATCGGGTAGAATGGTAGACAGCCGACTGATTATCCTGAGGCATAAGGTGAAGTGGAGCTGACTTTGGTGCCCAAACAGGAGAGAAAATTAGGAGAGAAATAAAATTGTCCACTTGGGAGATGCTGGGTGTGAGCTGCAAGAGGGGAAGGCGGGGAGGGCTCTGCAAAAGCTGAGCCTGGTGTTCAGAACATGTACTACACATCCTATTGCCAACTTCACTTTTAACTTTCATTTCCAGGTCTCTTCTTTACTGTTTTTCTTCTCACATTCCCAGGCCCATTGCTACTATCTGTTAACAGGTCTTCTCCAGGCCTTGGCTCCAGGCTCTGCTCCCTGCAATTCTCTCTTCATGCTGCTCCCAGGGTGACGCAACAGCAATGCTAATCTGTCATTACCGGATTAATTCCTTTCAGTGGCCTGCACCTTCCAGTCCTGTGACAAGGGTCAGGCTATTTGGCATAGCCCATATCCTTTGCCTACCTTACACATGCTGCAGCCATTCTGAACTTGTAGTTCCCAGCCCCCACTGTGGCATTTCACAATCCTGTGGTTACCTCTTGTTGGTAGGATTGAAGAACAGGAGCCAATGGACTCATTAGTGAGGAAGGACCTGGGGAAAATAGAAACGAGCAATGAAGGACACGGGAAGGAAGGAGGAGAGAGACTCTGCTGGGATTTTGGGAGAGGCGGATGAGCTGTGGGGCATGAAGATGAATGTGGGTGGACAAAAGTACACGAAGTGGAGTCCAGAGGGAACACTGTGTTTTGGCCAAATGCAGGAGCCCTCTAAAGAACAACTTTAGCTTAGGGACTTCCCAACGACCTGCCTGAGATTTTCTCAGAACGATGCAGCAGTCAGAGACTCTTCCTACCCAAGCCTCCTTCCCTCTCTCTTCTCACAGGGGTCAGACCTGAGTCACTGTTCAAAGGTTCTCCCTGATTACTCTTGCTCCTGTTCCCTTTATCGTCACAGGTACGCCTTCCATGAACCTCTTGTACATCTCATTCCATCTTGGTGTGGGGCTCCTTAAGGACCTAAACTGATACACCACTCCATAAGTGTGGGGTGATAGGAAGATGAAAGGATTGATTTGATCTCCCCGTGTGGTGTGAGAACAGATGTGAGAACACAGGAATTACAAGCTAGCTGGTGAGGGTCAGAGAGTAGGAAGTTAAAACTTAATAGAACAGGAAGTGAATGGTTTGAGGGTAACAAAGTATAGAGAATGGCCAAGGGAATAGGTCCTTGAAGTTGAATGGAAGTTAAGGTTAACAATATCAGAAGCTACAAGCCAAGAATGTTAGTAGCCTATCCAATGCTAATAGAACCATGGTTCTACTCAGAACAGCAACAGGACCAGCTAAAAGACTACAATTCTTAGCTTTCTTTGCAGTTGTGGACAGCCAAGAATATATGTAAGTTGAAGTCATTGGGTGGGGCTACCCAGGGAAAATTTTGAAGCAAACAGTCACCTGAGAGGGGCACCCATATGCCATTTCTTTTGCTTTCTTTCAGCCTTTCTACCAGTTTGGACCATGAAACCATTTTAAGAATGAAAACCAAAGCCAGGAATGTGGAGGAGAAAGACGGAAGGCATCCCCAATAACATGGACTCACCATTCTCACCCTGGTTTGCACAACTTCTAGACTTGTTTTATGTGAGAGAACTCAGTATTATTGCAGCTGCTTCTCTGGGTATTTTATGTACAGCCAAACTGACTCTACCCAATTCATGTAAGTTGTTCACACAGACATAACAATATCTACTCCTGGAAGTTGGCACAGAAGATATGTAAACAAGATGGCAAAGTGCTTCATAGATAAGAGGGAATAACTTGGAGGCTATAAAAGAGAGGAAGAAGAGGGAGGTGGTGATTATGTGAATGTGTGCATGTTTCAGGAGGTAGCGGTTTTGCATGAGAATGGAGAGGGCTGGATTAAAAATATCAGTAGGAGGTGTCCCCATTGACTGTGGGGTGATGGAGAGGAGCAGCTTTTATACTACAAGGTTGAAATGGGAGGCTTCATTTTCAATAGGAATTTTGGAAAATAATTGAAATGCACAGGGGAGCTCTATCAAGTGAAGGAAGAGTCTGAGGTAATAAATCACACACACAAAAAAATACTGAGGAGATAGAAGAGAGAGGATGAGGGGAAAGAGTGGAGGGTTGCCTCTGGGGAGGTGCCTAAGGATGACAGAGGATGGAGGCACGGAGAGAATGGCTTGCACCAGTGTCTCAACCATGGAGAGAGTCTTCTGTGGAGTCTCAACCAAGACCCATGGAAGGAGAGAGAGGTAGGAGGGCAGCAGGGCCATTTGGATTGGACAGGGAACTTGAAGAAACCCTAAATTTTTGCTGCTATTCAGGGACAAATTTGTGCAAGGCAGCAAGAATGAGTTCTGCTCACAAAAGTTTCCCCAGACTCAAGTACAGTACATGTGACAGCACAGCCCAAAGACAAAAGTAAGCTCCCAGGTGAAGGACTTCAGAATCGGAAAGCTGCCTGCAGCTGCAATCCCTACACATTTGGGTTTGCACCCTGATGCCTGGGGATTGGCAGTTTTTCTCCCTCACGTGGCATTTCCTTAGCCCCTGTGCCCTCCAAAAATAAAATCAAGAAATAATCACAGCCCTAAAGATCTAAGAGTGGGGGATACTAGTGGTGAACAATTGAGCTTCATTTATTACATGAGAGAACCAGTAACTAATGTGATAGGAATGAATCTTACCATTTTTGAAGTTCAAAAATGTTGCAGTCATACTTCTTCCTCTATCTCCTTCCCTCTCCAAAAAATGCTGCATGAACAATAGAACCAAACTTTCTGAACCTCAAAGAAGATATGTGGTCTGATTATAAGTGTATTTTTAATGGGACAGAATCCTTGAAATTAGAACTGTCCTAGAAAATGTAGGCTGTATGTTCAGACTCTCTAAGACATATTCATTTTTTATAACTAAGTTAATTTTGCGTTTAGGATTTTGTGGCACTCATCCCATCTTGAGAAAATTAAAAAATATGTGGACTAGGAGTTCCTAACCTAGATATTTCTCAAAGAGTGCAGTAGAGATCCCACAGCCCAACCTAAGTGATTCAGAACCACCGTGCCTGCAGAGAACCCCCACTTTTTAATTTTTTAAAAACAATTTTCTTCTTTTAGTTTAAATTTTATTTTTATTACAGTTACATTCCACATTATTTTGTATTAATTTCAGATTACAGCATAGTGGTTAGACAGTCATATACTTTACAAAGTGTTCCCCTCCATATTTCCAGTACCCACCTGGCATCACACATAGTTACCACATTATTACTGACTATATTCCCTATGCTGTACTTTACACCCCTATGTATATTTTGTAACTATCAATCTGTACTTCTTAATCCCTTTACCTTGTTCACCTAGCCTCTCAAGAACTCCATTTTAATTTTTTGTTTTTGGTGGGGGGGAACGGAGGGAGAATGAGAGGGAGTGAAACATCAATGAGGAAGAAAAACATTGTACACCCCTTAACTGGGGACTGAACCCACAACCTATGCAAGTGCCCTGATTGGTAATCAAACTGGCAACCTTTTGCTTTGTGGGACGATGCCTAACCAACTGAACCATACCAGTCAGGGCAAGAACGCCATCTTTAATTGTCTCTTCTTTACAATGAAGACCAGCTTCTGAAAGGCCAGCTAGCCCAGCCCCCCAGTGGTAACAAGTTTGGGTTCCAGCTTTAATGAACAGACTTTGGACCTTTCTCATGTTATTTTTGCCTCGCTGATTCAATGACATTGGACATTTTCTTCCAGTTGATTAGGATTAAATGCACTTTTCAAAGGTTCTATTGAGAAAAGCCAGAGGCTTGCATGCCTTGTTACTGTTACAGCAGGTTCTCCTTTCTCTCCAGCTTTCCCTGGTGTCCCAGGGTCCCATGTACAGGCCTGGATGAGGGTGGGAACACAGAGGTGGGGCATGAAGAAATGCTGGTGGGGAGGCTGGGAGGTGACAGGAATTGGGGTCTTAGAGTTTCCCTTGTTTTTGTCTACAGTCACAGACAGGGCAGCCAGCCTCAGGCGCTCCCCTTCCCCCAGTCAGTGCGCAACTCCCTGTGAAAAGCCATTCAATCGACATTGAGGTGTGTTGCCAGCGCCTGGTAGGGAAGAGACAGTACAATGCCTTGGGAGAGAGTCATAAAAAGGAAGGTCTTAGTTGGGTTCTCAAAGCCCAGATGCTGGGGCAGAGTAAGGGGTGTAACTGATTTATTGGGGGTAGTACTTATGGGAGATAAGAGGGGGAGGAAGCAGGAAGGAAAAGGGAAAACCTCCAGCTCTGCTCTTTGACGCAGACCTGATGCACATCAAAGAACATAGGGGAGGAAGCTGCATTGGGCCGAGGAACCTCAGAGCATGACTCAGATCTGACAGCTTCTTAGCTGGCCCAGCAGGGGACTGTGGGCAAAGACTGCTGGTTAGTGGGGTCGCTGTGGTTGGGCAGAAATGCCCAAGGCCTGGTTCCCACCACACTCAGTCATGGGCTGGTCTGGCTGTTCAGGAAGAGTGTGAAGAAACAGCAGCAACAACAGATCTTGAAGTTTGAAGGCATTCAGTTAACTGCAGCCTTGCAACAGAAGGGCAAGTTCCTCCTTGAAGGAAGATTGAAGAGGCACATGCACCTCAGTGGCTG
This sequence comes from Phyllostomus hastatus, assembly GCF_019186645.2. NCBI lineage: Eukaryota > Metazoa > Chordata > Mammalia > Chiroptera > Phyllostomidae > Phyllostomus > Phyllostomus hastatus. Next base: position 6,658,738 of record NW_025334028.1, read on the forward strand.
TTATGCAAGCTACTCACAAAAGCATGGAGTGGGTGTCGAACAACTACAGCAATGGAGCAGAGCTGGTAAGAGTGGGGACACTTTTACCCTTTTTAGCTCCAAGGATAGAGGGACAGGATCAAGACAGTCAGTTGAGAGATTGACCAGCCTACAGCCACCCATGGGGGATACTGGGGAAATCCGCACCTTGACCTCACTCTCCTCCCTCTGTCCTGTGGGGGCTCTGCATTCTCCATCCCCAACCAGCTCTCCTATATAACGCCTGCCTGTCAGCCTCCCTGAGCAGAGAGCAGGGCGCAGGGACTAACAAAATGTGTTTAGTATATCAGGGCAGAGAAGAAGCAAAGTCTCTAGGGAAGTGATAAAAAGCCTGGGAGAAGGCATGAGTCACAGAGAGCTTAGCCTCCTGAGCTTCTCCCCACCTGCCTATATCCCAGAATCACTGGCCAGCTTCTAGACGACTAGTCTGCAACCCTTCAGAAACTCCACTGGCCAAAGCAAGGGACTTAGGGGGAAGTGACTTGGAGTTATTTTTTGGAGGTGGAGGAATGGAGAGTAGGGGGAGAGAGAGACAAAGAGAGAGAGAGAGGGAGAGAGAATGGAGGACAATGATGAGGGGAAGGGAGCGAAGGAAAGGGGAGGAGGAAAAAGAGGAGAGAGAGAGTACTCACTAACTCACACACACCACACATACACACACTCCCTGTTCTATTTTCCTAGATCTTACAACTGAGTCTGAGGGACAATGAGGGGACCTGAATCTAAAGCCACTGATACTCCTTAGACTATAAACCTGTCTGTGACATCCACACTCCCCAGTCTGACCATTTTTCGAAGGACTGGGTGCTTCACAGAGTGGTCTGTGACCAAGTGTACACTTGGCCCCTTAGGTCTTTCTTATCTCTTCCTACAGAGGGCTCCTTTCTGTTATCAGCTTGCTGTCTCCAGCTGCCTGTTGGCATTTATCTTGTGATGTTATTTCACAGACATTCACAGCTCAGGAAACATTAGTTTTACTTCCGAGGAGTGGACAATGCAAGGCAAATCATTTTTGGCAGTGAGCAGTTAAGATCATTTTTTAATGATACAAACAGGCCTCAGCCAATGGCGCTCAAAACAGGTCTGCTGGAGCTGAACCAGGAGCTGACAGAGGGTTTCTCTCCTAACTTGGTTTGATTGAGTGAGCCATTTGATTTAAGCTATATTATAGGGAATTAATGTATTTAATTGTTTGATGACGCTTGGACTGTTTTAAGTGAAACTACATTACTTTTTGTCTGTAACACTGACCACCTCCCTCTCCTACCCCCTACTTAATATACTCTGAGCTAAATTCTTAAGTGATGACTCGAGGCTTACTAGTCACTTATTTTTCCATCATGTTTAGAAAAATGTAAAACATACAGAATGTCTAAATGATGTGATCTTATTTGGACAGTGGGATGGGAGATGGGGAAGTTTGATTCCTTCTCTTTCAGATGAATTCAATTCCTTCTTAAGAGTCAGAAACAATAACCATTCATCTACCCACTGTGCTCAGTCCCGTCGTCTCCCCATAGTAGGAGCTAAGTCAATTCCTGTTGATTGTTAAAAATAAAGGTGAAACGTTTCCTAGTGCTCTTTTCTGTTGGGAAGTTGATATGACACTGGCTCAGTAAGGCGCTCCTTTGGTGGAGCCACTGATGCATGGGACAGTGAAAGCAGTGAGAAATGCAGAGAAAGACCCATTTGCAATGGTGATTTACTCAATCACCTCTTTAAAGCTGTGTCTCCAAATACAGTCACATCCTGACGGAGTGAAGGTTAGGGCTTCAGTGGCTTTCAGGGGACAAAATTCAGCCTGGAAAACAGTCTTGGCCTGTTTCACTTCTTAGCACAATCCTATTCTCATAGCTTAAGGGGACTCTCAGAGGGGAAGTACAGTTTTCCGATACTGGCCTTCTTGAAGTGGCTCTGTGACTGCAGTCCTCAGGGGTTTGAGTGCAGCTTGCATTGCGCTTCTTATACACAGGTGAAGATTTTTTTAAGTTGAAGCATGTTTTCAAGGCCTGCTTATGAAAGCAAACCTATAATAAACACTCCAGGAAAATTAAGAATTGTCTTCTAACTTATTTACTAACTTTTTGTTAAGTTTGGATTTCTGGGTCAAATGTTTCTGAAAGTAGGACCTACTTGTATTCTAAATCAGGGACAGCTCAACAAAAATTTTAGAGGCCCTGTTACATGATAAGCTCTCTGCTGGGAGCTTAGGGTGCAGCTGTGCACAAGGCAGACGTGGGCATGCCTGCCTGCCTGAGGTTTCACCTGTAACAGGGCAAACACAGGAGGGAGTTACAAAGGTGAGCCCTGGTGGAGTAGTGCGGTTGGTTGGAACATTGTCCCGCACATCAAAAGTTTGCTGGTTTGATTCCTGGTCAGGGCATGTCTGGAAGGTAACTGATTGTTTTTCTCTCACAGCACCTTCTCTCTCTCTCTCTCTCTCTCTCTCTCTCTCTCTCTCTCTCTCTCTCTCTCTCTAATATCAATAAACACATCCTTGGGTGAGCATTTAAACAAGTAAAAAAGTTACAAAGATGAGACACAGCAACACTAACTAGAGTTTCTTTCTGCATTGCAGTATATTGCTTGCATCCATCCATCCATCCATCCATCCATCCATGCATCCATCCCTCTCTCCCATCCATCCATTCAGAAGCATTTATCCAGCACTTCTCACCTCTCAGGCCCTGTTCTGTGGGGCTGGGAAAGCACTGGTGATTAAGACCATCATGGTCTGCCTGCCTTTTAATGGGAGCTGTGAATTTTTTGCCTCTCATATTATAGATACAGGGGTAATAGATTCAGAAAATGAGCCAAATGTGGTGAAAGCAAAGTGGAGTTTTGGAAAATAGCTTTCTATGAAGATATTTTTCTTCTGTGGTTAGCATTTTTTCTAAAGGTGGTGTGCTGAGCAAAATTTCAGTGAAGTGTCATTTGCTGATGGGTTTGCTAAGGTTCTGTGGTACCACCAGTGGCCTTTGAAGCCTGATGTGCTTTCATTTGATTTCCTTTTTGATGCAAAAGAAATTTTAAAAAATGTACTACAATCAATGGCCTAGAAATTACAAAAACAATGTTCTCAGAAGTAACCCATAAATGCCATGTATATATCATAAGCAAGGAGCATTCATTTAGTTAGAGCTGGAAAGAGAAGTGAAATGGGGCAGCAAAAAAAAAAAAGATAAACATACACACTTTCAAAAGAGTAATTATATTTTTACACCACCCCAAGCTGTTCTTTCTAACGTGGCAGCACTGAATTGAAAGCAAATGGAAAAACACAAGATTGAATGTTACAACTGAAGGCATTGTATCAATAAGATTATCTAAGGCAAGTCTGTTGGGAAGGTTTAAGTGATCTGTCTCAGCTTTGTGCACACATAGCCTAGTTCTGATAATAGCAGAGCTTTGGCAGCCAGATCATACGGCATTTGATGGTCAGTGACTTTATTTTGAAGCATGTTATTGTTTCCACATATCATTATGCTGCAATTTCCTGCACACAGCAATGCTCATTTTAAGGATATCTCTTAGCTGGAAACTTAAAAACAAAACAAAAACAAAAACTGTTTATAAATTCTAGCAAAGAAAAAACAACAAAAAAATGAGATTGTTTAGAAATATCTAACCTTCGCAGTGACAGTCCATGAATATCAATCAACCAGCCTCATGATTCTGTCTCTATCTACAGCTGTTTGCAGGGAAGGCAACAGAGGGTCAGCTTTCTGGCTTTGGGCTGCTTCCTTATTTTCTTTTAGAGCCATACATACACAGATACCCGCACAACTAGGACGGCTTCCAGCCACATCTTTCATTCGGGGAAAGCAGAATCTACCTTTTCTAAGCTTGCTTGCTATTGATTTCTATAGGTTTTGATCTTTTGATCTAAGAAGGGATCTAAGCAATCATTTGTCTTACTGCTTATATTATAGATGAAGCAGAGGTTTTACATATTTTTCCTTAGGCTGTTTGTCTTCCAACAAAGGAACAATTTACCCCTGAGTTGTGTAGATAAGGGCTAAGGAATCAGGTATTGTTTAAACAAAACCACAATCAAAATGGCCTATCACTTCAGTGACTTCAAATGACTAAAATGGTGATTGAAATGGGTCCAGTACATCATTGCTTAAGAATTTCCCTCATAGGGGCAAAATCAAGGTCTTCACTTTTAAAATGGTGTTTTGAAACCATCCAGGCCAAAGTATCCACTTTGAGATAATTTTTCATTTTTTTGTGCCTTGGTTGCCTATATTGCAGCTCTATACACATTCTAACAAACTGACTCGAAGCCTGTGGACCCTGTGTGTTACAGATAGCTCAGTCCAGCAGGAGCTGTAGAGCACAGTGCAATAGGTGCCTCTCAGCTGATTCATCTGGAACACGCACTTTGTGATGCCATGAGCTTAAGGGCCTTTTCATTCAGAGAAGAGAGTCCAGAGAGCCCAGTGGCCTCTAGCAGAGCCCTTCTTCTAGTCATGGGCTGGAATTTCAGGGTGGGAAGGAACTGCAGTGGGTCTTCCCTGCCCATCCACCTCAGGCATGAGAAGCCTATTTATCGGAGTTGGAAAGTCGTCACCTGCACCGATCACTTGCTCTTGCTTTGAGACACTGGATATCCCTGTCAGCAACCCAGGTCATCCCTCCTCCACCAGTGATCACAGCAATCACAACGTACCCCTGGTAGGGGTCCCTGCCTTCCACCCTGCTCCGCACCCAAGCGTCGTGGTATAGTTCAGGTTAAGGAGCAGCCTCTACATGCAGCTCCTGTGTTTGGGATCCTGGCACTGTGAGCTCGGGCTTATGTGAAATCTGACAATAAAAATATAACCACACCATGCTCCAGTGGGTCCCAGCTACTTTGTCCACCAACGACATTGGGGGATAGTGGCTCTGTCCAGTAGTTTGTGCATCTTTCAGAAAAACAACTTCAGAGATTTTTCTCAATGACCCGAAAGGTAACCTTGGAGAAGACTGGAAAAGGCTGGGAGGGGGAACATTGATTTAGTAAATCCCCAGTTGTAGGTATTTGGACAGGCCAAGGTCGAAGGCCAAGATGCATTTTTCCACAGTAAAAGGAAGGGTACTCTTAGTAAGTACTGTAAGAAAGTATACATGATCAGTAAGTGCTATAGGGAAGGTACTTTCTCAGTAAGTGTGGTAGGCAAAGTACTTCTTCAGGGCAAAGTCTTCACAACCCTGGCCAGCTTGGTGCAGGCAGCAGGTCTTTGCATTTTGAATTCTGTGAGAAGTCACGGCAGGATGCTGCTGACTGGTCTTCCAGTCACGGAATTGGAAGCATCACAGGACAGCGAAAGGCAGAGGAAAAGAAAAAAGGCTGTCACAGAAGCCCATAGTAGCCGCTTGGACATAGGCTTGTTGCCTTATAGGTGTGTCACGGCCAGCACTTTCCTTCCTCTTGCTTCTCATGGTGCAAATTTAGAAGTCAGGAACATTCCAGGGGTGGGGGCAGGAGGTTATGAACACTACAGCCCACAGAGAGAACAGGACAGCAGTTACCAGGTCATTTATAGTACTTCCTTGACGTCGAGGAAGTGGAAGGAGGGAATTTAGACTAATATCCTGAGCTAAAAATGGGGAAATTTTAAAAAGCGACCAGAAAGATTAGGTTATTTCTTTCCTTCTTTGTTTTCCACATGAGTAGCCCCTGAGAATACAACTGGCTTTCAGCCCTCTCTGTAACTGGGGACAGGACTGCAAGGAATGAATGAGCCTTACAGGAAATCCCCACAGATCATTGTTATCCATTAGCTTCAACCTCTTCCCTTCACAAATCTATCCCAGCTCTGGCTGAGGAGAAAAAGGAGCTCACAGAACCACACACGACCTTGCATGCCAGGTAAGTCCTCTGATGGCGGTGTGAAGGCCCTGCCTGTGTGAAAGAGAAGGGCAGAGCTGGGCAGGCTAACCGGGTGCAGTCAGGCTCCTTTACAAACAGGAACGCTGGAGCGGCCAGCCGTTCAGGCCATTGTAGGGGAGGCACAACCTCTACCCTCTTACCATCTTTGGCTGGCCTGGAAACTCAGCTGACCTAAGACATTAACAAGAGAGGAGTATATACAGTTTATTATTACACATACATGGGAGCCTTTACAGGAAAAATAAAGCAGCTGGGACCAAATGCTTATATACTGGGATGAACAGACAGTAGTAATTGCAAGGAAATATACGGGAGGCTAAAGGAAAATAAGGGTCATTTAGCAATGTTTGTTTGTACTAATTTCTCTCAGCCCCTCCTCCCCCCTCCTACAGAGAGAACATCTTGCACATTGGAGCTAACTCTTGCTTTCAGGAAGAAATGGGGAAGTCAAGAGTTGCCATCTTGCATGTGCTGTTGTTCAAGAAACTTTAACTCAAAACAATCCTATATCAAAGTGGGATATTTTGGGCATTTTCTGCTACCCTTCACCATTCCCCTAATTAGCAGCAAAATGAGAACTAGAGGTGGTTCTCCTCACCTGACGGTGCTTATTGACTACAATTGTTTCTGTCTTGTGCCTGGGACACATCCCTCACTCTCAGCTGATACCGTCAGCACACCTGCGATGCACAGGGCCCTGTGCTCGAGGCCTCCAGATTTGCCTGCGGTGCATCAGTGGTGCTGTTCCTGTCTTGGGGATGAGGACACTGAGGTTCAGAGAGGCTCCATAGATTAGCAGTTGCATTTTCATGTGGTTCAGCCTAAAAACATGTCCTAGGTAACACAACAATTGTGGTCAAGAGTCAGAAAGCTGGATCCAGAAAGACTGATTTTCTCAAAGCCACAGAGCTGCCATAAGCACAGCTGAGCTGGCTCTGCCACCTCAGGCTCGCTGGTGGAGCTGCTGTGACACATGGGAGAAGCACTATGGGAACAGCCACTCCTTGGCTCTGCTCACCTGATGTAGGGTCTCTGAAATAAGAGCCTTGTAGGACACAGGAGATGTTGTGACACTTTAAACTGAACCTTGCAAAAAACGAACCAACCTCTCTAGGGCCACCTTGGATGGGCTTGTGTGATGCTTCCAAGGGCTACTTTCTTTTCTTAGATGCTGCTGAGACCTCTAGGTCACGTCAATGTGGAAAACTCTAAAGTTATCTAACTTTCATCCACTTCTTCACCAAAACCATCTCATCCTTCTCTTGATTAGGGTACTGCTGCAGGTAAAGACATGGCACCCAGGTTCAGAGGAGCGAGGTTCTAGATTTATTTGGACTAATTGGGGAACATCCTTTAGTGAGAAGATTCTAAATAGCTATGCCAAAGGTAATTTGCTGGTTTTCCCTGTGGTTACACCTTCTCATATACCGAAGGCCAATGGTGTATGAGGGGCCTGGTCTTAGGGGCTGCTGTTAGCCCAGAGCCCCGAATCAAACACGAGTCACGTGGTCATCACGAAGCATCAGGCGCCCTTGAGAGAACTCTCTCTAAGGAACACTTAGGCAACTGGTCAAGAACACCGACAAATTCATAATCATTTATTGCAAATCACCTATAGTTTATACATTATTAATGGCAAAATAACACTGTTAAACACCTGCTGGATGAAGAACTTCATTATGACAATTTCCTATTGGCATCACTTCTTTTTCAAAAATTTAAAATTTCAATTTTAAATCCTACATCTTTCCTAAAAAGATCTATCTTCAAAGGGCTCCACCGCCAACTCTATAAGTCTTTCTTTGGCTCTAACACCTAACACAAAGGGCACACAGTCCAGTCAATTCAACATGCTCTTTACAAGGCAACATAACATACAAAAATTTTTTAATCCTGAAGCTACATAATGATCGCTTTATATTTTGCTGCAAAATCAGTGATGGCTGCATGCAGGTGAAACATTAGTAGACACTAAGTTCTAGATAACTCTCAGCTATTACTATCTGATGGTCTGGTGTGGAAAATTAATATGCTTGTTTAGCAGAAGCAGCTAAAGTACATGCATCAGTGGCTAGGATCAATTAGAGTATAAATTAGGTATCTAAACATTGAAATGAGAGCTTAATTTGATGTCTGGCACATCTGAGTTATACACCTTTAAAATGACAATAACAAAGAGGACAAAATTGAACACCTAAACAGGGACTGGTTTATGGGGTCAGCCAGGCGTATGGCTTGGGACACAGAACTAGCTGGGCAGTGAACAGATCTCTTTTGATGCAAAAATGGTGGAGCATTAACAAGCTGTAAATGGGGCAAAAAAAGAGAGAGAGAGAGCCATTTCCTGTATTTTCATTTTTTAAAATGTTCAATTCTCTAACTTAAAAAATAACAAAAATATAATAATTACAAAACAGAAACATCTTTAGTTACTACTTAGACCCCCTCTTTTGTCTGCTACCCTGTCCCTCTGCCCTTCAGGTAGTGTGTTTTAAAATAATGCTGGGTTAAATGGTAGAAAAGAAAATGCTCTCCTGAATCACACTGAAAGAATATTAAATTCCTTCATCTTGTCAGGGTTAACACTGGGAACAAGCACATGACAATGTATGTTTGACATGTTGTAGCCACAGCAATTAAATCACATGTCCACACTCTAAGGTTAAATCATCATTACATTGACTTAAAAAACTTTTGTTTTCATTGGTAGTTATATCTTGACTTTGAGACAAACAAAATATTTCTGAACCACATAAATTCCATTCCCTCCCACCCTCTATCCCCTCCCACAATCCAATGAGAAAGAGAACTATAGTAACAGAAGGCAGGGACCAAGGTGTCAAGGGCAGACATGTGGGACGGTGGTTCCAGGTTCAAGCGCTGCCATCGCCAGTCCTGGCTTTCCGGGCCTCGATCATTGGCTTGGTCGCCTGTTTGCGGTCAGTGGCCAGCCCCAGCCAGCACATGATGTCAATGAACCAGGTGGTGGGGTTGAAATTTAAGCCAAATTCGCTTGCAGAGTAGTCAAAGGGAAAGGTGTGGTGGTAATTGTGGAAGCCTTCACCTGGAAGACAAAATGAGCATTGAAACAAACCACTCACCCACCTCTCTGCACAGGTCTTGAATCACTTACTGGGGGTCTACCATGTACAAGAAACTGCATCAGGCTCTTTAGAGAGCAAAAGACTTAATTTCTACCCGTAGGAAGCTCTATTTAGTTGGCTAGAAAAACTAAATGTAAACAGAAAAGGACAATAAAGTTATCGGCATAAAGTCACAAGATAATTTTCCTCTAAGAATTGGAGACATGCTACCATGATATCAGAGCTGAGCTGTACTCTGTAAGCTAGATGCTGACTGGCTGGTAGCAGACTGTGTGTTCATAAAAGGAAAACAGCCTCTGTGGGCTGGAGCAATGAGAGCAAGATCTCGGGAGAACTTGGGAGAGATAAATGAGAATCGTTCAAATAGGTAAGTCAGTCAAGGAGTTGGATCTTGAAATAGCTGAAATCTGCCTACATATTGTCCTGTCCCTCCCAGTGCACAGCTTTTCCTCCTTTTTGTTAAAGTGTTTTCAGGACGGGGATTACCTCAGAGCTTCTTTCATTTGATTTTTTAAAACAGTTTTATTGAGATATAACTCACCATACAATTCACCCATTTAAAGTATACGGTTTAATGTTTTTTCAAATATTCAGACTTGCGCATCCATCACCAAAATGAATTACAATATTTTCATTAACTAAAAAAGGAAACCCCAAACCCCTTAGCTGTCATCCCCCAACCACCCCCAACCATCCCAGCCCTACTTCCTGTCTCTGAGATGGTGAATTCTATGTGTCAACCTGATGGGCCAAGGGGTGCCCATTAAACATCATTCTAGGTGTGTCTGTGAGAGTGTTTCTGGAGAAGAGTAACATTTGAGTCAGTGGACTCAGTAAAGCAGATCACTTTCCCCAGTGTAGGTGGGTTTCACCCAATCCATTAAGGGCCAGAAAAGAACAAGTGGAGGGAGGAATTTGCCTCTTTTCCTAATTCACTGGTTGACCTGAGACATCTATCTCACCTTCTGCTGCCCTCAGACTGGGAGCTACAGGATTGGCTCCCCTGGTTCTCAGGTCTTTGGACTTAATTATACCACTGGTTTTCCTGGGTCTCCAGCTTGCAGACTACAACTCCTGGGACTTCATAGCCTCTATTATAATATGAGATAATTCCCCATAGTCAATCAATTAATTAATCAATCAGTCTTTCTATGTTTGTCTGTCTGTCTATATACAGAACCAATAGAATATATCCATGTTTATAAACATATCCTACTGTTTCTCTATATATGGAAATGTACTATGAGGAATATATATATATGTAATATATGTAACAGTATATATACTGAGATACACAGAGTTTTTCTTTCTCTGGAGAAACCTGACTAATACAGTCTCTATAGATTTGCCTATTTTGAACATTTCGTATAAATGAAATCATGCTATCCTATGTGACTGATTTCTTTCACTTAGCATAATGTTTTCAAAGTATAGTAGGTATCAGCATTTAATTTCTTTTTTATATGGATATACCACTTACCATGCCACTATATTTATATCAATGAATTTATCCATGGATATTTGGATTATTTCCACTTTTTAGCTATTCTGAATAATGTTGCTATGAGCATTCAAATACAGGTTTTTGTGTGGACATATGTTTTGATTTCTCTTAGGGATGAATCTAGGAATAGGGTTGCTAGATTACATATTAACTGTTTTTAACCATTTGAAGAACTGCCAGATTTTTCCTTTACTACTTAAGTGGCTATAAGTCATCACATGGTTCTTATCCTGACCACATTTTAAGGATTCTGCTTTGTACTGAGCACATCAGATGGACTGACCTGTGGTCTGCCCTTTTCTTAATTTAGGTGTTCTCTACTCTGCCCATCCACCCTTGTCATTTCTAGGTTCTTTCCTGTATAGTATAGAGAAGTTTAACCCTTATTTTCAGAAACAGTCACTGGTCTGCACAGTTGCATATAAGAGCCTTCCAAGAACCTTCATGAAGAAAACTGACTGGGAGTCCAGTGTTGACCTGGATGGATTTAAAACCAATACCCAGCTGTTCAGGGTATTGGATGCATTGACCATGGCCACATTCCTTGGGTTTCCTGGATCTCCTTCTCTCTATAAAATGGTAGCAGTCTCTGTTATCCCCACTCAGGTCTTGCTCTCAGGGTCAATGCTCGATGTGGCTCTCTCCTTAGAGTCCTTAGAGAATGAAGATGACAGAAGGAGAAAGGAAAGCAACAGGAGGGTCAGGAAACGTCCTCCTGTTTTCCAAGGCACTTTGCTCTCTGCTTATCCTGTCATCCCATAGCTAAATCTGGTGCTCATTCCACCTTATATTGCTCTTGAGCCTTACATGGAAAACCCTAACAAAGTGGTGATAGGAACTCATTGCTGGGAGAGGCAGAGATCATTTCTATTCAATAGCAGGAACTTCTCTTCCTGTGTTTGAGCTCTGTGCTAAATACTCAGCTTACCAAGAAGTCAACTGCTTCTATAAAGCTATCGTTAACATTTATTAATCACTTACTGAGTGCCAGCCTCATACAAACTGCTTTAATGAGTATGAACACCTATAATCTGCACACCTCTGAGCTATGATTACTCCCATTTTAAAGTGAGGATGTAAATGAGTGGAAGGGACAAGAAATTTGCCTAAGACCATATGGTTGGTAATAAAAACAACATAACTGAGGGCTTATTTTGTACTAAGTACTGCTGCAAGTGCTATTTATTAACTTGTCCAAACCTCCAACAACCCCAGCAGGAGGTAAATACTACTATTATGCCCACTTTACAGATAAGGACATGAGGTGTGGAGGAGTCAGGTAACTTGCCCAGACAGTAAGCAAAGGAACCAGGACTCTACCACACTGGTTGGACTCCAACGGCTTCTTAACCATTTTGTGGTACCACGAGATGCCACAATCTCATTTTGTCCTATCTCTTTGTTTAAAGGGCTGCTTGCATACGGTCAGCCAAATGATAGGACAGCTGAGGATATTCAGGCAGCTGGAGAGAAAAGTCAACTGCTACTCTCCTGTAGGAGAATTTCCATGGCAAAAATAAATAGGTACTAATTATTGATCACCTACTATGTACAATTTACATATATAAATATTTTACTAATTCTCATATCCCATAAAGAAAGCATTACTAATCCCACTTCATAGGTAAGAGGACTATAAATCAGAAGTTAGGTGACTTGTCCATGAGTCTGGATTCTAACACCAAAGGCCCAAGTTCATTCCATTCCACTCCACTGCCTCTCTTTACAGGTTCCACAAAACTATGAGAAGCCAAGAAAATTGAGCTGCCATTCTCTCCATTGGCTCTCACACCCTTACTCACCAACAGCACCCAGAGTGACCAGTGGGTTCTGCCGAGGGCTGATGTGCTTATCATAGGGCCGGTTTCCATACATGTGGGCAGCACTGTTGACCAGCCAGGTGATGTTGAGTGAGATGGTATAGCGAAGAATGGAGGCCAAGAAGTAGGAATTCCACAGACTCTCTCCCCAGATGCACCAGGGCACCAGTGTGGGGACCACAAAGCACATGAGCACCACGGAGATCTTATAGTACCTGGAAGGCAGGATAGTAGGCTTTCAGTGGGCATCTGTTGATGGTGGTGAGGAAAGGCTGAGCAAACTATAGAAAAAGTCAGGAATTGTGCCGGACAGCAACTTCAACTCTTTCTGTGTAAGGAATAACCTGTTACATGCCACTCTGTGCAGGGGCCACACACCTACATATCTACAGGTCTAGGTAGGTTAACACAAGTTTGAGAATTAGCTCAGGTAAAAGGTTGCAGAAGCAGTGGGGCCTGCAGCATATTTCAGAGGAATTTTGATATAAAATGATCATCATTTTACTAAAAGCCATGTGTCTTAGAGCTACATTTGTCCTATAAGCCACCAGTTTGACAGCTCCTAGCTACTTCTTTGATCAGTCAACCTGATAATCAGGCTTTCTTGAATAATTTCAAGAAATATTTAGTATTTCTGGAATAGTTTTCAGGCACATGATTCTGTGCTAACTTAGCTAGGTAAAAAAGGAAAAAAATCCTCTCTCCAAAATGTTCTTTGCCCATTAAAGATCACATTCCAAACCATCATAAAAAAAATAAACACTAACTATAGGAATAGGCATCACCACATAAAAAGTGATCATTAAACAGAAACAATCAATAGTTTGATTTCTGGCCTTGTGTATCCTGTAAACATTTACTGAGCACCTGTTGTATGCCAGGACCTGAGTGCTGATGATACAAAGGCAAACTTGAGATGATCCCTGGGCCACAAAAGACTAGCTTAGCTCTACGCAGGAACAGGAGAGGGGCTCTGATGGGAAAGTGTCCAAAGCCACCTGTTTGTAGCGATTTCTTCCCTGGCTCCCATTGGCTAACCACGTTTCCAGATCTGGGTTAAGATGCATATGTATAAACTGGGAAGTGGCACCATGTGAGGGCATGAGATTCAGCAGGTGGGAGGCTTTGACTTGAATCTAGATCTGATTCTGGATGTTGAACAGGCCTCATTTTATTCTTTCATGCTCTTTTTGCACACAGTTAGATGGCTCCCCAAACACAGAACATGAAGCAAGGGCTTGTGTGTGGGTATATTTTGGGAAGTGAGCTCATACTACAGCAGTGGGCAATGGGAAGAATGAGACAGGGAAGGGGAGAAAGCTAAGTTAGGGTGCTCTCTGCTGTGGGCAACTGAAGTTGGACCTTGAGGGGGCAGATTTTATTCTCTCCAAGCATAAAAGAAGGGACCACAGGGATGTCACATGGAGGGATATTAACTTCCTTACACTTTCAGTTTGGGTCAGAATGGCTGAGTGTGTTCCGTAGGCAGCTCAGGTGGAGATGACAAAGAAGCTGGGATAGGAAGTGAAAAATAAACAGTACATAGAAGCAGTCAGGAGCTGCAAGATTGTGGGAACACACATGGTGAACTGCTGTAAACTACCAATCCACACATTCCCCAAGCAGGCTCTTTGTTTCTTTCTCCTCTAGCACTCTTTCCAAGTGTCTTAAGCAGATACATTTGCCATCTTCTCCATTAGGGAATGAATGATGGTTATGGATGTACTATAACCTGACAGTCATGTTTAAGGAGATCCTGAAAGATCTGCTCTCAGGCAGGAAGGGCTTGAGCACAGTGGCTCACTGTAGCCTCACCAGGGTGCCGGCTCCCAGTGGTCCCCAGGAAGGACAGCTGTGTTCCATGGAGGCTGAGTCTCCCACCTATTGGATTTTACACTAATGGCTAAACTTTATTATAGTTCTTAACAAGTTAGAAGTTCTTTCTCCAAGATCAAGAGAAATAAATGATCCAGAAAGAAAATGAGAGCCTTTTGTAAGGTTTCTGGTTTGAGTTTCTGTTCATTAAAAAAGTAGTTATTGGCTAAAATTTATTACAGTAGATGCATGTGGAGAATAAATAAAACAAAACACGTAATTATTGTTCACACAATTTTTCAATTCCACTTTTTCAAAATAAGATTTTAAGCCATTCTGAATAAGAAGAGGAAGGAGGAAGAGGAGGGTGAGAAGAAGAAGGGAGAGAGAAGAGGAAGGAGGAGGAGGTGGAGGAGGATAAGGAGGGGAAGAAGAAGAAGGAGGAGGAGGAGAAGAGGAAGAAAGAAGAAGAAAAGGGAAAGAAAGAAGGGGAAAGAAGGAGAAAGGAGAAGAAAGGAGGAGGAGAAGAAGAAGGAGGAGGAGAAAGAGAAAGAAGAAGAGAAAAGGAGAAGAAGAAGAAAGAAGGAGGAGAAATAAGCAGCACAGTTATGCAAGGTGCTGTTGGATTATACCAGTGTGGACAGGTGGCAGCAGCAAGGACAGAGTGAAAAGGTGGGCTGAGAGCATGAGACAGGGCACAAGAGATGTCCAATCCAGCAGTAACTGTAATATCTCGCAGGGTTCTTATAAAGATCAACTACTGATAACTACCTTATACTATGTGCTTATTATGTGCAGCACTATTCTGACACCTTTACATATACCGATTCATTTAATTTTAACAAAAACTCTAGGAAAAATGTACCATCACTATGCCATTTTACAGATGGGGAAGTTGAGCAATAGAAAGGTTATGCAGCTGGCCCAAGGTCACAAGACTAGTAAGTAGTAGGACCAAGATTCAAATCCAGGCAGAATCACTGGAGACCATTGTGCTACTGTGCTTTGCAAATGAAATCATGTGTGCATGTCTGCTCTAGAGACTGCTAGCTGCACATAAATATCGGTTCCCATAATGATAACCCATGAACACCCATTTTCCAGTCACTGGGCTGCAAGGTGGCTGCATTTTAGTGCAAAGAGGGCTCCTGGGAGGTCAGACGAGTGGCTATGGTTGGAGAGGCAAAGACAACAGACAAAGAAGGGATGGGTAGTCTTAGAGTGGGCTCCCCAGAGTCTCAGGCAGAAGGCTTTTGGGCAGAGCTCTTGAGGGATACCTGTGAGGGAGGGTGGAAGGCAGGTTGGGCTGAGGGAGACACTCACCCATAATGGGTTTCAGCAGATCCAATAGGGAGCTCTGGGGCTGGATGACCCTTTAGAGTTGTTCCAAACTTAAAGGTCTTGGTATCATGCAGCCATTGGTCGCAGGGTGCCCCTGGAAGGGGGTGAATCCTTGGACAAACCAGTTCCATGTGGGTGGGCAAAAGCCATCCCCAGAATTCCATGTGAATGAGGGCCATTCCCAGCAAGGGCGGCAGTGTGCGAGGGTGAGAGCATAAGCTACAGAGGAGATCTGGGTGAAGCATGCAGGCACACGCCAAGGGCCCTGGGAATGGTGGTGAGCACGGAAGAGCATGGTGCTCTGACAGGAAAGTAGAAGACATGCCCAGGTCCCAAGACTGCTGCTGCAGCTGTTACTGCTGCTGCTACTGCTCCTTGTTTGCACCTCACAGAAGGAAAGCAAGCAGCTGAATGTTGCCAACAGAAGGCATTTTGCAAACTAAGTGTCTCTGTCCCTTCCTCTACTCTGTCCCAACCCAGGACATTTGAAAGAGCCTCTCCTTGCCCTGTTCTGAGCCATTGTCTTGGCCCTCATTTTGTTCCTGAAAAGAAGGAAAAAAAATTTATTGAGGACTTGCTCTGTGCTGGGCACCAGGCTAAGTATGTCAGAGGACACCTTGTCTAAGTAGGTGCCGGGCCCTTGCTCTGCCTGGTCCTCTGGAATCCCCCTTCCAGGTTTGATGGGCCCATAGGACTCAGCTTCCACTCATGCCCTGGCCCTGCCTCCTCCCTCTGAACTGCTTAGGAAAGCCAGGTGCCTGTCTGGGATCTGCTTCCAGAAACTCCACTTCCCTAGGGAGCTGGGTCCCTGTGGAGGGATGGCATCAGCAATGTGGCTTCCCAACTGGGAGGTGAAAAGGGCCTGGGTTTCACCTCCTGGCACAGTCACTGCCCCGCCCAAGTTCCTCTTCCTTAAAAAGACACGCTCTTTAAAAATCACTGCCCTCATTCTAACAAAGCTTTAGCAGATCCAATTATAGGGTTGTCCTCTGCTCTTTCTGTTTTCTGCTAGGATTCCTCCTTGTGTGTTCACTGTGATGGATGAAAGAGGAAGGAATTTTTAGGTGAGTCTGCATGGGATTGTCAATGAGGCAGATCTTGATGCTGATAATAGTAAAAATTCTCCCTGATCATTTCAAACCCACTCAGCATATCTTCCCATGGTAGTAGCCAAGTCCCCCTTCCCTCCTCCTGTCAGCCATCTCCTAGGGCAGCTGGTGTGCATTTAATTATAGTCACAGACCTTCTTGCCTTGGAACAAGTGCTGAGAAGGCTTCCCACCTCCCTTGCTTAAAAACACTCACTTCTGAACACCCTAGTCAAGGGTCCAAAGGCCAAACTCACCATAAAAGCCTCCAGCATCTAATCTTTCCTCATTTAAAAGATTTCTTTTCTTCAGTTGGTGGTAGAAAAGGAGGCTGAAGAGAGCCCATCAGTATTGCTTTTTGCTAAATGGGTTTTTTGTGTTGTAAAGAATCATAGAATACAGGGTGGGGCAAAAGTAGGTTTACAGTTGTTCATATGGAAAATAATATAATAATTAATAAATAATAATGCAAGAATAAACTGTTTCACATACTTGTAACTGTAAACCTACTTTTGCTCCACCCCATATTTAACTACCCAGCCCTGCCACTTTCTAGCTGTGTGATGTTAAGTAAATTATTTAGTTGCACTGAGCTTCACATTTCTCCTCTGTAAAATGCAGGTACTAACAAATTTATTGAGTGCCTACTATGTTCCAGGTACTGTTCTAACACTGGAAAAATAAAATAAACAAAACAGACAAAAACCCCTGCCCTTAGGGAGCAGGGGTATTATGGTAGAAAAGTTGTTTTTATACATATTTTCTGGTAGGGAAGACGGGTAATAAAATGAACAATATATGCAGCATGTTAATGGTCAATACTAAGAAAAAATAAAGCAGAGGAGAATATGAAGTAAGGGTACTGACACAGAGTTTTTGAGTAAAGACTTGAAGGAAGTAAGAAATTAGTCACATGGCTAAATGGGGCTAAAGACTCTAGGCAAAGGAAACCACAAACACCAAGACCCTGAATCAGGAGTCTCCTGCATCTATGACACTTCCCCAGTCTGACTGACCTACCTCTTCCAAATATCAGGAAACATCTCCTGCCCTTGTAGGATTTCTTTGGTCTCCTTGGACCAGACAAGGTGTCCAGTGCACTATTCCTATAGCTTCTTGCACTTGTCAGCCCTCAGTATTCAGACTTACTGGCTTTGGGGGCCACCCTACCTGCTGGATTGGTGATCTCCACCCCGTCTGCACATTAGAATTGATGGGGCAAACATTTAAAAATGTCTGATGATGGGAACTCACTGCAGCCCAACTGCATCCAATTGAGTCAAAACTTTTGGTCTGAGCACTGATACTTTTTAAAGCCTCTCCACTGCAAACATGGATGGTAGTCTCTCCATCATACACCCCCATCCTTTCTTTTTTCCTGGAATGCACTGATTTTGTTCAGATATCCATCTGTCCTGCCTGCAGCCATGCCCTTCAGAGAAATGGACACTACTACACAGGGCATGGATCCTGACTGGTCTGAGACAATCATGGTGATCTCATTCACTTTACCTATAATTAATGTAGGAACTAGCCAATAGTGGTCAAAAAGATAAGAGGGAAAGGATGATTATAATTTTTATTTATTTGTTTGAAGTATTATTATTGATTATGCTATTACAGTTTTCCCAATTTTCCCCTTTTATCCCCCTTCCACCCTGCCCCCCCAATCCTCCAGCATTCTGTCCCCTTAGTTCATGTCCATGGGTTGTACATATAAGTTCTTTTAGTCCTCTGTTTCCTATACCATCTTTTTATCTCTCCCTGTCTATTTTATGCCTACCAGTTATGCTTCTTCTTCTTCCCTGTACCTTTCCCCTGCTATTCCTCCTGTCTCCCTCTCCACTGAAATCCCTCCATGTGATGTCCATTTCTCTGATTCTGCTCCTGTTCTAGTTGTTGGCTTAGTTTTTGTTTTCATTGTTTTTCTTTTCTTTTAGGTTCATTTGTTGATAGTTGTATTTTTTGTCATTTTACTGTTCATATTTTTATCTTCTTTTTCTTAGATAAGTCCCTTTGACATTTCATATAATAAGGGCTTGGTAATGATGAACTCCTTTAACTAGACCTTATCTGGGAAGCACTTTATCTGCCCTTCCATTCTAAATGAAAGCTTTGCTGTACAGAGTAATCTTGGATGTAGGTCCTTGCCTTTCATGACTTCAAATACTTCTCTCCAGCCCCTCCTTTTTTGGGGGGTGCTGGGTGCAGTGAACTTTATTGATGGTGCATGACAAGGCAAGGCTCCCTAAGTCCCTCCCCTCTTCAGGGGGTCTTCAGGGGGTCTAGGATGGAAACTGGATGTCAGGAGATTCTCAGTGTGTTGGGGGATCGATTTGGGGCAAGGACTCCCCAGCAGCTGAAGGTCTCTCTTCCTGTCATTGGGGCTGGTGGCCCATGAGGCTCTAACTCCTTGGAGGCCATGTGGACCACAAGGTCCACCACTTTGTTGCTGTAGCCAAATTCATTTTCACACCAGGGAATGACAAAGTGGTCATTGAGAGCAATGCTAGCCCTGGCATTGAAGGTGGAAGACTGGGTGTCACTGTTAAAGTCACAGGAAACAACCTGGTCCTCGATATAGCCCAGGATGTCCTGGAGGGGGCCCTCTGATGCCTGCTTCACTACCTTCTTGTTGTCATCATATTTGTCAGTTTTCTCCAGGTGGCAGGTTAGATCCACAACTGACACATTGGGGGTAAGGACATGGAAGGCCATGCCAGTGAGCTTCCCATTCAGCTCAGGGATGACCTTGCCCACAGCCTTGGCAGCACCAGTGGAAGCAGGGATGATGTTCTGGGCAGCCCCTCGGCCATCGCTCCACAACTTGCCAGAGGGCCCATCCACGGTCTTCTGGGTGGTGGTGATGGTGTGGACTGTGGTCATGAGTACCTCCACAATGCCAAAGTTGTCACGGATGACCTTGGTCGGAAGGCCAATAGGTTGGTGGTGCAGGAGGCATTGCTGACAATCTTCATGGAGTTGTCATACTTGTCATGGTTCATACCCATCACAAAAATGGGGGCGTCCACAGAAGGGGCAGAGGTGATGACCCTCTTGGCTCCACCCTTCAAGTTAGCCCAAGCCTACTCCATGGTGGTGAAGACACCAGTGGACTCCACAACATATTCAGGAGCAGCATCACCCCATTTGATGTTGGTGGGATCTCATTGCTGGAAGATGGAGATGGACTTTCCATTGATGACAAGCTTCCTGTTCTCAGCCTTGGCTGTGCCTTTGAACTTGCCATGAGTAGAATCATACTGGAACATGTAGACCATGTAGTTGTGGTCAGTGAAAGGGTCATTGATGGCAACAATGTCCACTTTGCCAGAGTAAAAGGCAGCCCTGGTGACTAGGCACCCCACATGGCCAAATCTGTTCACTCTAATCTTCATCATGGTGTCTCAGGGTTGAGCCTGGCACTGCACAGGAAGACACGGCTGTCTGTTGAACAGGAGGAGCAGAGAGCTCTCCAGCTCCTTCTTGCCTGCAAGGTTTCTTTTGAGAAATCAGCTGATAGCCTTATGGGAGCTCCTTTGCATGTAACTCTCTCTTTTCCTCTTGCTGCTTTTAAGATTCTCTCCTTATCTTTAATCTTGGGTAACTTAATGATGATGTGCCTTGGTGTGTTCCCCTTTGGGTCCAACTTCTTTGGGACTCTCTGGGCTTCCTGGACTTCCTGGAAGTCTATTTCCTTTGCCAGATTGGGGAAGTTTTTCTTCATTATTTGTTCAAATAAGTTTTCAATTTCTTGCTGTTGTTCTTCTCCTTCTGACACCCCTATAATTTAGATATTGGAATGTTTCAGGTTGTCCTAGAGGTTCATAAGTCTTTTTTCACTTTTTTAAATTTTTGTTTCTTCATTCTGTTCAGGTTGGATGTTTATTTTTCCCTTTTGTTTCAAATCATTGCTTTGAGTCCTGGTTTCCTTCCTGTCACTGTCAGTCCCCTGAATATTTTGCTTTATTTCATTTTGGGTATCTTTCATTTGTTTTTTCACTTTTTGACCAAGCTCAATCAGTTCTGTGAGTATTTTGATTACTAGGGTTTCAAACTCTCCATCAGATAGGTCGGCTATTTCCTTACTGCTAAGGTCTCTTTCTGGAGTTTTGCCCTGTTCTTTCATGTGGGCCATATTTCTTTGTTTGATGCACCTGTTAAGTTGTAAGGGGGCGAGGCCTTAGGTATTCACTTGGGCAGGACAACCCTCCTTGCTGTGATGAGGGGCTGCCTCTGGGGGAGGGGCCAGAGAGGCCAGAGAGGGAACAATGCAGCTCACCTGCTCGTCTCTGGTGCACTTTCCAATGGACTCTCTCATGAGACTGGGAGTTTCTCCCACCATGGCAACCCTTGCCGTAATCCACAGTTAGCTCTGAGTCTCAGTTTCCCCTTCAGCCAACCCTGCCCTCGTGGTCTGCGGCTTTACTGTGGTTTTTCTGAGCTGGCCCCACCCACATGGTCTCGCTGCAGGTTCTTACCAGTCTGGTTGTTCTGGTTGATTTTTTCTTTAATTCCTTGGTTGTCGGAGTTCCATGCAGTTTGATTGTCTGCTGCTTCTGGTTGTTTATTGATTTTAGATGGGTTGTTATCCTCCTTTTGGTTGTGTGATGAAGCAAAGGGTTTCTACCTACACTTACACCTTGGCCAGAACTCCTGAAAGGATGACTATAATTTTTAAAAAGGGAAATAAATTTTGCTGAAGATGTAGAGAAATTGGAACCCTCATGCATTGTTGGTGAGAATGTAACATGGTGCAGTTGCTACAGAAAAGTCTGGCAGTTTCTCAGAAGGTTAAATACCAAATTACTGTATGATCCTGCAATTCCACCTCTGGGTATGTATTCAAAAGAATGGGAGCAGGGACTTGAACAGATATTCAGATACCAATGTTCATAGAAACATGATAGCCAAAAGGTAAAAGCAACCCAAGTGTCCATCAATAGATGAATGGATAGACAAAATGTTGTATGTACATCCAATGGAATATTATTCAGCCACAAAATGGAATGGAATTTTGATGTATGTACAACATAGATGGACCCTGGAAACATGCTTAATGAAATAAACCAGACACAGAAGGACAAATATTGTAATGATTTCACTTACACGAGGTACACATAATAGGCAAATTCATAGAGACGGAAAGTAGTTTACTAGGAGCTAGAAGGAAGGAAAAGGGAAGTTATTTAAAGGATACAGAATTCTTGGGAATGATGAAAAAATTTTGGGTATAGATAATGGTGATGGTTATACAACATTGTGAATGTACTTAGTGCCACAGAATTTTATACTTATGAATAGTTAAAATGATAAATATTGTTTTTTATATTCTACCATAATTTAAAAAAAGAGAGAAAGAGAGAAATGATGGAATATTTTCCTCAGCACTAGAAAGAGCACACAGGCAGAGATGACTTGTTTTTTTAAAAATATATTTTATTGATTATGCTGTTACAGTTGTCCCATTTCCCCCCCTTCACTCCCCTCCACCCTGTACACCCTCTCCCACCCATATCCCCCCCTTTAGTCATGTCCATGTGTCATACTTATAATTTCTTTAGCTTCTACATTTCCCATACTATTCTTGCCCTCCCCCTATCTATTTTCAACCTACAATCTATGCTACTTATTCTCTGTACCTTTTCCCCCCTCTCTCCTCCTCCCACTCCCCTGTTGCTAACCATCCATGTGATCTCCATTTCTGTGGTTCTGTTCCTGTTCTAGTTGTTTGCTTAGTTTCTTTTGGTTTTGCTTTAGGTGTGGCTGTTAATAATTGTGAGTTTGCTGTCCTTTTACTATACATGTTTTTTCTTTATCTTCTTTTCTTAGACAAGTCCCTTTAACATTTCATAAAATAAGGGTATGGTGATGATGAACTCCTTTAACTTGACCTTATCTGGGAAGCACTTTATCTGCCCTTCCATTCTAAATGAAAACTTTGCTGGATAGAGTAATCTGGGATATAGGTCCTTGTCTTTCATGACTTGGAATACTTCTTTCCAGCCCCTTCTTGCCTGTAAGGTCTCTTTTGAAGAAATCAGCTGACAGTCTGATGGGAACTCCTTTGTAGGTTACTGTCCCCTTATCTCTTGCTGCCTCTAGAATTCTCTCCTTCATTTTTACCTCAGCTAATGTAATTATGATGTGCCTTGGTGTGTTTCTTCTTGGGTCCAACTCTTTGGGGCTCTCTGAGCTTCCTGGATTTCCTGGAAGTCTATTTCCTTTACCAGGATGGGGAAGTTCTCCTTTATTACTTGTTCAAATATGTGTTCAATCTGTTGCTTTTCCTCTTCCCCTTATGGTACCGCAATAATTCGGATATTGGAACGTTTAAAGATGTCCTGGAGGTTCCTAAGCTTCTCCATGTTTTTTTTTTAATTATTTCTCCATTCTTTCCTGTTTGGTTGTTTTTTTCTTCCTTCTGGTCCACTCTATTGTTTTGAGTCCCAGTTTCCTTCCCATCACTATTGGTTCTCCGTGCATTTTCCTTCATCTCTTTTATGGTAACCTGCATTTTTTTCATCTAATTTGCGCCCAAAATCAACCAATTCTGTGAGCTTCCTGATCACCAGTGTTTTGAACTGTGCATCTGATAGATTGGCTATCTCTTGGTCGCTCAAAAGGATGAGTCCTGGGGCATTGATCTATTCTTCTGTTTGAGACATGTCTCACTCTCTCTCTTTTTTTTTGGTCTGGTTGCTCCTGTTACAGTGAGGGGCGGAGCCTTAGGGGTTCACTGGGGCTGGGCACCCGGTCGCTAGATTGTGATGTTGTATGTGGGGGCGGGTGGGAACAATGGTTGTAGTTCCGTTCTCCTGGGACCTCAGTCCATTCTCTGGGATCCTGGGTTGCGTGCTCTTCCCTGGTCCACAATCACCACCTCACTGGGTCCGCCAGCTGCTGCTTGCATACTCAGGGTCCACCTGCTGTGATCTTGTGCACCCCAGATGCCTTACTTGCTCCCTCCCAGTTGCCTTTTGCGCCCAGTTCTCCCTGTTCTCCGTGTGCCGGGACCCACGCCTCCTTTCCACCCCTCCTACTGGTCTGGATGAACAGGTCTTCTTCAACTTCTTGGCTGTCCAACTTCCATTCAGATAAATTCTCTGTCAGTTCTGGATGTTATTCTGCCTCTAAATTGTTGTTGTTCTAATCTTGGTTGTGTGTGGAGGTACAGTGCACCCACCTATGCCTCCATCTTGCTGGAAGTCCCCCAAGGGACTTGTTTTTCACAGCAACTCCCAGACCTGCTACAGCCATCTCATAACTGTGATGGAAAGAGAGCTGAGAAACAAAGCCAACCACTTGGGTTGACAGAGAAGAAAGATGGAAAGGTTCTTGAGTATCCATTGAGCTGTTGAACTAACCAGTTCTAGATTTGCTTTGTGCCTGGTATCTTACTTTCTGGGACAAGCCAGTTGAGTAGGATATTCTGTGGAGTAGCTGAAAGTGTCCTAGTACAGTGCAATGGACACTCTGAAGTGCTGTCCAGGCTGCTCAGTATTGGAGGACTTAGTCTTCTAGTCACAGGCAGTGCTGCCTTTGCTAGAGGTCATGCCCTTTCTTAAGAACTGATCCAGTGACTGACCAATGAGGGGAGCTGTCCACTGCCTAGACCTTGTCCTATTACCCTAACTCTCGTTGACTCTGAACAGCCTTCAGCGCCCACCGTGGGGTTCACTGATGTCTCCACTGAGACCAGCCAAAGCCCAGCAGCTGCTCCCTTGCCCACTCCTGTCTCTGTCCTTATTCCCAGTGAACTTTCTACAATGTAATATCCATATCAGGGCCAGCTTCTGGAGTAACCTGACCTGAGACATGGATATATTGCTGGGCCAGTTGAGTGCAACAGAAAGCCAGACTCTCCAGCATAAAGTAGGGACTCATCATACACAGCAGGCACTCCTAAATATCTGTGGAATGATTAAATGAATGATACTTTGGTTAAAAAATTAAAGAGCTCTCATCTTCTCAGGAAAATAAAAATACTGTAGTGACTTCAGTAGAACAAAGAATATAAGAGAAACAATGTCAATTTTGAAAAAAAAAAGCACAAACTAAACAGTAAATATATAGCCTACTTTGGGGTTCTTCATTAGAGGCTTATCTCTTGGATTGGTGCCAATGCAGGATTGTGGATATAAAGCCAACTTTACTAAAGACATTCTTGTTCAACAGGACCCAACCCCTGTGAGGCTTCCCACCTCTAGTTTAAATGAATGCTTTCTGAACATGAGCTTCCAGGTCATTCTCAGAGCTACCAAATATAGTTAAAATTTTGGTACTATTTAAGATTAATAGCCACTCTAACAGGTTTGGTCTTGGCTTGGAATGTGAGTGGCTTCCTCTCTGTCTTTCTGTGAACACTCACACTCTGGGAAATGAGAAGACTCCTAAAATCATCAAGGAAAACAAGAAAGGGGTAAGGACTAGAGAAAAGAAGTGGTATGAATCCAAGAACAGGCAAGGAAGGGCAGCTCTCTTCCACAGATGTGAAACTAGAGATCCCCATTAAGCCAAAAACAAAACAGCCAAAGCATTCAAGCTCACTTTATGAGCAGCAACTGCAGAGCAACTTTCTGTAGTTTTAAGGTAACAGCTTTTACAAACAGGTTCATAATTGGAAACCTTTCCACACCTACCACCTCATAATTCCTCATCCTACCAGCACAACTGGGAAGATGCTTTTCAGCATTTAGCTCAAGACTGAGTCCATTTTCACACAACCAAATGCCATCACACACCATAATGCCTCAGTCCAAGTAGCTTCAGCCACAGGTCACAAATACAGATATGGGCTCAAACCTTTAAACTTCATCAATGATTTTAGGAATATTCTCATTCTTATAAACTAGATCATAATAAAGAAAACTGAAATATTAAAAATAGCCTTGAGACCAAATGGAGAAGAAAGGATTTGGGATTTTATTTATATTTATTTTAAAATCTGAGTGTGATAAGCGTCTTAAAACTCTCATTTTTCTTTAGATGAAAAAGAAATTGCTGTTTCCTCTCTGTAAGCATTTTCTTTTGCTTGACAAACTCTAAGTGCAGCAGTCCAGAGTGGGAGTGTGTGAGATGTTGAAAGTGAAGTCTATTAGAGCATGAAGGAAGGGGAAATGTCCTGTCGACTTCTTGGGGGGGCGGGGCAGCCTGAGGAAATGAGAAAAGAAGCAAACACCACAACAGGCGAGGGAGAAATTACAGCTGTGCAAGTGTATCATAATGATGAGCAATGAGCTGTCACCGGCATCTTGATTAGACATGTTTAGTTTTGTGATTTCGTTAAAAGCTTAGCCAGAGATTCATTTTCCCTACAATTTTTGTGTTTTGGAGGGGACTAGGAGGAATCAACTGGATGCTTACTATAAACATTTATTTAGAGGAGAGATGATACATCCTGGCAATTCATAAGTTCATGGAACATTCTCTCCCCCTTCCTCTGTCCCCTCTGGTACTGCCCACAAGGAGGTGGAATATGTGTTTTATTTGGGTACAGATAGCCCATTGATGGGGTAGCTCTTTGGAAACCTTCCAGATTCTGAATTCCAGGAAACCTTCAGATTCTGAATTAAGTTGAAAACAGGCTTTGCTGCTGTGTACTTGGTTTTGCTTCTCCCATGCTGCAGAGTCTTTAAGTGAAAGTGTTCATGATCGCTGAATTTGAAGTATTCTCTGAAACTGTTTATCACTCCAGATTTGTCTTTGACCCTTGATTAGTCTTGACATCACTTCCCCTATGCTACTTTATAGTAAGTATTCCCATAAACAAATCTTTTAATTGGACTGTCTAGATGCATAACCCTCATCTTCTGGATGTTTCTCCTCCCTAATGGAAGCAGACAGCAGACGGCTGCCCCATGAAAGCATCTCCTCCAGAAGCTTGCAATATAGTGGAAAAAAGACATTTTAATTTTCTCTCCAACTTCAGCTTTATTCACTTTCAAAGTCTGAATGTGGAGGTTAGTCACATCCATCCACTTGCATTTAGTTTGTCTTTGTACAAACAGCTTGCATTGATTCACTAAGCAGCAGTTCAAAAGATAATACAAAGACTTTCAACCCAAAGAAAATTATTTCTACCTCATTAACAATGAAGCGCTTATAGAAAATACCCTGGCATGCTGATGGCTAAGACCAGGTAAGAAAGGTTAAAAGGCCTTTTTACTTTTTCAAAGCTTTGACTCCATCAGAGAAAGTGAACAGCAAGTTCTCTGAGGGCAGGATTTGTCTTGATCCAATTCACATCGCAGTTTCTTGAACACAAAAAGC
Organism: Phyllostomus hastatus; assembly: GCF_019186645.2. Taxonomy (NCBI): domain Eukaryota; kingdom Metazoa; phylum Chordata; class Mammalia; order Chiroptera; family Phyllostomidae; genus Phyllostomus; species Phyllostomus hastatus. Next base: position 6,685,598 of record NW_025334028.1, read on the forward strand.
TGGTTAGCACAGTAGGTACCCAGTAAGCAGCTGAACTGATGGCATGCACTAGAAGGAACTGAAGTGGAGGCTCCACCCGTCTTTGGCAAAAATAATTAGGTCAGTACCCTTGTAACTTTTTGATACTTAGAGCTTCTCTAGTTCTCTCAACAGAAATTAAAGTTGATTAGACTGATGTCATCCTAGGTCTCTCTCTAGGATTGTCTCTGTCCTTCTTCCCTCTCACTGTCCTCCCTTACTTCCTGATTAGTTATTAATTGTTCTGAATAAGTTATGGGGACACCAGACTAACTCCTGATGGTATATAGAATAGCCATGACAAAAGTGAACAATTAAAATTATTCACAAACTAATTTTTAAAACAAAGTGGCTGCATTTCCACTTCCTCTTACTCTTAAAGCTGCATTCTCCTATCATCCTTGCTATCTGGGATACACTGAACATTTCAGGAGAAAACAACATTTTTCTTAATCTGAGACCCATGAAATTATATGCCAACCCTTTTGTCTGTTCCCATTCTTCTGGGGTTCAAAGTCCATAGCCTTCATCAGATTCTCAGAGCTGTTCAATTCCCAAAAGAATGAAAGCCCAAGATATTTGAAAGTCACTTCTTTTTTTCTTTAATGTTGTTGTTTAACTTTGATTTTCTCTGTTTATTTTAGGATCTGGCCTAAAATTGGAGTATCAAAATTGAATTCAATTTAAAGAGTGGTCCTTTTAAAACTTAGATTGTCCAGCCTATATTTTGGGTGGTAAAATTTTGGAAAGAATTACAGTGACAGTAGGTAGCAGTGTGTATGTGTCTGCACTCACACACACCCATGATTATTCTGGCTTACCTATATGTGGATCTTGAGCTGAAAGGCCATTTACCACTAACAAAACACAACCCATCCGAGAGAAAGTTTAATCCCAAAACTCTTATCAATGACAGGCTACTCCCAGTAGCCAGTCTCTGGGCAGGAAAGGAGCTAGTGGAGTCATTTAAACCACCTTCCTGATCAATATCAACTGCTCTAGAGGAATTGATCAGGTAGGCTGACCATTTGTCTTGTAGAGGGCAAAATGAACAGGCTGACAGAACAGGGTTTCTTCATTTTGTATGTAAAAGGCATGGCCCTTGTGCACAACACATGCTTTCTAGTGCAGAGGTTCCATCCTAAATTCAAGCTGCAACAGCCTTCCAAAGCTCCCCAGGATTCCACACTTAGCTCAAAATTGATTTCGTCCAGAAAGCCTGCCCTGATAAATCTCTCAACTGTGGTTATTGCATTATTCAACATTCCTTCAGTAAAACTGTGCTGTAAACACTCAAGAGGACAAGTGTTCATAGCTGATTTTTCCTGCTAGCTGAGGATATACATGTTCATGACCTCAATTAAAAAAATTATGTGGAAACCATTGCTCATATTTCTGCCTTTTAAAAAATGTAATCTTAATTGTATTTTTTTCTGCTGCCATTAGTCCCCTTATACCCTTCTCCTGTGCAGCAATCATCACACTGTTGTTTATGAGTCCTTTTTGCTTTTCACTTAATCCCTCACCCCTTCAGCTCTCTCCTCCTTACCTGTCATGCTGCTCTCCACCTCTGACTCTGTCCCCACTTTCCTTGTTAGTTCAGTTTGTTCATTAGATTCCACATGAGTGAACTCATGTGGTATTTGTCTTTCTCTGCCTGGCTTATTTCACTTAGCAAAATGTTCTCCAGGTCCATTCATACTGTCACAAAGGTAAAACTTTCTTCTTTTTATGGCCAAGTAGTATTCCACTGTGTAAATGTCCCATAGTTGTTTTAGCTGCTCATCTACTGATGGACACTTGGGCTGCTTCCATATCTTGGCAATTGTAAATAACACTGCAATGAACATAGGGGTGCTTATGTTCTTTCAAATGAGTGTTTTGGGTTCCTTCATATTATATTCCCAGCAGTGGGATCACTGGGTTGAATGGTAGTTTCATTTTTAATTTCTTGAGGTATCTCCCTACTGTTTTCCACAGTGGCTGCACCAATTTGCATTCCCACCAACAGTGTGAAAGGGTTCCCCTTTCTTGACCTCCTTGCCAGCATTTGTTTGTTGATTTATTGATGACAGTCATTCTGACAGGGGTGAGGTGATAACTCGTTGTGGTTTTAGTTTGCATCTCTCTGATGATTAGTGACGTTGAGCATCTTTTCATGTGTCTATTGGCCATCTGTATATCCTCTTTGGAGAAATGTCTATTCAGGTCCTTTGCCCATTTTTTTAATTGGGTTGTTTTTTTGGTATTGAGTTTTGTAAGTCCTTTATAAATTTTGGATATTACCCCTTATCAGGTGTACTGATGAATATGTTCTCCTATTCTGTGGGTTGTCTTGTTATTTTGTTGATGATTTCCTTTGTTGTATAAAACTTTTTAGTTTGATACAATCTCATTTATTTTTTTCTTTTGTTTTCCTTGCCTGGGGAGATATATCTGATAAAATATTGCTATGAGCAATGTCCCAGATTTTGCTGCCTATGTTTTCTTCTGTGATTTTTATTGTTTTGGTTCTAACATTTAAGTCTTTGATCCATTTTGAATTTATTCTTGTGTGTGGTGTAAGGAGGTGGTGTAGTTTCATTTTGCTACACGTACATGTCTATTTTCCCAACACCATTTATTGAATAAATCAGGGGTCCCCAAACCCCGAGTCACAGACCAGTGGCCTGTTAGGAACTGGGCAGCACAGCAGGAGGTGAGTGGTGGGTGAGGAGTAAAGCTTCATTTGCATTTACAGGCACTCCCCATTGCTTATATTATTGCCCAAGCTCTGCCTCTTGTCAGATCAGTGGTAACATTAGACTGTCATAAGGGTGCGAACACTACTGTGAACTGTGCATGCAAGGGATCTAGGTTGTGTGCTCCTTATGAGAATCTAATGCCTGATGGTCTGAGGTGGAGCTGAGGTAGTGATGCTAGTCCTGGGGAGTGGCTGCAAATACAGATTATCATTAGCAGAGAGGTCTGACTGCACAGAGACCCTAATAAATCAATTGCTTGCAGACTCACATCAAAACCCTATCTGTGAGTGGCAAGTGACAATTAAAGTGCATCTGGTGGTAGGCTGTATAAAGTCATCCACTCTGCCCTCTGGGTCCATGGAAAAATTTACTTCCACAAAACTGTGCCCTGGTGCCAGTCCCCCTGGTGCCCTGGGGACTGCTGGAATAAACTATCTTGAACCCATTGTATGTGCTTGCTTCCTCTGTCAAATATCAATTGACTATAAAGGTGTGGGTTTATTTCTGGGCTCCCTATTCTGTTCCATTGATCTAAATGTCTGTTTTTATGCTACTACCATGCTGTTTGGATTACTATGGCCTCATAGTATAGTTTGATATTGGGTAGTATGATTCCTCCAACTTTGTTCTTCTTTCTTAGGATCACTGTTGCTATGCAGGGCATTTTGTGGTTCCACATACATTTTTGAAATATTTGTTCTAGTTCTGTGAAATACTTCATTGGCATCTTGATAAGAATTGAGTTGAATGTATAGATTGCCTTAGCTAGTATGGACATTTTAATGATGTTTTCTTCCTATTCAGGAACACCATATATGCTTCCACTTATTTTTATTTTCTTCAATTTCTTCAGTGTCTTATAATTTTCTGAGTACAGGTCTTTTACATCTATGGTTAGGTTTATTCCTAGGTATTCTATTATTTTTGTAGTGATTGTGAATAGGATTGTTTTCTTAATTTCCCTTTCTGTTAGTTCATTATTGGCATATAAAAATGCAACTGATTTCTGGATACTGATTTTTATCCTGCTACTTGCTGAATTCATTTATCAGTTCTAGTAGTTTCTTCATGGAATCTTTGGGGTTCTGCATGTATAGTATCATGTCATCTGCAAATAAAGACAGTTTTACTTTTTCCTTTTCAATTTGGATAGCTTTTATTTCTTATTCCTGTCTGATCTCTGTGGCTATGACTTCTAGTGCTATGTGGAACAAGAGAGGTGGAAGCAGACATCCCTGTCTTGTTCCCAATCTTAAGGGGAATGTTTTTAGTTTTTACCTGTTGAGTATGGTGCTAGCAGTGAGTTTGTCCTATATGGTCTTTATTATGTTTAGGCGTGTTCCCCCTAATCCCACTTTGCTGAGTTTTATCATAAATGTGTGATGGGTTTTATCAAATGCTTTTTATGCATTTATTGATATGGTCATGTGGGTTAATCCTTTGTTAATGTGGTGTGTCACATGATTTGGGGAATGTTGTACCAACCTTGCATTCCTGGAATAAATCCCACTTGATCATGGTGTATGATCTTTTCGATGCATTGCTGTATTCAGTGTGCTAATATTTTGTTGAGGATTTTTGTGTCTATGTTCATCAGGGATACTGGTCTATAATTTTCTTTCTTTGCAGTACCTTTATCTGGTTTTGGAATTAGGATAATGCTGGCCTCATAAAATGAGTTTGGGAGCCATCCCTCCTCTTGAATTTTGTGAAATAGTTTGAGAAGGAGAGGTGTTAGTCCCTCTTGGAATGTTTGGTAAAATTCACCTGTGAAGCCACCCAGTCCAGAGCTTTTGTTTGTTGGGAGTTTTTTGATTATGCTTCAATTTCATTAGGTGCAATCTGTCTATTCAGTTTCTCTGATTCTTCTTTAATTTAGTTTTGGGGGATTGTTTGTTTCTAGGAATTCATCCATTTCGTTCAGGTTGTCCAGTTTGTTCATGTTTTTGTGCCCTCATTTTCATTAGTTTCAAGGTATCTTTTGATTTCTTCCTTGATCTCATTGTTAACCCATTCATTGTTTAATAACACGTTATTTAGCTTCCACATCTTTGTGTGTTTTTCAGTGTTCTTCTTGTCAATGATTTCTAGTTTCATACCATTGTGGTCAGAGAACCTGCCTGGTATGACTTCAATGTTCTTAAATTTATTAAGACTTATTTTGTGTATTAATATGTAATCTAAGAAAACGTTCCATGTGCACTTGAAAAATATGTATATTCTGCTGCTTTGGGTGAAATGCTCTGAAGATATCAATTAAATATATTTGATCTAGAGTGTCATTTAAGGCCACTGTCTCCTTGTTTAGTGTTTGCAAGATCTATCCTTTGAAGTCAATGGAGTGTTAAAATTCCCTACTATGACTGTCAGTCTTTCTCTTTATATCCATCAAGATGTGCTTTACATATTTAGGTGCTCCTATGTTGGGTGCATAAATGTTTACTAGGGCTATATCCTTTTGTTGGACTGTTCCCTTTATCATTATGTAGTGTCCTTTTTGTCTCTTACTATAACCTTGGTTTTAAAGTCTATTATGTCAGATATAAGTAATGCTACCCCAGCTTTTTTTTCCCCTTCCCATTTGCATGAAATATCTCTTTTTGTCCCTTTACTTTAAGTCTGTGTGTATCTTTAGATCAGAGGTGGGTCTCTAGGAGGTAGCATATATATATCTTGATTTCTTATCCATTCAGCTACCCTATATCTTTTGGGTGGAGCACTTAAGCCATTTACATTTAAAGTGATTTTTGATAGGCACGTATTTAGTACCATTTTACTGTAGGCTATTCCCCCCCCCCCATCTTCTTAAAGCAAGCCCTTTAACATTTGTTGCAGTACTGGTTTGGTGTTAACAAACTCCTTTAGCTTTTTCTTGTCTGGGAAGCTCCTTATTTCCTCTTTGATTTTAAATTATAGCCTTGATGGTTAAGGAAGCCTTGGTTGTACAACCTTGCTTTTCGTCACCTTGAATATTTCACGTCACTCCCTTCTAGCCTGAAGTATTTCTGATGAGTAATCAGATGACAGCCTAATTGGTGTGCCATTGTAGGTAACTACCTGCTTTTCTCTTAGGCCATTAGGATTTTCTCCTTATCTTTAATCCTTGTCATTTTAATTATGATGTGTCTTGGTATAGTCTACTTTGGATCCAAGTTGTTTGGGAATCTCTGAGCTTCCTGGACTTTTGTGTCTTTTTCCTGTACCAGATTAGGGAAGTTTTCAGTTATGATTTTTTCAAATAGGCTCTCAATCACTTGCTTGCTCTCCCCTCCTTCTGGTATTCCCATGATGTGGATGTTGTTATGCTTCACATTGTCCAAAATGTTTATAAAGCTGTCCTCTTTTTTTAAATTCTTTTTTTCTTTTTGCTGCTCTGCCTGGGTGTTTTTTTCTACCTTGTCTTCCAAATCACTGATTTTATCCTTTGCTCCTCTAACATACTGTTTATTCCTTCCAGTGTATTATTTATTTTCAGATATTGCATTCTTTATTTCTGACTGGTCTTTTTTATGGTTTCTATGTCTTTTTTCATGCTGTTGAGAATCCTTATAATCATTACTCTAAACTCTCTCTCTGATAAATTGCTTGCCTCCATTTCATCTAGTTCTCCTGGAGAACTCTCTTGTTCTTTCATTTGGGGTCTGTTTGTTTGTCTTCCCATTTCGGCTGCTTGTTTGTATTTTCTGCCTTCATTGTGAAACTGATCAGTGATATAGCCTCAAGCTGTAATCAGTGTCTCTAGTTCATTCTGTTGTCCCTCTACAGGAGCCCAGGGCAAGTGGCTACATATGAAATTTTGTGTGTTGGCCCTTTAAGAGGCTCTGTGTATTTCCAACAATCTCTCCCTGGCAGACAGAAACCCCGCTGCTTTTCACAGCTGAATGTTATCTGTGTTCCTTTCCAGATCTGGCGCTGCAGGCTGGAGAGCCAAGCTTGGGGTTTAGACCCCACACTTCTCGGGGGAACCTCTCAGTGGCTGAAATATCCATTCGGAACTTCAGCTGCTGCCCGTGGGAGTCCACTCATCCCTCTCATGCTTCTTCTGTACTCTCTACCAGTCTCGTTGTGGTGAAGTGGTTTCTTCTGTCTGTCAATGATTATAAGGTTTCTCTTCAGCTAGTGTTAAGTTGGTTATTCAGTATGATTACTCTACAATTTAGTTGTAATTCCAGTTTGGTCCTGGGAGATGGTTAGTGTAGCTTGTACTTACTCCTCTGTCATCTTGGATCCTCTGTCTTCTTAATTAGAGTTCATGGAACAAAACTTGACCCACCTTGATGGTGATGGGTGTCTGCCTGAGTTTCTCAGCAGGCAGAGCTTAAGGAAAAAGCTTATATGCTACTATTTTATGGAGGAAGCTCATTCTGGGGAAACAGAGTGTGGGAGGCAGGGGAGGTATAAGAACCAACAAGAGAGTGTGTTACTGAGCTGGCCACTGTCTGATATTTCACCCTAGTGAGGCCATCTTCCAAGAGGCTATATGAACACTGAGCTTTAGAATATTCCTTCTGGGAGGAGGGCAGGGGAAGATGTGGCTACCTGCTTCCCCCATAGTTGTCACCCTACAAACTATGGATTGCAAACATGGGTGTTGAGAGGTGTCGTAGGCTTCAGTGGCAACAGAGATACCCCAAGCAGGAGACACACAATAGTGCAGGTGTGAGGAAGGTGCTGTCAAAATAAACCTATCCAAAGCCAGTTGGAGTGCACAGAGAAATGCACAGAACAAGTGGCCAAAATTCCCAGGACAGAGGAGGTCTGGGCAGCCTGCAGTGGGGCTCAGCATGTGTCTGAAACAATGAGAGTGAGTTCAGAAACATTAGTGGGCATTCTCTGTTTTGCTCAGTGTCTGCTGAGGTGTGAAGAACTCCTTGTCTTGACTGAATTTACTTTTTAAAAAACTGAGGTAAAATTGATATATAGCATCATATAAGTTTCAGGTACACAACATTACAATTTGACACCTGTATATATTGCAAGATGATCATCTCCCTGATCTTACTTATTAAATCTTACTGACTCCTCCCTGATTTTCTGGTATGCTGATAAACTGTCACTTCTATTTGCCAGTGTTCCCACCTGCAGTGGCTTCTCTGTCCCCTTCTACCTTATTTCTCTTAATCTACTGAAGGTATTGAAAACCAGAGAGTTGAGCTTGTTTAATTTATGTACAAATGAAGAACACACAGGCTCTGGGTGAGAGTTGAGAGGGGTCTCCTGTGCTGAGATTAAATATGTAAACATTAGTTTGTGACATTTATTCAAAAATCTCTTTCTGTGGAGGTGGAGGGTGGAACATGTACTTTGGAGTTTGGAGGATTCCATGAAATAATGTGAATCTGGCACTATTATGATGGTTCTTTTTATTTATAGGTTCTTGGTTTCATTCCAGTGAAAAGAAATTACTGGGGAATAGCTGAGTTTTTAGGTAGGTAAGAAAATACTCTATTTCATTTTCACTACACTGTGTGTATTTGAACTTAATGATATTGTTATACAGCAGGTAATTTACTTGAAGATACTTCAGCATAAAAAGTGTGATGTAGAGTGTGTGGGTGTTAGTTTTATTCTTCACCCTAGGGGCAGTTCATTAACATTTCAAGTACCCTAATCAGGAATCCACACTTCAGGCATGCTTAGTTAGCATTTAACAAATTCTAGTAATTCATAAGCCAGAGGTCTCTTACAGGCTTCAATTATTTTTATCTCTAATAAGCACTAAAGAGTTTGTATTTAGGGTAAGGGAAATGAATTTTCACAGGTAAAATAAGAAGTTGAAATACGTGGGTTGGCTAGAAAGCCTATCCAGGTACTTCTCAGCAGCATATATGCCTCCGAGTGACATCACCTAAGGCTTTGCTTCCTCCTCTGCCTCACCAGTGGTGGAATTCTGCCACTGGATTCTGACAAGAAGCCGAGACTCCTGCAATGTGCCTTCCATGCACGGGGCTGGTTGGGGTGTCCACAAGAACAGGAGGTAGGGCTTCATCAAGTTTATAAGTGTGTTGCATGGCTGTTTTTGTCCCTAACTGCGAACTGTGGTAGAATTTGGTCTGATGCAGGATTTTGTTGTATGGAAGACACATCACCTCCCTTCTCCTTTCACACTGGAGCCAGCCAACGCCAGTTCCCAGCAGACATGGACAAATGGGTCTCCCATTGCATCATGTATGTTTTTGCAGTCCTCTCACCATACCATTGAGGGTCAGAGGCACCACGAGGACTGAAGGAGATGACTGTTGATGTGAGGAGGCTGTGCAGGAAATGGGCAGTGGGCTCATGGAACTTCCCCACTTTACTCCAAGAGGCAGGACTCTGGAGTGCTGAAACATGCTGTGAGGAAGTGGACCTCCACTGGTGTTGATGGTCTGCATACTGCCTACTTCAACAACTGAGGGTTGGAGCATCATACACAAATCGTCACCCCTAAGGCTGGTTCTCAGCTACAAGTTGTCTAATGCTCTCAACAGACTAGACAATAAAACATTCCTCCTCAGTTCCAAAAGTATTTTGGAAGGTGTTAAGCTTCATTAGTCTCAATAAATAGAAAAATGAATAGGATGTAGTCACAGTCCTTGAGGAGCTTCTGGTCTAATGAGAAAGACATATAAGTGGATCATTTTCATACAGCATGATAAGCATAAAGGCAAGGCATGCCCATGATTCCATAGACCTGTTGAGGACAAGCACTTAGCTCATCCTAAGACAATGAATTTTATTTATTTTTTTAAAGATTTATTTATTTTTAGAGAGAGGGGAAGGGAGGGAGAGAGAAAGGGAGACATTGATGTGCAAGAGGAACATCAATTAAGCCACCTCTTGCACACCCCCTGAGGGACCTGGCCTGCAACCCTGGCCTGTATCTTGACTGGGAATTGAACTGGTGACCTTTAGGTCTGTGGGATGCTGCCCAATCCACTGAGCCACACCAGTTGGGGCAACACTTTTACATTTTTTAAAGTATTATTGAGAAACCCAAAGAGCTTTTGTTTATGTAGATTATCACATATCCATCAATATTTACTGTAAGGGAAATGAAAACAGAGAAATGTTTTATTAATTCATTAAATATTAAATGTTAATGTATGTTGATAATATAATACTACTTATAATGTGTACTATATAAAATGTGTTGGGGACTGCTCTGTGTGGTTTCGGAGATTGCAGCCCCTCGAGAGCAAGCCCTGAAAGGGGCCAGTAAGTCTCCCTGGAAAACCGGGTAACACAGGTGGCAGACATGACCTGACTCTAACACCGAGGGTTCCCGTGGGAATCAGGCCTGATAAATACATTGTATCATTTGAAGCTTTCTCTGCTTTGTTTTGTATGGCCCTGGTGATATAAACCGGATGTTTAAGTTCAAGGCATAAGGAGTGAACTCCTCATCTCATGAAATACATCTTAAAGACCCTCTGGTGTCAGCATGACTAATAGACCCTGATCCATGACAGATCTCTGTGGTCCTTCAATTGTTATCTATAGATAATACCTGTATTTGTGCGACTGTAGCCTTTTGACATAGATTGATGAACTATGCATGTATGCACCAACACATACCATTCCCAATAAAAGCCATTTGGGAGAAGGGCTCCGGGCATTCTCCACTAGAGGGAATCACCACCCCCTTTCCCACCAGAACATCAAGATTGTGTCTGGGATGACTTATTTCTCATCTGCGGCAAATGGGAGAATTATGCAGGACAGAGTTAATCCCACAAAAATGTATTTGTTAATATTATAAAATAAATATTAAATTAATTGGTTCATTAAAATAACAATGAACCTATTACATGTTAACATAAATAACATTCTTTCATGAAAAATAAGTATATTTTCAAAAAAGTTTTGTGTGAAGAATGGCATCATTTCACATATTACAAATCTCCAGCTGACTTACTGGAAGCAGCTGTACTGACACATCTGCTTCTGCAGTCAGTCTGCTGCAATATTATTGTTTTTGTTGAAGTCTATGAAAAAAATCTGCCTCACACTGATGTGTGGTTAGAAAAGGGAGGGTCTCACAGACCCCCTAAAAGGAAAAGCTTATATACCATTTACATTACATATAAAGCCTATGTGCTTGGAGACACTCCCACCGAGAGGGTCCTTGAGCTGTGGACTTCAGCTTCCTGGAGGCGAGTTTTGAAGAATGAGGAAGAGGTGTGTAGGTGACAAACGTGACAAGAACATTGTAGGTCAGGGCTTCTCCAACAATCACTGTGTGTGTGAATCACTTAGGGTCTGGGGTGAGGCTTCAGCCCTGCATCTCTAACAAGTCCTGGGTGATACTGATGCTGCTGGTCTCAAAACCACACTTTGAGTAGCAAGGATCTAGGCCAGAAAACTAACATGAGGGGAAGAGCGTGACTAGAGAGTGAGGTACAGACAAGAAGTCCCAGGAAATAAGGTAAGCATGTGGGGTTATTTCCCCAGGGGAAGTCATGAAAAAGTATTAAACAAGACAGCTCTGGCTCATGGGTAAGCATCATTTCTTACTCTGAATAACTCGGAATGGCAATAAATATAAAACATATAAGCAAAGTAAGTAGGCAGGAGAGTGATGTGGAGGAAGAACAAAGACAATATGAATATTATTACAACACAGCTTAGTAGAAAGAGCAGGTACTTTGGATCAGGACAGAGTTTGCTTAAATTCCAGCTCTGCCACTTATGAAATGTTACTGACTCCACTTCTCAGAGCCTCAGATTCCATCATATGTAAAGATACCAGAGACATAAATTCTGTGCACAGAGAACAAGTGTGGTACACAATACACTCAAATGAATATAAAGAAAGTATTATAGGCACACTAAAAATAACAAGTGGAAGCTATTATTGTTATTCGAAATTATATGTTGGCTTGAAAGATAACTGAGTTTATTAGAATTTCACATTTTCAAGGTCAAAAGATTCTGAATGAGGACCTCAGGGGACTTACATATTAAAAGTTTTGGCTATTTCCATGCTATGCAGTGTAACCTCATAGTTTTCCATAGTAATGCAAGGTGGGACATGTTGGTGATGACAATTAAAAGAGAAGGACCTCACACCTCATGTTAATCATACTTTTTTCTAAGACAACTTGGACCAAAAATTTCAATACCAAATTTGAATGGTATAAGCCTTCGCCACCCACTTCCTCTTTCTCGTAGTTGGTACCAATAACAATGAGCAAAGGCACAAAGAGCACACAAAAAATTATGTTTGCATATTAAGTTGAGCCATCACAGTTTTTTTAAAAGATTTTATTTATTTATTTCTAGAGATGGGAGGTAGAAAGAGAAGGAGGAAACACCAATGTGTAGTTGCCTCTCAAGCACCCACTACCAGGGACCTGGCCCACAACCCAGGCATGTACCCTGACTGGGAATCGAACCAGTGACCCTTTGGTTCTCAGGCCAGTGCTCAATCCACTGAGCTACACCAGCCAAGGAAGAATCACCAGAGTTTTAAAATTCTCTCTCTGCCTGAGCACCTGAATTAGGTATTTCCCAATTTCTACTCCTCTTTTTCTCTGGCAACACTTGGCCTTTAAAATCCAGAAATCCCCTCAATACCTCCTGGGATTCTGAAACTTATAATATCTGGCCTGAACTGTTGTTATTACCATCACATATGATGTACTGCTCTCTCAATCCACTGGGGCAAGCAGTGGCTCTCTGATTGTTTGTAAATGAAAGTTTACTTTATCCTCAAAATCTAGGTTCTTAGTTGGGCAGAATTGGAAAGACTGTTTATCTTTTAAAAAATACACACACACACACACACACACACACATATAAGTATATATATATTGGGTTTCTCTAAATCTCTTGACAGTTTGGACATCTGAGCAATTGTTTTTCTCTATTTTAAAATAAAAGACAAGATAAGAAAAGGTTTATAAGAGAAAGCCCCTATCAGGAGAGAGTGCACTTCAGTGGAATCAATGAGCTTTGTGACAAATCACGTTATCTCAGAACTAAGATTCTTTGTGTCTTTGTGACAGAGTTGTTATTGTTTTTATATGAAAATAGGCAGTGTGGGAAGTAAGTGACTTGGACAGGAAGACAGTTCAAAGCCAAGTTCTAAAAAGGATTTCCTCAACTGGTAGGCTAAGAGTGATTTCACTGGCCTCTCTTTCACTAGGGATTTATCCCTTTTAATCTTCGTAATTTCAGTATTTTAGACTAAGAATTTGACTCTTAGAACACTCTGTACAAGCCTATGCTCCCATTTGTTCATTTATTTTTAAAAATTTTCTAAATTCATGGAAGCATTTCTTTAAGAACTGCAAGGAAGGAGGAAGGTGAATTTTTAATTTCTAAAGCTGATTTTTCAGCTATCTCCATGGAGACTCTGGGTTGGAAGCCCTCTGCTTCCTGCCAGCATGCCTTTAGCCAACACCCAAGATGACATCCTCTCTAGGTATGGCTCCCAGTGGCATTCTGTGAAAAGTTTGAACAACTTAACAGATCCCGCTGTTCACCTGGGAGGGACGTCTAGGGAGGTAAGATAATGGGTCTGGGCATTCACTTCCTGTACCTCCCACTGGGATAAAAATTTAACATTCCTGTTAGCAATAACAACAAAAATTATAGAATGTCTAGGAATAAACCAAACAAGAGCATGAAAGGTCTACATTCAGAAAAATATAAACATTTACTGAAGGCTGTAAAAGAAGCTGGGCCCCGGTGGGGTAGCTCAGTTGGTCAGAGCGTCATCTGGATATGCCAAGGTTGTGGGATTGATCCCTGGTCAGGGCACATACAAGAATCAACCAATGAATACTTCAATAAGTGGAACAACAAATTGATGTTTCTCTCTCTCTCAAATCAATTAAAGAAAAAAGTCATGACAAAAGGATGCACTCTGTTCCTGGAGAAGGACAGTAGCAGGATCAGGGTTCCCCCCTGCCACTTACAAAAAAAACCATCACTTTCATGCAGATGTTAAGGACCTGGTTCTATCAGTGAACTCCCTCAGTTCTTAATATAATCATCTGCTGCAGCATTGCTCATTTATATGGACCTGGAGGTCTCTGGCTATTTTATAAGTATGTGTCTTTTCTTCCCAATTAAATGATAAAACTAATAAAAGTGAGAACTACCCCTTTTCTTCTCCTTTTATTCCACACTCCTTAGTGCAGAAATGCCTCCACTTACAAACATGTTATTTAAGAAAGTTTTCAGGATGAAAAAAGCAGGGTGGGAAAAGGGCATCGGCCCTGCCCACCAGCAGCAGGTGGTATTAGCAGCCATAAGCAATCGTTCTGCTACACATGGCTCCTCAGTCAGGGGAATGTTAGCCGGGTTTGTGCTCAGTTCTAAGATATTTTATGAACACTAGTAACACCGTCAGTTTGAAAAGTGTAAAAGTAGTGAGTACTTTTAAAGTGCTGCAAAAGATACAATTTTGTTGGCAACAAAAGTAGAAATCATTTTTCAAAACTAGAAGTGGTCAGAGAATGCCAAATTTTGCAGGGAGCTCCTAGCACAGCAGGAAGAATTCTTAAGCCCAAAAATCAAATAATGGTTAAAAAGGAAGGAACAGAGGTTAGTGAAATGAAAAAGGCAACTTTTTGAGGTCATGGCTAAATGTTAGTAACAATCAACAATGTCTTTTGGCTTAAACTTTGTTAATTCTGGTGAAGGCCAGGAGTTTGCATGAACTTACACCTAGCATGGAAGGGCTATTGATGAGTCTGCTGTAAGGCAAGGGTGGCTCCGTTGGTTCAAAGTTGCTGGGTTCAGGGACCGTCCGAATCGGCAAAACATCAAAAGTCTACAGAGGTAGCAAATGAAAATACTGTAGACAGAGGGGTCCACACTTGAGGGAAGATGCTCAATACAATGTAAGGAAGAGTACTCTGGGTTTTAAAGCTTTGAAAGGCCCACTTATGTTGTTATTGATGGAGATGCAGCTGCATACTGGTCACTAACCTCTCTTAGTTACTTTTGAGTTAAAAAATAAATGGACATATGAACAGGCTTTTAGAACCTAAGGTCTTCATAGATGGAATGGCTTCAATGTAGTGTTGTATGTGTGGTTAATTGCACAAATACTTATTCACCACCTCCTCTGTGATGGACACTTTCACATAAAGTAACTAATTTTTTCTCTCAATAATTTATAAGGTAGTTGTCACTGCTATCACCACTTTATAGATGTGAAAATGGAACCTTAGAGAATGAAAAATGTGGGATCTTTTGATTCTAAGACTGTATTTTTGCTTCCTTATATCGACTGACTGACTGACTGAGTAATCCAATGCCAATGTAGATTATAATCCTGCCTATGCTTCACACAACTTAAAAAGTTGCCTCATTTCTGAATGCATGCCTCTTACTTTATATAATGTCATCAATGCGTATAAAATATATAGTAGTCACCCATTATCCACAGGGTTAAGTTCCAAGACCTCCAGTGGATGCTCGATACCACAAAGAGTACTGAACCCCCTATGTATACTATGTTTCTTCCCTATGAATACATACCCATAATGAAGTTTGATTTATAGCCCTGGCTGGTATGACTCAGGGGACTGAGTGCTGGCCTGTGAACCAAAAGGTTGCCAGTTCAATTCGTGGTCAGGGCACATGCCTGGGTTGCAGGCCAGCTCCCTAACTGGGGGCATGTGAGAGGCAACTGATCAATGTATCTCTCACACATAGATGTTTCTCTCCCTCTCTTTCTCCCCCCCTTCCCCTTTTTCAGTAAGTAAGTTTTTTTTAAGTTTGATTTATAAATTAAGCACAGTAAGAGATTAACAGCATTATCTAATAATAAAATAGAGCAATTACAACACTAAAGTAAGGGTTACTTGAATATAAGCACTGTGTTAGCAGTAGTTACCGGCAGTATTGCAGGTAACAAACCATGGGAAGTGAAACCATGGATACGGAGGAGACTACTGTATAATATGTATGATGCCATCAACATTATGTGATAGATTAAGTCCCACTATTGTGTCTCTCTTCTAACCTTCAGAATACCTCCAGGACATAGAAGGGGCATGGGCATCTAGAAGCACTTTGTGGAGTGACTCCTTTGAGTATATAACAAAGCCAAACAGTGTGTTCCAGGAAGGATTACTTTTCAATATGCATCCTTAATGCAATTCACAAAGCATCTTGTGGTTGAAGGCTCTTCCTCCTCTCTGGACATCCTTCCTACCAATAAAGAATTGAGAAAAATGGCTGAGAATTCCACCCAGGTTAGTCCAGCAAGGGTTTAATTTCTCCAGTACTCTTGTGTACATTGTGCCAATAATAGAACCTCCCACTTCTCACCCTCATCATTCCAACATATTCAAGAGGATATACCATGGTAAGTTGGGACTGAGAAATTCAAGTAAATTATGTCAAATAAAACCTCTCTGGTAGCGCTGCCATGCAGCCTGCACATGACTAATCTAAATATTCACTTTGGGTAATGAAACAGCTATCAATAAATTCATTCCTTAAGACAACATTTTCATTTCAACTGACATCTGACAAGGGGTCTCCATAATACTCTGCCATCAGTAAGAGAGAAACTGTACCTGAATTTCACAAATATGTATGAATCACAGCCTTTCCATTTAAAAAGTAACTCAGCCTCATTAGAAAATCTCACAAAATAGCTGCCAAAAGGACATTAACCTCACAAATCATTGCATGGTAAGAACTGCATGTTGGATAGTAAGTGATGAATCTGTTACAAGTTAATTAGTCTACTCCTTACTTTAAGTATATGCATTTGTGGCTTCAGACACCTCTTGTTTGAACAACTTCTCCTATATGGCTCTCTTTCTAGCAAAAAGTAGTTGGATAAATCCAGAGAGTAGTGAGAATAGCAGCTGGAGACTCTTGTGTGAAGCAAACCAACACTAAAATGACCAGTATAACCTATGGAGTAATATATCCCAGCTCAGAGCACTGGGGAGAGCAAGAACAACAAATATGTAACATGCCGTATGTCTTAATTTGTCTATTTGTACATCAGATTCACGTGTGACTGTTCTACCTTCCTGCTGTTCTGTAAGAGGCAGGAGGATTCTGGGTAGGAAATTGGCTTTGTCTCTCTTTGTCAGATCTTTCTCTTTAACAAAAAAAGGAGGGGGAAGATGAAGATATGGTATCTTTGTCCTTGTCCAATGGTAGATTAAGAGGGGGACCATAACTGTTTGCCTTTAATATTAAAGGCAAATGGACAAAAATATATGCACATATGTTTAGCCTTCCTAGTAAGCAAAGATTTGCAAAGTCACCATGACAGTAAGTATCAAAAGCAGAGAGTTTTACATATTATTTGACTCAGCAATTCTCACTTGGGAAGTATCATAGCTGCGATCAAAGACTTACGCACAAAGTTGTTCATCACAACATTGTTATAATGGTTTTTAAAAGGGGGTGAAAATCCTTCCATGTTCATTAGAAATAATTATGATACATCCTCACAATGAAATATTAAGCAAGCATTAAAACTGGAAAGATTTCACAGTATTCTGTGAGGTTAAAACTGCAGACTATAAAATGGTCTACTCAGAAAATAGAAAGTCATAAGAGAATGTTGTTCCCACCTAAGCAATGAGAAAATGCTGTGTAATATATAAAATAGTAACCTTTCTTGAACTCATCAGAGAGATGAGGTCAAAAGGCAACTAAGTAAATTAATTTCCAAAGAACGATAAGCCCATCCACAAGTTTCTGGCAGAGCACAAGGGAAAGAGGTGGCCACCATAAAAGTAGATAAAAAAAATCAGCTAAAAATTTAACAAACCCTTAAAAGCCAAGTGTTGGCTAGTGTGTCAATATGGAATAGCTTACAGCCTGAGACGGGGGGTTTGCATGCACCCTCCAGCCCTTTTCTACAGACCTCCACTGGGTGATTACAAGAAAGGTTAGAGGCAAAGTAGGAGACTAGAGAGAACCCCCTCCACAGACATGCAGGAGGTGACCAGGGGCTGCTGGGAGACAAGCAGAAAGGCTTGTCTTCTTCCCCAGAGATTTCTCTTGAAAAGTGAGTCATAAGCCTCTGGGAGAGGGCAGAAAACTCTGACCTCTGGGACCAGGCAAAAGTCCATTGCTTCCTGGAGAAGAATAGAAATAAAACTTCCTTTTCTCTGAGGGAGAGATGGGGAGCTCTCATGCCTTTGGACATAAGCAAAGAAACTTTGCTGCTGCAAGAGAGGTGAAAGCAAAAGCCTTCTGCCCCTGGCTTGTGTCCAGGATTCTGCATTGCTCCAAAGCAAAGGTTCCATGCTGCTGGAAGGAGGCAGAAATACTCAGAAAGTCTTACCCTAAGATTCAGGCACCAGGACACCAAAGAAATCCCCAAACCTCTACCACAAGCCACATACAGAGAAACAAGCAATAGAAGTCTTCTCCCAGTCCCCACCCCTGGACACCTTGGGAGAGGAGCAAGAGCACAGAGAGAGCCTGACTCTGCAGTGAAGGTGTACAGATCAGAGAAACAGGATTTTATGTCCAGTAAAAATACCCTTCAAAAATGAAAGTAAAATAAAGACTTTTAGACAAACAAAGCTGATGATTTATTGCCAATAGACCTATGCTACAAGAAATGTTTACAGAAAGTTCTTCCATATCAAATAGAAATTAGGATCTATGCACACACACACACACACACACAATAGAGGCTAGAAATAAAATACAAAGGTACATGTTAAATAAATGCATTACTTGAAGGACTATTTATTCCAAGAAAATATTAGAAGCTCTACATGGTCTAGAAAGAGAGACAGGAATTGATAATATCTAGATACTAGTGGTAATGATTATCTACTTGTACCAAAATGTCTTTTATAAAAATCTAACCTTGTCTTGACTTCTACATGTTATTTAAATTTTACATTGAAACCAGCTAAGATTTTATCTCAGCTTTGGTAATAAAGTAATATTTTACTAGCCAAAGAATAATTTAGTGCAAACATATGCTGTTCTTTTCTGACATGGTTAACCAAGGTCATGGGGAGCCAGAATATTTAGATTCAAGTCCAAAATCCAGGGGCCACCACCTTCATGACAGAGTATTGAAAGGAGCAGAGATAATGTGTGTCAAGGCATAATGGAAGCACATAGTAGACAGTTAATACATGGCTGCTATTATTGGCTACTGAAGTATATCAAAGATACATGAAGATGCCTTTCTTGCCATCAGTAATGAAGCTAAGACAACACTTTACAAATAGCAGTTCCAGAATCCATTGACACCTGTTAATTAATATGTCTAATATGTTAGTGAGTGAAGTATTCAGGTTCCAGATACTTAAGAAACTGTCTCCTCATCCTGCCAGGGGAATTTCACACATAGAAATAGATCGTCAATGTGGGGAGAGAAAAATGACTGTTAATGCAGTTGGTGTACACACACACACACACACACACACACACACACACACACACACACAAAGTTCTCCCAAAGTCCTACTTGGAAAAGTACCTCTTATAGAGGCAAACATATGACATTTTGACTTGGAAAATTTTTAAAAAGTCAAAACAAGCTGTTGAATTTTGTGCCACAATGGTTTCTCCCCTGCCCAGATTTTTAACCACTAAAATGGGGAAACTTGGATGTTGATGCTGCAACCTCAGTACTGAATCATCTCTGTCCTGTATTCCAGAGTAAAATTCAGCTGTTTGGCTATAGCAATTTGAGTCTGTTTAGAAAAGCCAATGGTTTAATAAGAGCAGTTAAAGGATGTTTTACCTCTTCCATCTTTGTTGACTTTTAATGAAAAGGATCTAATTAAAAACAGTTCACAACTCTTTAGTTGATTTTTATCACATCTTTGGAATTTAGAGTTTCATAGTTTTAATCTCCAATAACTGCATACAGTGAGAAATTCATTGAAGGAAAAAAGTATTTCATTCTCAAAATTTTGATGGAGCCAGTGTAAGATGTAACAGTTTGAGGTGAGGGCAGGGTGGGAGAGAAGATTCTGGAGTTGGAGCTGTTAGCCAAAGGCAGACTACCCATCAAAAATCAAAAAGAAGACTCAAGGAGAGGGAATATTTACATACACAAGGAACCTATGACAAGAGTCAGCAGTCAGAGCAAGACAAAGTGAGGGGAGAATACCAGAAGACAAAAAACCTTCTCCCTGCCAAAAAAAAAAAAAAATCTGCCTCAGCAATAGGCTAAATGGCTTTTGTTCTCTATTGAAGCTGAGCAAGAGAAAGAACATCTTGGCATTGAGAACATGGTGTAACAGATGAGGGAAATGTCCCCATGCACAGAGAAGAGCACAAAGGGAGGAACAAAGCCCTCAGGCAGGTGAAGACACAAAGGCTGTGGGAACAGAAAGAGGCAAATGGACAAGAGGGAATGACCAAAACCAGAGTCATGAGACAGGGACTGAGAGACAGCAGAGACAGAATGGGGAGCTGAAAAGGCAGGAGGCAGATGCATGGTGGGGCTTCCTCCATGACATCTCCAAACCCAAACAGGGGAGCTCCAGAAAGAAAGAAAGAACAGGTACCCCCAGAATCTAGTCTTCTTGTTCACTATCTAATCCCCAGCACCTAGAACAATGCCTGGTATACAGTGAGTGTTTAAAACACAGGTGAATGAAAAGTGATACACGCAGAAATGAGAAGGAAGTTGTATCCCTTGGGAAAGGCCATGTGCCTCATGGACTCCATGACTCAGGTGTGAGTCGGCAGAGAGGTTACCAAAGAGCTGGGCTCTCTTACAGCATGGTGCAGTGACACTCACTTTGGGACCAGTTTGGTTTTGCTGTTGCAGGACCATCAAGTGTAGGACCATCAAGGACCCAAGTAAAACTGGCAGTGGTTACAACGGTAACTGATGAGCAAGGCAGTGGCAGAGGCCTGTTGTGCTTAAAAGGCCCTGCCTCCATGTCTGTTCCCAAATCTCACCCACATTTAGATGTCTGAATGTCTCATATCATCCAAGGCCTCTCCTTTGGTGACTGTTTCAAAGTCACTAATATTTAGACAAGAATCATTCCATTAACTTAGCAACACATTTGGTAGGACCCTGAGGAAAATGGACTCAAAACATAGATACTCCCAAAAACCCAACACAGAAGACTGATCAAAGATGGTGTCTCAAAGGAGACGGAGTTAGGCTGCTTATAGATTCCCAGTGACTCACCCCACCTCCCAGGGGATAGCCCACGTGGAAGACAAAGCCAGGAACAGTGTGTAGAGCAATGAAAATGAGTCCGTTGTAGACTTGTGTGCCTGCTCAGCCCTGGCTATATAATGGTCACCAACAGAGAAACACACCTAGAGCTTACAGAGACAGGAGTGACACAACGTCATTAAGAGAAAGGTATCACTGAGAGATATCATGCTCATTCTTAAAAAAACAGACTAATGATAATAGATAAGAGATAATTATATAATAATAATAAACAAATGGAGATGAAACAGGCCTTAAAAAGATTCCAGTTGTTCGAGTACTCTCTTGGAGTGACAAGATTTCATACATTTTCATCTCTTCCCAGGGCACCAAACAGAAGCATTGTACTCTTCTGAATAATTCTATCCATCTTCTCTTAGTTTATCCCATCACCATGGTGATAAGGCAAAGACCTTGTTTATATGTGTCTGCACTAGACTAGCACCCTCCTCAATGACTTCAGAAATATACCTGGCAGGGTCTACAAGCTACTTCTAATGGAATTTCTTTTGTAAGACAAGAATGAATGGGATAAGCGAAGGATTAGGAAAAATAGACTCTGGATCTTATCTTTACTCTGTCATCTCAGAAAGAGGATTGAAATTCCAGTTTCTGTTGACCAAAGGGAGGCAGAGAGGCTGCTCAGTTGCTTCACAAAAATGTTCCAAGACCGAAAAACATGTGACAGCCAATCATTTTGCCACAGGCAAAGCAACTAAGGAGCTCTGGTAGAGACTGCTAATTGTTTAACACACATCTATTCACCCTTCCTTCCACAGAAGTAAAGCCAGGGTTTTACTCCAGTGGGCAATGTATTTACCAAGAGACTACACTTCCCAGTTTCCTTTGAGTGCAGATAAGGTCAGTGAGGGGTAAGTGGAGAGGCTCTGTGTCTTCTGGGAAACCTCCTTAGAGGTGAATGGCTCAACTGAGGGGTGGTACCCCACCCCCACCTTCCTTCTGGTTGGAGCATTAGTGGTCACCTTGAACAGTAAAATGAAAGAATGAAAGGCACAAGCTAAGCATGGTGGAGCAGAAAGTCAAAAGAACCCTGTTCCCTACTGAATGTGTGCTGACCCTGGATCACCACAGGTCTTTTATATTGGAGAGAGATAAACTTCCACCTTGTATAAGCCAAACAAAATTCCTAACTGACAGACCCACTGTCAACCTTCTGAGTAGTTCCCTTCTGGGCTCACCCCCAAAGCCAGCAGGGCCCAGGCCAAGATCAGAGGTGTAGACCCACCCTGTGAGGGAAAGTGAGGCTCTTGGAGGCACAGGACCTGGGGCAGTGGTTTGAGTTGCAAGGATCTAAATGCGATATCACTAGCTTCTCTTCCTCTCACTGCCTAATCCCTGTCTTAATCACTCACAGCTTGACAGTAGAGCAAAACTTGAAGTAGTCTAGTTAACTATTGGTAAAATTATCTTTTTTTTTAGAGACCACATACTCTTGTTTCTTTATTTCATAAATGAGGAAACTAAGGCACCAATAGAATTTACTTTTTCCAGCAGATTTTGGAGCAAAAACAAGCCTGAGGCTGCCTAACTTTCAAGCAAGAGCTCTTCTGCTATCCCTCTATTACTCCTTATGTCATTGCATTATAACTATTTTGCTAAGGTTTTCTATTTTTTAATTTTATTTTAATTGTTGTTGCAGTACAATTTTCTGTCTTTTACTCCCATCCCAACCCACCCACCCAGCCCTCCCCTCCTCCCTCCCATGGTAAAATTATCTTTTGGAGGAAAAGTCTGGAACTATAGCTTGAACCGTGCTGTTTTTCTTTTACCTTTAATACCAGTGTCTTTTCTCTTTATGGGACTGTATAATGAAAAGTTGATCAAGCCTGGTTCTCTGGCAAGCCTTTCTTTGGTGAGCTGTCATCAGGATGGCTAAGTACAAGTTTACCGACCAACTGCAATATTAATGCTGATGTACTGAATTAAGGAGGACTCTCTAAATCTTTGGTCTCCACCACTTACACATGTGTTTATTTGAGGAAACTATCCATGTGGCACTTAGCTGGATATGTCTGCACCAACACTGCACCTGAGAGGGCAGTGGAATCAGTTGCAAACTCTGACTGTCAACATGGGAACAGGGACTGTTGCCTTCAGACAGCCATGTGGGAGCAGTTGGGAACTTTATAAGGTGTGCCACTGGCATGACCCAGGACTGGGCCCTGAACAAGTGGGGTACCTTTCTCTGTTACTTGCAAAGGTCCCAACTCAGCCTAGGGTAGCAAAGACTGAGACCTGATGTGGCAGTGCCACTAATAATGGGACCCAACCTCCAGCTCACACCTCTAAGCACAAGGACTCATCCCTTAAGGAATCTGTCTCCTCCCCATGGCCTGATGGGCAGGACCAGTAAAGCTGGTGTCACAATGTGAAAATACCCAAGCCATCGCACTCTCTCTGTGTATCTTGGAAGCACTTTTCCTTTAGTTCAGTGATTCTCAGTCTTATTTAGATTATGGATCTCAGTGTTCTCTAGGTTGGATAATCACCAAAGGACATTAAGTGCTCACCCACACTTCAGATAACTGGCCTTTCAAACAGCCAGATATAATTAAAAAACCATTGAGCAAATAACCTTGCTACAGATGAATGTTTATGTACCCCCCAAATTTATATATTGAAACCTAATCCCCAATACAGTGGTATTAAGAGGTGGGGACATTAGGAGGTGATTAGATCATGAGGGTGGAACCATCATGGATGGGGTTAGTGCCCTTATAAATGAGACCCCAGGGGAGAAATGAGAACAAAGAGACTCCAGGGGCTCCCTTGCCTCTTCTGTCAGGTGAGGACATAATAAGAAGACGATTGCTTATGAATCAGGAAGACAGCTCTCACCAGACACCAAATCTAAAAACACCTTGATCTTGAACATCGCAGGCTCCAGATCTGTAAGAAATAAATGTTTGTTTCTAAGCCACTAGTCTATGGTATTTTTTTATACCAGCCCAAAGAAATCAGGACAGTACTTATATCTCCCAGCTTTCTAGATACAATGATATGAGTGGATGGTTTCTGATAGCTACCACCTCCTTTGGTTACTGGACTGGTGATGGAAGATATTCTCAAATAACTATTCAGGGAACATAATGTAATAGTCTTTGTTCTGTCTGAATTTAGAAATAGTCTTTGGACATATGTACCATGAGTACCCACTTAATGAATAAGATTACAGTATCACATTTTTTTCAGGGACTAGGTGAAAAAAAAACTTCCATTTTTATGGTCAGAGAAACCCAGACTAATATACTCAGCTCAGTTCTCATTAAAAAAATAGAACATCCTTTGTCTTCTCACCTGAGCTCTTCAAATTAATCTAAGGTCTGCTTGTCCCAAAGCATTACTAATTGTATAGCAACATCATTTATATCACAAAATTGGAAATGACATACATATCCAGTCACAGAGTAATGGTTAAATAAACTATGACACTCAACTGGTGAACTCATGCAGCTTATGACATTGTGCTTATAATATACTCTGAAGTTAAACGGTGAGACGTAAATTATATATGCAGTATGACTGCCATCATGTAATTATATTACAAAGAAGCATAAAATATAGAAAGATATACTTCAGAAGATTAATAATGGCTGTGTATATGTGTTAGGATTGTGGATGATTTTCTTTCCACATTTCTGAATTTTGCAGATTTTCTCATGGTGAAAAACCAAAATCAATGAATCATTTAATTGTTAATTGAAAACATCTTGTTGTTTCTGCTACAAAACTTTTGGATATTGATACTGGGTGTGTCTACTTGAAAGAGCTGGACTGAGAAACAGAGAGAAGACCCTGTGGTGCAATCAAAACGGGGAATGAAAAGGCACAGAGTCCCCTGTGTAGCTGCCTGTGTAATAATCATCACTGGTTTTAGCTCTCACTATGTGCCAAGCAGTTCCCATGCACTTTTTTAATGTCCTCATAAACACTCTAGGAGTTAGGTACTGGTGTCACTACCATTTCATAGTTGAAATGGAGCCTTAGATTGGTCAGCTCTTTTTCTAGTAGGAGGAGAAGTCACAGAGTGTGATCCTGGGCAGTCTGTCTCCATGGTCCACCATCTTCTCACTCTGCTCTACTGCCCCCTCCTATCTAGAAGCAGAGACTGAGGGGAGATCAAGCATATTTCTAAGCCACAATTCCTTTCATGCAAGGATCTCTAATATGCAAGGCTGTGGGTTCAATCTCTTGTCAAGGCACATACAAGAAGCAACCAACAAGTAAGTGGAACAGCAAAACAATGTTTCGATCTCTCTCTCTTAAGATCAATTAAAAAAAAAGAAAAAAAACGAATCTTTTGTGCCAAACAAAGGCACAGTCTCCATGTCCATTTTTAGGTGATTCTATTCAGACAAGTCCTCAAATGACTCCTGCTTGTCAGTGGACATGGTCTCTATGAGCCACTTGTTCACCAGGTTATCTCAAGGCTCTAATCAAAGGGTGATCTATAAATTGTCCCTGTTTGGGACAATATGCTCAGCTTTGAACACAAAACATAAATCCATTGCTTTGGGGCAAGAAGCCCACTTACAAATGCTCTCAAGGTGGCCAACTTTGCAGGCGCAGACCAACATGGATACAGTCCATGCCAGCATCCTAGTTAAAAGGTGAAAATGGTTGCTGTCTCTTTGCCAGCACAATTACAGGCAATCATTTTCCATGTGCTTGTTGAAAGTAGATTGGCCCAGCAAATGACTGGATATGCACCGCTGACACCATTAGTGCACATAGCACTTTGAGGCTCTCTATTACAGTCACATTCTCTCTGTACAGAAACCTACTGGTGTAACATTTCTAGAAGTGAGGGGAGGGGAGACTTCACTATGAGAGAATTCCAGAACAGAGACAATACCCAAAGACAGTCTCCTCCCATTGGAGTCAGGTGTTTCGCTAAAACATAGCATCTCCCCCACCCTCCCTGCCACCTCAGGGAAACACGAGTAGGGGAGTGGGGAGCTACAGAAACAGATTCTGTGAAATGAGCTAAGCAGATTGCTCTAAAGGAATTGACACTGGGCTTAAAGGAAATCCATTTCAAATTAAAATTAAAATTAAAAACAAATGTGTGAGCAGGGAAAACTTAATGAGCAAAAGGAAATGAATAAAGACAGAAGTCCTAACAAGAAGACTGAATCATCAGAGAAAGTGAAGTGAGGATAACTAGTTGTGGATATAATTGTGTTCCCTGTGCTCTGTGTCTTTTGGTCCTGTTCCCTGAGGGACAGCTCTGTGGTGTCTGTTCACTTACTTTCTCTGGAATCGGACCACAGGATCAGCCAGGAGGTCAGTGATGTCTAGCTTTCTCCCCTTCTCGATGACATCCTGATGCTTCCGAACAAACAGCCACCCAATGTGGGAGAAGAAGAAGCCCCGGCGGGCGTTATGGGGATCAGCATCAGTCTCTGAGTACTTGTGGTGGACTCGGTGGTCCCTGGACCACTCGAAGATGTCATTCTGCAGAGAGATTGCAGACTCTAAGTAAAGAGACAAAGCACCCTGGCACTTTCTTAACAGCATCTTAGCTTCCCCCTGCCCACCCCCCATCCTCACCACTGACTTTTACTTTACTCCCATTGTCAACCTCAAGTTCAACCCCTGGGGTTGATCTGGGGAGGTATTCATAAAAACGAGAATAAATCCTTACTTAGTAGGGATCTTAGCTTGTGTTCAGGATGTATCCACTGCACAAGGTTCAGTCTTGAGTGAACTAAGGGGAAACATAAAAGAAAAGTTCTGGTGGAGGCTATTGAAGTCTTCTGGGAGATCATTCATATCAAAAAAAGAGAGATCCAGTGTCAGGATAAAGTCTTGGTTGTCAAAGGAGAGGGCAACCTTGAGTATGACAAGGTGTTTGTTCTTGGCCTGGATTTCTCTGCCCTCGAACCCACTCTTAAATAACCTTGATGTCCAACTTAATGAAGGCCAGGAAGTCAGTAAGGAAAAACTGAAAGAGCTACTTCACTAAATCTCTGCCAAATACTGAGGCATAAATAATATTGTCTGAGGACTGCTCTAACAGTGTGCCACAGAAAGGGAGGGGAGGCAACCTTGGCTCCTTGAGGAATCTGGCGTATCTGGCCATATCCACCAAGAGAAGCAGCAGCAATGTCCAAGGGGCAGGCAACACTCACTAGATACCAAGAGAGGCTCTGCTGCTCAAGGAAGGAGACTCACCAGAGTCCAGCAGATTCTGACAAACTCACAGAAAGGGTCAGCCTCAGGCCCATGGGGGACACACCCTGTGGACCTTCTTGTGATAGGACAGGGGCGGGTGTCAGGGGGCTGAAGGTCCTGCATGAACCACCAGGGGCCAGACCAATGGCATGTAGGCTGGTATTATTAATGAAACCTTACCTATAGCCATGCGCCAGTGAAATCTAGAGACTTCCCATTTGTGTTCAGTTTTGTTTTTAAAACTTTGAGAAGGCAAATTAGGTTAGAAGTAACTGCTTTTGATAGGAAAATTAACCTGAAAATAAAAATAACTTTATATAGTATATAAGCTCCTCTTCTGAAAAAAGTTGTATAATGTTTGATACCATACTATTGAGTACTTAGTTGTGTTTTTATTAAGAATTTGCTATTTCACAGATATTGGATTCATTCTGCTGATGAAAAGAAAGGGAACTATTTTATTCTCAAAGTTCTAACAATTCTTTTCATTAAAATGGATTCATTGGGTTTTGGTTTCTCTGGCATACCCAGTGCTACCAGAAGACTACTCAACCTTGTGCATCCTATAACACTACTGAAAACTTAAAAATATTTTTAAAAGATTTTATTTATTTATAGAAACGGGGAAGGAGGGGGTAAAGAGAGGGAGAGGAACACTGATGTGTGAGACAAACCACAGATACGTTCCCTCTCCCAAGCCCCAACCCAGGACCTGGCTCGCAACCCAGGCATGTACCCTGACCAGGAATCAAACCTGTAGCTTTTTGCTTTTAGGGACAATTCCCAACCCACTGAGCCACACCAGTCAGGCTGAAAACTTTTAAATTTGCCTAATCCTTGGGTAATGGGTCAGAGAGAGAAGAAGTAGAAAGACCTTAAGAAATATATACTCAGATTAAATATAAAAGAGAAAATAGGTGTTTAGCAGTTTGTTTAAGGCAAAAATCATAGTCTGGCTTACTGAGATAGGAAAAAAAGTCTTTGGATTTTACATGTATTTAAACATAGTGGGCTGAAAAAGTGAATGCATTTATTATTTATAATCTCAAAATGTATAGTTGGAAAGGAATTTTAAAAGTCAGTCAAGATCACAGCAGCCCAGAATAATTTATTCCTTTTGCATCAGTTTAATGCTTTTGTTTCAATGTTCATCTGAACATAGGAAGAAAGGGAACACTCTTCTCAGTTCACAGATGGCAAAATTAAAGCTTATAAGACATCCACATAAGTTCATCTACTAAGTGCAAACAGTAATGGAACAAAGTGGTGTTTCTTTATTGCTTAGTCCATGCTCTTTTCAATGAGCTATTTCCCTTATTCTCCAAATTTGGTGGTCAGGAGGTGGGAGTCTTAAAAAAAAACTCTCATTTTTTTCTTGTTAAAAAGTTACGTTGATCCTTTAATTTATTGCAGTGCAATTTTATAACTCTAAATGGTGAGTCCCAGAGGGCTAGAAACATTCTCACAAAATTAAGCATAATGATGACGTTGTTAAGCATAGCAACGACAACAACAACAAAAGAATGATGATGAAGACAAGATGGAACAAAGAAATTTATTTACTTTGATTCCTCTTACCTGGGTACATTCCTGAAAGAAGCCACTTTGACTGCAACAGTGGAAAGAAGCAAGGGTTTTGGCCACATTCCAAATAACTGAGCACAGAATCAAGCCAAAAATATTCTTAAGACTTTTTTTAATCCTTTGTTGCTTTGTTTTTAACTCTAAAGCTGAGTCCAGTGAAAAATTGGTTCAAAGAACAAGATATAAGCCAACAATAGGGCAGAGAGGGGAAAAGACTCATATGTTCACCCAGGGGCCTTTTTCTTCCAACTCATCAGCATTTTGCCTCTATCCCGGAGTGACTGGAAGTGGTAGTGAACAGCATTTGAACAGCATTTGTGTCTGATGAAAAGCTGTGTGTACCTAAGTGTGTCTGGTATAGTCAATATGTGCAGAAGGGAGAGCTGAGGACTGACGAAGAGGGAGAGATGGCTAAGCAAACCTCAGCAGGTGAGGAGTGAGAGGAAACAGCCTGCCACAGCCCCAGTAATATCCTAGTAATCTCTCTTCCTTCCAGTGTTTACATTGTGCTGATTACTCTTGTCTGGAACTATGTGCACCACTCCATCATCCCCGCTTCACAGAAAAGAAAAAAAAAGTGAGGCATAAAGAGATGGTGAACTTCCATCAATGAGCTGACTCTCAAGTATGTGGATTCCGTCTGTTCATCATGCCCTGTGTGCACATCTGGATAGTGGCCATGATGCTGAACTCAGCAGCAACTCCTGAAACCTATAGACTCACATATTCTAACAAATCAATTAACAAATGATTTAATTTGCAACTTTGAGTTTATACTTATTGGTAGGTTCTGGTAGGTCACAGTCTTAATACATAATCCAATCACTTTCAAAAGTGGATATTCACCACGTTTATTGATTATTCCTGACAAAGAATTGGAGTGGTGAATGGAGCTACCTTGGTTCTGAGAGCTCTGGGCATAACTGAGGCACAGGCAAGTAGGGGAGCAGAAGAGGAAGAGAACAAGATTAGGAGTGTATAGGTGGTAGGTTTTATTATATGAGGAGCCATACCATGTTCTACTTTGTACTATCCAAGAGAAATATAAGTCACATATGTAATACAATTTTTTCTTGTAGCAATGTTTAAAAAGTGAAAAAATACAATTTTAATAATATTCTTTACTTAGCATAATATAGTCAAAATGTTATTTCAATATATGATTAACATAAATTATTAATGAGATATTTTACATTACATATTAATACCAATTCTTCGAGACTAGGTGTGTGTATTTTACAGTTCCAGCACCCCTCAATTTGGACTAGCCACATTTCAAGTGCTCAGTAGTCAGCCACATGTGGTTAGTGACTACCATAACCCATGACATATACTGTTCTTTGTGTGTTATACTTTAAAAATTTTTTTAGAAATAAAATAAAAACTTTTTAAGTTTTAAAAATTCAATGTTGCTTTTTAAAAGTTTTTAAAATTTAATGTTGTTTTACCTGTGAGTGTGAAACTGACATGAACCAGGTAAAGGGTCAATGGACTGCACATATCAAAAGTGTTAAAATTGTTCATATGTAAAACTTAACAATTCATTTTCTTGACCTTAAGGACATTTATTTTAAGATAAACTAAGATAAAAGGAATTTACCTTAAGGAAGTAATCATGGTGTGTACAAAGATTTAACCACAAGGATGTTCAATGCAGTGAAAACATGGAAAAGCCCTAGATTTCCACATAACAGGAAATGACTGAGTACTTGTGATACACTAATTAATTCAATACTATGTGTGTGTATACTTAGAAAGCTTCTGGAGAGAAATGTTAAGAAAAAAGTCTTAGGGTTATCTCATGGGAGTGAGACTGAGAGGTAGGAGCTGAGGAGAAATACTTTTATATTTTATCTTATACTCTCAAATTTTTTTACAGGAGCATCTGTTAGTTTTGCATTAAAGAACTAGTTTATAAAAAAGGATACTGTAATACTGACATGGAGAAATGACAGGGAAAATAGTTAAGTGAAAAGTAGTTTCCAAAACAGTAGATACAATATGAACCCATTTTTAATAAAAATTTGTATTTGGGCATGGGAAAAATAAAGGAAGTATGTAAGTCAACCTGCTTACAGTGATTCTTTCTAGAAAGTGGGATGGTGGGTGATTTTTAAGTTTTTCTTTTAGTTTGTACTTTTAAAATTTTTACAATAAACAAGTTTTTCTTTTGTAAGATGGGGAAACAACATTTCTTTTTAAGTTTCTATACCCCTGAATCAACACAACCCAGCTTCTGCTATCAGCCCCACATTAGGAAAAACTCTATGAAAAGTAAGATTCATTTAGTTTCAAGTTATGTATCTTTATATCACCCATTAGCACTAAGTCAACCAATCACACCTCAACCTGTGTGACAATGCCCTTGCTTAAACTCACCCTGTGTCTTGTACCTTTATTACTTCACTTGCCATCATAGAAATATTCCTAAACAGGGTCCCTTCTGAGACTGTAGTAATGGGAATGGATTGTATGGTGATTTTTCTCTATATGCCCAGTCTTTTGAGCAAAGGTAATTAATCTTATAAATTCCACTGAAGCAGATTATGAAGCCACCCTCTCCATGAGTACTTCTCCCCAACTTCCTCTTACGAGCAGAAGGAATTTGTGAGTCTAGTCCTCTAAATGGCCAGAGGGGAAACTGTCTTTTAAAGGCCACATAATTTCCTAGTTAGCAAGATGAAGGCCAAAATGTAAACAGTATTAGCTGTTCCTGTTCAACAGATCTGAGACCAGAGTCCATCGGCTTTCCTCCAAGCCTAGCTGCAAACAGCTGCTCGCTTCTGACCAGACACCAGGCTGCTTGATCTCTTCCCTGATCCAACTGTGTTGGTGCTTCAGATTCCAGAAGAGGGAGTTTGCCAAGTGGCTCAAAACATAGCCAAAGCATGAAAAAGGTGAAGGGATTAAACAGCAGCAGCAGCAGCAGCAGCAGCAACAACAACAACAACTCATAGACACAGACAACAGCATGGTGATTACCAGAGGGAAAGGTGGGTGGGGGAGGTAGAAGAAGGTAAAGCGCCAATAAACAGTGATGGAAGGAGACTTGACTTTGGGTGGTAAACACAGTGTCAGATGAGGTATTATAGAATTGTACATCTGAAACCTGTATAATTTTATTAACCAATGTCACCCCAGTAAATTCAATAAAAAATAAATAATATGACAAATCAGTGTAAAAGAAAAAAAACATAGCCAAAGGGAATTCCACTTGTATTCATAATACACTTTTGTTTCCAATCAATAGTGAAAAAGAAACTAGAACAACCAACAACAGACATGTCAGCTTGAACAGGCAGGTTTTAGAGTAGAATGTGTGTGTCTTGTGAGTGAATGGCGTCCTATCTGGGAAGAGCCATCCATCAAGGGGGTCAAAGAGAGAAAGACATGGCTGTCTCTACTCTCCAGTGACCGTAAGGCTCATTTGAAATAAAGTTTATCTGAGTTTCTGGGGACTGAATATAACCTCTTGCAGTTCAGATGCCAACATTCAATAAAAAATAAATAAATAAAAGAATATGACAAATCAGGGTAAAACAGAAAAAAAAAACACATAGCCAAGTAGTGAAGAACATTCGGTGCTTTCCCCATTGTTCATACTAGGTCAGCACTGATTTTCCCCCCATAACACTGACAATGCATAAGAAGAACCCGGAAAGTCCCCAAAGGACCTGGCAGCAGTCTACACCATGTGGCAAACTGTAGCCTCTGGAGAACAAGTCCCCACCTGCTGCCCAGCCTTCACATGGCCCTCAGCTTACAGAGTTTTAGGAGCTAGGTAAGTGCTAAAAAACTAGCTTTAGTGATTTAAAAAGTGTTTGCTGCATGACTGGTGTGGCTCAGTTGGCTGGAGCACTGTCCCATACGCCAAAAGGTTGTGGGTTTGATTCCCAGTCAGGGCACATAACTAGGTTGCAGGTTCAATCCCCAATTAGGAAGCCTATGAAAGGCAACCAATTGATGTTTTTCTCACACATCGGTGTTTCTCTTTTTTTTCCCCACTCCCTCTCTCTCTAAAAACAATGAAAAAATGTCATCGGGTGACAATAAAAAAAAGTGTTTGCTGACCCTAAAAAATTGCAAAAAAGGAAAGGGATGGTTCATCTTTTCTTTTATTAAATCTTACAATGAGAATGTATTTGAATAAAACTTTTATTCAAATTAAAACACATTTTTAACACACATTTTAAAAATGGCTTGGGTAGTCCTCTTGGTAGACAAATTGGCCATCTGTGAATTTTGCCAGTTTAGGTTTTGGAGGGTTTTTTGGTCAGTGATATGAGCATTGTTCTATTCTCCTCAGCTAGATCTCCTTCACTCGGTAAGTCAAAATTTCAGGAAAGAAAATGCCTAGAAAACAATGACAGCCCAGTAGCAATGGACTCCTCTTGCTCCCAGATTTTGGTTTTTAAATAGCATTCCCCTTGGTTTTAAAAAGAGTGAGGACTCTGGTGAAATGGCAGACACCAGGACTAGGGCAGGAAAAACACAAGAGGAACTGGATATACTTTGTTATGCCAGAAAATAAGGATTTGCTCTAAAAATGATGGCAACTAGTCAAAAAGGACACAGGAGCCCATTTGTATTGCCTTCCACTTAACAAACTGGGGCAATTTGATTAATAATTTGGGGCATCAAGATATATAACAGTTATAGACTAAAATCTATTTAATAAATAAGAATCTAGGTTCTGGCCAAGATGGAGGCGTAGGTAGAAACCCTTTGTTCCTCGCACAACCAAAAGGAGGACAACAACCAATCTAAAATCAATAAACAACCAGAAGCACCAGAAAATCAAACTGCATGGAACTCTGACAATCAAAGAGTTGAAGAAAAAATCGGTCAGAACAACCAGACCAGTGAGGTGGTGGAACACAAGGACCAGCTGGGAGAGAAAAACCTTGGCAAGGCAGCAGACCGGGTGGGTGGGGCTGGCTGCAGCTGTGGGGCTGTGGGCTGTGTGGGCAGGGCTGACTTAAGGGGAAACTGAGACTCAGAATTGATATGGCGGTTGCTACCATGGGAGAAACTCCCAGTCTCACATGCGAGTCCATCTGAAAGTGCACTAGAGACCTAGAGATGAGCAGATAAATTGCACTATTCCCTCTCTGGCCCATCCCCCATAGCCTGAGCACCGCAAGGAGGGTTGCCCTGCCTGGGTGAATACCTAAGGCCCCGCCCCCTTACAACTTATCAGGAGCCCAAAGACAAAGAAATATCGCCCAAACGAAATTACAGAGCAAAACTTCAGAAAGAAAGTTAAGCGATGAGGAAATAGCCAGCCTATCTGATGGAGAATTTAAAGCCCTGGTAATCAAAATGCTCACAGATCTGATTGAGCTTGGTTGAAAAATGAAAAACAAATGGAAGATATCCAAAGTGAAATAAAGTAAAATATTCAGGGAACTAACAGTGACAGGAAGGAAACCAGGACTCAAATCAACAATTTGGAACAAAAGGAAGAAATAAATATCCAACCTGAACAGAATGAAGAAACAAAAATTAAAAAAAGTGAAAAGAGACTTATGAACCTCTAGGACAACCTGAAACATTCCAATATCCGAATTATAGGGGTGCCAGCAAGGGAAGAAC
Organism: Phyllostomus hastatus; assembly: GCF_019186645.2. NCBI lineage: Eukaryota > Metazoa > Chordata > Mammalia > Chiroptera > Phyllostomidae > Phyllostomus > Phyllostomus hastatus. The sequence continues at coordinate 6,719,867 of NW_025334028.1, forward strand.
AACAGCAAGAAATTGAAAACTTATTTGAACAAATAATGAAGAAAAACTTCCCCAATCTGGCAAAGGAAATAGACTTCCAGGAAGTCCAGGAAGCCCAGAGAGTCCCAAAGAAGTTGGACCCAAAGAGGAACACATCAAGGCACATCATCATTAAGTTACTCAAGATTAAAGATAAGGAGAGAATCCTAAAATCAGCAAGAGGAATGGAGAGAGTTACCTACAAAGGGGTGCCCATAAGGCTATCAGCTGATTTCTCAAAACAAATCTTGCAAGCAAGAAGGGGCTGGAAAGAAGTATTCAAAATCATGAAAGGCAATCCAAGATTACTCTATTCAGCAAGCCTTTCATTTAGGATGAAAGGGCAGATAAAGTGCTTCTCAGATAAGGTCAAGTTAAAGGAGTCCATCACCAAGCCTTTATTATATGAAATGTTAAAGGGACTTATCTAAGAAAAAGATCAAAACCATGAACAGTAAAATGACAACAAACTCACAACTATCAACAAATGAACCAACTATCAACAACTAGGCAAACAACTAGAACAGAAACAGAATCAGAGAAATGGACATCACATGGAGGGATTTCAGTGGGGAGCGGGAAGGGAAGAATAGGGGGAAAAAGGTACAGGGAAGAAGAAGCATAATTAATAGGCATAAAATAGACGGGGAGAGATAAAAAATGTTATAGGAAACTGAGGACTCAAAGAACTTATATGTACAACCCATGGACATGAACGAAGTGGGGGGATGCTGGAGGGTAGGAGGGGCAGGGCAGTGGGGGGATAAAGGGAGAAAAAGTTGGGAAAACTATAATAGCATAATCAATAAAAGTACTTTAAAAAAAGGAAAAAATTATCTATGAGCCCATAGTAAATACATACATCCATACATACATACATACTTATGTGAAATGCTAATCAACAAACGTAGAAAATTGTTCTGGCTGGTGTGGCTCAGTGGATTGATTGCCAGCCTGCAAATCAAAGGGTTGCTGTTTGATTCCCAGTCAGGGCACATGCCTCACTGCAGGCCAGGTCCCCAGTAGGGGGCATGCAAGGGGCAATCACACATTGATGTTTCTTTCCCTCTCTTTCTCCCTCCCTCCCTCTCTCTAAAATTAAATAAATAAAATCTTCTTTAAAAATCTAGAAGAAATTATAGAGTTAGAAAATCATCATTTAGCAGGTGTCATGGCAATAACTGATACAAGCAAGAATTACCAATGTATGCTAAAACTACTGGGTAAAAGGTTAATGAAGAAAAGTATTTACATAACTCACAGTATCTCAGCATAAATTATTCATTAATTTTAAGGGAGAATATTGTAATCTTACACTGAAAAACCAGGTAGATACCTCTTTAAACAAGTGATCGAAGTTTATAGCAGCAATAATATCACAAAGTGATAATCATGTGCCTCTTGTTTTATGCTCAGGACACAAGATCATTGATGTAGCATTCCTGCCAAAAACATACAATCTGTGTAGTTATGAGGAAATGTGAACAGACCAAAAATGAGGAGCATTTTACAAGATAAGTGGTCTGTACATTTAAAAAATGTCAATGTCATAAAATCAAAGAAAGATTGGCAAGTTATTTCAGATGAAACAGGAATAAAGAGACATTATAAATGGTAATATAGGATCCTGAATTGGTTTCTGGACTAGGCTCCTGGCTAAGGTATTGTATCAACATTAAATTTTCTAATTTTGTACATGTACTGTGTTCATGTGAAATGTCTTTCCTATTAGAAAATACACACTGAAGTATTTAGGGATGAAGAGGCATGGTATTTATAACTTATAAAAATTACATAGGAGAATGTATACACATATGGAGAGAAAAAGACAATAAAAAAGCAAATGAAGCAATATATTTACAATTAGTGAATTTGAGTGAAGGTATACAAGAGTTCTTCAATGGTATTTTTGCAACATTTTGTAAGTTTTAAGTTATTTAAAAATAAAGAGTTAGAACTAGGAAGAAAAATGTCAAGGACATCTTTCTTGAAAAATCTCAGATTTTCTCTTTCCATTCTCCTTGTTCAGGCTTTTATCAGTTGACATGGATTCCTGTAATAGCCTTGTAATGTCTCCTGCCTCTAGTCCTTTCCCCTCTGTGATGCATTTGGTATACTGAGACTATACTCCCCAAATACTTATCATCCTCTTGCTTATTATCTAAAAACCTCTCTATTATTACTTTTCTCGTCAAGTCTAAACACGCCTTCTTGGCAAAGAGCTTCAACTGGCCTAATCTTATCTTTCCCACTCCATTCTTTAATTTGACAAATATTTCCTGACTGTTCATATGTGCTAGGAGATAAAGAAGGAACAAGACAATCAAGGTTTTATCCCCAAGGACTTTATATTTTATGGAGACCAACATGAAGTAAATGAAGTTAACATCATTTCAGACTGGGGTTGATGCAAATGAGTATGTGGAGTAACAAGGAAGACATTGAGCAAGGCAAGGACTTTCTAATCAGGTTAAGAAGAGTCAGTTAGGATTGAAGGAAGAAGAAGGGCATTGTCTCGGGTAGAGGGATGGACTTGACGGGGTCCAGGAACTAAGAGAAGTCCAGCGTGTTTGGTGCATGGAGCCAGGGCAAGAGTGGCTCAAGATGAAGTGGTATAATAAAGAATATATCTGGTCTTAGTCCTTGGTGGTTTCTGGTACAGAACTTCAAAAAACATTGGAATTTCCTGAGTGATAGGAGTGTCTTTATTTTGCTAATGAGGCCCCTAGATAGCTTTAGGATCTGGGCTGGTCACTAGAAAAACCAACCATGTAATTAGAGAGTTGGCACTTTGGGAGGGCAAGGGGAATGGAGACTGAGGTCAATCACATGACCAGTGATCTAATCAATCACACCTGTGCAGTGAAAACTCTGGACACTGAGTGTTGGAGGAGCTTCCTGGACGATGAGCACACTGATGTTCAGGGGGATGGCCACCCTGACTCCCCGGAGAGAGGGCGAGAAAGCTCTGTGTGAGGGATCCTCTCACACCCTGTCCGGTGTGTTGGTCCTGATTTGTATCCTTTATAATAAAAGTGTAATAGTAAGTATAACTTCCTTGAGTTCTCTGAGTTGTTCTTCCAAATTACTAAGCCTGAAGAACTGTGGGAACCTCTAAATTTGTAGCCGGTCAGTACAAGGTACAGGTAGCATAGAGACCCCATGGTGGCTGGCATCAGAAGCAGGGGCAGTCACATAAGGGCAGGATGCACTGAGGCTTTAACTTGTGGGATCTGACACTTGTCTGAGTGGTTAGTGTCAGAACTGTAAGGAAGGACACCCACTTGCGGGGGAATCTGTATTGGTGAGCAAAAGCCTGATCATGCAGGGCCTCCTAGGCCACAATAAAAAGGCTAGATTTCATTCCAAATGCAACATTAAGCCACTGAAAGATTTTTTATTCTTGTCAAACAGTGGTTTAATTTTCAATAAGCTCTGTCTGGCTACAGTATGGAAAGAGGCAAGTGTTGAAGGAGGAAGACCAGTTTACGAGGCTTGTGCAGTAATCTAGGCAAGAAACAATCACGGCTTGGATTTGAGGATGGCAGAGATGAGAAGTACGCAGGTTCAAGGTATAATTTAGCAGTAGAAAAGATTGGCTGACAGACTGAATGAGGGATGATTAGGAAAATTGAGAAACAGATTTGACACAGATTTCCAGTGGGGAAAATTGGAGAAAAGTAGTTTTGGGGGAGAGGGGAGAGCCACAAATGCGGCCTTGGGCACATTGATTTTGAGAAGCGTGAGAGACATCTAGTGAGAGAGTAGTGCAGGTACCTGGATTTGCAACACACTATACCCCATCAGTATCCTTCTTCATTCAGACTTATTCTGTACGATGTAGGGACCCATACAGTATGTCATGGTCATTCCTCTCTCTATACCTGTGTTCAAGTGTTTCCTCCTTATTCCTTTCTACCTTTCAAGTTTCAACTAAAAACCCTCCTTCTGCATTACACTTTATCCTCATACCATATTCTATTCACATCTCTGCAGCCACAAGAGTCAGTATGAAGCTTTTGAGCAATTTAATCCACATTGTTTTATGAAGGTCCCTACTTATTACACTAAAGTCTAAACAGATCTATCAGGTCATAAGCGCCTCATGACATGGGCCATTTCTTATACATCTCCTGTGTTCCTCACAAGTGGTTTATGCGTCTCTACATACAGAGAGAATTAACCAGCAGATTTACACAAAAAGCTATAGAAGAGTTGATAGGTCCTGACTAGTGTGGCTCAGTGGATTGCGTGTTGTCTCACAAATCAAAAGTGGCCAGGTTCAATACCCAGTCAGGGCGCATGACTGGGTTGTGGGCCAGGTCCCTGACTGGGGGCATGTGAGATGCAACCAATTGATGTTTCTCTCCCTCTCTTTCTCCCTCCCTTCATCTCTCTCTAAAAATAAATAAATAGCCCTGGCTGATATAACCCAGTTGCTTGGGTACTGTTCTGTAGCATGAAGGGTCACCACTTCCACTCCAGTCAGGATACATGCCTTGTGGGCCTGGTCCCCAGTTGGGGCATGTGTGAGAGGCAGCCAATTGATGTTTCTCTCTCACATCAATGTTTCTCTCTCTCTTTCTCCCTCACTTCCTCTCTCTCTAAAAATAAATAATAAATAATTTTAAGAATAAAAATAAATAAAATCTTTTACAAAAGAGTCAATATAAGATGAAAATGATCAGATGTGTCTAACTTTTATATGTTTTTAAAAGCAAGACTACAAATGTTAGACTTTGGCCAAGGTGGAGGTGTAGGTAAACAGGCCTGGCCTTCTTGCACAAATATAGCAAAAAATACAACTAGAGTACAAAACAAATATCACCCAGAATTGTCAGAAAATCAAGCTGTGTGGAAGTCCAACAACCAAAGATTTAAAGAAGCCACATTCATCCAGAAGGGTAGGAGGGGCAGGGACATGGAGAGGTGTGGAGAAGTGGAGAGGTGCCAAGAAGGGAGTGGTCAGTCTGACATCCAGGTGTGGATGGATAAACATTGGGAGGGATAACTTGAGACAAGGGATGTCAGCCCCAGGCCAGACCACCAGCCCAGGGTTCCATCACCAAGAAGATAAGTTCTGATGAGTTCTGTCAGTAAAAACCAGTGGAGACTGGAGTGGGGGAAGAAACTGCGGGATTCTCAAGAGACTCCTCTTAAAGGGCCTACAATGGACTTAGAACTCACGCAGACCCACTCCCTTTAGGATTCAACACCAGGGTAATAGCTGGAAGGGCACCAGTAGCATATGGGGAGAAAGTAAAGTGACTGGCAACAGGGAGGGTGCCAGGAGATAGCTTCCTGCCAGGCAAAACTCCAGAGGCCAGGCTGTGGCATTGTCCCCTCTCTGAGCCCTCCCCCACACAGAACCACAGAGCAGTGACAATGGTTTCCCCACCCTGGCAATTACCCAAACCTGCACACCATACAACTTATGGGTGCACATTTCTACAATAGGTCATGCTACTAAGGCAGGAAGTCAAAGCAGCTCTACCTAATACACAGAAACAAACACAGGGAGGCTACCAAAATGAAGAGACAAAGAACTATGGCCCAAATGAAAGAACAGAACAAAAATCCAGAAAAAAACCTAAACGAAATAAAGATAAGAAACCTATCACATGCACAGTTTAAAACATTGGTTATCAGGATGCTCCAGGAACTCCTTGGGTACTTCAATAGCATAAAAAAGACCCAGGCAGAAATGAAGGTTGCATTAAGTGAAATAAAGAAAAATCTATAGGGAACCAACAGTGGAGGGGATGAAGCTGAGAATCAAATCAATTATTTGAAATATAAGGATGGAAAAAGCATTGAATCAGAACAGCAAGTAGAAAAAAGCATTAAAAAAATGAGGATAGGCTGAGGAACCTCTGGGACAACTTTGAATGTACCAACATCTGAATCATAAGGGTGCCAGAGGAGAAGAGGAAGAGCAAGAAATTGAAAACTTATATGAAGAAATAATGAACGAAACCCTAATTTGTTGAAAGAAATAGACATACAAGTCCAGGAAGCACAGAGTCCCAAACAAGACAGACTCAAAGAGGAGCACACCAAGACACATCATAATGAAAATACTGAAGTTTAAGATAAAGAGAGTGTCTTAAAAGCAACAAGAGAAAAGGATAGTGTTACCTCCAAAGGAGTTCCCATCAGACTGTCAGCTGATTTCTCAAAAGAAACCTTACAGGCTGGAAGGGACTGGCAAAGTATTATTCAAAGTCATGAAATGCAAGGACCTACGTCCAAGATTACTCTATTCAGCAAAGCTATCATTTAGAATGGAAGGATCGATAAAATGCTTCTCAGATAGGGTAAAACTAAAGGAGTTCATCATTACCAAGCCATTATTATATGAAATGTTAAGGGGACTTACCTAAGAAAAAGATCAAAATGATGAACAGTAAAATGGCAATAAATTAACATCTATCAATAACTGAATCCAAATAACAAACTAAGCAAACAAGCAGTATAGGAACAGAATCATAGGAATGGAGATCATTTAGAGGGTTACCATTTGGGAGGTGGAAGGAGGAGAATGGGGGAAAGGCGCAAGGATTATGAAGCACGAATTGGTAGGCATAAAATAGACAAGAGGATGTTAAGAATAGTATAGGCATGGAGGAGCCAAAGAACTTATATGCATGACCCATGGACATGAACTAAGGCAGTGGGTACTGCTGGAAGGAATGGCAGTACCAGGTAGAGAGGGGCAAAGGGGGAAAAACTGGGACAAATATAATAGTATAATCAATAAAATATATATTTTTAATAGAGACTACAAATTTCGTCCAGTATATGAAATTCTGTGAACTTTAACATTAATTAAAATGGTTGATTCAATGACTCCCACAGCTATTGTATCTCTGCAGCTTAATAAAAGTATGTAAAATAGTATCCCTGAATCATTCCTGTGACAAGACCTGCAGCTGGCGCTACCAGGAACTAGACAAAAGGAATGAAAAGCCTGAACTCTGATAAACAAGGACCAGAGATGAAAAACAGCTCAAGCCTTCCCTGGTGTAGCTCAGTTGGTTGGGTGCCGACCTAAAAAGTGAAACCTCACTGGTTGCAAGTTTGCTACCTGGTTGGGTTGAGTACAAGAGGGAAGCGATCGATAGTTCTCTTCCTCTCTTTCTCCCTCCCTTCCCCTCTTTCTTAAAATAAATAAATAAAATCTTTTAAAAAAGAAAAAGAAAACCAGCTCAAAATCTAATGGGGAGGAGAGGAAAGATGAGGAGAGGAAAGAGGGGCAGGGAGGCAATGAATGGAGGCTCCAATGTATCTGTTAGATCTCGTAGTTTTCTTTAGTATCTTCACTAATGACTGGGAACATGGTGTGCACATTTTGTTAATAATATTGTTGGTTGGTACCAAATTAAGAGTTGCTGCAGACATCTTTGAGAACAGATGTATCTAAAGAGGTTAGAAATATGAACAGAAATTATCACAATGAGGTTTGATTTAGGAAAAATGCAAATGAAGGCAGCTGGGAGAAAAATTATCCAAAATGCACGATAATCAGTGGGTTGGAAAACCTAGAAAGCAGCAACGTCACAGTGTCTGGCAGGAGAGCAATGGAAAAGAATAAGCAGTGACAACTGCTACCGCAGACCAAATGGTTGGTGGCAGGTACAGGAAGAAATAGCTTGTCAAGGAATTGCTCTGCAACACAGGCTCCTTCAATCTTATAAACATATTTGGAGGTAATGTGAGAAAATAAAACAAAAATAAGAGCAGGTATTTGGGCCTTAGTTTCTTCAGTTGTTAGAAAAGTGATGAGACTTGGCTTCTACGGAACCCCATCTCCAACCTCTGTGCTTCTATGAAAGGAAGAGATTGGCAGGGGAGAGCACAGAGTGAAAGGGATGTCCTGTCGGAGCGCTTCTGAAGATCTTTATGAAAAGAAGGCAGAATGAAACATTCAGCTTGAAAGTGTTTCAGAATAGCTTCCAAATTAACAGGACTACAGGAGAATTCATCTTAAACAAGTGGACCTTTCTTTCAGTATAGATGTGGAGCCATATTAACAAACAAAATCTGGGAGCTATTTGTTTATAAAAATACCCTCTACTTTATCAAGTATTTCTTTACATAAAAACTCTCTGTGTGCTTTTAAAGTATATATCTTTTTTGTTTACTAAAATGTAATCATCTTGAAATGCTAAGGGAATACAAATGTTGTACAAAGAGGTAACAGCTGCAAAGTTTCTGCCATGTTTGTGGAGGGGAACACGAGAGACAGCCAGCCCTACGGGTTGATGTGTCTGAGTATAGAACTGCTTGCTTTTCCCAGGCCACCTCAGGCTATCACCTTTCATTCCTTTGAGGTGATTTCACTCCTCTCACCTGCTTTCACTGACCTACATCCACAACAAAGAAGGAAGTGAGGCATTTTAGGAGGCTGGGGCCATGTCAATCTCTATCTTAAAAGGTATATTTTTATTGGCAGGAAGTGTAGTTAATCCTGCCAGGTAAACATAGAAAGAAAATGCCAAAATACTGTGTGCCTCCTGCAGCAGCCTCAAGAGAGTTTCTCTCTCTCCCTCTCTCTCCCTCTCTCTCTGACATACAACCTCCCACCTCCACCCAGTCATCTGTTAGAGTCTCCACCAGTACTGCCAATCTGGAGTTAGAGAGCAGTATGTATAACAAGAATGCTTTAATGAATCCATAAATCACCATTATCATGAGCAGAGAAATTGCTCAAAGATGGCCAAGCTATTTGTTTTTTCCACTTGACTTCCAAATGTGCCAGGAGGGCAAAATGCTGTGGAAGGAGACATTGTGAAGCTTGGCATGCAAGCTATCTTCCAAAACCACACCAAGAAGGCTTCTCAGGGCTTCAAGGTCAGGGCCACTTTTAGTGCTGCTTGTTTACACAGGAGGAGGAAACCAACAACATCCACCCATTCTGGAAAGAGGAAGGCAAACCTGGTTATGCCAAAGAAAGGCTGTACCTCTGAAGCTTAGGCTTGTGGTTGGGGAAGGCGACAGACACTGAAACAGGATGCCTGCAGTGAGCAATGGAGCCCATGCAGACCTCCAGTAAGGTTATGGATTCTGGAGCCTGCAGTAGTGTTCCAGTTGGCATTTTGTTCTCTTAACCAATGGCTACTGCACGCTGCTGCTAATGCCCCAGCCATCCTCAACAGCATTGCCTCATGGCCAAGTCTCCCTCCTTGATGTGCACGCCTACAGAGACCCAGAGGTGGGGGCTGCTCTATGAGCCCGAATCTGGCACAAAAATCTCTGGCCTCTCATGACTATTCTGAGGCTTCCTTGTGCCATCGGAATATATTAGGCCACATCACTCCTCTGACTAAAATCTTGCAGTGCCTCTCTATGGCTTTTAAAACAATATGAAAGTCTTTGCTATGCCTGACAGTCCTGCACTGGTGTGGCCCCTGTTCCCCTTTCTGGCCTCTTTCTTCTCTGACCATCTCCCACTCTCAAGTGGACCAGCCATACTGGCCATTCTTCTCTTCCTTGAACTCACCATCCTTGTTCTCACTTTGCTCTGGCTCCTCCTTCTGTCTGGAATGCTCTTCCCCGACCTGTTCTCTCCCTCTGGTCTCAGTTCTAATGTTACCTGTTCAGCAAGGTCTTTCCTGACTGTCCTCTCTAAAGAAGCTGCCTCTCTCTTACCCTTCATCATATCACTGTGTTTAAATTCTTCACGTTCTTTTGCTTACTTATTTATTTGCTCTCTCTCCCCCTGCAATATAAAAGTACACATTATGAGGACAGGGAGCATGTCTGTCTCATTCTCCAGTGCAGGAAGCAATATTTAGCATGTGTGTATTTGCCAAATGAAAGAATAAATGCACACTTTCATGCTGGGACAGGCGTTAGAGCATCAGTGAAAGGGTGACCTCTGAGTCAAGCTGCCTGCACTTGAATCCCCCTTCTGCTACTTAAATCTGAATGTCCTTGGTCAGATTATATAGTAGCCTCTTTCAATTTTACTGATATTGCCTATCATATGAGGACAATAACAGTATCTACTTTGTAGAGTATTGTCAGATAGCTAACGTGTTTAGTGAAATGCTGGTAGGTGGTTAGCACTCAAAAATTGTTATTGTTTTTGTTGTTATATACCTGCCAAAGTTCATGGCCCATGACCATGTGATCTACATGACATATTCACAGATCATACTATAACTTCCACTTTCTGTCTGATTTGCAAAGAGCTTGGAAATAGTAACTCCTACCCTCACAACAAGAAAAAAAATGCCAAATAAACTGAAAATCAACAAGTCTATTAAGTCCATCAGAGAAGTGAGGTCACAGGCAAACTGCAGCCCCCAAATCTAGAAGGACAAATAGCCAGCAACAGAGAATCACAGCCTACTATAAGCAGAGGCCCGGGAGCAAAAGCTGGAATGGGTAGGAATTCTTTAAACTTTAACTGATGAATTACTTTAGTCGATGAATTATTGTGGACAAGCTTGAGAATTAGAAACTCCTAGAGTGCCTGGTCCTAGAGGGCTCTGCACATTCAGGAATTTTACCTCCAGAAGCCCCACCAAGTTCTCACCATGATAGCTAAGGAAAATCCCCTTGCTCTTCTGGCAGGAAAAGGAAATGTAACCATTTTGAAACTCAAGCTCTGTGGAGAGCTGTCTCTTTTCTTTAGCAAGATCTGTCTTCAAGAGAAACTATCCTATCAGGGCCTATCAACTGAGTTTTATCAAAGCCTGACTGCCTGTGGGAAGGGAAATACCCAACGGGCTCACCACGAAGACTAAAACCTAACTGTAGGACTATAGAGTCCTCCACATTAATAGGGCTCCTGCATAATAACGGGATTTTCAATGGAGAGAACTGAAGGCCTTAATCCCTATTTAAGAAGAAGTCTCTAGGAAAACCCAAAGACAACAGCAGAGAGACATCTTTTCAGACTAAAAGTAGAGCTGAAAATCTTTCCCCACTACTGCCCTCCGCCCAGCACATACCTCCTCTACAAAATAAAGACGAAAAGGGAATTTCAAATGCTTCAGTCCCAATTTTTAGAAGATTGTTTTTGATGATCGAGATCTTGTTTGCAGCATCTAGCAAAAGCCCTGATGATGATCCTCAGAGCTAACCTTGCCATTTTTCCATTGTGGCCAAAGGCATGACCATTCTGATGAAAGAAAGCAGAAGAGAACCCTTGAAACTATCTTTAAAAACCCAGGGGGACATCAAAGGGAAACTAAATCAATGGCTCTACATTGAGTCAGGGATATATAGGTCATGCCTTAGACTGGCAGATCACAGCACATTTTTACATTCCCAGGTGGTTTTCTTCCTGAAGTTAAGTGATCTGGATTGACTGCACTCTTCCCCTCTGACAGTTACACATTACATGGGAGTTGACCCTATGTTGATCTTACATTCTAAATGACATTGTTTTAAAACCCCAGGCCCACGGAGCACTGACATTTCCACTGGGAAACTGTGGGAATTCTAATATCCCAGTAGACAGAAGGCTCCATGAGGGCAAGGGTGGTGGCTGTATTTGCTAATCATTAAACCCACTGTGTTTAGCTCAGTGCCTGCTACATAACAGGGGCTCAATAAATATTTGTGGCCCTGGAAGATGTAGGCATAGTTCAAATTTGATGATTTCTAAAAATGCTTTAAAAATATTAATTCATTTAACAAATAATCATTGAGTGCTTTCCATATCAAAAGCACTAAAATACAGAAATGAATGAGGCGGTGTGCCAATTCTAACATAGAAGGGGGGAACGATATTCACTGACTGCCTCTGGGTACTTCACAATCTGTGTACTTTTTGTTCCTTATTTCATCCCCCCAACGACTCTGTGAGGTAAGTAGTATTATCCCACTCCTTTGCTTATAAAGGAACAGAGGCTTGCACAAAGGCCCAGAGTTAGCAAATGTCAGAGCCAAGAATTTATTCCAGGGCCCGGGTCTACAATGTACTTTCTCCCCAAAGTAAATTTAAAATCGCCATGTGATGTTCTATTATGGGATGTTTTGTTAAGGAAACTTATATTCTCAAAAATTGAGTTATTAACAAAGTATCACTGGGAAAAAAGGTTTATGCTCTCAATTTCAAGTTATTGATGTTGGGAAAAATTCCAATAGAGGTGCTTTATAACCATACAAATGTGTAATTGGTGGCTAAAAATAATAAATTGCTTGAATGAAATAAATGAAAGTTACTGAATTAAGTCCTAAACAGCATATAAGACCTAAGTCAATGAGTTTCTAAATTATCATTATCGTAACTTCTTGTCATGATGAACAGAGCGTAACACTGAGCCAAGATGGCTGAAGTCAAAAGGAAGTGCGGTGTAGGTCACGATGCCAGTGGCAAACAAAGCATGCAACCAGGAGGCTCCAGTGACTCCTCTGCCTACAAACAGCTTTTCCCCTTGGCCCCTGATTCTAATTCCCAAATGTGGTTGAATTATAACCAATAGGTATACAGAATCTGAATTGTGTTCCCATGGTGATCCGTTGTGTTAGATCATATCTGCTTTCAAACTGCAGGAGGGAAGCCTGGAAAAGGGATTTGTATTCTTAGATACAAGGGCAGCTTAGAGAAATGCTTAGGGTCAGGCTGTCTTGTAGGGATATGAGGCCCAGTGCAGAGGTGGTCACATGACTCCCATGTCTGAGGGTCACAGAGGGGATCCTGGGTCACTTGTTTCCTTTGACCCTAAAGCACTTTTGGGAATTGCCATTTCTTCCCAATGGGTGAAAAATCACAGGGTCTGGAATCATCTGCACTCATATATGGGCAAAAACTTTGAAAACAAGTTGTTCCCACTCTGCCTGAAAAAAACAGAGATCCATGATCAATCCAAAATTCCAGCAGCTCAGAAAGTAACCAAGATGGTGGGACATGTATAGGACTAGAGTAGTCCTGAAGACACAGCCCAACCCAGTGCAGTGGTGATCCTGTCTTACATTTTTATATATAGCTCCTTGTAATTTTTAATGGTTTCATAACAACTTTGGGAGTGAACTCACATCTGTACTTTTACAAATAAAAAAAAACTGAAGATGAGTAAGCAATTCACAGCTAGCAACCATCAGATTCAAATCCTGAGTCTTCCAACTCCATATTGAATAGAACTTCCACTGCAAACTTAGAGGGTGGCTTCAGGAACATGTTTTGTAGAAATAATGGCTTTGTATCAGACCGACATTTGCCTATCCTAGAAGGTTCATTTCTTTAGTCATATAATTTGAGTACATTCTTTAACTTCATTAAGCCTTAGTTCCCTCATCCATGAAATGGGAAGACACGTAACACCTAACCCATGGGGTCAGTGCAAGGATCAAATGCAATAGCATACAGCATACTCAGCATACCGAACTTGGCTCTCATTAGAGCTAGGCAGCTGTGGTGGGTTCCAGGGCACATTTGGGGCATGAATTCTGGAGGGAGGAATCTCCTTTCCTCCTCTGGAGTTCAGCATGTCTTGAGCCACAAAGTACCCAGGTGACATTTGATAGTATGTAAAAACTGCAAGGAGATAAAACTTGGGACAGGTAGGGAGTGCTTGGGGCCTGAACACTGAGCCTAGAATGTATGTGGAGGAATGTCCACTCCATCCCCACCTGAAAAGCCATGGAGTTGGCGACAGCCAGAAATATCCTCAGAGGCAGCTTGGCCTTATAGGACCTGTGGCTCCACAAGCGATGGGCACCAGCTGTCACACCCAGAGCAGTCAGGAGGAAGCAGAAGTAGGCTGCAAGACACAAGCAAGGAGAATGTCAGCAGATGTCATCAAGCTTTTAAACACCCCATGCCTTTTTCTTCCTGAAGAGGGACCCAGGTGAATTGGTATCAGGGGAAGAATCTGCAATGTGAAGAATCAGTAATTTGGGGAAAATGCAGACTTTTTATTGATTTGTAGATTTCTAGTACCAGACAGAAGTGGAGAGAACTTTCCCAAGAAACTTTGACTTTTGAACATCATTTTTTCTATACCAAACAAATCTTTTATTTGCTAAGATTTCTTGCCAGTCTTGATGCAAAAATCACAACTATATTAGTGTGCATTTATAATTCAGTCTTACAAGTCCACTCTCGTTGGAGCTGAGATTGATCTCTGTTGCCAATTAATTGGCACCCATGTCAAGACGAGTTATATGAAGAGCATATTTCCAAATCTAATATGCCCATTAGATGGCTCCATGTTATCATGGCTCCACAGATCTTGGTTTGGAGGAAATAGGGCCAGATCAAAAAGCAAAGAAGTCTGGCCCAGGACCAGTAAGAGAAAACTGACATCAGGGACAACTGAGATTTGTCTTCTAGAGATCCTCACTTAATCCATCACTATGACGAGGGCTGGCAAAGATGGCCAGATGAGGAATTTTTTAAAAGCCACCCTACAGTGGAGCTTATTATTATCTCTAACCTGTGTTATTGGATAATTTTAATCATTTTACAGTTGAGGAACTGGATCTCTGAGAGTTGAATCCTGCATATAAACTCAAGTTAGCCTGGTTCTAAAGTCTCTGCCAGAGACCCATGACACCTACAGGTGGTAGTGGTGGTTTGCTTTGTGTATGGAGACTTGGAAGAAGTTCTAAGTGTATGGTAGAAAGTGGACACCGAGGGACCTAAAAATTCATGATTCCTGAGGTTATTACAACTACCATAGTGATTTTCAAGCAATATGCCCATGTAATGCTAAATGTCTTCCTAGAATTATCTTATTAATACACATCAAAAAATCCCACTGGGTTTATATTATTATTAGTCCCATTCTACAGATTAGAAATCAGAGGCTTAAAGAAGTAAACAAATTTCCCAATGTCACAAAGCCAGGGGGTGTCTTTGCTGAGAGTCAAACCCAACTCTGTCTGAACCAAAAACTGAGTTCCTGCCCTCTACACACCCTTTTGCTTTTGGGAGATATCAGGTACATTTTATCTTTACTTCTCTACACCTGATTTTCATCCTAAGTATTGGAATCCAATCTAAATTTAGAAGTGAGATGCTTCCTTACTTGGGGGTAGAGCCCTAAACCAGGCTATAAGTAGGTAGAATGAGGCAGTTTTATTCTACATCATTGCTTCTAGCACTTAGCACATTCAGGGCCCTCCATAAAGAACTGCCAAAGAACAAGTGATGAGCTGTGAGTATATCCTGAGCAACTGTAAATGGTCCCAGATCAGTATCAGTTCCCTATAGGGAGCCCACTGTAGTGCTTCCTTGGAAGAATTACGAGGGTAACTTCAGTCTCTGTACACCTATTTAAAGGGAGCACAATATTACTTCATCCAAAAGCCATGTCTGACTGATCTTGATCTCAATCCAAGATCAAGATCTAAGAATCCCATGTGTCTAAACATACTAATACGGCACTAATATAAGACTCTGAATACATGTGGTTTTCATAAACCTGACAAATCATTCCTTATTGAAAGGTTAAAAACAAAAATCAACAATGTGCTTATAAGTCACAGAAGGTGGTAGTAAAGAGCAAGCTCTGGCCTGCTTTGTTAATATACTTTAACCTTGGCCTAAACCCATGAACTGCGCAGCTACTTTCCATGTCATCCTTGGCCTCCATGTCTGTCACTAATTTTTTCTCAATTATCAAGTCGTTACTGAACAAGTGAAATCAATACAGACAAAATTCAGTGTAACTCTATTTTGCCAGTGGGCTAAGACACTGGACCTTTGGTGCAATGAAATGAATACTAAGACTCCAGGAAAAACATTGGCCAAAAAAAATTCCTCCAATCTGTGGTTTCCAGGCAGGGCCTTACCACAGATGATAGCACTGCCTTTCCCTTTTTGGAATCTTGACTATTTCAGGGACCACTTACATGGCTGGTCTGTCCATGCCTTCGGGGAGGGCTTGGACAATGGGCTTGAGTCAGAGCCTGCACTGAGCAGTAGTTTTCCATGGTCCTTCTTCTGGCCTGGCTTAGTATCCCATCTTCCTGGCATTGGGACTAAAAGCCTGACCCAACCCTTCTTTCTCTTCTGGCTGAAAAACTAAAGGTCACATTCGGAGGCACTATTGCAAGTCAGCAACAAGGCCAGGAAAGGGAGACACAGAGATGACGGAGATGTCAACAAGAGCATCAGAGAGAGAGCTGCCTGTATGGAGCTACTGTCTGCAGACCCTGGAGCTCTAGTTCTTCTTTGATCCTGTAAGACTCCCCAGTAGTTCCCTAGTTTATATGAAATAACAAATTCTCTTTTCTTGTATTCTTTTGTATTCTTGTATTTTCTTGTTTCTTTTCATTGGCACTGGATTTCTGATATTAAAATTCTGCAGAACTTTTAAGGAAGAAAGCAACCTTCTGGTCATAGCCAAAATAAGGATAAACTGCAAAAACCTTGGTTTGGGTATGAGAATTTATCAGCTGTTCCATTAACAAGACTCAGTTTTCCAACTTTGCTAAGGCTAATTTGAGAGGTTCCTAACTTCTCTTCTATGATCTTTGTAGAGATTAACATCCAAACTAGTTTTTGATAGATGCTAGGTAACTGGCTCTGAAGTAGTAAAGTATTCAGACACAGAACTGATAACTTTGAAAAAGAAAAAGGAGCAATTCGTAGTGTTAATAGCTCACAGAGAATGGTGATAGATCAATAGAAATCAGATTCACAAAATTACAGAACACTGGGCAAGTACAGATGGTCCCTGACTGGTGATGGTTTGATTTAACAATTTTTAGACTTTATGATGATGCAAAAGCGATATGCACTCAGTAGAATTGTACTTTAAATTTTGATCTTTTCCTGGATTAGTGATAGGTGGTACAATACTCCCTCATGATGCTGGGCAGGGGCAGTGAGCCACAGCTCCCAGTCAGGCACACGATCACAGATCACAAGGATAAACAATCAACACAGTACACTGTGTTGCCAGTAGCATTTGGATTTTTATTTTTGTTTTTGTACTCCATCAACTCTACACAAGACCCATCTGTGTCTTCTGCTTCTGGTGAGAATAGAAAGGCAATTACTATTGAGGTGAAACTCAAGATATTTGCCCAACTGTAGGCTAATGTAAGTGCTTTGAACACATTTAAGACGGGCTAGGCTAAGTTATGATGTTCAGTGGGTTAGGTGTCTTAAATGCATTTTTGATTTAACAATATTTTCAACTTATGAAGGGTTTATTGGGTCATAACCCCATCTTAAGTCAATGAGCATCTGCATATGGGTCGTAATGCAAATGAGTCACCGATTCTCGTTAGCTCAAGCCAAAAAGAAATGGATTATAAAGATATTGAATAACCTACAAAACTCATGGGAAGGTTTCAGGACAGTTTTGGTACAGCCACCAAGATGGCCCCAAAGCGTACCACCTCCTGGTAGTCATAGTCTTATGTAATCTCCTCCCCTTGAGTAACTTCCTTCTAATCGAAAGAATATAGCCATGTTGACTTCCAGCCAAGAAGGAGACATAGGTAGATATGCAATGCTTCCTTATACAACCAAAAGGACAACAATTAATTTAAAAACAAAAAACTGCCAGAAAATTAAACTGTATTGAAATCCGACAACCAAGGAGTTTAAAAAGACACATTCATCCAGACAGGCAGTCGGGGTGGAGAGGATGTGTGGAAAGGCTGCAGCTGGCGGATTGGGCGGTCCCACCTTAGCATGGGCAGTCCCACATTCATGTGCAGGTACACCAGGAGTAACAACTCAGGAGCAAGACAGACCACGCAACCCAGGGTTCAGTGTGGGAAAATAAAGCATTAAAACCTCTGGTTGTAAAAACCTGTGGGAGTTGCAGGGGTGGGATAATTCCAAGTCTCACAGAAGAGTCTGTAGAAGGGACCCACAGAGTCCTAGAATGCACACAAACCTACCCACTTGGGAAGCAGCACCAGAAGGGCCCAATTCCCTTGTGGGTAGCAAGGGATGTGTCTGAAAGGGGGATGAGAGCTGAGCAAGCAGCATTGTTCCCTTTCTGAACCCTACCCCACATATAGCACCACATCACAATGAAGTGGGCTGCCCTGCCCTGGTGAATACCCAAGCCTCCACCCCTTACAATGTAACAGGTATGCTGAGACAAAGAAATATGGCCCAAATGAAAGAATAAATTAAAGCTCCAGAAAAAGGGCTAAGTTACAATGAGATAGCCAACCTATCAGATGCAGAGTTCAAAACACTGGTAATCAGGATGCTCACAGAAATGATTGAGTTCAGTGGCAAAATGAAGGAAGAAGTGAAGGCTATACAAAATGAAATAAGGCAAAATATATAGGGAACCAACAGAGAAGGGAAGGAAACTGGGACTTCCACAACAATTTGGAACAAAAGGAAAAAATAAACAATCAACCAGAACAGAATGAAGAAATAAGAATTCAAAAAAATGAGGAGAGGCTTAGGAAACTCTGGGACAACTTTAACATTTCAACATCTAAATCATAGGGATGCCAGAAGGAGGAAAGGAAGAGCAAGAAGTTGAAAAACCTATTTGTAAAAATAATGAAGGAGAACTTCCCCAACATGGAGAAAGAAATAGACTTCCAGGAAGTCTAGGAAGCTCAGAGAGTCCCAAAGAAGTTGGACTCAAGGAAGAACTCACCAAAATACTTCATAATTAAATTACCCAAGATTAAAGATCAGGAGAGAATCTTAAAAAGCAGCAGGAGGAAAAGAGGCAGTTACTTACAAAGGAGTTTCCATAAGAGTATTAGCTGATGTCTCAAAGCAAACCTTGCAGGCAAGAAGGGACTGGATAGAAGTATTTGAAGTCATGAACGGCAAGGACCTACATCCGAAGATTGCTCTATCCAGCAATGCTATTACTTATAATCGAAGGGCAGATACAGTGCTTCCTAGATAAGGTCAAGTTAAAGGAGTTCATCATCACCGAGCCCTTATTATATGAAATGTTAAGGGACTTATCTAAGAAAAAGAAGATCAAAACTAGGAACAGTAAAATGACAACAAACTCACAAGTATCAAGAACTGAACCTAAAAAAAACAAAAATAAAAAGAAACTAAGCGAACAACTAGAACAGGAACAGGATCACAGAAATGGAGATCACGTGAAGGGTTATCAGTGCAAGGGGTGGAGGGAGAATGGGCAAAAAGGAACAGGGAATAAGAAGCATAAATGGTAGGTACAAAATAGACAGGGAGGTTAAGAATACTATGGGAAATGGAGAAGCCGAAGAACTTATCTGTACAACCCATGGACATGACCTAAGGGGGTGGGGAATGCTGGAGGGAGGGTGTTGCAGGGTGGAGTGGGATAAAAGGGAGGAAAAATGGGACAATTGCAATAGCATAACCAATAGAATATATGTAAGTATATATATTTAAAAGGAAAAAGAAAAAAGAATATAGCTACATGGAAGGAATGTCATTTCCATATTAGATCACAAAAGACTGATTTCTGTTTTGCTGGCAAATTCTCACATAGGCTTTGATCAAATAAGGAACTGAGGGTGGCCTCCACACTACAGCCAGTAAGGAAATGAGGCCCTCAGTCCAACAATCCTCAAAGAACCAAGTCCTGCCAGCAACAATGTAAGTGAGCTTGAAAGTAGCCTCTTCCCCAGCCTTCAAGTAAGCCTTCAAGCTGAGCCTTCAAGTAAGACCATCACCTTGACCAACTCAGGATGCCTCCTGAGAGATACTGAAGCAGAGGACCCAGCTCAGCTGCACCAGGAGTTCCACTTCATAAAAACCATAATAAAATACACGTATGTTGTTTTATGCAGCTAATTTTGGGGTCATTTGTTCTGCAGCAATAGGTAACTAATACAAGTCTAAAGCAGAAACCTTCCTCCTAGGAAAGGAAGGTACAGTTTAATTTCTGGTTTAAGAAAAAGTTGCCATCTATAGGAACAAAAAATAACATTCCTATTGCCTGGAGCAGGCTGGGAGAGAGAGGAATGACTGCTAATGGGTATAGGTTTTTGGGAGCAAAGGGTGATGAAAACATTCTATACTTGATTTTGGTATTGGTAGCACAATTCTCTGAATATACTATAAACCATTGTGCTATACACTTCAAATAGATGAGTTATATGGTATGTTATAGCTCTATAAACTGAATTCTTATTAGATTTTATTATATATAATTTCTCAGCATAAAATAAAATAGACATGTTGCAAAACAAACACACAAAAAGAACTAAAACAAAATTCACCATTTGCCTAGGATGCCACCAGAGGCATCATCAACCCTCGACACTCGGCATCACTGGATACTTGTGTCACACCATGGACCCTTAGATCTTCCACAGCTGCCAAGAAGAGTTTCTGTGTGACCCTACACCTACACCTGAATCTATCCAGACCCTAGATTCCAAGGCAGAAACACCCAAATGCCAGTGCTTGGAGCATAAACCCATGCTCTAGCTGCCAGCAACAGAAGAGGGAGAACCCCCAGCCCCTTTGGCTTCCATAGGGGATCCAGCGGCTCCCATCTATCCTGAGTCCCCAATTGGAGCAGTGTTGAGAGGATGATTGTGGTGACCCCCTCTGAACCACACAACTAGAGAACACTCCTGGAGAAATGCTAAGAACCAAAATTTAAAACTCCCTTAATTCTGGGTCTGATCAGAGAGAGAGAGAGAGATGGACAGCTCCTTTCAAGATCTGTCTCTGAAAACTAGACAAAAGAAACAACTGGCAGAGCTCTTTAACGCTTGCTTATTATCTGTGTCTCCAGCCTCAGAGTGAAAACTAATTAATAGCAATGACTGAGAGCTTTCGATATGCCAGGCCCTGGTCTAAGCGCTTTATACATAGTAACTCGTTGAATGCTGTACTCACCTCAAGTATAGAGCATAGGTAATACTATAATCTCCATTTGACAGATGAGGGAAACAACACAGGAAGGGATGCAGTCAGGATATAATCTAAAGTAGGAAGAGCACATACTCTGAACACCCTGCTGGCTGCCTGGCCCCCTACATGCTGCCTGAATTCTGAAGGAAGGAGCTTGAATGCACCATGTCCTTTTAGTCAGCTCAAAACTCAAGCTGAAGGTCAAAACCCTTGTTGTGTACTTTGCCTTTACCAGCTGGCAAGCTTACTTACAATAACACCTTCACCATCATTCTGCATTCAGTTCAGCCTCAGCTTGTCATACACATGAGGACCAGGCAAGCCAAGGAAGGCTTTATGAGACAGTTTACTGAGCTACTATTATGGACCAGGCACTGAGCTCAGAACTCAGTTCACAAGGTGATCCCACAAACATGACCCCTTCCTTTTCAGGCAGGAGTTTGAAGAGTAAATTACTTTATACATAGTAACTATATAAATACAAAGTATGGCAAATGCTGTGGAGAATAAGAGAGATTAAAAGGCGAATAATGTAGTTTTCAGGAACAGAGAAGACTTTGCAGGGGAAGTAAGAATTAACTCCTAAAGGGTGAGGAGGAAGCAAGATTTGGGCATAAGGACCAAAGTTGCAAAGCCTGGACTGGAGAGGAGGATCTGACAGAAAGTCTGTATCTGACCACCTCACCCCCATTAAGACGGTTACTGTAACACAACAGAAACAAACAGAAAATAACAAGTGTTGGTGAGGATGTGGAGAAATGGGAACCTTTGCCTGCTGCTAGTGGGAATGTAAAGTGATGCAGCAGCCACCATGGAAAAGTTTGGTGGCTACTCAGAAAGTTAAATATAGAATTACCATTTAATCCATCAATTCCACATCTGGGTATACATACTCTATAGGGGTTCATATGGAATCTTCCCAGAATTTGCCACCCTGGCAGGTAGAAGACAATTGAGCCTTTTATCTCCCTTGCACTGCCTAAAACAATTTACATGAAGGAAAAGTACCATCACCAGAGGTACCTACAAAGAGTGAGGGACTTAGAGAGTAAGTCCTCTCTGTATCCCATTGTCTCTGCAGGGCATGGCAAGCACCGTTTTTTTCCAACTCCATGTGAATCGCTTTTCTGCCTTCGAAGTCCTACACTCCTACCCTTTCCCCTTAGTTCAGGATGGCATATGAGCCCCAATTGTCTTTCTGCCTGAAGGCCTTCATATTTTTAATTTTTTCTCCTAGTAATCAGTCTTATGTTAATTTGCTTACTAGGCAAGCCAAAGAACCTAGAAGGAAAAATGTTTCCTCCCCAACAACCCCAAAGAATTGAAAGCAGGGACTCAGACATCTGTTCACCCATGTTCATAGCAGCACTATTCACAACAGCCCAAGGTGAAAGCAACCAAATGTGCATCAACAGACGAATGAATACACAAGTGTAGAATATATACACAATGGAATATTATGTGAACAGCAAGTGGAATGGAATTCTGATATATGCCATAGAACATGGATGCACCATGAAAACATTCTGCTAAGTGAAATCAACCAGAAAACAAGACGAATATTGCATAATACCACTCACATGAGGCACCTAGAATAAGCAAGTTCATAGGGACAGAAAGTAGAATAAAAGTTACCAGGAGATGAAGGAAGGGGAATGGGGAGGTGTTCAACAGGAACAGAGTTTCCGTTTGGGACAATGACAAAGTTCTGAAGATGAACAGTGGTGATGGTGACACAACGCTAAGTGTCACTGAACTGCACACTTTTAGGTTAAAGCAATAAATTTTATGTTATGTATTTTTACCACAACTTTTTTTTTTTAAAAAAAGCCTGTGTTTGAAGCCCAAGGTGAGAAGGGGAGGGGCATCAAGACTGGCCAAGCAGGTCTCGGGAGCCACACTGAGGAGACTGCATACTGTGCTGAGAGCCATGGGAAGCCATTAAAGGGTTTCAAGCGTGGAAGATTTAGAAAACGCATAGAAAGTAGAGAGGGAAAAACAGTCAATGCCCCAAATCAATTCTTGTTAATATTTTGCTCTAAATCCTTCTGATACTTTTGAAAACAACCTTCTTTTGTCCACTTTCAAAACCTTTGCATACATAAAACATTACAACCCTTATTATGGGAGTGATAAGAATAAAATATCAATATTTATGAACAGAGTGCAAAAGGAAGTTGGTTCCCTTAATTTCTTAAGCCAAGGCACAGTAAAACTCCTCTTAAAAAAATGTATAGTACTGACTAACAGAGTGTCGGAAGGGAGGCGGGAGAGGGGAGTCTACTCTCACTGAATGCCTGCCATTGACTCTCACTTTATTAATGTACCTAATCTTATTATTTTGCTCTTATGAGGTAGATATCATAATCCCCATTTTACAGATGTGCAAAGCTGAGGCCCAGAGCTTTAAGATCTCAGAATGACACAGCTGGGGCCCATCCCCAGACCAGTCCTGCCCCAAGCCCCTTCCCCTGGTTCGTGGTTTTCAGCCCTAGCTGCACACCTGGAAATCACCTGGGATCTTAAACAGAGGCTGGGGCCCGAGGAGTGGACTGCATCAGAGGTGAGGATGGGAGAGCAGGCAACTCTCTCCATGGATGATTCTCATGCACAAGCTGGCCTGAGAAACCGCTGTCCTATACAGCACACCCTCTTGCGGACACTATCTGGTCTGATGCCCTCAATCTACAAATGGAGAAACATAGATCCAGAGTGCTGTACTCTCTCCTACCCACCCAGAGGCCAACCTCTGTGGAGCTTCTGGCATCAGTGGGGCTCCGGTCAGAAGAGACCAAGCTGCCCAAGTCTGGATCCTGCTCATACTCCCTTCCCAGCAGTTCATTTTGATGATGATAGCTGCTCTCCAGGCCCTGGACAGCAGAGCCTTTGATATCCAGGACCCCAAGGGTATGCAGCAGAGTTCAAGCTCTTAAACCCTTCCAGAGGAAGAGGACTACATAAGCACACAAAATTGTCTTCCACCAAGGGAAGGGGAGGGGCAGAGGAAGCAGGAAGAGGCTGAAGGGTCCTGGGTACTGGCAGAGGAGGGGTGAGGGGGAATGGGGCTGCAGTGGGAGAAGACACCTTGTTTGGATATCTGTTTTTTGTGCCAGCTCAAGTGTTTTGGTCACTTTTGGGCTCTGACCCTCTCCAATCTTTCCCAGATTTGGAAGATAGATAGGGACAGGCCAACAGACCCATAGATGGAGAGATACAGATAGATACATATATCTATAAATGTGTATGATTGACAACATAGCATAATGGTTAAGTGGACCTGGAGTTGAACTCCTGGCACACCACTCACTTTCCAGTGTGACTTAATCTCCAAACCTTGGTTTCTTCATTCAGAAGGTAAGAAAAATAGGACTTGCCTTACAAACAGCATAGATTTGTTGTAAAAATTAAAAGAGGTATGCAAAACACAAGCTATGTCTGGTGAGCACTGAGCATGGGCGCATATTATTGTCCCATTATGAATGACACCCCACTGCCTCTATAAAATATCCCTCCCTTGATAAACTCCTCTGAAGACACCCTCACTTGCATCACTCTAAGCCCATGGTTCTCAGGGGGATGGGCAATTTTACCTACTCCCACATCCTGGGGACATTTAGCAAAATCTTCAGATATAATCAGTTATCACAAACCAAAACTTCAAGAGTGCTACTGGCATCTAGTAGGTAAAGGCCAGGGGTGCTGCTAAGCATCCTACAACGCCCAGATGCTCCCTGTAACAAAGAATTATCATTACTGCCCTGAATAGTGTGGCTCAGTTGGTTGGGTGTTGGCTGGCAAAGTGAAAGTTTGCAGGTTCCATGCCTGGTCAGGGCACATGCCTGGGTTGAGTTCAGTCCCTAGTCTGGCACATGCAAGAGGCAACTGATCAATGTTTCCTTCTCACATTGGTATTTCTCTCCCTTTCTTTCTCCCTCCTTTCCCCTCTCTCTAAAAATAAGTAAAATCTTAAAAAAAGAATTATCATTATCAAAATGCCAATAGTGCCAAGATAGAGAATCCTGCTCTAATTTCTTAGGAAAGTTCTTCTGGAAAGCTTTTCTGTTCATTCTCTGGGTGTGATTGCACCTGTCCTTGCTTTGTCATACCTTTCTGGTTTCATGGGGAGCTGTAGGAGTAATTTATCTTTAAAATTATTTAATAAACAAACTGAGAACAAAGGTCTAAGGTGAAAGATCAACAGTATTTTAGGTCACTGATTCTCAAACATTGATGTGCCATACACAGCAGAAAGGGCACTTGTTTAAATGCATATGTTGGGTCGCACTCCCAGAGATGCTGATACAGTGGGTCTGGAGAGGGACGTGTGGGAGGGATCCACACATTTTGATTTTAACAAGCTCCCAGGTGCTGCCGCTGCTGCTGGTCCAGAGTCCCAACGTGTTTAGGTACGTGTTTAGGTGACTAGCAGAGATAGATGATAGATAGATAGATAGATAGATAGATAGATAGATAGATAGATAGATAGATAGATAGATAGATAGATAGATAGAGAAAAGTGTCTGATAAAGGGCTGCCTGACAGGGTGAGGCCCTCCATGGCCACTCATCTCATGAAATAGTGTTTCAAAGAATTTCAGTTAGCCTTTACATCTTCCCTTTAAAGGTTTGGATTTATAAAGTTCGAGATTATGAAGCAACTTTTTCCTAGGTACTATTTCAACAATTCTCTCAAAAACAGAACATTTTCCCAGGGTCTTGGAGATTGCAGGCTGGGAAGCACAGGGCTTCTCTTTAGTAGTAAAGCCTGAATTCTACTCTATTTACAATAATCAACAGTCCTCTAGGCAATACCCACCTCCTTCCACTAAACCGCCTTCAAGTGTGCCACACAGGAGGGGCAGGAAGATATGTTCTCTCCTACCACGGCATGAATCTTTACGCTACTTCCCACATCTTCTATTCCATTTCCCCACTCCCTTTTGCAGAAAAACGTAGTAAATGGATTCTCTCTTTTTTAAAGATTTTATTTATTTTTATTTTTAGAGAGAGAAGGGAGGGGGGAAAAAGAGGGAGAGAAACATCGATGTACAAGATATACATTGATAGGTTGCCTCTTGTGCATCCCCTACTGGGGACCTGGCCTGCAACCCAGGCACATGCTCTAACTGGGAAACAAACCAGCAGCCTTTCAGTTCTCAGGCCAGCACTCAGTATCCTAAGCCGCATCAGCCAGGGCATAAGTGGATTCTCTTAATTGCAGAATATAGTTAATCACTTCCCATTCTCTTTTAAGCCCACTCAATCAGGTTTTTGCTCTTCTTCCGTTGTCCCCACCCCCAATCAATACTGTTCTTATCCAGGTCCAGACAGAACAGATGTAGTCCTTTTACTTGTGGGTAGTCTCCAGGGGCATATGAAACAAATCTTTATGGGGGTGGTAGGAACAATGAAGGAGAGGCACAGTTGCTATAAGAGTCCCCAAAAGGATGAATTCAGAGAGGGATGGTATTCCAGGCAGGAGGAATGGAGTGAGCAGAGGCACGGATGTGCGAAGGCTTTGAGCATTCAAGCATTGGCAAGTGACTTGGTCTGGCTCCTGGGAGAGAGTGTGGGGGTAAAATGAAAGGAGAAAAACAGACAGGGACCTGACCAGAACTTGTATGTGATAATAGAATGTAAGATATTTAGAATGATAGATCTGAAAGTATTGTAGAAAACAAATTCAGTGGGTGGAACCTGGAGAAGTTTTGCTGGATATTCTCCATGTGCCCCTGCAGACACACTCCCTCCCTTTTTTACACTGACCTACAGCCCCAGGGTCCTGGACTCTGTGGGCTGTACCAATGCGCTACTTCTGGTGCTGGGCTAACTGCACCAAAATGACTTGAGGAGCTTTAAAATCTATACACATATTCAGTGGAAATGCCTTGTGACCCAGCAATTTCACTGCTGGGATTATAGCCAAAGAATCCTGAAACACCAGTTAAAAAGTACCTAGGCACCCCAATGTTCAGAGCAGCACAATGTACAATTGCCAAGTGCTGGAAGCAACCTAAGTGCCCATCAGTAAATGAATGGATCAAAAAACTATGGTACATTTACACAATGGAATACTACTCAGCAGAAAAAAAAGGAGCTCCTACACTTCGTGTCAGCATGGATGGAACTGGAGAGTATTATGCTAAATGAAATAAGACAGGCAGTGAAAGACAAATGCCATATGATCTCACCTGTAAGTGGAACCTAATCAACAAAACAAATAAGCAAGCAAAATAGAACCAGAGACACTGAAATAAATAACAAACTGACAGTAACCAGAGGGGAGGGGGGAGTGGATAATGGGGAAAAGAAGGGGGAGGGTCATCATGAAACATGTATAAAGGATGCATGGACAAAGCCAAAAGTGGGGAAGGATTGAGGTTAGAAGTGCGGGTAGGGGGTTGGGGGGAGTGGTAGCAGGGAAATGGAGACAACTGTACTTGAACAATACAATAAATAAATAAATGAATAAATATCTACACACATATTCTAGAACCTTATATGACAAGGCAGGAGTTCACAATTCTGGATCCCAAATGACTCAGCAGTACAGCCTGGTATGGGAGATGGACAAGGACAGTGCTTCTCAAACAAATGTCCTCACAAATCACCTGGGGATCTTGGGAAACTACAGACACTAATCTGGTAGGTCTGGGTGGGGCCAGGGATTCTGCCTTTCTTTTTTCTTTTTTTTTTTTTTTTTAATTTTATTTTAATCATTGTTCAAGTACAGTTTTCTCCCTTTTACTCCCATTCCAGCCCACCCACCCAACCCTCCCCACTTCCTTCTCATTACCACCCTCCCCCTAGCTTTTGTCCATGTGTCCTTTAAATTTGTTCCTGTAAACCCTTCCCATTCTCCCCTGAAATTGCCTCTTCTCTCCCCTCTGGTCACTGTCAGTTTGGATTCTGCCTTTCCACAAGCTCCCTGGTAATGATACCACTGCTGTCCATAGACCACACTTTGAATTGCGAGGCAGTCAGATTCATTAGGACCAAGAAACCTAGCTTCTCCTCTTGGTTTGTGATTCAGGCAAAGGAGTTAGTGACAGAGCCCTGGACAGAGATCCCATATCCCTACCTACAGCCCTAGGCTTTCCATTCCTGTCTTCCATTCCTTCCTGCTTTCCTTCTTCAGGTACAGGGTGAAAAAGTTTATTTCGTGTAAATTTTACTACTTAGAAGATTAAACAAAGACTGCCTTCAAAGCATTGCAAAAACAATTTCATAATATAAAACCACAAGAACTACCAAAAGAACCACAGCTGAGGCTGAAGGTCATCTGTGCACTGCAGCACCACCTTCATGCCTTGGTGTAAAAAGATGCCTTGACAGGAATAAAATTTGTTCGACAGAACGTTCAGAGCTCTTAATCATCACAGAGTGGTGTTGACATCCTTTCTCATGAAGGAAAGTGTGTAGAAAAAGTTGACGAAACTGAATGGTTGGGGGCAGGAAGGGGAAGAGGATTTTTTTGTTGCTGTTCTTAAGAAAATGCTGTATGTAAACTTATGCTGTTCAGGCATGTAGTTGGAGTGGTCACACATGTAAGAAGAGCTATATATTT
This sequence comes from Phyllostomus hastatus, assembly GCF_019186645.2. Classification (NCBI taxonomy): domain Eukaryota; kingdom Metazoa; phylum Chordata; class Mammalia; order Chiroptera; family Phyllostomidae; genus Phyllostomus; species Phyllostomus hastatus. The sequence continues at coordinate 6,748,215 of NW_025334028.1, forward strand.
GGAGCTGTTGATCACTTAACATTTTATTTACCAAAAATGCAAAAAAACAAACAAAAAATCAAAGTTATGTTATTACCTACCAATATTTTCTCAGTAGGACACCAAAGCAAATCCTTGACAGATAACTGTTCAGGAGTATAAATTACACTGGAATCTTTCCACTGTGGCTTCCTGTTCCCTCTAGGCTTTCTTACTTTGTTCTTCAAAGCCTTTTCTTCTCCTCTCTCAAGGAATACAAAACTTCTCTTGAGGGAGGGGGAGAAGTAATTTATTAGGCATGGAAATCAGAGCTCCCTGTAACAGCTCATGGAGAATGGAGGCTCCTTATGGAGACCAGTGTGGGGTGCACAGAGTACCTGTGAAACACCCACCTGCCATTTCGTAGCTGGCAGTGATGGTGTACCATTTTCCTCTTTCTTAATCTCATTTACCTGTGAAACAAACAAAAGACTATCTCAAACTGTTGTTGTGAGACAAATTAAGATGTATATAAGGTATTCAGCAAATAGTAATGCCTCAACAAACATTAACTATTGCTCTTATCACTAGGGAACCCCTGCTAGGTTGAGGCCGGGTGACCAGGAAGCAGGGCCTTCAGGGGAGGGAGAGGATGCTCAGTTCTCAACAATGACTCTTTTCCTTACCCTGATCCCCTGCTCTCCCAGTTCACTGAGGTGAATTTGGGAAGAGCAGACATACTCAGAGTCTATGATTCAGGATAACTTCCATCATCCATCTCTTCTCTCTCTCAAATAATTGAAATCAAAACACAACTCTCAAAATTAGAATTAGACATGATTGAGTACAAAGAGAATAATTTACTATGGGTACACTAAGTTGCCTTTTTCATTAATTATTACATTTTGATTTTTCTCCTGGGCAATCAGTGTATGTGAGAAAGAGAGAGAGGTGTACACATATATTTTACATGTAAGTGGCAAATTATAATATAAAAATGTTGGTCCCTCTGAAGTAAGACTGAGATTAAAAACAGCACCCAAACCCTGACTGGCATGGCTCAGTGGGCCGGGCATTGTCTACAAAGCAAAAGGTTGCAGATTCCATTCCCGGTCAGGGCACATGCCCAGGTTGCAGGCCCTGTCCCTAGCTGGGGGTATTGCAAGAGGCAACTGATACACATTCATGTTTCTCTCCCTCTCTTCCCCCACCTTGAAAATAAATAAATAAAATCTTAAAAACAAAACAAAACAAACCCAGCACCCAAACTGGTCAGTTTGGGGGAAATGGGAAAAAAAGAATAATTTCTGCCCTCATCATCTGAAATATCTGGGTAATTATGAGTCATGTCATCATCTCTCTCTCTATTCGTCTTTCTCCCTCTCTGTCTCTTTTTTCTAACAAGCAACTTCTCCAATGGAATTAAGACCACTGGTGGTTGAAGCCCAGGACCCAGAGGTTTAAGCCAGAGTTAGCAAGCACCTTATACAGCAGTGAAGCAAGAGACTGGGTTGCCCAGATCTTCAAAGGGCTGAGTGCTGACCCCTGAAGGCATACCTTAACAAAATGCCCTGACAAGAAAAGCCAGAGGCACTACTGTTGCTTTTCTGCCTGAGAGAAAAGAGCTGGGAATTAAAGCAAGAAATTGAGAGGACTTCCTCTGGGGAGACACTGCTTTCTCTCTGTCTCCATTCCTCCTCCAGAACCTCCTTATCCTCCTTACCTTCTCTTCCCACCAGAGATAGTCCTCCCTAGGGCTCAGCATGAACTCAGTGGGTTCTGACCAAACTTTTTCTATCTAGCACCCTAAGGCTATGACAGAGCTGAAAAACGTTTGCCAGTGAGGAGTACTTGGCTCCCCCTAAGGAAAAACAGTGACAAAACACATCTTTGCAAGGTTGTTTCTTTACCACGATAATGCTCTGCCTTAAATAGAAAAAAAAGTCAAAAGTATAATAATTACCGGATTCTGTGAACACACCACAAAATCCCCTTCAATTCTCTGATTAGTGAAAGCATCATGAGGCAACCTGACCTAGTTCACAAACTCTGGCTTCAAGGCTACATAGATCATCACATATTTTCATTCCTACCAAGTCTTTAAGTTGCTGTGAAAAACCCTAGGCACTTTCTTTTCTTTGCAGCACAATCCAGGACCTAGTTTTCTGGTCTTCACTATTTTGATGAATAAAATTCAACCAAATTCTAACAAGTTGTCTTAGCAAAGTGTAATTATTCATTCATTTGTTCCTTGGTAAATATGTTCGAGCACTTTCCATGTGCCAGGTTTTCTGTGAGGTACTGAGTATAGGAATGATCCCCAGCCCCTGGAGGAGCCTCCCGGCCTCCGGCAACTTGAACTGGCAGCCCTCAGGCCATAATCAGACCACAGGATTTTTTTTAAAAAACTGGGCCAACAATTAAAAATAGAAGATTTCAAATTTTAGAGTATCTCTTTCTGGCTTCTCCTGAAAGATGAAAACGTCTGGCAACACCAGGCCACTTCCCTTTCCTACATGGTAACTTTCTGTTGGAATTCAATGTCCCTTCCCTTTAGGCAGCCACCCCCAGTCACCACCTACACACATGTGCACTCAGAACCACCCCTGTTTGTTCACCACTTGTGGGCTCCTGACTGGGGGCATAACTGGGCTAACTTCTCCATTAGGCAGAGTGGACAGCAACAAAAGCCCACAGTATGTGACCTTCAGGAGAAAAACAAATGAATGCTATAATAAATATATAATAATAAGTCCAGCCTAAGTTATAGTTATCTTTATAACAGTTATAAAATATAATTTCTAATTTTTTTATGGTGGAAGGGGCCCACAAAGGCAAAGGTATAGGTGACCCTGAGTATAGCTGAATTATATCAACTCCTTGCTTGGAAAATTGGTAGAGAGAAAAGCTTTAAGCTTTCACCTCTTTTTCTTTTTTAATTGAATGTGTTAGGATGACAGTAGTTAATAAAATTATATGGGTTTCTGGTGTATAATTCTATAATACATCATGTGCATACTGCAGCAATTTTCAACCAGTGTGCCAGAAGAATTTTTGTAACATGCAGTAGCTGACTAGTCAGGGGCACTGACCTCTTTTCCCTTAGACTGTCAAATAAAAATATGACAAGAACCAACACAATGATAACCATCAAGTGTGAATGAATCAAAATTATACCTATTTTTTGTCAGATCGACAAAAAATATATTTTTTCATGTGCCACAGAATTTTAGTAATTAGTTGATATGTGCCACGAGAGGGAAAAGGTTGAAAATTGCTGGTATATTGAAATGTTTGTTCACCACCACAAGTCAAGTCTCCTTCCATCACCATTTACCCCCTTTACCTTCTTCTACTCCCTGCTCTCCCCTTTACCCTCTGCTAATCACCATACTGTTGTCCGTGTCTACGAGATTTTTCTTTTTTATTTGCTTAACCCCTTTACCTTGTTCACCCAGCCCCCCACTCCCCTCCCCTCTAACAGTTGTCAGTCTATTTTCTGTACCTAAGAATATGTTTCTATTTTGTGTGTTAGTTTACTTTGTTCATTAGATCCCACATATCAGTGAAATCATATGGTAACTTGTTTCTCTGACTGGCTTATTTCACTTAGCATAATACTCTCCAGGTCCATCTGTGCTATCACAAAGGGTAACATTTCCTTCTTTTTTACAGCCAAGTAGTAGTCCATTATGTAAATGCACTACAGCTTTTTATAAAGAACTTCTAAGTCTCAACACCAAAAAAACAAACAATCCAATTTAAAAATGGGGCAAAGAACCTGAATAGACAATTCCTCAAAGAGAACACAGATGGTCAACAGACATATGAAAAGATGTTCAACATCACTAATTATCAGAGCAATGCAAATTAAAACCACAATGAGATACCATGTCATACCTGTCAGAATGGCTGTCATAAATAAATCAACAAACAACAAGTACTGGTGAGGAAATGGAGAAAGGGGAACCCTTCGCACTGTTGGTGGGAATGCAGACTGGTGTAACCACTGTGGAAAACAGTATGGAGTTTCCTCAAAATGACCCAGCAATTCCGCTTCTGGGAATATATCTGAAGAAACCTAAAACACTAATTCAAAAGAATATATGTGCCCCTATGTTCACAGCAGCATTATTTACAGTAGCCAAGGTTTGGAAGCAGTCCAAGTGTCCATCAGTAGATGAGTGTATAAAAAAGCTGTGGTACATTCACCCTGTCATTTCCCTCACCCAGTTGATGAGGGAAAGCTTTTCTTTAGGAAGGGTGCCAGCTAATAACTGTAGATTTGAGGGGAAATCACCCTTCTGTAGTCCATAGGTGACCAGATGCCTGCCCCAACCCTCCCTTTAGGACCCAGACCCTCATTCCCCCAGTTGCTACAAAGTTGGTACCTAACAGCTCACATCTGAGTCTCTCCAGGTATTGCCCTGCATGGAAGGAAGCTTCCCAGCCCCATGTTTTGCCCCCTCCCTAGGAGCACCTTGTATCCAAAAGTTATTTGATAAAGGGTTTGGCCCTTTGCCTCAATTTGCAACATCTCTGAAGGACCACCCAGTTCCAGAGCTGCCTGCCTGCAGTGGCAGCTGAGGAACTAAAGTAAAGTCTATTACAACTAAATTACAGTTCGACCTCTCTCTCTGCTCAATCCTGCTGCTCTTAGCCTTTCACAGATGTTATCAAGCCCAGACCCTGATAATCCAGCACACAAACTTTACCTCAGAATCTCTTTCCCAGAGAACCCAGCTTAAAACCCCAATATATAATGGATTATGGCAAGAATCATCAGCGGATACTGTTATGGGTTGAACTGTGCACCCCCCAACCCATATGTTGGAGTCCTAACTCCATGTGTGCTGCAGAATGCCACCTTATGTGAAGATGGGGTCTTTAGAGATACCATGAAGTTCACGGGAGGGCCCCATTAGGGCCCTACTACGGTGGATCATAATCCCAGTTGACTGGTGAACTAATAAGAGGAGATTTGGACACAGGCCCACACAGAGGGGAGACGATGTGAAGTCACACAGGGAGACAGTCACCTACAAGCCATGCAGAGAGCCCTGAACCAGATCCTTCCATCAGGAGGAACCAACCCTGCCGACACCTTGATTTTAGGCTTGTAGCCTCCAGTTCTGTGAGATAATAAATTTTGGTTGCTGAAGCTACCCAGTCTGTGGTACATTGTTACTGTAGCCCAAGTATACTAATACAGATGCTAAAATCATTAGGTCAAAAGATTGTGGGAAGCAGGATATCCCCATGGTGCCAAAGCATCACCCCCCTTAGTTGTTTACCAACCGTGAAGGGGAACAGAATTTTGCAATGGAGGAATCCAGCATTTAACTGAGATGAAACTTAGCATTAGGGACAGCAAGAGGAGGAACTGGACACTAGTTGTTCTTTGACGTGATAAACATGAAGCACACTGAGGCCTTTTTGCCAAATATGGTTAACTTTGAACTCCCAGCTTATAGAAAATAGATGAGAAAAGGAAACAACCAGACAACCCAAAATGTGGGACATTCTACAGGAAACTGACCTGGTGTCTTCAAAAAGTCATTGTCAAAGGCAAGGGTATGTTCTAAAGATATTGAGAACCAATAACAATCAAAAGCAATGCAATAAGCTTCATTAAATCCTCATTCATTAAAAAATCAACTATAAAAGATATTTTGAAGACAACTGAAGAAATTCTGACTATAACCTAGATAACAGTGTATTATTGTTATCATAATGTCCTTATTTTTTAGGGTATACATGGAATTATTTAGAGATAAAGGGCCATAACATCTGCCACTTACTTTTAAGTGACTAAGAAAAGTTACAGATAGGTAAAGCAAACATGGTAAAATGTTAATAATTGCTAAGTGTTAATAATTGCTAAATAGTAGATACACAGGTATTCCAGTAGTAGTCTTTAAAATTCTCTGTGTTTGAAAATGTACATATTGAAAGTTTAGGGGAAATAAATGTCACTGAAAGTCAATACATAAATATTAAATTTCGTCTTTCTTCTTTTGCATCACACATGAGACACCAGCCTAACTTCAGAATCAGAATGCAGGAGCCCACCATGGGAAAAAGAGGTTAAACTTTGTTTGTTCTGGCTTTATGATACCAAAGTGATTAAAGTTAAATATGTGATACTTTTCCTTTCTGCCTACCAATAATTCGGCCCTAAAATAAGTGGGAAAGACAAGGTCAGACAAAAAAAACAAGGTGAAACGATATAAACGTGGCTATGTTTAGCTCTTCTCTGGTACTGAGTGTTTCTCCTCATCTGTAAAATGGAGAGAACAAAACAAATTTGAAAGGATGATTTTTAGGATTAAAGATGAGAAATGTCAGGGGTCTGACAGGCAGCAGATGGGTGGTAACTGCCCTTCTCCCAGCTGCAGCTGTGACTGGGTGGCAGAGCAGTCAGTGGCAGCAGTGAGATAAGAAGCCAGACGTCCTGGCTCCACAGCCTGGCTTCCAGGCTGCACTGCGGCTGTGCTGCCTCTGAAAGAGACCATACACAGCATTTCTTTTCTAATGAGCTTAAAAATGACAACTATAAGGGAATTTTCACCCTCCCCCATACAAAGAAAACACTATACATATTTTGTTTACATCTCAGATCATGCACTTGTATTTAGGATAATAATCAGAAAGAATTCAAGTGGGTTTCTTGAAGGCCAAAGATAAGAAAAAAGAAAAAAATTAAATCAGAATAGTTCCACAACAAGGAAGCTAAACTTTTCCTATAATCCCTGTCAAGAACTTGGAATATATTTTTTACATTTTTTATTGTATTTTTCCATTACCACTTATCCCCCTTATAAGTAAGACCTTGGAATGTTTTATTGCTTTAAAAAAATAACTTCCCTGAGCTTTAGAAATAGATAAATCTTTCCATTTTACATGCACTGTAGAAGAAGCTCAAGGGCAAAGGCTTTTGATGTTTAGAATAAAACCTTGAATTCATTTCAAACCCCAAGAACATGAACTGTCAGCCAACATGAACTACCTGAAGGTAAAACCCACACCCGGGTTTTATTTGCATTTCAGCATTAACTACTCTTAGTACCTCAATGGTACCCTTTGTCTCACCAAACAAACAAACAAAACCCAGGTTGGATGGCATGGGTATATTTTTTTCTGTTTGTTTTTATGATGCTTTAGTGCATCCATAAAAATTCTAAGATATGACACCTATAAATGAAAAAAAGCATTTGACTTTGACTCCCACCTAAGGGAGCAGTTCAAGTGAAAAAGTGAGTCACAGAATAGAAGGGAGGAAAAGCCACCCTGAGGGTTTTGAGCTTCTGAGTCCCCAGACATCCTGTACCAGCGAGCAGTGGAGGGAGTCCTTCCTGAAGGCTCTTTCACGGGCACATGCAACTCCTTTCTGCTACCAGGACATGTTGCTAAACAATAACTTTGAATTTTTATAGCAAGGCTAAAAGGATTTCCCCAACTGGGCATGAGTTACCTGAAAAGACTAGTTATTTTTACCTTGCTTTTAAGTAGGCAACTGCTTTTTTAAAAAAATATTCACAATAGTGGGGGGCTTCTGGCCAAGGTGTAGGCATAGGTGGATGGACTTAGCTTCCTCCTACATCAAAAGAAGGATAACAACCAATTTAAAAACAAAAACAACCATAACTACCAGAAAATAAAACTGTATGGAAATCTGACAACCAAGGAGTTAAAGAAGAAACATTCATCCAGGCTGGTAGGAGGGGTGGAGACAGGCAGCTGGAAAGGAGAGGATGCCTGGCAAGGTGGCAGCTGGCAGACCAAGCCGTCCTACATTTTCATGGGGAAAAACTCACAGGAACAACTGGGGAGCAAGATAGACCGAGAAACCCAGGGCCCCAACGTGGTAAAAGAGAGCATCCAAACCTCTGGCTGTAAAAATCTGTGGGGGTTGTGGCAGTGGGAGAAACTCCCAGTCTCACAGGAGAGTCTGCTGGAGGGGCCCACGTGGTTGGAGAATGTACACAAGCCCACCTAACCAGGAATCAGCACCAGGGCAGTACCTGAAAGGGCACAATTTGCATGTGGGAAGTGTGAGAAGTGGTGGAAAGCCGGATGACAGACAAGCAAGTGGCATTGCTCCTCTCCAACCCCTCCTCCACATAGAGTGCCACAACACAGAGAAGTGGGTTGCCCCGCCCTGGTGAATACCCAAGACTCCACCCCTCACAACGTAACATGTGCACTGCTACAAAGAAATATGGTCCAAATGAAAGAACAGATAAAAACTCCAGAAAAAGGACTAAGTGACAAGGAGATAGCCAACCTATCAGATACAGAGTTCAAAACACTGGTAATCAGGATGCTCACAGAAATGATTGAGTTCAGTAGCAAAATGAAGGAAGAAGTGAAGGCTATGCAAAGTGAAATAAAGGAAAATATACAGGGAGTCAACAGTGAAGGAAAGGAAACTGGGACTCAAATCAACAATTTGTAACAAAAGGAAGAAGTAAACATTCAATCAGAACAAAATGAAGAAACAAGAATTCAAAAATATGAGGAAAGGCTTAGCAACCTCTGGGACAATTTTAAACATTCCAACATCTGAATAATAGGGATGCCAGAAGGAGAAGAGGAAGAACAAGAAATTGAAAACTTATTTGAAAAAATAATGAAGGAAAACTTCCAGAATCTGGCAAAGGATATACTTTGCAAGTCCAGGAAGCTCAGAGAGTCACAAACAAGTTGGACCTAAAGAGGAACACACAAATGCACATTATAATTAAACTGCCAAAGATTAAAGATAAGGAGAGAATTTTAAAAGCAGCAAGAGAAAAGGAAAGTTACCTACAAAGGAGTTCCCATAAATCTATCATTTTCCAAAAGAAAACTTGCAGATAAGAAGGGCTACAAAGGGGTATTCAGAGATGAAAGGCAAGGACCTACATCCAAGATTACTCTATCCAGTAAAGCTATCATTTGGGATGGAAGGCCAGACAAAGTGCTTCTCAGATAAGGTCAAATCAAAGGAGTTCATCATCACCAAGCCCTTATTATAATAAATGTTAAAGGGACTTATCTAAGAAAAAGCTCATCAAAACTATGAACAGTAAAATGACAACAAACTCACAACTATCAACAACTGAACCTAAAAAAAAAAAAACAAAAAGAAAAAGAAACTAAGCAAATGACTAGAACAGGAACAGAATCACAGAAATGGAGATCACATGGAGGGTTATCAGCAGGGATGGGAAAGGTGGAGAATGGGGGAAAAGGTGAAGGGGACAAGAAACATAAATGGTAGGTATAAAATAGATAGGGGGAGGTTAAGAATAGTATGGGAAATGGAGAAGCCAAAGAACTTATATGTATGACCCATGGACATGAACTAAGTGGGGTGGGGGTGAATGATGGATGGAGAGGGGATACAGTGCAGAGGGGGATGAAAGGGAGAAAAAAATGGGACAACTATAAGAGCCTAATCAATAAAATATAACTAAAATATAGACTCACAGTAAAATATATTACACACTGCAAGCTAGATCACAAGTATAACAAATAAAATTTTCATAAACCAATCCTTACTTCTTACTATATGCAATGTACTGATATTTTTTGTTTTATTTTATTATTTTTAAAATGTTGTCACAATCCAAATTAAAGTGTTGCATACCCACTAATAGGTTGCAATCTGCAGTATGAAATGTTCTGGGCCCAGTGAAGCCTTTGCTTCTTGGCTCATTCCTGTCACATATATAACAATCTTCTTCATTCCATTCCTTCCTCTAGGAGCTACCACAAATCAGTCTTGATTGGTCAAGAAAGAAAGACAGCTTTTCTTTTTTTTTTCTTCATTGTCAGAGTTCCAAAGGGCATCCATCACTGCTGCCAGGCTCGTCCTACAGGGTGGAGGCTGTCCCATCCCTAAAGGAGTGAGGTCTATTTATCTTTACAATCATCTCAGGACAGAAGATGGGTTGTGTTAGGGCTACCCCATTCACATTCTTGAGGCTCTTGGGTTTATATCCAAGTGAGGAGGGATTTCCCATCAGACAGACCCATCAAAATCTGAATTTCTCATCCTTGGACTCAAGTGAAACCTGAACTTGACTATGGGGCATGGGGATTTGTACCCAAATCTCCATATTCAGTGGACAAGGCTGCAGCACTGCCCAACTGCAAAGGGTAAAACTTGCATTGTCCCTGGAATAGCCTTCAAAGGGATGCCTTCCATACTGAGCAAGAAGAGAGTGGTGCCTTTGGACTTGTATACCCTTGCCCACCAGCTGCTGAGTTGAATATATTTTAAATGCTTGGAGAGACACTTGTCCTCCCCCTCTTTGAGTGTACAGGCCCCACCCTTGGATTATGGTCTCCCCAAATCAGGAGTTATGGCCCACCCAAGCACCCCTGGCCTCTGAACATTCTTCCTTTCATCTCCCAGGGAAGGGGCTGCTCCAGGCTTTGCTTCCCTTTTGGTTCTTTTGAGAGGTAATGGTCTTTCCCGCCTGCCCCTTGGCCAGCCCCACTGACAACTAGTCCAAAATGTTCTGACTTCATAGGTAAATCCCTTACTAACTGGTAATTCACTGGGTCTAGGAAGGTCCAACTTCTCTCTACCTCCCCTCTTTGACCTTGAGCTTTTCAATGAGTAAGACCATCTTTCTTATTTCCTCTGCATCTTTCCTGTCTTCAGTTAGGCCAGTTAAGATGAGTGGACAGTTGTTTCATCCCTCAGTAGATGAGTAGATAAAACAACTATGGTACATTTACACAATGGAATATTACTCAGACATAAAAAAAAGAAAATTTTATCCTTTGCAACAGCATGGATGAACCTAGAGAATATTATGCTAAGTGAAATAAGGCAGCCAGAGAAAAATAAATACCACATGATTTCACTGATATGTGGAACCTAATGACCAAACTGAACTAACAAGCAAAACAGAGACAAACTCATAGGTGGAGAGCAGGCTGACAGCTCTGGGGGAACGGTTGGGGGTAGAGGGATAGAGCAAAAAGGAGAAAGGACTCCTGGACATGGACAAGGGTGAGGTGATTGTGGAAGGAAAGGGTGTAAGGGGGATAAATGGTAATGGGAAAAAATGCAATAATAAATAAATAAATAAATAAATAAATAAATAAATAAATAAATCGTCTACCTTGCCCAGGTCAGTGTGGCCCAGTGGGTTGGGCATCAGCCCACAGGGTGAAAGGTCATCAATTTGATTCCTGGTCAGGGCACATGCCTAGATTGCAGGTTCAGTCCCTGGTGAGGGTGTGTGCAAGAGGCAACATACTGATGTTTCTCTCTCATATCGATGTTTCTCTCCCTCTCTTTCTCCCTGTCTTCCCCTCTCTGTAAAACTAAATAAATAAAATCATTAAAAAAACCAATCATCTACCTTAATTTACTTGTGCAGGTCTTGTTTTTGCCTACCTGTCCTTTTTTCCCCCTTTAATGAATATATTTTAGTTCTTGCAATTCTTTCCTGGCTTGTATGTCCTCACAATCACCAATTAAGGGACCTGTCTGAACAGTGGTCTCAACCTGGAGAACACATCATAATCACTCAGGAAGCTTTCAATAGTCTGGAGCCAAGGCTGCACCCCACACCAGTTTAATGAGGACCTCTGGGCGTGGGGCCCAGTCAGTATTTTTAAGCTCTCCAGGTGATCAGAAGGTGCAGGCAAGGCTGAGAACCACTGTTCGTTATTCCCATTTACAGCACGTTTCCAAGTTGAAGACACTGCTACAACCAGAAGGAGAGCAAAAGCTCCAATTTCCAGAAGGAAGACTGTCCCCATCCCCACTGTCCAGGAAGGTCACATGCAATGGTTACATCTCAAGCCAAGACTTGCATCTCTAAAAGAGTCTTTTGAATCCAAATAAAGCCAGCTTTGCCCAGCAAACACAAGTATGAAGACCTCCAAGCGGACCAAACTTGAGCACCAGTGCTAAAAGCTCTGACCCTGAGAATACTGAGGGGGGTTTAGCTCTGATGGTAAGACCTTTGGGGCCCCAGGAATAGGCATTGAACCAAAAGAGAAATGAAGAGCTACAGGCAGTAGTGACTGTTTCTGTCTGGAAGGCTGCAAAGAGGATATGGTTTCTGACCTGGGTTTTTGAGAAGGAACAGGAATTTCTCAGGCAGAGGGGAGGGAGACAGGCATGGATGTACTTGGAAAAGGGCCAGAAGTCCTCTGTGTCCGAGGTAGCCATGCATGGCTCTTTTTAAGCAAACCTCACCAATCCACCTCTTCTGTGAAGTCTTCCAAAGCTGAAACTGTACCACCTAAATTAAAGAATCCAAGCCATCAAGAGGTATCTACCCCAAAAGCTTATGATGAATTGCCAAATATTGAAGATAAGTAGATTGTTGTTCAGAAGGTAGAGGGATTTGTTTGAGGCTAGAAGGCTGGCATGGGGTTTCCTGGAAGAGAGGAGAAGCTGTACCTCAGGTGATGAGGAGCGAGAGGGCCATCTGGAAGATCATGGAGGCTGGGCTAGAGCTGAGGTTTGGCAGATGGCTGTTCAGCACCAAGTTAGAATTACAGGGGCTTCTGGTCAGTTCCCTTTTATTGTATTTATACCTCATCTGACAAGCACAACTGTAAACTCCCTGGGAGCAGCAATCAGCCCTGGATTCAACACCATCTCCAAGAGCTCCAGCCCAGAGCTCTGCACACTGTAGGTCTGAGTAAAGAAAAGTTTGTCAATGGGATAGGAAACATTCTTGGAATTAATGAAAGGAGGAAAAGTAGAAGGGATATGTTTAAGAAAAAGAATTTCAAATATATCACCATCTTCTTGAACACAAAGAGCTTACTCCCTTGAAAAACTGCTTCTAGGGAAGGTTCCTCAAAGCAAGCCTACCCTTCCTGCTTGGGGTGCAAAGAGGCCCCCAGGACCATCAACTACCAGACTGGAATGCTCCATCTCATTAGGGTATTTTAGGGCTTTTCTATTCTTTTCATTTCATTATCATTTTCAACTCTGTGACTGATATGCAGAGGACCAACCAAGCTTTTTCCTGAGAGGAGAAAGCTCTCGGAGATGGAGGGTGTGGAGGATACAGCCAAATTCTCCCCAGTGACTTCTCCCAGTAGCCAGCTGGTTGTAGCTGGAAGCAGGAATTATTTTGCCTTTGTCAGGAATCCAAGGTGCAGAAGACAGCTGCTGGGCTAAGGTCTGCTTGGCACAGGTGCAGACTGGCGAGGACAGCTTTGAGAGCCTGCAGGGACTGTGAGTGCAGAGCGGGCCACCTGGCCAGAGTGCCAGCTCCCACCTTCTCCTTCTTCCCAACCCAGAGGCAACTTTCTCGAAGCCTTCCTACCTCAGTGCAATGAGACTTGCTGTGAGGGACCCCAGGACAGTGCCTGGGGCTGTGGGACACCCCCAGAAATAGCCACCAGCACAGTTGCAGCAACTAAGAGCATAGACCAAATCCAGGGGGCACACAGACCTATACTTGGAATCACATGCCAGCTCTGCTCTTGCAGTCTAGAAGTGTAACCCTTATTTTCAGAGCTTATCTGCACATGGGCACGAGGCCTTCCAGTTACTAGGAGGCAGAGCAGTGTGATGAAGGTGGAGTCCAGGGTTTTAAACTATGGACGGGGAGCCCTGTCACGCTCTAATCCCTAAGACAGAGAGAGTATGCTGGAGTGGATTCAGACCTCAGAGCCATACAAATATTAGGACCCCAAATAGCCCAATTTACTCTTCACTCCCTTCTCTCCTCAGAGGTAGGAAAATGACTACAATTCCCACTTCTATTTACACAGCATAACCATTTACTTGGAAAAGATAAGTTGTCATCTCCCTGGACCAGACCAGCATGTAGCCTCTGGATTTTGAGTCTCACAAACCCCACAATTCCAATCATGAATGTTATAATGAGGGTCCCTCTCTATTCTCCTCTCTCTCATCACCTCCATCTCTGCTCAAAAGATGCTCAAATGTCTTCTCAAAAGACATTTTCTTACAGAGAATAAGATTCTTTTCTCTCCTGTCTTATTACTTTCCCAAATCATAAGTTGTTTTTATTCATGCAGCTGCTCCACCAGGTGGGTTTCTGTGCCAACGATGTGTCCAGCACGTGCTCATCCCAGTCATCTCATTGGCTTGAGTCTTCCTTGGCTGAAACCTTACTATATGATCCTGCTGAAACCCAGGCCCTGGGCTAGGTTCTGAGATGGCATATTTTTCACTATTATTCATAGCTGTGCAAGCTGGGTCCCCTCTCCCTAAGGAAAGATAAGAAGTACAAATAGTATAGGGACAGAGCTTAGGCTACTAGAAAAGGGAGCCTTTTCTAGTCTTTTAGGCTTCTGGAACCTCTTCCTCTGTGTTCTCAAGCTGTGGCACCTGGGAATTTGTCAGAAATGCTATTTTCATCACCACCAGTCTACAAGAAAGAGGTGGAGTGTGGTTCCCAAGTGTTGGGATGAATGATGGCGATGACAGTGATGGCTGGTGTACAGTAGCTGCACCAGCCACTGTTGTAAGGACTTTATTAACACACTTAATCATCACAACAAGCCTCTCAGGAGCTAAGCACTATTAATATTCTTGCAAGTTTAGAAATGAGGAAACTGAGCAATGGAAAGGGCAAGCAAATTGGTGTAATCACAGAGTAAATGACAGAATGCCAGGTCGGGATCTACATACACACACATCCCTTCACCTCACTTATTTTTTAAACAATCATGTTTTTATTTTATTTTTTCTTTGGACTGATTTTATTTTTCATTTATTGATTTTACAGAGAGAGAGAGGAAAGGGAAGGAGAGAGAGAAAGAGAGTGGGGGGGCACTGATTTGTTTTTCCACTTATTTATGCATTCATTGGGTGATTCTTCTATGTGTCACAACCAGGGATTGAACCCACAACCTTCGCATATTAGGACAACGCTCTAACCAACTGAGCTACCAGGCCAAGGGTACCTCACTTTTCACCTGGACTTTGATCTTCTCTTCCCAGAGCACGTGCAAGCTACATCTGGTTCACTGTCTTGAAGCAGTGTAGCTCAGTCGCCAAGAGCCTGCACTTTGAGCCACCTGCTTGGGTTTGAGGTTGGAACTATCATGTCATGAACTTGGACAAGCTACTTAGGCTTTTTGTGCCTGTTTTCTCAGCTGTTAAGTGGGGAATATAACTGTACTCTTCTACTTCCCAGGGTGGTTGTAGAGATTAAACAGTTTAATATATGTAAGCATGCCTGATGCATAGCACATGCTCACGAAATGTTACCTTATTATCTTGAAGGCCTCTACTTTGTGGAGGGAAAAAAAAAGAAAGAAAAATATGGGAAAGGGAAGAAAGAATTTAGAAAGCCCCTAAGAATTCTATAACAACTTCACAGGTGAAAACTCAGGGAAGTCTCTGCCCATTCTCTCTTCTGCAGACAAGCACATGTGAATGAAGCTTTCTGCGCACCTTGCACTGGCGGTGGGGGGCAGGTTCTGGGGTCTCAGGCACATATTTCATCTTGTGTGAAACTCAGTGGTGGACGGTGTGGATGTAGGCCTACCACCCTCTGACTCTGAGAACCTCAGTGCCCTGCTTACACAGGTGCAACAGCAAAAAGAAAAATGGACACTAGTAAATAAAGGGAAGTCTGTGTGTAAACCCTTAAGACTAGCTACATGGAGGAAGTGTGTGACTATATTTTATTACAACTATTTTGCTGATGGAGACAGATAACAAAAATAGCCATCAGAGGATGCCCAGCTCGTGGGACAAGAAGGAGCAGACCAGAGGAAAAAGAAGCCTATGGTGCTGAAATGTGGCTTAATTAAGGGGGAAATTCTTACAAGGAGAAAAAAGAGCTACCGTGTTGCTTCCTTCCTTCCACACTGGCCTCCCTCACTTCCAAAACAAAACAAACAAAACAATCCCAGCACCAGATGCGAGTCAGTAAGCCTCTGGCATCAGATGAGCTGACCAGACCCAACATGATTTTCTCCTGCAACCACTCAATACCTTTGGTGATCACATATCCCTTCTCTGTATCATCAGCAGAGAATTTGTGCAGTTCTGAGATGTTGTTTCTACACTATTTCAGATCATGTTGAATATCTACAGCTATCAGAAACTATGTGATGGAGGTGTAGGTTCTACCTCTTTTCTGTCCTTAATAAATTACAATATGGAGTGTAGCCTTTGAAACTGTGTTTTTAACCAATTCTGCAATAAGAGTGAATCACAAACATCAAAGCAACAGAAAAATCAAATTCACTTGTCACCCTGCCATGTAACAAAACTGAATAATCTCTTCTTAGCTTTATTGTTGTGTAAGCTTTTAAAAAAATACTTATAGTCAATATTCACAAAATTTGAGCTCAACTATTTTTGATTGAGCATTATTTTATACCAACATTTTTATTTGTTTTCATCATAAACATATTTATCATTCTTAATAGTAATATTATATTTCATTTACACCCATATTATGATTTTATTTAATTGTTTTCAGGTATTTTTAAATATTTTTCTTCTTTTTCCTGTCCCCTACCCCCCACTCCACCCCACCCCATCATATTTTTTCTTCTTTTGAGTTATGGTCTTCTCCAGGATATGGTCTCCAACATATGTTTTGCAGGCCAAAGGATGTGGTATCTCATGATTCATTACACTTTGCCATATTGCTGTCCAGAAATATTGTATTAATTTACATCAGTATGAGAATACAGCTTTCTCAAAAGCTTTATCAGTTTGTGGTTTTGCAATTATAATTTACTTTTACCAGGTTCACTGGCATTGTGTGATTTTGTGCTTTAGGTTCTTATAATTATTATTACACTAGGGAAGCTGAATCTTTTTCAAGGGTGTTTTCAATTTGTGTGGCATCTTGTGTGAACATGTTCAGATTTTTTACCATGAATGCAATGGAAAACAGTATTGCCTCTGTGGATTTGGTTCTACTCCCTAGTGGTTCTGAATGTTCATTTCTTTTATCCATTCTCTTTATCACAAGTAATTTCCTCCCTAACTGACTTTGACTCAAGAAAGTTTTGCTCAATTTAGACAGGTCCCCCAGAGAAGATCCATCAATTCAGTCCCAGGTTCCTGGTACTCTATTTCCTGATGGCTGCACACAGTAATCCCCTCATAAATTTTCCTGAAGGCAGCCTGATTTTTAAGCTCCCCAGCTCCCTAATGAACTCTATTTCTGATTTGTCAAATATACCCAGCGATTATTCAATGCTGTATCATGTGCTACTGAAAAAAAAATCAGAAGCACTATTTTCTTTTTTTTTTTAAGATTTTATTTATTTATTTTTAGAGAGGGAAGGGAGGGAGAAAGAGAGAGAAAGAGAAACATCAATGTGCGGTTGCTGGGGGCCCTGGCCTGCAACCCAGGCATGTGCCCTGACTGGGAATCGAACCTGCGATACTTTGGTTCTCAGCCTGAGCTCAATCCACTGAGCTACGCCAGCCAGGGCAGAAGCACTATTTTCATGTTTGCCTTTCTTGCCATCTCTGATCTATACTGTGTCTTTCTGTTAAGGCAGCATTTACATATTGTGATTTCAAAGTATTTTACAACTATTGGATCAGACTCTGAAAAGAGGAAGGAACCAAAATCAAGATGTTATCAATGGCATTGTGGGGTAGGAGAGCTGGATAGGAAAACAAGGTCATGGACAGGACAAAATAAAGTAAACACACTGAAACAGAACAAGTATTTGAGAGTTAAGTTAGTTATAATTAATAATACTATACCGTATATTAGAGGGTTGCTAAGAGAGTAGATCTTAAAAGTTCCCATTACAAGAAAAAAATTATAATTATGTGAGGTGATCAATGCTAACTAAACTGATTGTGGCGATCACTTCACTATGTATACATATTAAATAATTCTGCTATACACCTAAAACTAATATTATAATATGTCAATCATATCTCAGTAAAAGCATAAGTATTTGAAACATGTTACAGAATATACATAGGTCAATTTACTTAGCTAAAAGAATACTCACTACCTAAAAATACAGGGTCTAGAAGAAGTAAGGCCTACTTGAGTGGGGTTGGTGGAGTAATAATATGGGTATAATAAGCTACAGTTTTAATTTGAATATTTCACCTAAAATGTCATATGGTGTGCTTGAGTGTGATATTGCTATGTTACAGAATTACATGCTTATGATTTTGTAATAAAAGATTTTGTAATATAAAGGGGCGTTATTTGTGCCAGACCTTGATCTCCCTTTTGTAGGCATCCCCCAAATTATAAAACAGCAACAGCAAAAACTGAGCAGTGTACCAGAAATGCTCAACAACCTTGACCCATGTAGTTCAGTTGGTTGGGCATCGTCCTGCAAAGCAAAAGGTCATTGGTTTGATTCCTGGGAAGGGCACGTGCCTGGGTCGCATGCCCAGTCCCCAGTCAGGGAATGTGTTTGCCTCTCAATGTTTCTCTCCCTCTCTTTCTCCTCTCTCTAAGAATAAATAAAAACTACTACAAATAAAGAGATACTCAACATTGCACATATTACTTGATTAAAATGGCCAAAAATTTCTCTCTTTTAAAAAAAGTTATTGTCCCTATCTTGGCCTTATTTTCTTGTATTTTTTTGCCTATAAGAAGGACCCTCAGTTGGGAAAAAATGCAACCAAGCTTGCTTCCTCCCTTACTCAAATTCTTTCTTACAAGTTTAGACTATATAGCCATTTATTCACCTCATCCACCCCTCCACACCCATCCCCTATTCCCTAACCCTACCTAGCTCAACTTTGGTCTCTGGAGAGGATATTGGTAGATGGTACAGAAGCTACTCCAAGGAGCTACATATTCAATTGGAGAAAGGGGCATTTCTCTCTTGTACTAGACACAACTACCTTACAGTTCAAAGTTATAGATGCCAAATAGCTGCTATTGTTATTATTGTTGTTTTGTTGGTGCTTATTGAGCACTTAGAATATGCTATGACCTAAGATGAGCACTTTATATGCATCATCTTATTTGTAACCAACACTATTACCCCATTTTACAGATGCGTCAAAGTGAAGTTTAGAAACTTGGCCAAGATCACACAGCTAGTAATAACAGAACTGAGGAATGACACTAACTTATTGCATCTCATAGTATTGTAACTTCCTGGTGATTCGTAATAAATTGTAACGTTTCCCACAAGCGTGCTGTTTTTAACTATAATAATTTTTAAAAATACAGTTCAATCTATCCCCTACTAGTTAGGAGTTGACTGTTCCCATGAGGCCAAACATAAAAAGCCCAAACTATGATTTCCCAGGCAAATAACAGTAAGCACCATTCTTTTCTATTAGTTCCACAAGCACTGGTAAGATATTTGAGATCAGAACACGCAGGTGGGTGTGTGCGGAGGAGCCGGGGAAGACAGGGCGGGGCTCTCAGCCTGGAACCCAATAAGCCTGTGTTTCAGCCCCACTTCCACCACTAATGTCCCTCTCTGGACCACAGGTTCCTCATGGGCAAAAGGAAACCAGTGGGTGATATGGTTTCTAACACCCTATCTAACTTTAAATTTCTAACAATTTATGAAACCTGGTAGTGTCCTCATAAAGGTGCCCAGAGGTGTAGACGCAACGCCCCCTACCGGCAGCCTCTCGGCAGTGAGGTTACGGTCACTAGCTCGGCACTGCCCCCTGCTGTTCCTGCT
This sequence comes from Phyllostomus hastatus, assembly GCF_019186645.2. Classification (NCBI taxonomy): domain Eukaryota; kingdom Metazoa; phylum Chordata; class Mammalia; order Chiroptera; family Phyllostomidae; genus Phyllostomus; species Phyllostomus hastatus. The sequence continues at coordinate 6,767,781 of NW_025334028.1, forward strand.
GCTTAGGTGGCCCAGCTGAGGGGTCTATGGGAAACGGGGCAGTGATTCAAGCAAGCTCCAAACTCACCCCAGCCCTGCTCTACAGTGTGTTTTGCTGTGTCTGCTGTATGAAAGGTGCTTAGGATTCAGATGGGTGAAGGTTTTTAAAGAGGACAAAAGGATTATAGAATAATTTTAAGAGGGAGTCAGATGGGGCAGTCTATAAATGCTTGTTCTTAGTCTGGTTGATAATGTAAGGCCACAATTTTTTAAAAAATGTTTTTTTAAGTATGGAGTATTTTCTTGAAAGCAGGTATATATGTAGTCTCTGAAAGGGAAAAATAAATTCTTCTATAGCTTTTGTGTGTTCATTTAAATATGTTCATTTAAAAAGTTTCTGAGCCCACTCCCATCCCCAAGAGAGCTTCTCAGCTTCAACAACCTGCTGTTTGAGGCTGTTCACCGTGGCCAGCTGAAACAAGCCCAGGCACTTCATTTCTCAGCAAAGTGACCTGCCCTCCTAATGTCACTAGCCTTCACTCCCTTCCCTCTAAGGGCATTTGATGGGAAACACAGGCCCTTTCAATTTAGACTCATAAAGCGTTCACACTTTTAAAAACCCTTGGGCAGCTGTGAACCTGCAGTCCACAGCCGAGCAGAGCCATGGTGCTAATAATTGCCTTGGTTTCCTTGCTTTTCCTACTTACCTCTTCCTGCGCACCTGAAGAAGGGGTTGTCGGACCAGTACCCCACACCTCTCCTTGTGTTACTCAGTCAGAGGAGAGAAAGGATGGGAGTGGGATGTGTGTCCAAGGGGCAAGGGAGAAGAAGAGGCCGTCAGTACTGGGCTTGGGCACCGAGGAGTCAGTATCAGGATAACATCCCATAGTCCACTTAAGCCAGGACTCAAGAGGAATCGAACCTATGGTGAAGTCCATTTTCACAATAAGCTCCAGAAGGTCCCACCCTGCCAATTCACACAGAGACATTGACCTGCTCATACCTTTATGAATGGAAGAACCAGCCTGGCTTGTTCTCTGAACCAAGGGCCCCGGGTTCCCAACCTGTGGACCATTCCAAGGGATGCTTTTCCAAAAAGCCATGGTTGGCTCTGCTTTTTCTCCCCCCTCCTCTCATCTTCTGGAGCTTTCCTTTCCCCTTCCTTTCTCTTTCCAAATGCAAACCAATCAAACCAATATAGATTCATTTTAATTCCTCTCCTAATCCTTTCTCCAAATCTACTCAGAAAGAGTCTAGACTCAGAGTTGGCAGGCACAATTCTCCATAATGAACTGGGGAGAGACAAGGCTGTAAATGCTAAAGTTGGGGTCTTTTTTCCCACCTCTTGAATCCAGGCTGGTCTTGTGATTTTGCTGTTGCCAATAGGATATATGAAAGTGACGCGTGTGATTTCCAGAGCCTAGGCCTCAAAAGGCCTTAGTTAGAGCTTTTGCTTTGATCTCTGAAACACTACCCAGGTCACCATCAAAGGAAGTTGGTTCAGCCTCCTGGAGAGTGAGAACTGAGGTGCCCAGCCAACAGTCAGTGCCAACTAGCAGCCGTGTGAGTGATGGCTGAGAGCAGCTGCAGTGCAGCCCAGGTGAAACCAGCAGAGGCACTGCCCCACCAACCCGCACAGTTGTGAGAAAGGAAGTATCAGTGCTGTTTAAGCCACTCAGTTTCGGGGTGTTAGGCAGCAACAGATAACTGAAATGCACACTTTTAACCTTTATCTCTGTTGTTTATGGAATAAGATACTAGAATGGTTTTTTTCTGCCTCTATTCCGACTGAGACACCAATGTGATAGATATCAGAGTCCCCATTGTTGACCATAAAACAACCCCCCTTATACAAAATTCACAAAGAATATTATTGAGACCTGGCTCCATTCTTGGACACCTCACCCAGATCAAGGACATGAAAGGAATCAGAGGGGTGGGGAACAGGTACAGAGCTTTTTTGGGAAAGCTCTTAATGAGCTGTGAGTGTCCCCTTTAACAACCCCAAGAAAAGAGGGGCTACAGCTGTATCTCCTTCATCTCAAACCCAGGGAAGGAAGTTCAAGTGAACCACATGGAGAATTTTGAAATACAGCTGGAAAACAGCAAACGTAACGGGTCCAGATTTGTGCCTCATCACCCAGAGGGCTGTGACAGGATGGAGGGGCCTGCGGGGACCAGGCTGCTCTTGTGGGGTTTCTTGGGTAAAGCATGTCCTGTGCACCAAATGTGGTCACTCAGAAGAGAGAGCTGGTATGGGGTCAGCTTGGGTCCTGTTTCATAGGACACCTAGAGGGGCAGAGAGACCCCGGAAGCATTTACTACGGTCTTAGAAAGAAAGCCAAAGAGACCTCCTAGAATAATGATACATCCTCTTATACCCAGAGAACTGTGTGAGAGATGGTCAACAATGGGGGTTTCTGAAGAACTCACCACAATGCCTAACGAGGAAAGGAGACCACATCAAACACCGGTGCAGCTCAGAGAGAGGGAAACCGAATTTTCTAATTCCCTTGTCCCTAACTTCCTACATGCCACCCAATCCTGGAGGTTCAGAAACCAGCTAGCAAACTGAGAATTGCAGGCAGGGAAAAAAAAACATAAGGCAGAGACCACAGAGAGGCAGCCATCTGCCTGCCAACCTTTCCCAGGGTGGGTCCCTAGCCTGGCTTGAAATGCAGAAGCGAAGGAAGGTGGACATTAAATCAAGTTCAAAGGTTTGACTTCTCATCTTGGGTGGACATTCTAATTTCCAAACCGAGACCAGTGAAACATAGAATGACATGAGGACATGAAAATGAGATAACTTTCCAAAGGAGTAGAAAAGTCACAGGGTTCGAACATGTGTTGGAAAAAATCACAGACTGAGTTTTCACATCAACCTTCCCCCATTAAAATTTAAAAGGGCAATACAGTTAGGGGGGTGGGAGTACTGTTTTGATTGCACCACTAATTAATGTTGTTTGTTGGGAATGCAAGTTACATTTATTTTGTCTATTTACCATTTCTCAGGAATACACATGTTTTAAATGTTATTTAGTTATTTTTAGAGGGAGGGGGAGAGAGGGAGAGAAACATCAACTTGAAAAGCATCAGTCGGTTGCCTCTCCTTTGCACATCTAACGAGTACCAAACCTTTAACCCAGGCATGTGCCCTGGCCGGGAATTGAACCAGCAACCCCTCACTTGGCAGGATGATGTCCAACCAACTGAGCCACACTGCTCAGGGCTGGAATATACTTTTCAAAAGATGAGAAAAAGTTCTCATTGTACAGTCTTTTTTTTCCAGACAGTTATACATATTCTTTGCTCACATTCTCTTCCCACTCCTACAAACTAATTGTGCTTATGACTTATCACATGATCACATTTATCCAGGTCCAGAAAGTCCCTAACTGCTCATCATTTAGGACATGGCAGCTACCGAGGTGATTAACCTGGATATTGGTTTCCCCAGGTGCTTAAGGCCTTGAGCAAGCTTTAGCCCCATGACCATGGGGTGGGCAGGGGTGGGGAGGTGCAGTCCATACAGCTGTCTATTGGCTTCAAGTCAGTCTCACTTGTCTGGAATGCAGGATTTCATCCACACATCTGCCTAAGAGCTTTCAAAGACTGGAGTCATTAGGCAAATTTTTATACTTCATTCTAGAAAGTTGAAATCAAATAGAGAAGATGGGTTGGCAGAACCTATGTCTGAACTTCCAGCAAGTAAACTTTCATAAATAAAAGATGCAATAAACTATTTAGCATAACCAGACATGCTTGAAGAATTTTGGTATCACTTGCTAGTTCTCAAGAGTGTAATGCATAATCACAGAGATGCATACATAATGCATGAAGATATGGCCCCACAGGATACCACCTTAAGAGAGAGACTGGCTGGACTGAGAGAGAAAGGCATCGAATTTCAATCAATTATTTGCATGTGATGTATTGCATTTATTCATGTGGTGTAATAAAGCTGAGGTGGGATAGTAACATCAGTGTCTTCTCTGTGGAAAGATGTGCGAGTCAATGAGAATATACAGGGCTGGGCAAAAGTAGGCCTACAGTTTTGAGTACATGAAACGCAGAGTTTATTCTTGTATTATTATTAATTAATTACTGCATTATTTATTATGAACTGTAAATCTACTTTCACCCACACCTGTAAATGAGACAAAGAACCAGGATGTTGAGTTCTGTTTCTAACTGTGGAACAAATGATGCTAATTGCCATGGAAGTTTAAATCATGCTCCACAGTCACTCCTCGGGGCTGGAATTGACACCCCAGGAAGACGTCCTGCAGGCTGCTCTACAAAAAATGTCACAGAGTAGACTGTGAAGATTTTGTGAAGGTCCAGAGCATGGCCCTCAGCCTCACTGGCACTGAAATCTCACCCAATGACTTCATTTCTCAAGGACTTAATTCTTAGAGGTAGAATCTCATGATTCAAACTCCCAGTCTAAACCAGAGAAAGTTTACTAATTCACAGGGATACTTGAAGTCCACATAACCAAAGCATTTATTAATAAAAAATGGCCTCCTTCACAACAGGAGGCCAAATCAGGACCACTGGCTTGCTGGGTGAGTGTGGCATCAGAACTAGGAAAAACATGAATGGAATGTGTCAGGCTCCAGGCTGAGGTGGCCTGAGGTGTCCATTTCACAACGGAAATGGCATGTTGTTTTCAAACTTCATGTCTGTACCCCTTAGACTTGTAGACTCATTTAGCAAGTCACACTCAGACACCATTTGAAAATAAAATAGTAGCCCTAGCTGGTGTGGCTCAGTGGATTGAGTGCTGGCCTGTGAACAAAAGGGTCACCGATTCGATTCCCAGTCAGGGCACATGCCTGGGTTGCAGGCCAGGTCCCCAGTAGGGGGTGTGTGAGAGGCAACCAGACATTGATGTTTCTTTCCCTCTCTCTCTCCCTTCCTCTCTCTCTAAAAATAAATAAATAAGATCTTTAAATTTTTTAATTAAAAAATAAAATAAAATAATAAAATATAGAGCAGAATAGAATGTATGAGAGAACACTGGATGTAACTGAGGTAGGTCAGAGGCAGTGCAGAGTGGTGGTTAAGATGACAGATGCAAAATGCAGGCTCCGAGGGACTGAATACCAGCCATATAAGCCTGGGCAAGTTACTGAATCTATAATGCTTCATTTTCTTTGTTTGCATAACAGGAATGATAACAGTACCTACCTCCGAAGGTGGTTGTGAAAATTAAATGGTTTGATGCCTATAAAGGGCACAGACCCGTGCCTGGACATAGGTACAATGTGAGTTTTCATTATTAGTAAGAATTGCTTTGTGAAACTATAACTCACAACCCGAGGTATCAGAATTGAGTTTGTATTACATCTGGAGTCAGACACACTGAGCACAACATGAGAGAAATTGTGGACTGAGTGGCTTCCATTGTACTTGAATTAGAAAATTATGGAAGCAATACTGGATTGTAAGAAAATGAAAACCAGAGGAAATTATCCAAGAGAACATCCTAGATGACCAGGCTAGAGCTCTCTTAAGCTGGGGAGTGTTTTTTAGTGAATTAGGATTAAAGCATTTTTGTTGAGATGAGAGCCTGTAAATATCTCTTTTCTGGAGAGAATTCTCATTCTCTGAGGTGCACTTTGCCTTTTTGTCTTTCTTTTTGACTTTCATCTGAGACCATGATGACATATTTTGACCCATTAGAATGGATCACAAACTTTAAATTTAAATTTGAACTTGAATTTCCTCTCTCCTATCAGTCAGGTTTTCATCTCAATTTTTAAGAGTAGCAGTCGTACCAACTGATCTTTCCACCCCCACAGCACAGGTCCTTCTTTCATATATTTTTCCATGATCTACAGAAGTCTGGACAAATCGGAGGTGACTGATAATGTAAAGAAAGAGCTAAAATACATTTTACAAGCAGAAAATATATCTTTGGAGAAGATATGAGAAAGCCAGTGGAGGAGAGTTAGTAATATTTAAGCAAAATAAGAATAATTGTACTGACTGGTGTGGCTCGGTTGGGTATTGTCCAGCAAAGCAAGGGATTGCTGGTTCGATTCATGGTCAGGGCACGTGCCTGGGTTGCAGGTTCAGTTCTGGGTCAGGGCGCATATGAGAGACAACTGATCAATGTTTCTCTCTTACATTGATGTTTCTCTCCCTCTTTCTCCCTCCCTTCCCCGTCTCTAAAAATAAATAAAGTCTTTAAAATAAAGAATTAAGAATAATTATATTTACCATAGATTGAGTACCTACTATGTGCCAGGCACTTCATAATCATTAATCATACGTTTCACAATGACTTGAAAGGTATATGATACAACTACAAGTAAAGAAACTGGCCCTTAAGACAGTAAAAAAGAAACTGCCTAAGACCCACTGCTAGTAAATGTTAGAGCCAGCACTCCAACATGGATCTCCTGACTCAAAACTCATGTTTTTCACTTAACACATGCTTACACAGGTTTTAGAACTAGATTCACTGGGTCTAAATTCCAGCTGTACCACTTATAAACTATTTAACTTCTCCAAACCTCACTTAATTTCCTCTTACATAAAAAGGTGGTGACTACTATAGTTTTCCCACAGGATTTTGTGAAAATTAAATGAGATGTTTATTCAAGGCTTTAACACTGAAGCTGGCACATAGTAAACATTCAAATAGATGCCAACTACCATTATTGTTATGCCAGTCCTTGCAAGGCTGCCTATACTTGCAAACATTGCATACAGATAATCAGTGGACCAGAGCAGCCAACAGGGTGCCATCTGGCCTACAGCCTTTGAACTCCTCTATCTTATAAAGGCATTTCCCATGGCCCCTCATTCCTGCCAGTGGCACAAGAAGAAAACAAGGTACCACTGAGGGCAAAAGAATGGCATAATGTGGTAAAATAAGGGAACTGCACCCATCTGAAAAGTTTTGGCTCAGGCCCATGGAATCAGGAAGAAAAAAAGGAAGAGATGATGCTGAGACCATGACTGAGATAGTCTCATAAAGGACAAACGCTAAACACAGTGGAAGGCAGGAAGATTGCTACTGAGGAAAAAAAATTAATTACTTAGGGGTTGGGATGGAAGTTTTGGCTCATGTTACTGTGAGAAGAAGTATTCCCACAAAAGGGCAAAGGATTTGGGGTTGAAAAGAATTTAATCAGTTTTTCCAGCCTACTTTAACCTGAAAGAGAAGAATTAAATTTCCAGGTCTTAAATTGGCACCAGAATTTAGAAAGAATCAAACTAAGGGGGGGGGGGGGAAAGATGAGAAGGACCCATCCATCATCCAGAAACTGGAAGGGAAACACCTTCCCATGGAAAAATTAACCCGGCTCAGACTGAGGGCTAGTCTGACTCAGCAAGCACAGGACATGGTGGAGAGAGTGGGGTGAGAGGTCACAAAATGGACCTTTTCTTATTATCACCCTTGTTTTTTATGTTTTTTGCTGTTGTTGTTGTTGTGTTGGTAGTGGTGGTAGTGGTGGTAGTGTGGGTATGTGTATATGTTTGGATCAGCTAGATGAAGACATCAGATTCAGCTGTGTTTATTTCTACTTTGTCAGGCCAAGGATTTTAATTTAACTAAATAATCAATAGGCAGTGACCTTTCTTTTTAACATCTGCCTGGCTGAGAATTAACACATCTGCTGCAACTCCTGAAGGACATGGGCAAAAATGTTGCCAGGCATCTTCATTATTCCAGAAAAATGGAATTTAAAAATATGTTATTAACTGCAGATGGATGGATGCAGTATATGGTACGGATCTCGCTATACAAGGTCCAAGATAACTCTGAGACCCAAAAAACAGTACAAGTGGATTTACAGAGGTTAGTGGAAGGAGAAAACCAAATGTGAAGAAACAAAGATAATTCAACCTGCTAAATTTATCATCGGGCTGGGCTGAGGTATGGGCAGCTGGTCACATATTCAGTGAACAACACTCCTTAGTGAGAAAGGCCAGAGGGAGGAGATGGCAGTGGCTTCTGCCTTCATGACACTATCTCCTATAAGTACTCTTCACCACAATGTGAGAGTCATTGAAGGACGCTAAAGCTTACAGTTTATTTAAGGAAACAAAACATGTACATAAACAGAGAAGTAAATGATAACACAAGCTGTGCCAAGTGGGCAATGTTTCTTTCTTAGAAACTGCGCAGTGTCTTTGTATTACAAAAACGTATATCCATCTTGCTGGGCAGAAGACACACCATGATGCTAAACTCAGAGAAATAGCCCTAAACACCAACATCACACAATTGTGCTCTAATTCATCCAACAATTAAAGGACAGCTGTGATATTAGAATATGAGGCATCACTGCTCGAGAAGTTATTAATGAACTGCCTTACATGCTATTTAAAGTTGTCAATTTGAACCTCATGCTGATTTGGCAGCTGTCCATTTGAAATGACTTTAGGTTTTATACCCCTATGTATGTTTTATATTTATTCAAGGAAGGCAATATAAGTATAGTGGCTAAGTGTAAGGATGCTGGAATCAGACTTCCTAGGTTCAAGTCCCAGGTCTACACATATTAGCTGTATAACTGTAGCGAGTTACTTAACTTCTCTAAGCCTTGGTTTCCTTATATGTAAGTAGGAATAATAATAGTGGCACATAGTCAGCCCACAGAAACATTTACCTTCATTTCTATTATCACTAAGGTGGCTGAGAGCATGAGTTGGTATGAGATGGCTACTGGAAGGGGCCAGGGTCTCCACATGGACACCTTTAAGACCTGCCCCCTCATTCTCTGTGTTTAATGGCAAGTGTGTGCACAGACTAGAGACAAAGGAGAGGCACCCAGTAGTCTCAGGGAACAACACAGGGAGGAACTAGCACATCCAGGACATCTGCTTAAAAATGACAGGTTCACATACACAAAGGGGAAAAAACAGAGATTCAAAATTAGAAGCAAATAAGCACACTTTGAGAAGATCAAAAAGTTAATGGGGACAATGGGTAAGAGTGTTCATCCAGACTAATAAAATTACTTGCAGAAAAATGTTCTTAAAGGTCTAAGGAAGCTGTGAAGAGCCGTTTGGGTCTCAAGCATACAGCTTTATTTCTGTTTGTGGCCAGACAGCTGCTTGTTGCAAAAAAGTTATGGGATCAAAAGGCAGTTAATTATGTCTATTTTAAGAAAAAGTACTATAGATGAAGAAGAGGAAGCTCTGATTAAAAGGCCTGGAGGTGGACAGAGAGGGAGGGTTCAGAAGCCCATTTTACAAACAGTGTTAATCTCATGTTTAAGGCCCAAGTGCAACTGTGTGCCAAGGGCCTTGGGGTACAAAGTGCCTCTAAATGTGTGCAGCAAATACCAGAGAATGTATGTTCCCCAGAGGTCTCAACTGTAGTAAGACATTCATAGAATGCAAGCTCCGGCCTGCGTCGGCATCTTTGTTCTGTGTTCTTAGACCTGGTTTCTTTCTCCCATCATACTTACATGTTCCTCTATTTTTTTAATTGAACTGAGAGAGAAAGAGAAAGATCGACTGGTTGCCTCCTGTATGTGCCGCTACTGGGGAGCAAACCCACAGCCTAGCTATGTGCCCTGACCAGGAATGGACCCTGCAACCTTTTCGTGCTCAGACCACACTCCAGCCAACAGAACCACCTGGCCAGTGCTTACACATTCCTTTTTATCACCATTTGTCTTCCTCACCAGTCTTCAGACCTCATGGAAACAGGGGCCAAGTCTGTTTTTGTTTTCCACTGTATCTTAAATGCTTAGCAAAGAGCTGTGTGAAAAAGCATATAGTAAGTCCACAATAAATATGTATGGGTTAAATGCATGAGGAGATGAACAAATGTATGTGGGAGAGATAGGAGCCTGAAATCTGAACACTTGCATTCTGCATTTCATGTGTTAGCATTGGGCCTGATTATTGGGGTTCCTTTCAACATTTTTTTCATGGGACAGAGAGAAGCCAGATCCTATGAACATCAGCTGGGGAGGTTACTTCCCTATAATGCAGTTTTCAAGTTACAAATGTCTGTCTCAAAGCACAAGTGTTAACCAAGGAAATCTTTTGAATCTTTTAGCTTCTAAAAGGAAATCAGCTGGAGTGGCCTAACAAGTGTCTTTCAAAAACCATTTAATAGGTTAAAATGTTTTCAACTATCTCAGCAAATAATGACAACTAGTTACGCTTTTTATTATTGAGGTTCCTTGCTAATAGAAAAAACATAATAAAGTATTTATTATGTATCTATGTGTGTATGTGTACATGTATACATACAAACACCCCCCGCCCCCCGCCCCCCCCCCCAATCTCCTGGGGCTAGTCACAAGCGGGAAAGCCATGCCTGATGGCTCATTCAGTTATAACCAGGCCCCATGACTCACCTGCTGGCAGCTACTTTTGATGGTGCTTTCTTTCCACAGAGATGGCAAGTACATAGACCATGGGACTCCATGCCCCTGCTGGAGTCCATGTTAAATATTGCGAATCCATGACAGCACTTTCTCTCAGAGTCTAGACACCACCTCCTTATTGTTTTCAGTGCAGCACTGCAGCCAGCCACTGCAAATCAATTAAAGTTCAAGTACAAGATGAAATATCTTTGCCTCCTTGGTCTGGGAGTATACACTCAAAAGTATTTCAAATTCTCTTTTCCATGATCCGTACCTTTTTTTAAAAAAAGTCATTTGTATCAAATATACACACAAGGTTTCATTGAATAATATTAGCTCTTATTCATGTTATGTTTTGATTTTTTTGTTTTTTTCTATTTCACTTTTTAAAAATGCTATCTGCAACCTACTGATTTTATCACCTGTATAAAATATGGTTTGTGACCTGCAATTTGAAAAATTATGCTATAAAGGAGCACCTCTGCAACCTCCAAATTCTAAGGTCATAGCAAACAACATGAGGAGATTGCTCAGACAGACAGAGCACTGGACTAAAGGAACCAAGGTGAGAGGCTCATTGAAGCTATGCAGAATCCTTCTTTGAGGAGAGGAGGCGGTTAAACAAAACCATGGAGGGAGAAAAATATCTTTTCTCTAGATTAGAAAATATCTTTGTTAGTAAAACATTCTTCTCCCTGTAATGATAAATTGGAGGAATCCCTGAAAATAGGACAGTGACAAAATCCTGGATTGTGGATTTTATCAAGAAATAATGCTCTATTAGAGACCTATTCTAAAGCAAAAATAAATAAATAAATAAATAAATAAATAAATAAATAAATAAATAAATAATCCCCATAGATATGTGGGCAGGAGGACCACTACCACAAGGCTTAAAGTATGTAATCTTAATTAAATATAACTTTAAACCTGGAGAATTTGTTCATGTATGGGAATCTGTCATTCTACAAAAATGAGAAAAAGCAGAAGGCAAAATGTAGGCAATGTCTCTCTAAGGCTGACCTTAACTTTAAAATATATATGTAATGGTGCAGAACTCAGGCAGAATCTCGACACTCTACAACAATGGTGTCTGTGTCTCACAGCAAGGTTGGCGGGGGAGAGAAAGAAGTGGGAAGGACAGCCTTTTAAAGCAGCCAGCTGAAATGTGACCAAGAAAGGCATAATTTTACTTGTGCTCCTAAGTTCAGATGATTTGAAGCCCTGCATAAACCAAAAGCTATCACTATAATTCAAGAATAATTAGAGCAAATGGCTGCTTAGCACAAGAAAAAGATATGACTGAGGAGAAAAAATCTTCTAGCCTTTGAGTTGCTCTGGGAAGCAGGATCTTCACCTAAAATTCCAGCTGAGTAAAACGTGCCCCTCTTTTCATCTCCTCATCATAACTGGACCTACAGAAGCCTGACATTTGTCACCCTTTGACTTTCCCAAACATAAGATTAATTTAACACAGAATATTCACCCTATGAGCACGCATACATTTACACATTCTCCTTCATATTCCCTTCCTCTCTTAGCCAGAAGATAAGGTCCAGCCTTGCCAGGGGTCTGCTAACATAGAACCACCCACCCCACTGGAACCTGTGGGAACAGATCTATATTGTAATGAGGTCCCACATGATTCACATGCACACTCCAATTGGACACACAGTGGTCTAGGAAGCATTTCTCAGACCTGTTTGCATAAGGGAATCATCTAAAGAGCTTTAAAACCTACCTAAGCCAGGCCTCCCGCACCTGAGAGCAAAATAATCAGGAACCTCCGGCTGCTGGTGTGATTAAAGACTCCCCAGGGACTCTGTCCTGCAGCCAGAGTTGAGTAGCACCATTCCTGTCCAACTCTCCCCTTTCACAGATGAAGAAATGGAATTGCAGAGAAGCCAAGTGACTTGCCCAATGCCACAAAGCAAGACAGTGGTAGGGCCGAACCCACACAGCGAGGTGCCCTAGGGACCCTCAAGAAGATGGACTCCAATAGTGGAAATGTCTGCCTCCTTCTCCCTCAGGAGTCTGGCTCTTCTCAGGCACAGTGACGGGGGGAGGGGGGGGGAGGCTTTGTTCATAGAGGGTCATCCATCTCACTCATTTTTGAACCCTCCTCTACTTTCACAGAAAGCATTTAATTTGGCCTGGAGTGTAGCTTTAGAAAACTATGTACTCATAACATTTCTGTTTGACCCACCAAATATATGTTGAATGAATTTATATTTGTCCATCCCCTTCTCAGCTGTCTTCCTCTTTTCCCCAGACTCCTGTTTAGAAAACAGCACACCACCCAGACAGATATCTCTGAGAAAATCCAACTCAGGAGATTAAAGGACAAGACAGTGTTTGTTCCCTTTCCTTGAACCCTGGGAAAATGCTTACAGTGGAGCCTGACTGGGCCTACCAACAGCAACAAAAAATGCAACGTTGCTACCAGCTGTTGGAGGCAGGCAAAGGCTGGTCTCAAGATTTGCCTGGGCATTGCAGAGGTGGTTTATGAAAAGCCCAAATGTCAAAGTCGCCTTGCTCCTTAGGGTCCTTTCAGGACAATGCGGGTCCAGTCAAGCATAGACCAGCCTGAAAAATGAGACCTGAGAATGGGGGCAGGGTGAGGAATCTATTCAAAGACTGGAATTCCCAGAGGCCCATGCCTTTTGTGTGATGGATAACTCATCCCCTAGTTTCGCAGGAGAAAGAAGGATACAAAGGAATAAAGGCAAAAGGACACAGGCAGAAATCAAGATAACAAAAGAAAGAAAAGAGAAAGAGGAAATAAGAATGAAGATGCAGGGGGGAGAGAAATGTGTGGTTATTAAAAGTGAGTTAAGAGGCTCTGTTTTTTGCTTCCTGAATTTTAATATCATAGAAAAGGGGCCAAACCTTCTAAGACAGCTCATATGCAAGAATGAGGAATGAGGAAGGTGACACTGGAGGTCTTTCACCATCATTTTGAGGTACTGCACTGCCTGACCCCATGGCTCTCCCCACAGGGGAGAAGCACTGGATGGTCCCTGAAGGGAGGTGACTCCTCCAGGCTCCATTCAGACCCACTTTTACAGAAAATGGGACTGAAGCTCCTACTGTCCTTCCCAGGAGCCAGCACTCTTCATGCCACAACGGGAAGGAAGCCTGCTCAGTGCTTCTCTTTACAATTTCCTTTTGGGCAATCATCACATTTTGAATGGAGTCTGCGGAGGGAGATAATTACAGCTCCTCTCCTATTTTCACGTTCCCTCTTATATGAAGGGTGGCATCAACTAAGTTCTAAGAAGCAATTTAGAAAGAGGGGTTGTTGGAAGGGGGAACCCAAGCCAATCTACAAACCTGCAAAGCCTGGGGAGGAAGCTTTTATTTTTAACACTGGGATCTGTGAGGCTGACCTATATTTCACTTCTTACACTGGCAGAAATGACAAGCCTCGAAAAGCAGGACATAGAACTGAGCAGAGGCCTTTGGAAGGCTCTGCATGGAGGAGCAATTGCAGTAAGACACCAAACCCCTAACCTGGACAGAGACAGAGACTAAAACAGAAGGTGCTGGAGGGTCTGAGTAAGGGTAATGAGGACCCTCAGGTAGGCTGGAAGGGAAGACCCAGTCTTAGCTTTACCTTCAGATCTCAGAAATGAGTCCACAGCCAGACTGAATCACACAGCTAATGTGAGAAATATGGGTGGAGGGGGACCAATTAAAGGCCCAGGAAAGGAGAAGGTGGGTGTGGAACTTCCAGATTTCACTGGGAGAACCTGTCCAACACATCAAAATCCCTTGATCAAACAAGCAAAAGAAGAGGCAAAATTAAACAATGTATTCAAACAGGACTGCTTAACACCATCAGATATGTTTTTTTAATGTGTTATCTCTACTGTTATTTTATTTCTTTTACTCATTTCTCAAAGCTTAACCCTGCAAATCATATTTGTCTGGCCACTCTTATGAGGACAAGTCTCCAAATGTTTAATACAATGTTAACTTACACTGCCTGAGACACTGAAGGCTGGCACAGCTACATTATTTTCTTTGTGTGTCAAACCTCACATTTTAATCTGCCATCCAGTCAGCAGACCGGAAAAAGAGAGAAATCATTTCAGATTATGAGAGATTTTAGACCCTGTACCACCAACCTTTTTTTCTTATCAATGTGTCATCTAAATGTAAAGCAGTATAAGGATTTAGTGCAGGTGCAGGAGGCCGGAGGCTCGGTCATCGGCGGCTCCAGGAGTGCACAGGCATGAGCTGGGTTCCTCCGCTGGGTGTTCCACAAGCACCTCACACCAAACACTACAATGAGGACCTGATATCTTTCTTCACTCCCTCCCAAAATCCACGGTAGTGGCACACCGTCCACTTGGTCATTGGCAGTGAAGGCAGTGGTGGTGGTGGGCTCACTAGACGCCTTCCCCTGCCCCCTGGGTCCATTCAGGAGAGGAGCAGCAAGGTGAAGAAAAGAGGAGGTGATAGAGCCAGACTACCTGACGTGAGTCTCAGTCACTTGCTAGCCATGAGAGAGCCCTAGGATCAAGTAAGTCCCTTAGCCTCTCTGTGCCTCAACTTCCTCATCTGGGAAACCTCTTAAGGTTGCTGTGAAAGTAAATGAGTTAAGTTAAAACATGTCCTACATTTAGAACCATACCTGGTACATATTAAGGGCTCCGTGTAGGCTAAGACTTCCTGTTCACCAACTCCACATCTACTCAGCCATCAGGACTTTCAAATTCAAAATCCCCTCCGCCATTCCCTTTCCTACTTGTAGCTCTCACCATCTCTCACCTGGACTGATACAACTTCTTCCTCCTTGCTTTCCTTGTCTGTATTCTCTCCCTCTTTGCTTTCAGCCACTTGTGCCCTATCTCCTTTCCTTTCACCCCACGTACACTAATCTGCTCTTCACGCCCCAGCTTGCTCTCTCAAGCCTCCCTGACTTTGTCTGTGTGATTTCTCTGTGGAGAAGTCCTGTAAGTCCCAATTTATGCATCATCCCCTTGAGACAGCTCCCCAGAACCCAACCCCAGGCAAACTTCTCATTCTGGATTCCTAAAGCCCTGTGCATTTCTCCTGCCCCACACGCAAGTCATCTTGTAGTTCTCTGGAGCTTGAGGACAGGACCCATCCCAACTACATTTATACCCCCTTACAGGTATTAAAGTCCAAATTGATGACTGTAGAGTGCCGCAATTAAGAACGTGTACTCTGGAGTCACAGTGCTGCATACATATCCTGGTCCTAGCATTTACTGGTTAGAGGACCTTTATCAAGTCACTGATTTTGCAGAGTTTCATCTGTAAAATGAGAATGAATGACTGCAGGTACTCCATCACAAAAGATTGTGAAGAATAAACAAAATTAACACCATCTTTAGCTCAATAGTTCACACATCCTGAGCACATATATAAATTTCAGGGGAGGAAAATCCTGACAAATGAAAAATACCAAGATGCAAATATTTTTAGAAAGTATGGACATGAGATTCAAACACTTTTATAGGCAGAACTCATTAATGCATAAGCCAAGATAGTCTTGGATATGATGTTCATTTGCCTGCTTCTGAGACTTCAAAAAAGTAAAAAGAAAATAGCTGAATCGATTGGTAACTGTGCCCCATTCCTAAGAGTCTAGGTCAGGGAGCGTGGCCCTATGAGAAGCAAGTGGAGACATTCTGGAGGATTCTGGAGGCTGACAGTGAATCCAGAGCAAGCTGTTCACCCTTCAGAAGCCAAGGTGTGCAGAGAGGGGGAGCAGCCAACAGAGTCTGAATCCTCCTGCCAGTCACTGCAGGAAACCAACTTCCCAGAGTTAAGCTCTGCCAGAGCTCTTTCTAACAGCAGAGTATTACTCCACAGTTGGCCCAGAGCACCTGCCTGACTAATCTCTGTTTCCATGACTTCCTTGCCCCTCAGCCCCAGCAAAATCCACTGCTGGCAATGGTATTTGGAAATTATTCTTTGCTCTTCATGCCAGGAATTTGAGTGAAAACACTCTTGGCTCCTTAAAATTCTATATAACCTTGTAAATCTTGCCAAACACCACCACAAACACATATTGAATTTTTCTTCATTAACTGATCTCCTCACAAATCTATCACTTATCTAGCAGGGCATGTGCAGAGGCTCCCCTACTTTTAGTCATGAGCATCCTCAGAAAAACAAACAAGCTGGGAAAGTTGGACATACACGTATGTTGACTGCTTCTCTGAAGGAGCTGAGAGCCAATCAGCCACAATTAAACTTCTGACTGAGGCTCTCAGAGCACAGACCAAAAACAGTGAGTTCAACAGCATCAGGGAAGGGATCTGACTATGACAGTGTGGCCTAGGGCAGCAGCAGCAGCAATGGGCTCCACAGGCTCCTGAATTGAGAGACTTCAGAGTTATTGACCCACTGTATTAGTTTGCTTGGGCTGTCATAACCAAGTACCACAGGCCACATGGCTTGAACAGTGGAAATTTATTCTGTCAGCTCTGGAGGCTAGAAGCCTGAAATCAAGGTGCCGGCAGGGTTGGTTCCTGCTGCAGACTCTGAGGGACACTGTTCCAGGCCTCTCCTCTAGCGTTCTGGTTTGCTGGCAATCTTTGTCATTCTTTAGCTCATAGAAGCATCACTTCTGATCTCTGCCTTCATCTTCACATGGTGTTCTCCCTGTATGCATATCTATATCCAAATTTCCACCTTACAAGGACACCCGTTATGCTTGACTAGGATCCACCCTAATGACTTCACTTTAATTTTACTACTTTGGAAAGACCCTGTCTCAAATACAGTCACATTCTGAGGTACTAGGGGTTATGTCTTCAACATATAAATTTGTGGAGGACATAATTCAACCTGTAACACCTACTCTCTTCCCAGAGACTCTGTGACATCAGTAAATAAGCCCTGGATCAGTGTGACAGGATTTGGGTGTTGCTGGCTGGGACATGGGCTCCGTGCACAAGGGCATGGAGCAGGTGAACGAACTGCTCACTGCGTCACAGTGGCTCCATCAGCATTCGAGCAATCAGTGAGAAGAATTAGCATGTGTACAGCCCAGAAAAGACGGCTGACAGACTGGCTCCACCAAGAGGGAGTCCTGGCAGCCAAAAACACACCGTGGTTGCAAGTGTCTGGCATTAGCTGTCACCGCTACAGAGATGCCTCCTGGGTGAAACACAAGCACATCACCTCACAGTCAGGAGGCACACGTGAAACTTTGGGCTCATCCTGCAGCCTGACCTGACCCTTCACCCCAGCTCCCAACTGACATCTCCAATTGCTGTTCAGTGAGTCAGTCGTCTTGTGCTTCCCAACAGCATCGTCCTCCCAAGCAGGTCCAGCAGAACTCACTGCTCTTTTTTCTACACTCAAACCTGTCTTCTCCTCAAAGTTGTCTTTTCTTACTTGGCCTAATTCTGCCTATGTCAGTAAGTTCTTAACGAGAATGTGGCCTCCATGAGAGGAGGATATTTAGTCCATTCTATTCCTGCATTCCCAGGGCTAGCACCTGGTGAGTGGAGGAGGGTCTAAACACATACCTTTGAGTGCTGGAATGAAAGCTGTCTTTCCCCCCACTAGACAGTCAGTTCCTTGAGAGCAGGGAGTGAGCCTTATTCATTTCTTTTGAGTTCCTGCCCTGAGACAGCCTCATATAGGGGTCTTAACATCAGAATGAATCAAATGAATGGATGCTTCCCACTTAGGTGTTCTTCCCACCTCATACTAAACTCTGAAGTCAGATATAACCCTTAACTTGCTTCTTCTCAAACAAGCCTGCTTTCAACAGTCAGCTCAACATTGCCTCTTGTAAAGACAACCTCCGTCTTCTCCAGTGAGCCCCTCATTGTACTCAGTACATGCTTCTAGCCCAACATCTATAATCATGCTTGTCTTCTACTAGGCTGTGAGTTACTTAAGGGCAAGGATTTTCCTCTTATCTTTCTGACTACCATAGGACTCAGTTGGCATCATTTCTTTTAAAGGTCTAAATAAACTTCTTTCCTATTGACCCAGATTCAAACCTTACACCTTCCCTCGCCTTCTGTTAGATCCAATCAGTTACAGTCTACTCTCAGTATCTGAGGTTCATCCATTCCATCCACTGATCCCTTTCTTTTGTTCCCTCAACCTCTATCCTAACCCCATCCAGTCTCTCTGGTTCTTTCTTCCCTTCTTCAAACAATCTTATACAAGGCTGCCAGATTAAGAATCCTACAGCATTACTTTGCAAAAAACCAAAAATACAAAAAAGAAGTTCCAGTCAAGATGGAGGGCTAAGTAGAAATGCTTTGCTTCCTTGCACACCCAAAAGAAGGATAACAACCAATTTAAAAACAAAACACAACCAGAACTGACAGAAAATCAAACTGTATGGAAGCCCAACAACCAAGGAGTTAAAGAAACATTCATCCAGACTTGTAGAAGGGACAGAGAGGACCCACAGCAAGGCAGTAGACGATGTGGGTGAGGCGGGGCCTGGAGGACAGGGTGGTCCCACATTCGTGCACGGATAACCAGGAGGAACAACTGGGGAGTGAGACAGTCCCAGGATCCCAGGGTCTCGGCACAGGAAACTAAAGACTCAAAACATCTGGCTGTAAAAATCTGTGAGGGTTGCAGCAGTGAGAGAAACTCCCAGTCTCATAGGAGAGTCCACTGGAGAGGTCCATAGGGTCCTGGAATATACATACACCCACCCACCTGGGAATCAGCACCTGAAAGGGCATGATCCACTTGTGGGAAGTGAGGGAAGTGACAGAAAGTGGAGCAAGAGCCAAGCAAGTGGCATCATTCTCTCTCTACCACTCTCTCACATATAACACCACAACAAAGGGAAGTAGGTTGCCTTCCTGGCGACCACCTAAGGCCACGCCCCTTACAATGTAACAGGTGTGCTGTGACAAAGAAATATGGTCCAAATGAAAGAAGAGATCATAACTCCAGAAAAAGAATGAGAAGATAGACACCTGTCAGATGCAAAGTTCAAAACATTGGTAATCAGGATGCTCATGAAAATTATTGAGTTTGGTCACAAAATAAAGGAAGAAAAGAAGGCTACATAAAATGAAATAAAGGAAAATATACAGGGAACCAACAATGAAGAGAAGGAAACTGGGACTGACATCAATAATTTGAAAGAAAAGGAAGAAATAAATATTCAACTGGAACAGAATGAAGAAACAGGAATTCAAAACAATGAAGAGTGGCTTAGGAACCTCTGGGACAACTTTAAATGCTCCAACATCCAAATCATAGGGGTGCCAGAAGGAGGAGAGGAAGAGCAAAAAATTGAAAACTTATTTGAAAAAATAATGAAGGAAAACTTCCCCAACCTGGTGAAGGAAACAGATTTCCAGGAAATACAGGAAGCTCAAAGAGTCCCAAAGAAATTGGACCCAAAAAGAAACACACCAAGACACATCATAATTTAGATACCCAGGATTAAAGATAAGGAGAGAATCTTAAAAAACAGCAAGAGGAAAGGAGACAGTTACCTACAAAGGAGTTCCCATAAGACCATCAGCTGATTTCTCAAAAGAAACCTTGCAGGCAAGGTGGAGCTGGAAAGAAGTATTTGAAGTCATGAAAGGCAAAGACCTACATTCAAGATTACTCTATCCAGCAAAGCTATCACTTAGAATTGAAGGGCAGATAAAGTGCTTCTCAGATAAGGTCAAGTTAAAGGAGTTCATCATCACCAAACCCTTATTATATGAAATGTTAAAAAGATTTATCTAAGAAAAAGAAGATGATAAAAACTATGAACAGTAAAATGACAACAAACTCACAACTATCAACAAATGAACCTAAAAGAAAAGAAAAACAATGAAACTAAAAACTAAGCAAACAACCAGAAAAGGAAAAGAATCAGAGAAATGGACATCACACAGAGTGAGTTCAATGGGGAGGGGGAAGGGAGGAATGGGGGGGAAAGGTACAGGGATGAGGAAGCATAATTAGTAGGCATAAAATAGATGGAGAGAGATAAAAATGGTATAGGAAACAGAGGACTCAAAGAATGTAAATATACAACACATGGACATGAACTAAGTCAGGGGGGATGCTGGAGGGTTGGAGGTGCAAGGCAGAGAGGGGATAAAAAGGGAAAAGTTGGGAAAACTCTAATAGCATAATCAATAAAATACTTAAAAAAGAAAAATGAAATAAAAAATAAAACATTTGACATTCCTTTGCTGCCTACATGATAAAGTCTAAACTTCCTACCATGTGCTTCAGAATCCTGATATCCTGAGCCCCCAACTGTCCCTTGCATAATTTATTTTTCAATTTCTGTGTAATTAACCCTCCTTCTCAAATAACTCTGCTGCTTTCCCCTGAACAACCACCCACACTCATTTCTGTCTCAGTATTTCTGCTACTTTCCTCACTTACTGGTTTTCATGGTCCCCCCTGTTACCTTCCCTGCCCTCATTCCTGCTCAGCTGAAGTCCCACCCCCTCCATGACCCTCTCCTTAATCACCCCAGCCTTGGAAGGAAGGATGCCCTTTTGAATTCCTACGGAGTTTGTTGTCTATACCATTAATTTGGAGGATATGCCACCTTGTATTAGCATTTATTCTTCCCATGCCAATGCTTATCACCCTGCCCCCCCCCCCCCGACTGTAAGCCACCAAGGGCAGAACCTGTGCCGAGTTGCATTCCTTTTCATAACCTCAACACCTAACACAGTGCCTTAAGCGCGCACACACACACACACACACACACACACGCAACAAGAGTGTGGGTGAAAAGAAGACACTGGCCATTTGATGATTTAGGATATTAACTTCTATTGTTACAGATCTATCACAGAAATGCAAGCAATTTACATTCATTGTGACAGGCATGCATTTAACCAGTGTGATGGATACGTTTGACAGAATTCAGTGCTAGGTGCTCTATGAATATTTTATCAAATGAATGAGTTACAGGTTAGCAAGTTGTTCTCTGGTTATCAAAGCCTAGAGGAAGCAAGGGAGGTGTCACCGCCATTGCAACCAAAGAACTGCTCCTACCATTCCCTAAAAATCACTGGACATGTGACTTTTGACATCTACCCTGGCAGTGTGAGGCCTGACTCTCAGGAGAATCTTCCTAAGGCCCTAATACCTGTACCAAATTCTGTCTTCTTCTTTCTAACATTAGTCTGATTTATCCTGTTGTGGGTCCTCTCCCTCTAGTTGACACCAAGATTTTGTCCATACAGAACACTTTGTAGCAACCAAGAGAATCAGCTGAGGTGTTGCCATGGAAACAGTGGTGATTTCAGGAAACCTATCTGTTTTTAAATTGTTCTATAGACTTGCTCTAACTTCTGTTACAGATCATGTTGCTCAGGGCCCATGAAACTCACAGAAACTTCACTCCCACAGGAACTTTCACTCCCACAGGAACTTTCTGCAGCCTCTTTCTTTTTATTCTCTTCCAAATTTCAAACCTCACCTTGGGGGCTAACTAGCTCCAGTCTCCTAACGTTCATCAAAGTCAAGCTAGGACTAGCACCTCTGCCATTAGTTGAAAACCAGTGTAGTCATGGCAACAAGAGGCAGCTTGTCATGGGTGGGAAGAGTTGATGGGCTACTGGAAGGGTCAGCATTTTCCACTAGTTCTTTTGGATGTCAGGAGAAACAACATTGTTTACTTAAAGTTTTCCTTTCATTAATTCAAAAGGAAAAATACAGGGACAGTCAAAAGTAGGTTTACAGTTATTAGTATGGAAAAACAGAGTTTATTCTTATATTATTGTTTATTAGTTGTTATGTTATTTTCCATATGAACTGTAAACCTACTTTTGCCCCACCCTGTATATAGTGATACTTCAATTTAAAAAAAAGATATAGCAAGAGGCATAATTTGTAGTCAGAATGTTCAACAGAAGAACGATACAAGCCACACAACATTGTGGGTGGATATAATTCCCTTCCTCCCCATTCTATCTTCCTCCATGACTCTCTTAAGAGGTGAACCATAACCCCACAACCTTAGCCCTGCCTCTTGCGTCACAGTCATCATAGGCCAGGGATGGCACTGTGTGCTTGACAAATATGCTGCCCCATGGAAGCCCAGAGACACTGTTGTTGGGAGAACAGTTGTGATAAATAATGCCCCTGGATGTTATGGGTTATCTTGTGTGTTCCTCCAAATTCGTATGTCGAAGACCTAACCCCCAGGACCTCACAATATAACTGTATTTGGAGATAGGGCATTGAAAGTGATAACTAAGTTAAATGAGGCTGTTACAGCAGGTCCTAATACAATATGACCAGTGTCCTTGTAAGAGAAAATTTGGCCATTTGATAATTTGTGCATGTACATCTCTCTATGTACATGCACAGGGGTCATGTACACAGGGGTGCATGTACATAGAGAGATGACCATGTAAAGAGGCATCAAGAAGGTGGCCATCTGTAAGCCAAGGAGAAGCCTCAGAAAAAAACAGCCCTGCAATGACCAGATCTTGGACTTCCAGCCTCCAGGACTGTGAGACAATAAATTTCTGTGATTTAAGCCACCCAGTCTATGGTATTTTGTAATGGCAACCCTAGCAAACTAACACATTGCCATTTTTCCTCCACTGTGCCACCACCAACAACATAATACCAAGGATGACTAAATAAAAATGTTTGTCTTCAGAGGAATTGTTAAGTCCTCTTGATACCTACTTTGTATTAACATATCCATCTTTTTTTAAAGATTTTATTTATTTTTTAGAGAGGAAGGGAGGAAGAACAAGAGGGAGAGAAACATCAATGTGTGCTTGCCTTTCATGCACTCCCTACTGGGGACCTGGCCCACAACTGAGGCATGTGCCCTGACTGGGATTTGAACCAGTGACCCTTTGCTTTGCAGGCCAGCAGTCAACCCACTGAGTCACAGCAGCCAGGGCTAATGTATCAATCTTTATCGGGGAATGTTTGCATGAAATATCTTTTTCCATTCTCTTTTAATCAATTTATCTTTATAGTCAGAGTTTGCTTTTGACAGCATATAGTTGGGTCTTACTTTTTAGCCAATCTGACAATCTAATCTTTGCCTTTTAAATCAGGTATTCAGAATTGTGCTGTCCAATAGGCCACGAACCACATGTGGCTATTTAATTTAAATTATTAAAAGTTTAAAATTCATTTCATGAGTTACATTTCAAATGTTCAACAGGAGCACGTGACTAGGCACTAGAGACTACAGATAAAGAACATTGCCAGAAAGTTATATTGGACAGCCTGGTTTAGACCATTTAGTGCTGTTGGTGCTGTTATTAATAGGGCTAGTTGACTCTACCATTTTGCTATTTATTTTCTATTTGTCCAACAGTTCTTTGTTCTCTTTTTAATCTTTTTCTGCCTGCTTTGAATTAATTGAACATTTCCTTCATTCCATTTTATCTCCTCATTTGGCTTATTAGTGATAACTGTTTGGTTTTGTTTAGTGGTTGCTTTAGTGTTCACAGTATATACATGTAACTTATCATTATCTACCTTCAAGTAATATTATACCACTTCACATGTCATATAAAAATCTTAGAACAGTCTATTTCATTTCCCCCTCATGGCCTTTGTGCAATGATTTCCCTATGTTTTACTTTTACATATTTTAAACCACAAAGTACATTGCCATTATTTTTGCTTAAAACAGTCATCTTTTAAAGATATTTTTAAATAAGAAAAAAAGGCTTTTATATTTATCCATGTATTTACCATTTTGGATGCCCTTTACTTCTTTATGTTGATCAAGACTTTCAGTTGGTAGGTTTTCTGTCTAACTAAAGAACTTCCTTAACATTTATTTAGGTGCAGGTCTGCTGGCAATGAATTCCCTTGGCTTTTGTACATCAAAAAAGCATTTTATCCTCATTTTTGAAAGACAGTTTTGTTCAATACAAAATTCTCAATGGGTATTTTTTCCAGTGCTTTAAAGACATTGCTCCACACTGTCTTTCAGTCTTGCATTGCTTTCAACAAGAAGTTTGCTGTTATCCTTGTCTTTGTATCTCTGTAGGTAATATGTGCTATTTTTCTCCAGATAATTTTAAGATTCTCATTACTCTTCTTAAGAAATATCATTTTGATGTTTGTATAGGTTTTTTTTCTTCATATTTCTTGAGCTTGCTGTATGTTGAGCTTCTTGAATCCATTGATTTTTTTATTATGATCAAATTTGAAAAATTTTGGCCAGTATTTCTTCAATTGTTTTTTCTTCCCCATCCCTACTTTGTGGACCCCAGTTGCCCTTTTATTAGGCCACTTGAAGTTGTCTCAGAACTCACTGATGCTGTTCCTTTATTTCTTTCAGTTTTTTGTGTGTGTGCTCATGCACTTTATTTTGAATAATTTCTATTGTTATATCTTCAGATTCACTTCTGAAGTATATATAATTCAACTGCCAACCTTACAAGAGAATTAAAGCCCTGGATGTTAGAGATTAGATCTCTTTCATTTATTTGGCTGAGATTAACCCAAAACTACTATATAAAAATAATAACTAGTTATTCCAACAGATGTGAGGTGGTATCTCATTGCAGTTTTGAGTGAAATTGAGCATCTTTTCATATAGCTGTTGGCCATCTGAATGCCTTCTTGAGAAAAGTATCTGTTCAGGTCCTCTGCCCATTTTTTAATTGGATTGCTATTATCATCAATACAAGTAATAACAAGTGTTGGGAGAGGTTGTGGAGGAAAAAAAACCTTTATCCACTGCTGGTGAGAATGTTAACTAGTACAGGCACTATTGAAAACCATATGGAGGCTCCTCAAGAAACTGAAAATAGAGTTACCATATGACCCAGCAATCCTCTTCTGGGTATCTACCCCAAAAATTTGAAAATATTTAATCACAAAGATATATGCAGCCCTATGTTCATTGCAGCATTATTTGTGGTGGCCAAGACATGGAAACAACCAAAGTGCCCTTTGATAGATGATCAGATAAAGAAGATGTGGTACCTATGTACTATGGAATACTACCCAGCCATAAGAAAAGATGAAATACTGCTATTTGCAACAACATGGATGGACCTTGAAAATATAATAAGAGAAATGTCAGTCAGAAAAAGATAAGAACAATATGATTTCACTCATATATGGGATATAAAATTGAAACTCATAGACACAGACAACAGTATAATGATTACCAAAAGGAAGGGGAGGGCTATAGAGCATAAAAAGGGCCAAATACATGATGACAAAAGATTACTTGACTTTGGGTGGTGGGCACACAATAGACAGACTGTGTATCATAGGAATGTATACCTGAAACCTATATGATCTTATTAACCAATGTCACCTCAATAAATTTAATAATAAAAAATAACTAATGAATACTCATTACATACCATGCTCTTCTAAGTACTTTTTAAATGAATTGTAGTATAACACAGCAATAAAGTAAGTCGTATAATTATCATTGCATTTACAGATGAGAAAATTAAAACTTAAGACTTGTCAAGGGACATGTGCTAGGAAGCTAAGTCCTTTGGACATTAAAGTCCACTGTATGTAGAAGTAGTCTGGCAAGTTGGAAACCCTATTGCCTCACTGAAGAAAAATAACATTGGCTAAAATAACTATTAGGATAACAATTCAAATAAGGAACAAAATTCTCTATTAGGTAAAAATAAAAACTCTGACCAATAAATATAGGAAGACTGAGGTAATGAAAAATAAGATGTCATCTTTCATAAACTAGTTGGTGAAAGGTGAAGACAAATTATCTGTAATTGAACATATTAGTATGAAAACACTGTGATAATGTGGGGGAAGTAAGATTAGTGTCCTGAGTCAAGATAAATGTCATGGGTTTCCAGGTACATGTAAGAGTGAAGGTACATGTGGAAGAGAATGAATGGTAAAACTTGGAAAAATGAAGTCATCCTTTGATAAGATAAATCCTTTTTTTTAAAAAAAAGTAGTTTTGCTCCTCGCTCCCTGAGGGCAATGATTATCCCTTTGAAAGAAGAGGTGAAACAAGATTAATGACAGGAGGATTTGTAGGGTGGAGGTGGAACTGACTATGTATTAGACAGAGGTAGAAGGCTCAGTTCCTGAACCTAGCTCTGGAATCAACTTGCTGGGTAATACTGAGCCCATATTAAACTTCTCTAGGCCTAATTTGTTTTCAGGTAGCAAGGCCCTTTCTTCCCTGAAAATCATATGGAGAAGCTCAATACATGCAACAGGAAAAAACTAGTCTATCTGATGGGGGCTGGAGGTTGAAGACTAGGGTCTTACTCTTCCCACTCATCATACCTGCCCTGGATCCTGTTTGTTCCCAAAGAGCCCGTGGGCTCTCCTTATACACATCAGACTGATTCTCTCTGAAGGGCCTTACGAGTTTAGAGTTAAGATCCTTGGGCTCCAGTCCCAACCACTGTCCTGAAACTGTTAAGGCAATACATTTCTGGTCCCCAGTTTGCTTAAATGTAAGTAAGGCTAGAAGAATCTCTAAGGTCCTTTCTAGCTCCAACACTGTCTCTTAATAGGAACGTGATGGTTAATAAATTAATAAAATACCATTGCACTGAAGCAGACTATCAAGGGAAAAGGATATTAACCACGTAGGCAGTGTTTTCCAAGGCTCATAAATGTTTCACCACTTTATATAGAGGATTAGATTTTTCTTTTAAGATTGAAATAAAATCAACAGAATTTGGAAGGTCTGTGAACCTTAACCTGTGTTTCAGTATCCCACTGGGAAAACTTTACACATGAACCAATTTAATCCATTTTGGCATATGTTTTATTGGTGAAGGATGTCCTGTGGTAGGAAGTCACCTAAAAATACTGTACAAGCAACTAAAAATGCTCAGAAATAACTGACTATGGCTACATAAGAAAACATCTTTGTTCTTAGGAAATACATATGGAAGTATTTAATGGTAAAGAGGTTCAATTTCTCCAGGTAATTATTTTTTCTTAAATTCTCACCTGATGACATGTAGAGAGTGGGGAAAGGAGGGAGGAGAGGGAGAAAAACATTAATGTGAGAGAAACATTGACTGGTTGCCTTTTATATGCCCTGACTGGGGACTGAACCTGCAACCCAGGCATGTGCCCTGACAGGGAATCCAACCTGTGACCTTTTGGTTTGTGGGACAACACCTAACAAACTGAACCATACCAGCCAGGGCATCCAGGTTATTCGTAAGTGGTTTTTAAAAAAATATGTACTTATATATATGCATTATAGGGCAGAAGAGGGAGGCAAGATAAACATGTGTTCAATCTGGGTAAAGAGTATATAGGAGGCCCTTGTATTATTCTTGCAACTTTTTTATAAGTTTGAAATTATATAAATAGAAAGTTTCAAAAAATGCTCAGAAAAAATACCTAACTGAAATGAACTTGTTTATGTCCATCCTACACCTTTATTATAAACTTCCTGTCATATTCAAACATAAAAGAGAACATATGCAATATTTTCCTCCACATAATTTTCTCTTCCCCTGTCCCCCTTTCTCCTTGCTGTTTTTCAGAGCAGGAGTACCTGAAAGCCTAAAGGTTAAAGAGTTGCAGCTGAGAGTCTGCTTAACCACTGTTCACAGCTCTTAGGCTGCTCTTACTATACTTCTAGAGTATCTCAAGAAAGCTACTGAATTTCTAGAAGCCTCACCCACCCACAGTGAATACAGAAAGCAGTCAGTCAACTTGCATTTTTTAGCAGGTAAGTTTTATTTTCTGCTGTAACAAACAATTAAGGACTCCTCCGTCCAGTAACAGTGAAACAATACAGTCGAGGGTGCAGAAGGGCCAGTACAAGCAAACAGTTTGACCCCCATAATAAAGTGGCAACTTCTGTCGGAATCAATGCCCCAGGGAAGGATGCACTGCCTAGAGAGGGACTCACTCTAGGTTCGTCTTAGCCCCCTTTTTCCATTGTGGACTCAATGAAAAAACATGGGGGAAAAACCAACAGGGAAAGCTCGTTGAGACAGGAGGTGATAGAATTTCGGATTTCAACAGGGTCTTCACCAGTCAGTCGGCTAAATGAGGGGGAAAAGAAAATCAAGTTAAACATGATAGCTCTGTACCGAGCTCTCTCTGCCCCCTCGGATGACGACAGGCCCAGGGCACAGAGAGTACCTCCTTAGACCTGAACTTTGGGGGTCTCCAATTCCCTGTTATAGTCCCCTCCGGAGACCACCCCTGCCATCTGCAACCACCCCCACCTTGGCCCCCTTTAGAACTAACATCATCAGAAGACTGCCAGACACCGAGAGCTCCTTCACACCCGCCCCTCCGCGGGGCTGGGCGTGCGGGGCCAGGAACTGGCGGGCCAGCTCTGCCTCCAGGAATGATGGGAAGGGCACTGTGAGGGAGCTGGCGGAGGTTCGGTTAAGGCCTCACCCAATGCCAACTTTGCTCGTTTCCCCACTGGCCACGCACAACGGTCTTAGTCCCCTTAAATTTGCCCCCCTCCTTTGTGGCCCCTCAGGCTGTCTCCCCCGCACCCCACCATCCCAGCTGGCGGCCACCGGCCCATCCCCTCAGCCGCTCTGGGCCCCTCTCCCATCTTCACGCCCCTCTTCCCTGTCGCACTGCCTCCCGGCCACCCCTCAAGTAGGAAGTAGGATACAACTGGAGCAGCCGTCCTCCTGGCCTTCCGGCTGCGGGCCCACTGGGCCCTGGCACCACACCTCCGCCCGGCCCGGGGGCGTGGAGAGCCCGCGCGACAGCCCTGGCCTTTCCCGTGCCGCCTGGACGGGGGCTCTCGTGGCCTCCAGGGCCACCGGGACTGCCCCGGCCTTCGGCATCCCCGGACACGCTGCCCGCGCCTTGCCCCTCGGCCTGCATGGTCTCCCGGCCTTTGCTTCCGGGGCGCAGGGCGGCGGCTCCTCAGGAAGAAGCCCCGCCCTTTAGTGGGGACATCACTCCGCACCTATCCCCAACTCTCCTTCCTCAGTAAAATCTTTGTAAAGTAGAATAAATTATTAGAATAAATATGAGAATTCATAATGGTCGTTCAGTGAAATGGCAGCAGAGCCGACACTGTCAGTATTCCGCACATGTCCCCTCAGCTCTCACCATTCACACGCGTCATCAGTGGCTTCTTCCTGCAAACTCCTCTGATTCTCGGCCGGAGAGCTTTTCGCAGCATAGGAAGCAGAACAGACGTGCTGCACATTAATGCCCCTGACCGTGTCCCTCAGCCAATGATGGGCAGTGTGGTGGACACATACCCCTCACTTCCTCACCCTCTAAACCAGGTTCTAATCTCCCACATGTTACCAGAGAGACTGAGCCCCAAGTGGCCATAGTTCATAACCAAATTAAGAGACCATGGTTTGAATCCTTTCTCGTCCGTATCTCACTTCTCTCTATTTCCTGGGATCACTTCCCAAGTAAACTACTTGGACTCCAATCTTTCTCCGAGGGTCTGTTTCTAGAGGAACCCACTGCAAGACAGGAGGCACTTCAAGCAGGAAAGAAAAGAAACTAAGTTTCTCTGCCTCAATGCAAGGAAGCCCAGGCTAGCCTCTTGGAAGACGAGATCACATGTAGACTAGGAAAGGAGCTGCCTGATGGGCTGTGGCCTTACAGGGAGAAACTTGGCTTTGTCCATTTTGCAGTCCAACAGAGAGACAGCCATAGACCTAAATACCCTGACCTCTCCTCCCTGTGGGGCTTTACAATTGCACCAGAAGCCATTGCTGTAGTTCATCCAACTCAGTTTCCAGAGCTTTAAGCATGATGGGGAGGGATGGAGCGTGGATCTAGATGGACAAACAGAAGATAGTCATCATGATTCCTAACTAGTTTCCCTTCTTCCACTTTCCATTTTCTATAGTCTATCTTCCACATTACCACTATGTATCTTTTTAATTGTGGTCATAT
Source organism: Phyllostomus hastatus (assembly GCF_019186645.2). Classification (NCBI taxonomy): domain Eukaryota; kingdom Metazoa; phylum Chordata; class Mammalia; order Chiroptera; family Phyllostomidae; genus Phyllostomus; species Phyllostomus hastatus. The sequence goes on from NW_025334028.1 coordinate 6,797,908, forward strand.
GGTTCCACTACTTAAAACTCCTTCAGTGGTTCCCATTGTTCATGGCTTTAATGATCACATCCTGAAGATGAGGTCCAACCTCTAACATGACATGCTCTTCAAGGTCTGGCCTTTGCCTTTTTTTATGGTTTCAGTTTACTCCACACCCTGTGTCCGGAACCAGACCAAACCACCTGCCACTACTTGAACACACAAACCTTTCACACTACCTTTGTTAATTTGCCATTCCCTCTATTTGGAGTACCAGTCCTATCTTCATGAGCTCATTCTTTTGGCACCCCCTGTATCTCTAATTCACTATCCTCATCACCCTGGTAACAATTTGTTGAACGTCCTTCTGGAGACTGTCCATGTTCGTCTTGTCACTGCTTTATTCTCAAAACTTAGCACACAGGGGCTGGTCCAAGGTAGAGAGGCTCAATAAGTATCTATTGAATGAATTATTGGACTATACCATGAATGTATCAAATTCTCTCCTTGGGTTTTCTACAGCACTTAGTAAGTCACTTCAACTATAGCACTTACTACCTTTTATTATAGATATTTGTGTGCCTGTCTCTGTCCCTAGATAGTTATCTCCTCAAGTTCAAGAACCTATCTCAATAGCTTCTAAGTTCCCAGGTCATAACATGAACACAGTTGGTTAAATGAAGAAATGAATGGATGACAAAGCTGGTTGTTGGGTATAAAAATTCATTTATTCAGCAAACATTTATTGAACACATACTGCATCCTGGCACTCTTCTAGAAATCAACAATGAACAAAAGAGGGAAATATCTTTGTCCTAACAGAGCTTACATTCTTAAGGGTAAAGGGAGTTGGACAGACAATAAACAAAATAAGTAAAATATATATTCATTGATGTTAAGTGCTATTAAAAAAATACAACAAAGATGGGGAATAGGGACTGCCAGGTGCAAAATGGGGTACAATTTTAAAAACACTGGTTACATTAGTTTCCTATTTCTGCCACAAACTCAGTGACTAAAAGCAACACAAATTTATCTTAAATTTCTGTATATTAAAAGTTCAACATGGTCTCACTGAGCTAAAATTAACATGCTGGAGGAACTCTTTTCCTTCTGGAAGCTTTAGGGGAGATTCTACTTCCTTGCCCTTTCCGCCTCCTAGATGCTGCCCATATTCCTTGTCTTATGGTCCCTTTGTCCATCTTCAAAGCCAGCACCAGCAGGGTGAGTCCTTCTCACATCAAATCTCTCTAACTCTGACTTACCTGTCTCCCTCTTTCACTTATAAGGACCCATGTGATTACATTGGGCCCACCTGCACAATTCAGGAGAGTCTCCCCATCTCAAGATCCCCATCTTAATCACACCTGCAAAGGCCCTTTTGATGTATTGGTTTGGCCAAAAAGTCTGTTTTTCCACAAAATACAACACATATTTTTTCATTCTCACCAATAACTTTATTGATTTGGATATTTTGAGTATGTCGGCTGGCTATCTCCCACTATTGGCTTCCAGTGGGTAGAAGCCAGGGATGCTGCCAGACATCTTCCAATGCATAAAACAGCCTCACAGCAAAAAACTATTTGGACAAAATGTCAATAGTACCAAGAAACTTCGCAAACCACTTTTCGCATGTTCGATCAGTCACAGCACCTTCCCCATACACTACACAAATCTGTTTTCTTTTTTTGCGTTTCAGTTGCATTTTTACCTTTCTTGAAATACTAAAGCAAAATATGCTGAAAATGTTGCATATTTACCTCCATCTTCAATATTAAAATGGTTGCACAAAAATGTACCAACTTTGATAAGGTTTTTAATGCACACTGATATGACAGCTGTCAAAATACAATCTAACAAAATTGTTTTGAATGAAGTTAAAGACAACTAAGCACTACCAGAGCCATTGTATGGAAAAAAACTAAAAGAACCTTTTGGCCAACCCAATATAAAGGAACACACAGATTCTAGGGATTAGGATGTAGACATTTGGGGGCCTCTTTTTCTGCTTACTACCATAGTCTTCCAGAAGGACCTCACTGAGAAGGTGACAGTTGAGTCAAGACCTCAAAATTAGGGAAAAAAGCAAGTCTTGTTCTGGCTACCTGGGAGGGGAAGCGGGGAGTATCCCAGACACAACAGCCTCTAATGGGACTGCACCCACTGTGTTTGTGCAACTACAAGGATTCCAGTAGGATGAAGCAAAAATGAGCTCAGACAGCTCACTGGGCAGTGGGGGTCCACCATGTAGGACTACCACATAGATTGAGTGAGGTGGGAGCTGGAGGATGATTTTGAGGAAAGAAGAGACATGGTCAGAGATGTATTTTAACAGAGCCACTCTAGATGTAGTGTTCAGAATGAACTAAGAGGGGCATAGACAGCAGTCAGGAGACTTTGTAGGAGGAGAATCATTCAGAGTACCTTGGACCAGAATGGTAGCAATAAAGGTGTCTGCTATATTATTCCATTCACCTTTCTATGGGGTCTGTTCGGAAAAAGTCCAGCCATTGTTAATATAATGAGAACAGTTTGCGAGGCATGGATGTAATCTGGCAGCTGAGGAGAATAGATTGGAATGCATATTGCGTGAACAAGGACACTTTACTGTACTAGTCAGTGAGGGCAGTGGACTCCAATTGAGTGAGCATGTGTGCTGTGTGGCCATCACATTCAAAATGACTGAGTGAGTACAGCAACGAATCTGCATCAAATTCTGCATTAAGCTTCAACGCTTCTCCACAGGAACTATTCTGATGATTCAGAAGGCCACAGCTATGGGCAAATGGTGACTGGCAGCTTCATCACGACAACACACTCACTCATGTGTCATGTCTCCTGCCGAGTTTTTTGGCAAAACCTCAAATCACTCTGGTAGCTCAGCCCTCCTACAGCCCAGATTTGACACCCTGTGATGTCTGGCTTTTCCCAAAACTAAAATCACCTTTGAAGGGGAATAGATTTCACACCATCAAAGAGATTCAGGAAAATACGACTGGGCAGCTGCTGGTGATTGGGAGAGCTGTGTGAAGTCTCAAGGTGCCTACTTTGAAGGGGACTGAAACGCCATTGTCCTATGTACAATGTTTCGTGTATCTTATATCTTTTCAATAAATGTCTCTATTTTCTTATGACATTGCTAGATATCTTCTGGAAAGACCTTGTATATGATGGAAATATTTATAATAATAAAAGGACCTTGATTTTTAAATGCATATTTAGTCCAACTGCCTTCTTTCATAGATGAACACATTGGAATGGCCTTGGTGAGACCAGAGCTGTTTCTATTTTTAAATACTTCCAGAGAAAATTCTATGTTCCTCTGCTTTGGGTGAACTCCAAACTGGTCCTTCAGTTCTTGACTTACATTTCTTCTTGTGAAAAGTTCTGACACCAATCCCTCTCCCCCACCCCACTGGCTCCAAGCACCTTGTATGTCCTTCTTCACAGTGCTTAGAATTCTTGGGGCATTGTTGATTCTATGCTCCATGAGGGCAGGAGCTCTGTCTATTTTATTCATTGACTGTCATGGTGCCTGGCATTAATAGATGCTTGATAAATATTTGTGTTATTAATAAATGGGTATAACACACTCCAAAGATAAATACATGAAGTAACCACTTTCAATGAGTGTCACAGGTTTATCTGAGAAGGACACTTCATGAATAAGGGTAACATTTTGGATCTCACAGCACTGTAATATATGGTGAGGGGGTGATGTTTTTCATTCCTGATGGGTAGGCCCTGGCCAGCATCCAAGACACAGGACTTCACACTCCCTATGCCAGCTTCACAGGAGATGATAGAGGCTTTCTGATCTGCTCCCTCCTCCTACATTGTACAGTGGCACCTGTTCTCCCTGCTTGGGTCATCAGTGCCCAGAATCAGCCTTCATGTCCCTAAAGAATACATACAATCAATCTTCTTTTCATTGCAACAAGGACTGCATTGTTCAGCACTGCTGTGTCGCACCCTCACCCCATTGCCATTCCTTCTCTCTGTCTCTCTTTCCTCTGCACCCCCTCCCAGGGCATCCTGCCCCTCTTTCTCTCCTGGATGCAAGAACAGGTTCCAAGTGGCTCACATTAGCCATTTCCCTACTCCAAAACAGCTTGGGCACACAAATCCTTCTGCGAGCAGAAGACAAGATGGGACTGGGTTGGTTTTGGGTAAGCGCCAATTTCCTCAGAGGCATTGAAGTTCCAGCATCACAAATATTACCAAGAATAAAAATACATATATGTGTGATGGAATATTATCCAGCCATGAGAAAGAAGGAAATACTGCTGCTTGCAACAACTTAGATGAGACTTGAAGGCATTATGCTACTTAAAATAAGTCAGAGAGAGAAAAACAAATACTGTATGATATCACATGTGAAATCTTAAAAAGCCAAACTCATACAGAGAGTAGACTGGTGGTTACCAAGAGATAGAGGTGTGGGGAAAATGAGGAGACACTGGTTAAAGAGTACAAACTTCCAGTTATAAGATTAACAAATTCTGGGGATCTAATATAAAGCATGATGAATAAAGTTAATACTAGTCTATTGTGTCATATACTTCAAAGTTACTAAGAGAGCAGATCTTAAATGTTCCTACCACACACACACAAATGATGCATGGAGTTGTTGGCTAATGCTATGGTGGTAATCATCTTACAATGTTTATCAAATCAACATATTAGATATCTTAAACTTACACATTATGTGTCAATTATATATATATAATTGTGTGTAATTATATATATATAATTGTGTAATTATATATATATAATTATATATATAATTATATATATAATTATATATATATATAATTATATATATATATAATTATGTGTCAATTATATATTATATAATATATATATATAATATATATATATATTATATATATATTATATATATAATATATATATATATATTGAGATACATACATATATATATATATATATATATATATATATATATATATATATGTATCTCAATATATATATCTCAATAAAACTGAGGGGGAAAAGTCCATGTGCCTAAGAGTTTCTCAACCTTGGTGCTAATTAATGCTTCAGACTTGATAATTCTTTGATGTGGGGGGCTGTGCTGTCACTGTAGGATGTTTAGTAGTACCCTGGTTTCTATCCACTTGATACAAGCAGCAACCTCTACTCCAGCTATGATGTCTGAAAATGTCTCCAGAAATTGCCAAATGTCCCTTGCCAGGAGGGGTCTCCCCTGGTTGCAAACCACTGATCTAACCCTTTAAAATATACATGGAAACATATCCTCTGGAAATGCATCCAGAACTTTACTCTGAGGAAACAATTAAGGATGTGCATGAAAATGAAACCAGTAGGCTATAGTGTTGTTGATAAGAACAATAGCTACAACAAAAGAACCACCTAAATTTCCAATAACAGGAGGTTAAGTACATGCAAACTTTGGAATACTATCCTGCCATTAAAAAACAATTCATGGCCCTGGCCAGGTGGCTCAGTTGGTGTGGGTCAGGGCACATACCTAGGTTGTGGGTTCAATCCCCAGTCGGGGGTGTATAAGAGTCAAGCAATTGGTGCTTCTCCCTCACACTGATATTCCACCCCCCCCCCAAATCAATAAAAATATCCTCAGGTGAGGATTGAAAAAAAAACCATGATCCACACTTATGGAATGAAAAGATGTCCATGATGTGCCAACAAATAAAAAGAGCTGACAACAGGATTACACTATAATTACAAAGACTGAGACTATAATTATACACAGATAAAAAACTCTAAGAGGATATAGCCCAAAATGTTAACAACAGGTATCTCTAAAATGGGAAATACAAGTCATTTGTTTTCTTTTTCACGCTTGTATTTTCTAGGATCTCTACAATGAACAAGTGTAACTTAATGTGTAAGATGTAAAATAAAATTCTTCAGAAAGAAAGCAATGCTGTGTCTTAAGCATCCCCTCCACTCTATTTCTCCCAATAGATAAGAGAAACTTACTGCCTAAATAAAAATGTTAACTAATCCAAAGTCTTTTTAAATTCTGCTTCTCTCCCACCCTGCCTACTTCCCCACACACCCTGTCTTCTTAGGATTCCAATTAAAAGTGAGGATATCAGCTTTGAGAAGAGAGGAATTTGCCCTTGGACCATCAGCAAAGCTTCACTAATGGTACCCTGGGTGGGGCTTGAGCCATCCCTAAACCCTTAGGCTCTAATTACCCCTGGCCCTGCCTGGCTGCCCTAAGAGCTCCATGGGCCCCTGGGCAGCAGCTATATTTCCTCAGCACACTCCAAAATCTCTAGGCCAAGGAATTTGGGCCCCTTGGCTCCCTCCCCCTCTCCTGCAGCCTGCCACTTCACAGCTAATTAGCACCTCAGTCTGAGCCAGGGTAGGGTAGGCAGAAGAGAAGCTTGCCATGAACTGGGAAAGAGCTGGCAAACATTGGTCAGGAAGATTCTGTAACCATCCTCCTATTTTTCCTCCCACAGGCTTCCCCCACCCCCACCTCCAGGCCTTCTCTCCCTCACACCTGGCTGGGAGCTGCCCGAATTCTGGAGGGAAATTCTGGATGGATGCCGGGTAGGCTGCTGTGAAAACTCAGGTCTCCGACTCAGGGGCTCTGGTGTCCTGCAGAGAAAAGCACCTCCACAAAGGTAGGATGGGTGTGTGTGCCGAGAGCAGATAATGGAAAGTAGGGAAACAAGCCACATTAAACAGGGTTGGTCCTTAGCAATTGTGCCCACGTTCCTCTGAGGACTTCATGGCCCTTAGTTCTGGCCAGAGACCTGTTGGATGGGTGGAGAACCAGAGGGTCTCCTTTTAACCCCTACATGCCAGGCCGTCTCTCAGAGCACCCTAACCAATAAACTTCATTATCTCACTCTGGAGTCCGTAACATGCTCTCCATTGTACAGATGAAGAACTGGGATGGGCAGAATCTAAATTTGTTTGTCTGAGTTCACACAGCTGGGAGAGAAGGCAAGGTTCTGAGAGTCCTAAGTTTCTCCTTCTTAGCCCCCTTTCCATTCCCACCCCTAGAATGTAGGTTGCCCCCACCCAAACAGAGCCAAGTACCTTTCAAATGACATCAAACATCCAGTGCAATTAAGAAAAATTCTGTCATAAGAAAGTGAGTTCTCAGGGGCAAGGCCCACAGTCCTGGCAATTCTCTGGGAAATAGGCCTTGAATATCATCATTCATGATATCAGAGTGTGCCCAGGACACGCACAGGTACCTTATTCTGGGTAGGGGCAGCATCATGGATGTGTAACACAAGGCCCTACATTTAGACAGGTCCCATGCTTAAATACTCTACTATCACCATCTTGAAATCCCTAATAATTATTGAACAGGGGCCCTGTATTTTCATTTTGCACTGGGCCCTATAAACTATGTAGCTGGTCCTGCTTCTGGGACATTTTTTAGTCACCTTCTTCCTACCTCCCCTGTCCCCAATCTCAGGACTGAGACTCCACACAGTCACAATAAAGGGTGCTTTCCCAACCAGTGACTGAAACCAAATCAAAACAATAAAAAAGTCCTAAATCTATGCAAGTAGCCAATAAAGTCTCCTCACTGAGACAAAGCCTCACCCCAAAGCTGATGACCTTTGAGATCCATTTTCCCCCTCAAGAATCCCCTCACCAAGATCTTGCTGTCATTTTTAGGTGACTCACAAGTCACATGACCAGGGGCTCTTCCCCCTCTTCATTTTCTTGCATAAATTTGCGCTTGTTTCTGTTGCTATTGCCACTGTTGGATGTTCTGTTTTCCCATCTTTTGTCCTCTCATCTCTGCTTGCAGCTGCATACAGACATTCCTAAGGGATATTCCAGGCAGGCCAAGGATCTCTCCTTACCCCTAACCCAAATAAAATGTTAATTTGATGGTTTCAAGACCATAAGCTGCCTCCAGGCAATTTTTGCTAATATATGTCACCCTAGCCCTGGCTGGGTAGCTCAGTTGGTTAGAGCATCATCCCCATACACTACAGTTACATGATCAGGGCACATACAAGAAGCAACCAATGAATGCATAAATAATGGAACAACAAATCAATGTCTCTCTGTATAAAAATCAATAAATAAAAAACTTAAAAAAAATACATATCCCCTACGACCGCCTGGAAGTGAGTCATCAGATACTGTCGTCAGCAAATGTCCTTTGGAAGATCCTCAGGAGCATGGCAGTTCCTGGCAGGTGGGCCACAACCTATGAAGTGGGCAGACCATCCCCCAGGGAGGGGAGGATAAGGTCAAAGAATTTGGATAACCATTTGATATGCCTATCACAAAGACAAGTTCTCCTCAGAGGAAGGTTATACATAACTGAACGTTTCTGTCCAGGTGATACCTATTATAACTAGAGGAATGGATGCACATTAGTTTTCTTTCTCAGAATAATGGCCTCCCCAAAATATCCATGTCCTGGTCCCTGGTATCTGTGAATATGTTACATTATAGGGTAAAGGGGGAATAAGGTTTGCAGATGGCATTATGTTTGCTATCACCTGACTTTAAAGATGATAAGATTATCTCAGATTTTTCTAAGTGGGCCCAATGTCATCACAAGGGTCCTTAAAAATTGTAGAGAGCCCTGGCGGGTATGGCTCAGTGGATTGAGCACCAACCTGTGAACCAAAAGGTCACTGGTTTGATCCCTGGTCAGGCACATGCCTGGGGTACAGGCCAGGTCCCCAGTCAGGGACATGCAAGAGGCAACCAATTGATGTTTCTCTTGCACATCAATGTTTCTCTCCCTCTCTTATCTCTCTAAAAACAAATAAATAAAAAATCTTTCAAAAACAAGTGCAAGAGAAGCAGAAGAGGAGGTCGGGATGATGCTATGTGAGAAGGACTTGACCAGCCATCACTGCCTTTGAAGAGGAGCAAGGCCATGAGCCAAAGACTATGGGCTGCCTCCATCTTGGTGATAATTTGTTACAGCAACAATAGAATACCATATTTTTCCATGTCTAATGTGCACTTTTTTGCCCAAATTTTTGAGGAATAACTAAGGATGCACATTATACATGGGAGTACTAATTCTGTATCTATATGTTTTAAATTCTTTTATTTATGCTTATGTGTTAAAAGTGTAACTCTAGAAAGCAATAACGATACCCATATGCAAAATATCCTGGAAGATGATAATTGGTTTTATATATAAATAAAAAATTGAATTAAAAAATTAAAATGAAAGATTTTTTCCCTATAATTTTGGGCCAAAAACATGGGTGTGCATTATACATGGCAAAATATGGCACCATTAACTTGGGTCCTTAGGATTCTTATCACCAGTATTAAAAAGCAGAGCTAAGCAGGGGCAAGGAAAGGCCCCTAAAGGTACCATTACTGCTATCCTCATGATAAGAAGGACATTAAAAAAGTGTATTTTAAGTAAAAAGATGAAAATACATTTTGTTTTTTGGTCTTTGGGTTATCCCACATTCCAAGGGGATCCTTCATTTGGGTGGGGGCTCCATGAAGAACTATTTCATAAAGACCTACTGAATCCAGAAGCTCCTAGGTGTTCCCTTCATCCTATTAAAGCTTAATTATCCTATCTATTAAATAAAGCTTGAAAGTGACTATATTGACTATAGATACACTAAGGGATAATGAATGGCAATATATAAATGAATACTCATTTACTGTTTATCCTGTTAGGAAACACTGGCATATTTAATGTGGTTTCTTCTAGCAGTGCTTAACTTTTTTTTTTTTTAAGATTTTATTTATTTATTTTTAGAGAGAGGGAAGGGAAGGAGAAAGAGAGAGAGAGAAGCATCAATGTGTGGTTGCCTCTCGAGTGCCCCCTACTGGGGACCTGGCCCACAACCCAGGCATGTGCCCTGACTGGGACTTTGAACCTGCGACACTTTGGTTCATAGATCGGTGCTCAATCCACTGAGCCACACCAGCCAGGGCAACCTTTTCCTTTTTAATCCTCACCCAAGGGTATGTTTATTGATTTTAGACAGAGAGGGAGAGGCGAGAGAGGGAGTGAAAGAGAGAGTGAGAGAGTGAGTGAGAGAGAGAGAGAGATACATTGATGTGAAAGAGAAACATCAGTCGGTTGCCTCCTGTACAGTTCATGACAGGATTGAACCCACAACCTATGTAGATGTCCTAACCAGGAATCGAACCCACCACCTTTTGGTGTATATGATGACACTCCAACCAACTGAGCCACTCAGCCGGGGCATGCTTAACCTCTTTAAAGACAGTTTTCACTGAGAATCTGATTGAAGAAAAATATCAACACATGCGAAATCTAAGGGGACTCGTGAATGAATCCCTGAAGCATCTATCCCAGTCCAGAACCCCTGCTGCAAATGCTAGGAAAACTGAAGAAGTTAATTTGAGGGTCGTTTAAGGCCTGTGTCATTAAAATCACTTCTCGATGTCGACTACTTACATCCTGCCTATGCACAGGCTGACCCTGTCTCCAACCTACAAAACTCCAGAATTATTCATAAGTACATAAGTACATATTTTACACTGGTCTAGGAGACCACAGGAGTAACAGACCAGAAGTCAATGATGAAAAGAAGATGTGAGAAGAATGAAGAATAGGGGAAAAGGAATAATAAGAAATGATTGAGGGAGTGGCTTTTTGACAAGGTTACAGATCTTATAGGCAGAGAGGCACAAAATCATTATTTCCTCTTAAATAGAATCTGTTAGCGGGGAGTTAGAAAATGAGGAAGGAGGAAGAAAGGTGGGAGTAGGTCCATTGTTCTTAACAGAAAAGCAACCACAAATAATTTTGACTAACTGTCTCTAGTCATATAGCTGTTTCATAACAGATGACAAAATGTTGCCTGGAGTGGAAGGTAAGGATCCTGGGAACACTCCCCTACAGATGCCTATGTTTAGGTGGTCATGTCCTCCATAGAAAAAACATGTATGGTCAGCACCACCATAATCCACCAATCAATATGTAACTCCCATTCTCTAATGTCATACTAACCCTCACCCCACCCTGAAAATTACATAGGTCCTCAGGACAAGGAACTTGGGGCCTCTCTCACCATCCTCGGCAAGGCCTGCTCTATTTCTTGAGAACGTGCAAATAAATTCTGCTTGCACACTACTTGACTTGATCTGTAATTCTTTACTGTGCAGCAAGAAGAACCAAGTTTTCAACAACCTAACTACCACCAGAATAAGGGTGGCTGAGCCCAGGCCAAAACAATAGATTGACACCCTAACCCTGTCCACCAAGAGAGTGGCTCTCAGCCACCAGGGATGTATCCAAGGGCAATGCTATCCCAGCCCATGCCCACTCCACAGCTGCCCACACATCCAGTGCCCAAATCACTGCTGTGTAGGGAGCTAGTGCTTCTTGAGGTAGTCAGCTGGGCATGCCCACCAGGGCTCAGTAGTCAGAAGTACTGTTGTACAAGCCCTGGCTGCTCTGTGATTGGGCAAATGAGTCCTCCCTGCATTCTGGAAACTCAAATGCAAAATGCAAATGATACCAAGACAAGTCTTCAGTCCTTTATCAAAATCTTAGGGTCAGATATACTTCAAATTCAGATTTTAGAAAGGTAACAGTGCCTATGCACTATAGTAATGCCTATGGTGGGTCTGTCATCAAACACATTCATATGAATATTCATCCAAAATAGGAGAAATAGTTTAGGCCAAATTTTGCCACCAAATGAATTTATTAAGTCAAGTTTCTCCTCCAAATTAGTTATGAAATAATTTTGTTTTTAAAGTTTTGTTCAGAACTGCAGCGAAAATTTCTGCCTCTTTAATTACTCCATAGGGTAACTGTTGTATAGATTAAAAGTATCACAATGCCCTATCCTCTAGCCACCCTGCTCCTCCCTCAGGCCTCCTTCTGTTCTGCCATTCATCATAGTGAATTACAATTTGCCCTCTTCAATAGGAATAATAGCTCCTCACCTGTGTATTCCCAGCATCTGGCCCACACTAGGCACATGTCCCCAAATGTATGAAAAATGGAATTTAATTAGACATCTAAATCCTCAGCTAGCCAGTCTCTAACCAGGTAGGGAAAGGATATCCCAGTAATGCTCCCTCACTGCCCCTAAACCCAAGCAGAGATCAAAACACCAATGTGCCTACTCAGCACCAACACAATGGTGCCTGGAGAACACTTCCACATTTGAAAATACTTTTTTTCATAAACCCAATTAAGATCCACTAGGAATGGCCCTAGCCAGGGAGAGACTTGGGAGATTAGCACTTTAGCTAATCAGCACAAATTATCTGAGTCCAAAATTTTCCCTCCAGCCTTTAGACTGAAGAAACACCTGGCAGGCACAGAGGCTCCCCTGAGGAAGACTGAATGAGCCCCAGATAACAGCAAGCCCAAGCTCTGGCTTTACAAGCTCTCTAGATAAAAGAAAAAAGATGTGTCTCCTTTCCAAGGAACAAAGGGGAATATTTAACAATGGGAGGAAATATCCACCTGGACTACTGTCCTAGGTAAGGGTGGTCACTGGCCCCTGTCATTCTTCAGGCCAGTAGTACCTCTTATGTCACATGGCCACTGGCCACGTGAGCAAGGTGCAAGTCAGGATTAACCCTCTGCAGTCTCCTGGAGGCACACTTAACACTTAGAGCCAGGTGTCTTCCCATTGTTATCACTGTTGATGGGCCAGAAACATTTATTATACAAAGCGCCCTTGTATCTCCCAGGGCAGAGAAGCCTGGTCCAGGATGCCCCCTAAAATGTGCCTTGTCCCAAGCAGAACTACACTGTCTCCAACTACCCAAGAAGCAGGGCATGAATGATCTGAGAAGTTTGTCTGCTCTTCCGCAAATGAAGATCATTCATTGTAAAGCCACTCACCGTAGGAGATGAAAGGGACCTTAGAGCAAGAATCCATCAAGTCCATGTTTAAAATAAACAAATCTAAAGGAGCCAGCCAGACCTCTATACAGTGGATTTATAGCACGAAGATGCACATCTGTTTCTGGGAGTGATAGTAATGGTCACTACTCCTAGTGTTGGGCTGGTCCTTCCTGCAGGGGAATATAGGGGTCTCTGCTGCCACTGGACAGGTGGCAGTTGCAACTAACAGTCCTCACACCAGTCCTATGAAAGAAGGTCTCAGGGCCCTCTCCTGGGCAGGCGATTTCTGCCTAGGGCTAAGGAGGCTTTCTCCAGAGGTTTTTATTTCCCCCACCTCTTTGGAACAGCTTTTCCTCCAGACATCTAAGGGGTGATCCAAGTACCTCTCCCCACTGCCACCCACATCCCCAGAAAACAAGCTTGTTCCACTGCCACAAAGCATTCCAAGTCCTTCACTTTCCTCATCTCCTTCCAGTGGAAACCCTCTCCCTCAGGTACCAGCCTGTGTTAGAAGAAACTATATGCAGAAAGCAATTCACAGGCTGAAAATGCTGTCTCTCTCAACCCTAAGGCATCTCAGGCTAGTGGAATTTGAGGCAACATAGCAGTCATACAACAAATCTGAGCCACTGGCAGGGAGACATAATGTTAAGCTGCTGAGGGCACAGCCTTACTCTCAGGTCACCTGCCCCTTGGATAAATGCCTCCAACACACAGGGTAGAAGAGCTACCTGTGGAACCTGTTAAATGAAGATCCCTGGGTCCTGCTCCCAGAGGTTCTCCCTGTAGGTCTGGGTAGAGCCCCAGAATTTGCACACTCAAGGAGCAACTGATGACCCCAATGCAGGCAGTGTGCTGACCATGCTAAGAGGTACTGACTTGCTCACCACCTATACCAACTTCTCAGTTTCCACCCTTTTACACTTTTTAAAAAAGTTTTTAAAGTAATTTGAGAGAGAGACAGAGACAGAGACATCGACTGGTTGTTCCACCATTCACGATTCACTGGAAGTCGCTGTATGTGCTCTGACCGAGGATCGAACCTGCAACCTTTGGTGTATCCAGATAACACTCTAACCAACTGAGCTACCCAGCCAGGGCCTCTTTCCACTTTTGAAAAGTCTCTCAAAGCTGTTCCCTAAAGAGCTGGAAGCAGTAGGTAGGAGAAAGACAGTCCCTGAGGTTTTCCATTTGGAGGATATAGCCAGAATGACCCCAACTGATACTCAATACCTGGGTAGTTATAGACCCAATTGTCTGGAATTTGCTTCAGCCTAATCCAAAGGGAAAAATAAGTATAAAAGACATAACTAGGATACCTGATGACATTTGACTAGTCACTGTTGAGTAGATAATATCAAGGTGACATTTCTAGCTTTAATAACTTTACTGTGGTTTTATTCTTTTTTTCTCTCTCTCTCTCTCATTACTCTTTCTTTTTAGTGTTTCCAAATATTTTATTGTATTTTTTTCAATTATGATTTAGTCCCCTTATACCCTCCTCTTCCACCACAATCACCACTCTGTCGTCTATATCCATGAGTTCTTTTTCCTTTTTACTCAATTTCTCCTTCCCCTCCTTAGCTGTTATCCTGCTTTCTATCTATGAGTCTGTCTGTCTATTTTGCTTGTTAGTTCAGTTTGTTGTTAGATTCCACATGAGTGAAATCATATGGTATATGTCTTTCTCTGACTGGCTTATTTCACTTAGTATAACGTTCTCCAGGTCCATCCATACTGTCACAAAGGGTAAAACTTTCTTCTTTTTCATGGCAGAGTAGTATCCATTGTGTAAATGCCCATAGTTGTTTCATCCACTCATCTGCTGATGGACACTTGGGTTGATTCCATATTTTGGTGATTGAAAATTAATAGTGCAATGAACATAGTAGCGCTTATGTTCTTTTGAATTAGTGTTCTTGGTTCCTTCGGTTATATTCCCAGAAGTGAGATTGCTGGGTCAAAAAGCAGATCCACTCTTAATTTTTTGAGGTATCTCCATACTGCTTTCCACAGTGGCTATACCAATCTACATTCCCACAGATAGTGTGAAAGGGTTCCCCTTTCTCCACATCTTCACCAGCACTTGTTGTTTTTTGATTTATTGGTGATAGCCATTCTGTCAGGTATGGGATAACATCTCATTGCAGTTTTAATTTGCATTTTTCTGATAGTTAGTGATGTTGGGCATCTTTTTATATGTCTCTTGGCCATCTGTATGTCCTTTTTGGAGAAGCGTCTATTTAGGTCCTTTGCCTATTTTTTAATTTAATTTCTCTCCCTCCTTTAATTTTTTAATTGAGTGTCATCCTTTGTCTCTTATTATAACCTTGGTTTTAAAGTCTATTTTGTTGAATGTAAGTATTGCTACACCAGCTTTTTTTTTTCTTTCCATTTTCATGAAATATCTTTTTCCATCCCTTTACTTTTAGTCTGTGGGTATCTTTTGATCTGAGGTGAGTCTCCTCAAAGCAGTATATATATATGGATCTTGTTTTCTTATTCAGCTACCCTATGGCTTTTGGTTGGATCATTTAAGCCATTTACATTTAAGGTGATTTTTGATAGATACATATTTAGTGCTATTTTATTGTTAAACTATGTTTCTTTGGTTTTGTTGTTGTTATAGTTGTTTTTCTCCTCCTCCTTCTTAAAGCAAGTCCTTTAACATTTGTTACAGTACTGGTTTGGTGTTAACAAACTCCTTTAGCTTTTTCCTGTCTGGGAAGCTCCCTATTTCTCCTTCAATTTGAAATGAAAATGATAGCCTTGCTGTGTAAAGTAGCCTTGGTTGTACAACCTTGCTTCTCATCACCCTGAATATTTCATACCACTCCCTTCTGGCCTGAAATGTTTCCAATGAGTAATCAGATGACAGTCTATTTGGTGCTCTCTTGTATGTAACTACCTGCTTTTCTCTTGCAGCTTTTAGGATTCTCTCCTTGTTTTTAAGCCTTGCCATTATAATTATGATGTGTCTCAGTGTAGGCCTCTTTGTGTCCAAATTGTTTGGGACTCGGAGCTTTCTGGATTTGTGTGTCCTTTTCCTTCACCAGAACAGGAAAATTTTTCAGTCATTATTTCCTCAAATAGGTTCTCCATCCCTTGCTCACTCTCTCCTCCTTCTGGTATTCCCATGATGTGGGTATCATTACACTTCATGTTGCCCAAAATGTTTCTTAAGATCTCATTTTTTGAAGTTCTTTTACTTTCTGCTGCTCTGCTTGAGTGGTTTTATTTAGTTCATCTTCCCAATCACTGATTCAATCCTCTGCTTCATTTAAGCTACCACCTATTCCTTCCAGTATATTACTTATTTCAGATATTTCATTCTTTATTTCTGAGTGGTTCTTTTTTATGGTTCCTTTATGTTTTTTCATGCTGTTGAGTATTCTTATAATCATTACCCTAAACTCTCTATCTGATAAATTGCTTGCCTCCATTTCATCTAGTTCTTCTGGAGAATTCTCTTGTTCCTTCATTTGGGGTCTATTTCTTTGTCTTCCCATTTTGGCTGCTTCTTTGTATTTGCTTTTATGTATTAGGTAGAACTGCAAAGACTGGTGCAGGATTTTGTCAGACACTGTTTGTGACTTGCCCTGGGCAACCTGTTTGGAGCTATCAGTGATCCACATGTGGATCCCTTTGCTGGGCCTGTTTATGTGCAGAAAGAACCAGGCTGTGCACCAACACTGGCTTTTACCAGCACCAGGCCCAGGGGAAGGTCAACTAAAGTCTCAGAGCTCCCAGAGATCTGTGTTATTTTGTTAAACTTAATCAATGATATAGTTTCAAGCTAGACTCAGCAGCCTGTTTTAAGCTCCGCAGGGTGGGGCAGAGTAATTCCTTCAAGTGGGTCTATTGCTTCTCCAAGCTGATGCCACTTGGAGGGGAGTGTTCTGCCTGAGAAAGATGGTTCCTGCAAATGGGAAATGACTCTGCACAGGGATTCTTGTGGCTGTTCCTTCACTGCTCTCCCCAGAGCCACTACCTCAAGACTCTCCTCAAGTATCTCCAGTCTACTCTGTCTTCCCTCTGCCGGAGCCCAGGTTAAGTGGCTGCAACAAAATTTTGTGCATTGGCCCTTTAAGAGACTCTGAGTCTCCAGCCATTTCTCCCTGGCAGATAGAAGCCCTGCTACTTTACACAGGTGGATATTATCTGGGTTCCTTTCCTGGCTCTTCTGCTGTAGGATGGGGATCCCATCTTGGGGTTTAGACCCCATACTTCTCAGGGGAACTCCCCCCAGCTGCTGAAATATCCCTCCAGAGCTTCAGCTGTCACCTGTGGGAGTCCAGCCAGCCCTCTTGTGCTCCTCCATACCAGTCATGTTGTGGTGAAGTGGTTTCTTTTATCTTCCTGGAATATAAGGGTCGTCTGTGGCTAGTGTTCAGTTGGTTATTCAGGATTTCTCTACAATTCAATTATAACTCCAGATTGGTCCTGGGAGGTTAGTGGAGCTTCCACTTATTCCTCTGCCATCTTGGGTCTTCTGTGGTTTTACTCTTAGTCTTAGGAATTAAATACTGACATATTTAGAGATAAAAGGCCATAGTATCTCCAACTTATTTGCTAATGAGCTCAGAAAAAAATAACACACACATATATGTATATACACATAGGGAATACAGTAAAGCAAGAAATTGTTTAGTCTGGATAGAATATCTGGGAGTTTCCTATACTATTCTTACAACTGTTCTATGTTTCTCAAATTACATACTAAAGTAAAAGTTACAAAATAAAAAATCCCAGCATTTAGAGAGTGTAGGAGAGTACAGACTATGTTCTTTACTTTTGTATGTGTTTGAAATTTCCTACCACTGAAACAATTCCCTATACTAAGTCTCAGGTATGGTTTGGGTGGCACTGACCTTATGCTATGGGAGAGCCTAGATACCCATTTACAACATTAGGGGCCAGGAAGTTTGAGCTAAGAGGCCACCTGAATTTGTGGTGCCATACTCCACATCTTGTCCTATCAGTTCCTAACACCAAAAGGAAATAACTTTACAATCTTTTTTAATAATGTTATTTTTTTTCTGATGATAAAAGTAATACCCATCCTAGCGGGTGTAGCTCAGTGGATTGAGCACAGCCTGCAAACCAAAAGGTTGCCAGTTCGATTCCCAGTCAGGGCACATGCCTGGGTTGCAGGCCAGGTCCCCAGTAGGGCCCATGTGACAGACAACCACAAATTGATGTTTCTCTCCCTCTCTTTCTCCTTCCCTTCCCCTCTCTCTAAAAATAAATAAATAAATAAATAAATAAATAAATAACATCTTTTTAAAAAAAGTAATACCAATCCCTTCAGGGGGAAATCTTATATAAAGGCACTATAAACCAGAAATTAAAATCACCTTTCAGACATACATTGCCTCTATCAAAAAAGGAGTTTTTATTAGGACAGGGGAGATACCTAAAACCTCAGAATTTAGATTACACTCTAATACCTTTCCGTACATGGTTTTGGGGATATAAATGTAAGCCAGAATGATAGACTGATTTGTTTTAAGTTCTTATTCAATGAGAATAGAATTGTGAAAGAGAAGCCAAAAATCATATGACTCAGATGACAAGAGATGCATATGTAGAGGGATATTAAAAATATTTTACAACCCACGGGTATACCAACCAATTAAAACCAATCAGAACCAATGTAGATTTGATCTTTGCACCTGATAGACCCTTTAACTTCTGGGTTGTTGGGAATTCCAGGAATATCTTGAAAAGCACTAAATATTCACTATTTTAACAATTGATAGAGCCACAGTGGTATATTCTAGTTGAATACCAGCTCTGTGCTTGAGGGAATATTAGCTCTAATAACTGTGGTTTATTCTAACTCTCATGAGACATATGCCAAGTTTAGGTTCATATGCAGTTTATACTAAACTCTGAGGGTAGTGACTTAATTCTCCCCAGAGCTCCAGACAAAGTGAAGACCCTGGAGTAATTTGAGTATAGCTCAAAAATGTTAATGACTCACCCACTTTTCAAGAGCTACTGAGCCAAACACAACCCATTTGGTGTGGCAAAGGCAGGGGGAGATGGAAGAAGGAAGATATGTGGGCATTATTCACATTGGCTAACAAATTTTCCCTTTGGTTACAGAGACTCTAGAACAAAACAAATGCCTTCAGGGACACTGAAGTGAGTCATAAGCTGAGAATGGAGACGAACTTCAATGCAACCATCTGCAAAACCTTCTATTAAACATATTTTTAGAGGAGTGAATTGACAAACTACTCCATGAAACAGTTAAATTTTAGAAGTTCATTTCTAATTTCAGGCCTGGGGCTTTTAAAGAAGAGTATTTTCCATTATCTACCCATGCTGAGAGAATACTGTGTTGGTTACAATGCAGGGGCACATCACAGCTGTTCCTGTGAGTTATAAAAGGTGGGAGATTTCTTACACAGTCCCTGGCTCAGGACCATAGGTAATTAACTGCTTGCTTAATAAATGCTTTTTGATGAGGAGGATGCTATTAGAGATGACCTTGCTCATTGGGTCACAGGTTGCATTTATAAGCCATTGTCTCTTCAGGGAACCAACCTGAAACCAACACAGTCAAATTGTAAGTGTATGATTATATTCATATAAGAGGCAGTGATATAGGAAAAAAAATAAATGTAAACGTGAGCTGTAAACTCTATTCTTATCTAGCTTAATTTCCAAGTCCACTGGTATTTGTTTTTTTTTCCTCCAATTTCAAGGATACTCTCAAAAAACTTCCATAATCTGGAAGACCTTGATTACCATATCAGTGTTACCTACAAATATGGAGAGAGTAATGACCAGCTCCTAATCCAAGCCACCCAAAAGCCACCATAGGGACATCCACTAAGTACTTACCTTAAGGAGGCACTTTACATGCAGTATTTGACTCAAAGGCTTTACACAAATGGCTGCCCTACAATCCTGCTCTACACCATTTTCTCCACATCCACACTTTAAAATACAGTTTTCCATACTCTCTAGCTAAAAGCTATTGCTTTGTTTCCCTTGTAACATAGTTAGCAACTTCCTAAGTAAAATGCTTCTTTCTAGGTTGTTTGTGCAACCTAGAAAGAGTACGGGCTGCACGAGGTTAAGCAGACTTTTAAAGGCCCCCAAAGTAAAATTTGATGCAAGAGAACAGAAATCTGGCCATGACTTCATCACTGAGGTAGTATGTCACCTGAAAGATGAAGAAAATGACCAAGAAAACTATTGGGTTATCCAAAAAGTTCTTTTAGTTTTTTCTATCTGATGGCTGTAGCAGTGCTTAGTTGTCTTTAACGTCATTCAAAATAATTTTATTACATTGTATTGTGACAGCTGTCATATCAGTGTGCATTTTTAAAAAACTTACCAAAATTGGTGAATTTTTGTGTAACCATTTTAATATTGAAGATGGAATAAAATAAGCAGCATTTCTGGCATATTGTGCTTTATTATTTTAAGAAAGGTAAAAAGACAACCAAAATGCAAAAAAAGATTTGTGCAGTGTATGGAGAAGGTGCTGTGACTGAACATGTCAAAAGTGGTTTTCGAAGTTTCTTAGTACTATTGACATCTTGGTCAAACAATTCTTTGCTGTGGGGCTGTTTTATGCATTGGAAGATGTTTAGCAGCACCCCTGGCCTCTACCTACCAGAAGTCAATAGCAGGGAGATAGCCAACATACTCAAAATATCCAAATCAATAAAGTTATTAATGAAAATAAAAAAACGTGTCTTTTATTTCATAGAAAAAAACTAAATGGACTTTTTGGCTAACCCAATATTTATCAGTTTGAGAAAACTCACCATGGAAAATGTGGATGAAAAAGGAGTACATTACTAAATCTGACAAACTCAGGTTAGGCCTGCATGGTAGATTTACAAACTGAGACACCACATAAGATTGTCTGAAATTAAAACTTTCTAACTAAAAGCAGTTCAAGATAGGTAGTCATGTCCTGGGGTGGTATTTTTCCCTAACAAAGGTCAAACTGAACCTGTCTGTTGTCTTTTTGTATAAGATAACATACCAGATAACATCCTTTGTAATAGCACAGAAATTTCCATTTTTCCAGACCCCTCAGGGCACAAACACTGAATCAGAGCAGAGACCACAATTCCCTTCATTGTTATTATTATCATGTTAATTTTAACTCTTAACTCTTCTATAGCCACATATGTAAAAGAAGTATGTGTCTATAATCAGGAGTGTCCAACCATGCAGTCCAAGGATGGCTGTGAATGCAGCCCAACACAAAGTCATAAATTTACTCAAACATTATGAATTAATTTTTGTGATTATGTGTCACAATGTATTTAATGTGTGGTCCAAGACAATTCTTCTCTCATTGTGTCCCAGAAACACCAAAAGGTTGGACACCCCTGGATTCCTTTTACTTTTTATCCAATCTTAGAGATTCCCCTCTCCTGCTTCCCCTCACTTTCCTAATTTATAAACAATAAATTTCATGTAACTCCATTACATCTTCCCCTTTGATGCTGATGTATAAAGTAAGTGGTAAAACTGCCATTTTCTGGAGCATACATATACTCAGTCTCTTGAAATTTTGCTTCCCATCAATTGGTGTGAGTTTTGCTCAACTAAACTCATAAAAGTTCTTATAGGTTTGGATATTTCTTACACGGACCAAAATCTTGGTAAGGAACATATTTTAGGAGACTTCCAGTCAAGGTGGAAGTGTAGGTAAACATACTTTGCCTCTTCATACAACTACACAGAAAAAAATTACCTCTAAACTATAAAACAAATATCACCCAGAACCAGCAGAAAATCAAGCTGCATGGAAGTCTGACACCCCAGGATTTAAAGAAGCCACATTCACCTGGCTGGTGTGGCTCAGTGGACTGAGTGCCAGCCTGCAAAGGAAATGGTAGGCCAGTTCAATTCCAAGACAGGGCACATGCCTGGGTTGCAGGCCATGTCCCCAGTAGGGGGCATGCGAGAAGCAACTACACATTGAAGTTTCCCTCTCTTTCTCCCTCCCTTTCCCTCTCTCTAAAAAGAAATAAATAAAATCTTTAAAAAATAAAATAAAATAAAATAGTCACATTCATCCAATGGGTAGGAGGGGCAGAGACAAGGAGAGAGGTGGAGAGGGGCAGAGGAGTGGAGCTGTGGGAGTGGCAGGAGAGGCAGAGGAATGAGGTGGTGGAATTGGCAGTTCTACATTCACGTGTGGTGGGTAAAAATTGGGAGGGATATCTTGGGATTGAGGAATCCCAGTTCCAAACCAGACCACTCAGCAGCCCAGGGTTTCAGTGCCAAGAAAATAAATCCAAGTAACTTCTGCCTATAAAAACCACTGCAGGTTGGGGAGGCAGCAGAAACTGCCAGATTATCAGGCGACTCCTTTTAAAGGGACTGCAAAAACTGAGGACTTACACAGACCCAAACCATCTGGGATTCAGACCAGGGGAAGAGCTGGAAGGGCACAAGTTGCATATAGGCTAGAAACAGGGCGAGTGCTAGGGACAGCTTCCTCCTGGGCAAACCTCCAGAAGCCAAATGGCATCACTGTCCCCTCTTCAAGCCCTCCCCTTACACAGAACCACATAGCAGTGAAACCGTTTGTCCCACCCTAGTGATCACCTAAGGATCTGCTCCATACAATTTATAGATCCTCTGTTCTACAATAGGCAGCACTACTAAGACAGGGAGTCAAAGCAACTCTACCTAATACACAGAAACAAACACAAGGAGGCTACCAAAATGAAGAGACAAAGAAATAGGGCTAAACTGAAAGAACAAAAGAAAACATCAGAAAAAGAATTAAACAAAATGGAGATGAGCAACCTATCAGATGCGGAGTTCATAACACTGGTTATTGTGATGCTCAAAAAACTCACTGAGTACAGCAACAACATAAAAAGACCCAGGCAGAAATGAAGGTTACATTAAGTGAAATAAAGAAAAATCTACATATAGGCTAGAAACAGGGAACCAACAGTGGGAGGGTTGAAATTAAGTATTAGATGAACGATTCGGAACATAAAGAAGAAAAAAGCATTCAATCAGAACAGGAAGAAAAAAAAGAATTTAAAAAAACCATAGAATAAGAAGCCTCTGGTACATCTCCAAATGTACCAACATCCAAATCATAGGAATGCCAGGAGAAGAGGAAGAGCAAAAATTTGAAAACTTATTTGAAAAAATAATGAGAGAAAACTTCCTTAATTTGCTGAAAGAAATAGACATATAAGTCTAGGAAGCACAGAGAGTCCCAAATAAGTTGTGCCCAAAGAGGACCACACCAAGACACATCACAAGCGGGACCCTCTCTCTTCCTCTGTATGACATTGTTGTAACTCCATGCTGCCTGGAACTCTGGCAGCCATCCAGCAACCATGAGGAAAATTAAATTCAACACGGCCATCATGGCAGAAATGAAACCTGCTCTTTGATGACATTATTGAGTCATCCTAGAAGTGGCCAAACTCAGTATTTCAATTACAGACATTAGAAAATTTCCCTATCATTTAAGCCATTTGAAGTTGAGTTTTATGCTACTTGCAGCCAAAAACATCCTAACTGATAAAATTTGCTTCACAATTCTTGGAAGGTGGCCCTCAACCGGGCCTCCTCACCTTTACCAGTTCATCTGCTAAGTAAACAAGCTGAATTCTCAAGGGCCATGCACAGAGCCTCCCTGTTATTTTCCCCCAGCTGTATTTATGAGAACAAAATTAATTTCTAGCTCATGAATTAAACATTGCTGCTCCAGCTAAAAGATTTTAGCCATAGCCTTTTTTTTTTTTTTTTGGCAAGAGAAGCAGATCCCGATATGTTCTAAATAAGCTACAAGGAGGCAGAGGGGTAGGAGGGGAGGCAGAGGGAGGCAAAGGGGAGGCAGCCTTTAAAAGAAAAAAGGAAGAGTTAATAAATCCTACTCATGTCCAGCTTCTCTGAATTGTCAGCCTGAGGCTGACAGCAGGCTGGGTAATGTGCATCTAACTTGAGCAAATAGGTAAATCACCTGGAGATCTTATTAAACTCAGGTATTGATTCAATAGGTCTGGGACGGGGTCTGAGGGTCTTTATTTCTAACAAGCTTCCAGGTGATGCTGATACTGCTGGTCTGAGAACCAGTCTGGGGTGGCAGGTCATAGAGGCCTCCAACCATTCCTAGTAAGCACCAGACCCTGCAGTGACCCCAGCAACTGTGGAAATGGAAAGCAGAAGTGATCATCCCTGAAATGTGAGCTGGTGAGAACCAGCTGTTTAAAACTCAGGCTCAAGGGAGAAAATGAGGTGAGAACATGCCCCCAAACACACACACACCTGCCTTTTAGAAATAGAGGAGAGTGGAGAATAGAGGATAAAGGAGGAGGAGAAGGGCACTCTGGGTCTAGTATTTGGGTACTGTTATACCTTTTGGAGCATTTTATGATTTTAGTCCTGGGACAGTACCTGAGTCTGTGACATCAAATGCCCAACTAAGACATTATTCCTAGCCTTCCCTCAGCCATAGCCAGCCTGAGGGGCCCAGCTCCAGTGTATTTCCCCCAGGGCCTCTCCTGAAAAACTCCACACTCACCCCAACTAGTGTCTGGTCTAGCAACTGGGCTCCAGGCCATTCTAGCCGAGTAGAAATCACTGGCCTGTGGGATGGGCTGAGAGGAGGAGCCAGGCAGAGGCTGAAGGGCAGTATCTCCATAAGCCTGATCTCCTCCCTGTCCTGCTGGTCCTGCTGAATCTTCCTGGCCCTGGACACCTCCAGCCTTGCTAAAGCATCAGTCCTTGAACCACCTGCTCTCTCTCCCTCCTCTCAGGAGCTCTGCTCACACTGTTCCCTGTGGATACAATGCCATCTCTCCCAAATCCCTGGGCCAGCCAGCTAAGGGCTGCCTGCCAGGCTTAGTCAGCTGCCTCCTCCTCTGGGGAGCCTCCCCAACTACCTGAGCTGGCAGTTTGTAACTAATGCTGCCTTGGCTGTTACCACCTGTGCACTTCCAACTGGCCCCTAAGTACCATAAAGTCAGGGATGGTGCCAGTGCCCAGCAAGTAATCGGTGTGTAATAAATGTTATTGAACAAGAAAATTATATCATGATTCTTATCTAGCTGTGTATTAGAAATACCTGAATGGCTTTTTTTTTAAGCCAGGACATCAGTCCTAGAGATTCCAATTCAGTATGTCTAGGTGAGGGCCCAGGCTTCTGAAAATTTAAAGGCCTCCCAAGTGATTCTCATATGCAGTCAACTTTTGACATCATTGGAATGGCAGAAATTAATGAATTAGTGGCTGATGAATGTGACTGCGTATATCCTCACAGTTGTGAGGGTCCTGCTCATGGCCATTCACACACATACTGAACAAATGACAGGCACTTATGAGGGAGGACGGCTGGTACCTGTTGTTGTACCAGCCGTCCTCCCTCATAATCCATGGCCAAGAGAAATAAAACCACAGACACATCACCTTTACCCTTTACCAGGGCCTTCTGACAACCAGGGAACAGTCTGAAACAAATCTCAGCCTACAAGGGATGAGATAAAGGGCAGAAAGGCAGGATGGGAAGAACTGAGGGCATGCACAACTGAGGCTCCAAGGCTAACAAGCATCTGTGCCAGATTCCTGACCACCTTCTTTGCTGTATTATCTCATTTCCCTCCAGCCACTGGCTGTACTGTTATTCTCCTCACAATACAATTGGGGACAGTGAGGTTAGGGAGGGGGAGTTTTCTGCCAAAGGCTGACTTTGGGGATCTGGGTTTGGAACTCAGACCCTCTGACTCCAAAGCCCGTACTCTTAATCCCAGAGTTGTGGCACTTCCACAGAAACATGATGCGCCCCAGCAGAGGGTTGCACGCACTGCAGGCCAGAGACTACAGAATGTCAAAATAAATGCTCAATGAGAATAATACTACCCAAAAACAATGTTGTCTTTTGTAAATTCTTAAAGAAACCACCATGGCTGTGTCATTCTGCTGTAAATCTGTCAATGGCTAGAATTTTATACAACACACAAATCTAGATAAGGTGAGAACTAAAGCCTTATAGCGAAGTCATGATCAAATATTGGGGCTTAAAGGCTGTGCCTTCCATCTGAGCCATGAGTGCTACAATCTCAGACAGCCAACAAAGCCAGGGCAGGTTTCATAATGTGGGCCTCCATCATGGGAGGTAGTAAGAGCAGAAAGCATTGAGTGTCTACTCTCTGTCAGGCCTTTTATTTTATGCTTCAATTCCTAAAACAACTTTCAGCTCAGTGTTATTGTCCCCATTTCCTAGATGAGGATATTGAGGACAACAAACTGGTAAGGAACATGTATGAAGTTCAATTAAGTGGCAATGCCGGGATTCCAGCCGGGTTTCTCCTCAGCTACACTATTTCTCCTTTCATGATCATGGTGCAATCTGCAGTGACCTTGACTAGTTATATAAAAAATGAGCTAATAATGTTAACCTCAACCTATATTTACACATGTTAGGACTATATAGCCAGCAAAAGTTTACTCCATTCTGTAAGTTTTACTGGACTCCAGCCCTGGGTAGGGTAAGGTTTTTACTGCTTCCTCATTTATTAAAAATGCAAAAGTTGTACAATATATGGGCTGGCAATTACAGGGTTTAAAATGAAAATTCATTTATATTTTTCAGTTTTGTAGTAGTTTAATTGAGCATTAAAGATTTTTTTTTAAAGATGACTCAAGGAGACAGGAAGGGGTGAAAAATTCAAAACAGACCCTAGAAGAGTTAGAGAAATGATTTGGCCCTGTTTCTACTGCAACTGTCCCTTAAGAAAAACACTAAAGACCAGGTGAGTTGTTAGCTGAACAAAAGATTTATCTACTAAATAGTAGCCTTTTGGAGGGAAATAGAATGAAAGAAAAGGGAATGGGGGAGGGAGGGATTGTGTTCATTTCTCTTTGGGGACTTTGAGAAAGAACCCTTGTTTCCAAAGCCAAAGCAATATTTATTTACCCATGCAAGAGAGGCAATGAAGCCAAATACTGTGCTGGCTTTGTAGAATGCATTGTGCTGCAGGAAGACCTTTTCTCCTTCCAATAAAGAAAAACAGCCAGCCCTGATTGATGTGGCTCAGTGGGTTGGGCATCCCACACACTGAAAGGTCACAGTTTTGATTCTGGATCAGGGAACATGCCTGGGTTGCAGGACAGGTCCTGGGTTGGGGGTGTGTGAGAGGCAACCAATTGATGTTTTGCTCCCTCTCTTTCTCCCTCCCTCCCCCGCTCTCTAAAAATACATAAATAAAATACCTTTTAAAAAGCAAAAAAAAAAAAAAAATAGGAAAGAAGAAAAACAGCCAGTATTAGGACCAGTAATAATAACAGCAGCTGACAATTACTAGACAGCAACTGAGGACCAGACACTGTGCTAAGTGATTTACACCTATTATCTAATTTAATTCTCACAACTTCATGAGCAAGTAGTGTTAATATGCACCCCATTTTACAGGTATGAAAGCAGAGCACAGAAATGTTTATGTCCAAGGCCATACAGCTAGTAAGTAAGTAAACAGGAGAGCAGGGATTCACATTTAGATCTGTCTCTCTCTTGAGTCTTGCTCACCCTAAAAAACCTGGAGGCAAAACAGAAGTCTCTGGCCACACATCATTGTGGCTCCTCAACAACCTTCCATCATTGATGGAAGAAGCAGCACAACCCAACAGACATCAGATATCAGGACCATCCCAAGTGGTGGATGCAGATTATCTGATGCCGGACAGAAGACAGCTCATCTTTGGGCAACTCTCAGAATTGGCCACAGTTTGACTGATGGACCAGTACTTTCCAAACGCCTGCCTCTCTTGGCCCTCCCTACCCCCAGACTGCTTTGTTAATCCCTGTCAATTCTCACCTCCCTCCCCAAAGGCTGAATCCCACTCAGGATGGTCCAGATGCACCAGCAACCAGGACACCAGAGCCAGAGAATCCTGTATTAGCTTAACAATGTCCATGTTTGCCCTGGGCAGGATAGAAGAAGGGAGCAAATCACTGCTTTGTTTGCCTGGTACTGTCACTGAAGTTGTCCTTTGAGGGGAAAAACCCATGATGTCACCATGAGACACTGCCTTTAGCCCTGAATAGAACTCAGGGTGACATTTCTAGAAAAAACAGAAAAGTCTCTGCCATTTCTGGAAACCAACAATCAGAACACCTGGAGACAAAGGTGAAGAAGCTCCTTGGAAAGGAGTCCCAGGAATTCTACCACAGCTGCTCCTTACTCCCCTGTTCTATTCATCTTGAGATTGAGGGCACGGCTAGCTGCCCCTTGGGCCAAACCCTCAAAGCAGGCACTTTCATGAGCTCAAGGCTTCAGGTGAAGATTTTATTCCAGTTGAAGTTTGCATTCTGTCCTTGAAACTCATAAACCCATCCCTCAGGATCTGTGGGCACCACTTGGTATGCTGCAGGGATAAAGAAAACTTGTTCTGGCCCCAAGGACAGTTGTGAAAAGGTAGGGGCTAGGCAGTGGAAGAGTACGGACTGGACAACTTGATAGATCTTTCATGGATGACATTTTACCACTATGCAAATTACTCTCCGTACACTTCACACCTACCACATCCTCTGATAGGCATACTGCATAGATGCCTCTTGTTTCCAGGGCAACCTCACCTGGGGTGGGGGCATTGATACAGCCAGCAAGGAGGGGGTGTGAAGGGGGAATCTAGTGAGGGGAAATTTGTGGGTCAAAGCATCAGAGCTTTCCCTGAAAATAACCCTGAGATGACAGTATCCCTGGTCTTTCAGTTGCCTTAAATAACCTAGCCACAGCACAACCAATCTTCTCTCACAAGGTATCCATCAGATAAGATTCATTTGTTTGGAATGTTTCTAAGTCACAATTGTGAAACTTGAAACTACAACACCCACCATTGCCTGCTCTTTTTAGGGACACTATATATTTTTTTCTAAAGATTTATTTACTTTTAGAGAGAAAGAGAGAAACATCAATCAGTTGCCTCTTGCATGCTCCTAACCAGGGACCTGTCCACAACCTGTCCACAAGCCAGGCATGTGCCCTGACTGGGAACTGAACCGGCAACCTTTCCATCTACAGGTTGGTGCTCCATCCACTGAGCCACACCAGCCAGGGCCCGGGAAAGAATTAAGATTAAGACAATGGAGCTGACAAAAAGTAGCTAAAGCAGAAGACTATGCACAGAGGAGCAAGGCTGGGGTTTGGCAACAACACCACAAAACGGAAACCAGATTCCTTCCGTGTTGACTTCTCTGGGGAGTGTGAAGCCAAGGGAGGTGTCCTCTGGCCAAGGTCTTTCAGAACAAAGATTCTGCCTTCACCTCAGAGAACAACCTGAATAGGGCAGAAGTGACTTAGAAAACCTTAAGGGGAGGCCTCGTCCTTGTGGCTCCTGGAGTGTCAAGAGTCAGTGAGGTTCAGTGGCTGTAAAAAGTGGAGCCCCAGACATGCAACATACTATTTTAAGTGCTCACTTCACCCTGAGCTCTCTCTGACACTGCAGCTATTATATTAGGCTAAGACCCAATACCCCAGAGGTAGGTGGACTCTGAAGTACAACAGTACTGCCCCTGGATGGGGCAGGAGGAGCTCCATGGAGGTTCTGGGGTAATAAAGGCTTTGGCTGGCAGGGTAGAAATGTGTTCATGAATTAATGGCTGGACATCTTACAATTTAGTCATTTGGAGATAAGGAGGAAGACAGACCAAAATTAAAACAACACAAAACAAAGACCAGGGTGAAAAGGACACAGAACTGAGGAGGTGCATTAAGTGGGGAAGGGCTGAACGGGAGGTTTCCCAAAGCTTATAGGGAACTTTAAAAGGCTTCATGCTTCCCAAAGACCCCTGCTCCTCTCACTATTTTTCAACTCTGCATCCCCCACCCCCTCGCCCGGCGCACCCCCCTCAGCCACACCCCCTACAAAAGGTACCCAGAGTCTGCATGGGTTTGCTTCCAGAGCAGGGACTGCAGGATTTCAAGGAAAGGCATGGAACCCAAGTGGCCCCATTATCAACCTAGGCATTTGAAGCTGGCACTATGTCCAGGAGCTTTGCAAAAAGAGGTCTTCTTATTTTTCTTTCTCTTCCTCTTCCCCTCTGGAAATAAAAGTAGTTTGTATTTCTCCTGTCCCGGTTCCTTGGTTATCTCAGAAACCCAGCTGAAAGAGCTTCTTGGAGTACAGCTCGTCCAAGTCTCAGCCCAGGAGACTATCAATGCCCGCGCCTTTTGTATGGGTTACTGCCGCTCTGTTGGCCAAGGCCAAAACCAGTTACTGGGGCTAGGGGTTCTTCCAGGTGGTTTAGAGGTCAGCGACTGGAGTCACTTAGGGCAGGCAATGAGCCCCTGGAGTCTGGGAGGGTGGGGTGGGAAGAGTTCGAGGGGTTGTCAACTTCTGGGTTCCCTCTCCTGCTGGCAGAGATCGGGGTGCTAAAAAGGAGGGTGGGAGGAGAGCCACAGGTGTGGTGACACACCAGCACTAGCCAGAGGGGTCTAGGGCTTGGAGAGGGCTCTGCATGACCACAGTCGGGGCTTAGTGCTGGAAGCAGAGCACTCTCAACGTGAGCTCGTTGTGCTCGCCAAGAAACTTCTAGGGCCCAGAAGTGCAACTAGGCATGAAGACCAAGGAGCGGGGCAGGTAATACGGACCTTACAGAGGTTAGGAAGGTAACTGGCTTCTTCCATTTCGTGCGCGAAATCAAGACTGTTCTGGGCCAGGTTTCTCCACCCACCTTTTCTTCCTTTCTTGTCCTCGACTTGGCCCCGAAGTCCGTGGCCCGCCGAGGACGCTAAGAAGCTTAAAGGCAACAGATAGGAGAGCCGCTGGGGCCCACACGGGCAACACAATCGACCCGCCTGTCTTCCCTCGCTCAAAGCCCGGTTGGGTCGGTGACCAGCCTCTTCCCTTGCTCACCTCTGCGCACACCCGCGGCGCCGCAGGACTCTGGGTCCCTCCGGCTCTCCATCCGGGAGCGGACAAGTGCGCCTACTCAGGCAGACAGCGGGGGAGGCAGAAGTTGAAAATACCTGGGGAGAAATACCTGCCCGCCCCAAAGGGAGGGCAACTGCAAGCCACGGGGACCTGGGCGCCTGGCGGAAGGCCAGTGGAGAGCGAGGGGGGCTCCGCACCGCCTTCAGCCGACCCGCTACTCCACGCGCGGCCTCGCCACGGTGCCCCGACTTACCCCAGAGCAGTGTAAGCGGCTTGGCTTTGGGGATGAGCACCAGGGAGTACACAGCGGCCAAGTGGAGCAGGCTCATCAGGACGACGTTCCTCCACACGATGTTCTGCCGCTGCTCGCCTGCGCCCGGCCTCTCCTGGCTGCAGCCGCCGGCCGCCGAGCCCTGAACCCCGGCACCGCTTTCCTCCGCAGCGTTGCAGAGGGGGACCCTCCCCGGGTCGGAGGCCCGGCCTGGCATGGCTGTGAGACGGGGGCGCCGGCGGCGGCAGCAGGCAGAGATCTGCCCGCGCGGATCTCTCTGGTGAGGGCGGGGGCTACTGCCTTTTAGGGGGGACCTCCACACCTTTCGTCCCCGCCTTCCTGGCCCTTCTCCGGTTCCTTCTCTCTTCAGGCTTTCAGCGTGGCCTAAGCATGCAAACCTAGGAGCCCGGCATCTGTTGCTGGCGTACTACACACGCTGCAGCCGGGGGCGGATCTCAGCTGTGAGGCGGAGGGAGCGAGCGCGAGGGCGGGAGCGGCGCGGAGGAGCTGGAGGAGGCCGGCCAGCGGGGAACTCGGTGGGGGAGGCAGCGCTCCGAGGGAGCCGGGAAGAAAGACCTGCAAGAGCCAATCACGATCGCTCGTGGGGCTCTCAAAGAGAAAGGTTCCCCCTGGGTCCCCGATGCGCTGTCCCTCTAGGGCCAGGGCGGGCCGCTGGACGGGCGGTGGGCAAGCCGGGGTTTGGGGTTGGGTGGGCTGTGGCTCTGGGACCGGGAGCCTGTTAAGCGGCTCATAGCACTTCTGCTGTGTTTCTCCAGTTCCAAAAAATACCTTTCTGCTTGAAAAGGTTCCTCCCTCCCTCCCCTCCCTTTCTCTCCCTCCCCTCTTTCTCTCTCCCTTTCAACTTTTGAAACTACAGGCCACCCGTGTGGAAGAACTGAAAAAATGTGCTCGGAGTCCCAACACAAGTTAAGGCCAGATCCGAGGTGGGACTCAGAAGTCCCAGGTCTGCTGGTTGGTGTGGCTTTTCGGCCTGTGGAGGGATAGAAGGCAGCCGCTCAACTCTTAATTAGGCTGCTGCGGCCAGACAGGTAGTAGTTGCTAGGTTAGTGCCTGTTAGAGGATACAGAAATTAATCGGGGGATAGCCAAAAGCTGTGCAGCTCTATTTACGGCAAATTTTTGGCTAACCATCGCGCTTGTGGACTGTCTCCTTAGCCCTCGTTGATGAAACAGTACCTTCAAGTCAGCACCATTGAGAATTGGGCTTTAGAAAAAAAAATCACACAGAACAAGAAAAATCAACCTGTGAAAAAATTGTGTCTGCTCATTCCTCTTCTAACGCAGGTAATTTAGAGCTGCCCAGAGCCGGCCTCAATTGCACAAGAATGCAGGGGGTGCCCTTTACATGTCCCGAGCAGGTGTGGCTGCACCTGCAGGTGGGTAGCAGAAGAAAACGGGCTCAAGACTGGAAGCCAAGGTGTCTGAGTGACCCTCCCTGGCTCTCTATGCACACATTTCCTTACTGGGGAAACAGGACTGATCTTTATTGTTCCTTCCAGCTTGCAAATTCTACAAGTGTGAGCTTGAGAGGGTGCCACTATGTTGACAAATAAAGCTGATTTTTTTAGATTACCCATTGCTGAGAATCCTGTCCAGGATTCCAGGGGAGGGAAAAAATTACAAAGAGCTGACTGTGTAAAAAAGCTATACATGAGCATCTTACTGTTAACAGACCTGAACAGGTCCAATTAGACGGATAAAATAATGTCTAATTTAAAACTGAAGCAAGGTATGTGTGTCTGTGGAATTGTGGCCACTTAGCAAGTGTTATGGTGGTATGTCAGATGGAGCTGAAATTATAGAATGAAAGGAAATTTGCCTAGGGACCAAATAAATGTCAGCACTGTATGAGACAATACAACACAAAACTGGAGGGAGGGTATGCATTTCATTAGTCAGCTCAATCTGGGATGTATAATAACCACTTTTTCTTCTCATGCTCCCTCTGCTCCCACACCCACCAGACCCACATATTCCCTGTGGCTCTGTAGTTCAGACTCTCCTTTTTTCCGGAGTAGACTACTTGTTTGGCTCAAAGTCTCTATGTGGGTTATTGTAATGACTCACCTCACCTTCACTAACCATTCAATCATTTGTTTGGCACTTATTAGGCACCTCCTGTGTGTCAGGGCTAGTGGACATTGGGAATACAAGGATAAGTAGTTAGGTGTCTGCCCTTAAGGAGGGAAAACAGAACAAGTGGAACTTTTTGACAATGACCTTGGAAGGACAGGAATGTCCAGTCCATTATCAGAAAAAAATAAATTCTTACTAGGAATCAAGAATACATACAAAAAGTCCAAGGGAGGCAGCAAAAAAAGTTCTTTACTTGGTCCCTGGGTACTTTATCTATTAGATAAGATACTGAGTCTTGAATCTATCTTGGATGAACATCTTACTCTCTTCCCTCCAATTGGTCAGACTGGGTTAGACCAATCCACTTCAGCTGTTTGGACTAAGGGTGGGTACAGGGATATTTGTATGTGGGTCGGGTGTGGAGATAAGTACTCTTTACGGCTTTCAAATCCTGCCTGCAAAAGGATGACTGAAGGAAAATGGTCCTTCCAGATCTCACCTCAGAGTAACACCTCTCGTTTACTGTGTGGCCATGGCATTCAAAAATGACTGAGCAAGTACAGCAACAAATCTGCATCAAACTCTACATTAAGCTTGAACATTTCTCCACAGAAACTATGCAGATGATTCAGAAGGCTGCAGCTATGGGCAACTGGTGACTGGCAGCTTCATCACAACGTGCCTGTTCATGCATCATGTCCCATGCAGTTTTTTTGAGAAACATCAAATCACCTAGGTGACTCAGCCCCCCTATAGCCCAGATTTGGCATCATGCGACTTCTGGCTTTTCCCAAAACTAAAATCACCTTTAAAAGGGAAGAGGTTTCAGACTGTCAGTGAGATTCAGGAAAATATGAGACGGCAGCTCATATTGATTAGGAGAACTGTGTGAGGTCCCAAGGTGCCTACTTTGCAGTGGACTGAAGTGTCATTGTCCTATGTACGTTTCTTGTGTCTAGTGTCTTCTTCAATAAATGTTTATTTTTCATAGTATGTGGCTGGATACCTTCTGGACAGACCTTATACTTTTGCTAATAATGACTGTTCCCTTTAGTATATTATTCCATCAGAGCTACTGTCTTTTTTCCCACCTAAGGTTGTTTTTTGTTTGTTTTTTCCCTTGAAAGACCTTAGTATATTTTCTTTCTTAGTTTCTGGCCAAGACTCCAGAAGTGGATGAGTATTCATCTTACCCCTTGATGGGGGCAAGTGGGACAGTAACCATTACCCTGTCAAATAATTATGATAACCCAAAATATGATAAGAGTCCTAATATTGGTATTTTCAAGATACAGTGGAGGCACAAAGGAGGGAGTTGTTAATTCACACTAGGGCTGGGAGAAAGGAGGTTATATCTGCATAAGGGTTTTGTTTTGTTTGTTTTTTTTTGGAAAGTCGGTTAACTTTTTAAATTGAGGTCAAATACTCATAACATGAAATTTATCATCAACCATTTTAAGTGTTCAGTAGCATCACATACATTCACATTGTTGTGGAACCAATCTCCAGAACTCTTCTTCTTGCAAAACTGAAATTCTACGCACATTAAACATCAATTCCTCATTTCTCCCTCTCTCTACTTGCTGGCAACCACCACTACACTTTCTGTTTCTGAGTTTGACTGCTCTAGATACCTCATAAAGTGAAATAATATAGTATTTGTCTTGTGTGACTAGCTTTTTCACTTGACACAGTGTCTTCAAGGTTCATCCATATTGTAGCATATACAGAATTTCCTTCCTTTTTCAAGGTCAAATAATGTTCTCCCACATGTACCATATTTTCAGACTATAAGGCACCCCCCCCACCACCAAATTTGGGAGGAATAATAGTTCCTCCCAAAATGCTGCTGTTGAGTTCTGTTTACATTTACATTGGTGAAATATTATGTTATTCATGTTATTAAATATTTTACCACATTGTTTGCTTCAATTTTTTTTCCCTATTTTCCTCCTCTAAAACCTAGGTGTGTCTTATGGTCCGAAAATACAGTGTATATCTCATTTTGCTCATCTGTTCATCTGATAATGGACACTAGATTGCTACCACCTTTTGGATGTTGTGATTACTGCTGTTGTGAACATAGGTAAACAACTATCTCTTCAAGACCTTGCTTTCAACTCTTTTGGATATGTATCCAGAAGTAGTATTGCTGGAGTTTATAGTAATTCTGTTTTCAATTTTTTTCAAACTTCTATACTGTTGTCCATTGCAGCTGTACCATTTATATTCCTACCATCAGTGCACAAGGGTTCCAACCTCCACATCCTAACACTTGTAACTTTTTTTATTATAGCCATCCTAATGGATATGAGATGATATCTCATTGTGGTTTTAACATTTCCCTAATGATTAGTGATGTTGAGCATTTTTTCATATGCTTATTGGCCATTTGTGTGTCTTCTTTGGAAAAATGTCTATTCTAGTCCTTTGCCTACTTTTTAATGTTTGTTTTGTTGTTGAGTTACAGGGATTCTTTATATATATACTCTGGATATAAGTCCCTTATTTGATAAGCGATTTGCAAGTATTTTCTCCAATTCCATAGGTTGCCTTTTCACTGTTGATTGTGTCTTGATACGTAGCTTTTAATTTTGATATAGTCCAGTTTTTTATTTTATTTATTTTTAGAGAAAGGGGAAGGGAGTAAGAGAGGGAGAGAAACACAGGACCTGGCCCACAACCCAGGCATGTGCCCTGACTGGGAACCAAACCAGCAACCTTTCACTTTGCAGGACCGGTGCCCAACCCACTGAACCACACCATTCAGGGTGACATAGTTCATTTTATCTATTTTTACTTTTGTTACCTGTGTTTGGTGTCTTATTCAAGAAATCATTGCCAAATCCAATGTCATGAAGCTTTTTCCTTATGTTTTCTTCTAATAGTTTTATAGTTTCAGCAATTACATTTAGGTCTTTGATCCATTTTGAGTTAACTTTTGTATATGGTGTAAGGTAAGGGTCGAACTTCATTCTTTTGCATGCAGATAATTGAGTTTTATAAACACCATTTGTTAATAAATGTAAAACTCCTTTCCCCATTGAATGGTCTTAACTCCTTGTTAAAGTGTATTTGGCCATATACTTGTATAGGCTTATTTCTGGACTCTATTCCATTCTACTATATCTCTATCTTTATGTTAGTATCACATTGTTTGAGTATTGTAGCTTTATAACAAGTTTTTAAATTAAGTATGTGACCTCCAACTTTTTGTTTTTCTTTTTCAAGATTATTTTGGCCATTCGGATCTACTGAAACTCCTTAAGAATGTTAAGATGGATTTTTCTATTTCTGCAAAAAATTTACCCCTGGGATTCCATTAAATCCAGTTATTACTTTGGTTAGTATTGACATCTTAACAATATTAAGTCTCCAAATCATGTACATGGATTTTTTTTTACTTGTGTCTTCTTTAATTTCTCTCAGCAACATTCTGTAGTTTTCAGTGTGCAAGTCTTTTGGCTTCTTGGTTAATTTTACCAGGTAAGGTTTGGTCTGAGATACACTAAGTAAAAACTATCATAGATAGAATGCCTAGATTCTGGCCAGCAGTATGTGTCTTAGAGAAGAGGTTGCTTCCTGTAGAAAGGACAGAACAGAGACAGAAGACGGAAAGTGTTCGATGGTAACATCACCTACAAAAGCTGTGTGTGAGAGATGGTGAGGCATGTGGTCTGGCATGGTCAGGAGGGCTTCATGAAGGAGGTGGCAGCAAGCAAGGCCCTGAAAGAATGACTTCATAGAGACTCCTGGTTGGATAATTGTGTAAGAAAAGGCTCAGAAATGGGAGTGAGCCTGACTAAGTATGTAGCTAAGGCTGTACTCCTTCAAAGGCTGAATATCAAGATTTTTAAAAATTGTGTCAAAACATTTGTGGAGAAAATACAGGCTCTATGAAGAAAGTAAACAGGGAAAAAAAGATCTATTCTTGAAGTCAGAGATTTACAAGGATTCTCACCTCTGTGCTTTTCTTAAGGAAATTTTGGTTTTGGCATCAGGAGCTAGTGTTGTGAAATGGCCCAGGTTTGGCATCGAGAAATCCAGATTTGAATGTGGCCCCTCCCTCTGATTTAAAAAGTCTCTCTGATTTGGAGACATTAACAGTCTCTTAGATCTTCAATTTTATACTATGTAAGCTAAGAATTCTCTATTCTGAGAATTCCTGCCTGTGCAATTTACCTAATAATCTAAGTTCAGTTTTTTCATGTGTGAAAAATGCAGATACTGCCTATCTTACAGGAATAGAGCTTAGTACAGTGTTTGGTACCTAGTAACTACTGAATAATGTGGGTATTTTATTGTTTTTTAAATCATCCTAGGGAGGACTCAATGCAGTTATGAAACCTGTCTGGCCAGGAAGCCAGGGTATATCTGGAGGTCCCAGACTGGAAAAACAAGCATAATTGTGTGGGCTGCAGGGATACAAAGCTTGGAAGAATGAATTTTAGCAGCACCAGGGAACTGGGAAATAAAATCACCTGCTCTGCTTTGAGAGGCAACTCCTTTGGTAAAGGAAGGGATGTGCTCTGTGGCTTTTGGGTATTTTAGTGGGAAGATAGGGGAGACTTGCCTCATGGATGATGTGCAGGGACAACCACTTCGAATGTAAACAATCCTGGGGGGAGGCAGGTAGAAGAAGACTAAATGGTAATAGAAAAAAAAATACAATAAAAACATTTTAAAAATGTAAACAATCCTTGTACCCCTAGGGTGAGAAAACCACTCACAGGCTTTAGATTAGAATTATTTCAGGGAAGGATATAGTTGGAAAGTTAGCCTCTAAGATTATGGGAAGATTGGGTTTCAGACAGCAACACTGTGGGTTAACAGAAAATTAATCTTCTCAGCTTCCTCCTGTCACAGGAAGGTTGGCCTGCCCTTTCCTGTACTAAACAGATTGGAAAAATTTCCCATTGAGATTGTATAGCAGTGTACAAGGAGTGACCTGTTCCTTGAAAATGAATGCTTCTATTGCTTTGGATGTGGAGAGGGGTTTTCTTTCAACACAAACCCCAGCCTTATTGCTTAAGACCCTTCCCACAACTCTTGACCACTCTTAATAAAGTGCTGCAAATTGGCAGCAGTACAGTGAGCATGGAAGATGGCCAGGCTCTTATTTCCTAATTCACAGATAAGAGCGTCTACATGATGAAAAACCCACTCAAGTGCTGAGGCCAACCCAAACCCCTCTCTTCTGTCAGTGATACACTGCCCTTTGCAAGTTTCCTAGTTCTCTTCAGTTTGAATCAATTAATTCTCTCCTGCAATATCTCTTTATTGAGCCTCCTCTAGAAGCCAAGCATGAGCTTGGCTCCATGTACAGGAGTATATGACTATGCTCAAGGTGCTCACAGTTCAGTAGGGGACAGGTCATAATCAAATGACCACCATAAGCAGTGTATACCACAAATACGAGCAAATGCTATGGAGGAATCACTGATCATGCTTTTTAAGACCCAGCCATGGCATGTTAACATATACCACATCCTCCCTTGACCAACATCTGTCTAGAGCAAGGTCCACAAATCAAACTCCTCCTCACTCTCTGTCTCTCTGCTCCCAATTCCCAGCTCTCTGAAATAAACGAACAATCCCTATTATTGTGACCAAAGAGTATTGACAAGGTTTTCACCCACATCTCTTCCAGCTCTCCTCTCCCCACCAACATCCACCCATTTTCTTTTAAGATAGTTATTTTGGTTTCCAGGGGCAAATACATGTAGAGAAGCTCTTATTTATTTCTCAGCATTAGCGGCAGTTACTGTTTCTGTTTCAATGACCTCTTCCTTTTCCTGCTGTCAGTTACCATGGGCTGCTCTTAAAAGGCAAAGACCCTGGTTGTTCTCTATCTAGCACAAAGGGGGCATTTAACAGAGTTCAGAAATGGGTCAAAAGGGTAACCTAGATTTGTAGCACCAGAGGAAAAATGAGCCCATCTGAGTAACCAAAAAGAATCAAATGTAGCCTATTCTTGATGTGGGGAACAGGTGTATAGAAAGGGTAATTTCATAAAACTGTGTAGAGGGGACTCACTACCTAAGGGCCTCAAGGCCAAGCAACTATATTGGTTCTAAGTCCTTAAATTACAAAGTATTTATTTCTTTGATGCCTGCCGATTCATTTTCAATCAAGGAAAGTGCTGCACTGATTTTTCTCCAGATTAGAAATGAATTTTACTCTACAAGAAGAAGAAAGGTACTCAAATGTAAA
Organism: Phyllostomus hastatus; assembly: GCF_019186645.2. Classification (NCBI taxonomy): domain Eukaryota; kingdom Metazoa; phylum Chordata; class Mammalia; order Chiroptera; family Phyllostomidae; genus Phyllostomus; species Phyllostomus hastatus. Next base: position 6,837,167 of record NW_025334028.1, read on the forward strand.
TAGGCCTGAAGTCTTTCATCTTTCTTCAAAGCTTTGGTGCTTATCCAAATTTGTTTTCAATTCCTTTTGAAGACATGTCAGTAATATACAAAGATGCTGTGGGAAAGTTAGGTGGGCCACAGACTTCTAGAGCCAGAAATGAAATTAGAGATCATCTAGTCCTACCCTCTCATTTTTCTTATTCTCTCATTTTATAGATGGGGAAATGAAGACAGAAAGAGTTGATATGATTTGACTAATAATAAGTGGCAGGGAAGACATTAAAATCCAGTTCCTTGACTGATAGGTGCTCTTCAGCACTGTCTCTCATGATGACACAACTTACTGCCATAGGGATAAAGTGGGCTTCCTAGTAGCATTTCACTGTTACTGCCCAGGACTTCCTTCCAGTCTGGAACCCTGTGGGCACACTAGCTGGGCCAGACAGTTCTAGTCTGGTACTCTACCTGTCTAGGCACAGAACTTGATTAAAAAGTGGGCATGAGACCCAGAAGGAGACAGTTGGTCTTTGTGAGCAGTATTTGGATATTTTGAGTGGTTTTCTCTCTTCCCTTTGTACATCACAAGCCATGAAGATGGAGGCTTAGGGCTGCCAGGGGCTATATTTCCCACCATGTAAAGAGAACCTGTCTGAAAAGAGGTGAACATACAGTGCTCAATAAGTATACCCACTTACAATAAACCACATTCCTTTTTTATGGAAAATGTCATACATCTGCAGGCAAATAAGAGGGGCAAAGAAAAGCAAAGTCCAAAGGGAAAACTAAGGTTTTTGCTGTAGTAGCAAAAATATGGGTTTGTGAGAAAATGATGTGCTCACTAGGCTGAGAAGGGGATTTGAATCCAGATGCTACCACTTACCAGCTGTGCCAAATAACTGGAATTAATAGTTTAGCTCTTAATAACTCAGTGAGAGAGCTAAATACCTAGCTCACTGCCCAGCTCACAGAAACAGTGTGTCCTTTGTGGACTTGACTTCGGTCTGTTAAAACTCGTTTGTTCTCTCCCACAGACTCCTTAAGGCAAAAAAGATGGTCAGAGAAGGTTATCTACTATTTGGAGATATACCAAAAAGAATATCTTTGGAGGGAAAGGAAATTACTTTTAGTTCACTTTTAGGAGATGGCTGCTTTCCTTCTTTCCTACTAAAATGTGTTTATATTCAGTTCCACCACACATTCTAGTCTTCCTAGTGTGGAAAGTTCATTTATTGGACAAAGTACAAGATGAAATGATTTTTCATCATTAATCAAATCATAGTTACTGGTCATTCTTAAGGCTCCCTTAAATTATATATTGTACTCACTGCCGTTTTACTATTCAGAACAAAGGTCTGAAACTTTCCTCTTCTAATCAAATTTGAATCCATTCCATGATAGGCTCCCTACCGGTTCATTTTACATTGCCTGTCTGGAAACATATCTGTTTAGACATGAATTCTCTACTGAACTGCATAAAGCACTTTATATTTACTAAGGTAAAGAAACCAAGTTAGTAATAACTATGGGATGATACTCCCTAAAGCTGGGAAATGTTATAGCTTTTAAAAGAGATAATGGCAGATATGTTTGAGACACAGGTTTTCTGAGGTTTAACTTCACAAGAACTAAAAAGCCAATAAGCTCATGTATCTTTTTGAAACAGGAAGGTTTCCTCTATTTCACAAGTTTTCTAAAACCAACACCCTCTCCTATTTGCACAGTATGAGGCCACTGATACACAAAAGGTGGTTTTAGAAAGGTCATGGATTGGGAAACTATGAGCTACCTGAAATAAAAGCAGTGACAGGCTTGCCTGGTGAACAAAAGGCTTCTAGGCTTATGGAATGTCAGCCAAAATCAAATTTAAATTCAACAGGAAGTACAGCATTAAAGTAAAGAATGTAGACATTACTGAGTAATGAATGATGTTTGTACAAAGTCATGCTAGATGTTTCAGATGTAACATTAACATTGTTTGCTAAATAAATACATTAGCTGATCGCTGGAAACATAAATCCAGACTGCAAAAAATATACATGTGTTAAAACAAAGTCTGTTTCTTTTTGTTTGATTTTATTAGCTTTTTCAAGATCTACTCCATCTACTTAAAACGCAAACATCCCAGAAAGGGGAAAAAAAAGTAAACAGCTAGATATTAGAGAACAGTACAGTTCGACCCCAATCAGGCTTCTAAGCACACTATGCAACCTGAGCCCACGAGATTGGTATGGTTACCAAAGCACTGAACCCAACAGCTACAGAAATGTAGATAAAACAGTATAGCAGAAAAAGTGGAAATAGAAAGCTGATTTGATTGCTTTTCTTTGTAATCTAGTTTGGTTGAAAGATTCAGGGCATTTATTCCTAAGATCAAATAGTTAAGATTTTCTGTGCACAAACAGTCCCTATTATTCACTGATAAATTTGAGATTCTACCTGTGATACCCTCAGCATTTCATAAGCACCCGTCAGGGGTTCTTTTTTTTTTTTTTTTACTTTATTTACTTAATTTTTTTTCGAGAGAGAGAGAGCAAGGGAGGGAGAAAGAAACATCTATCAGTTGCTTTTAGCATGCCCCCAACCAGGGACCTGGCTTGCAACCCAGGCATGTGTCCTGACTGGGAATCAAACCAGCAACCTTTCGGTCTGCAGGTGACACCCAGCCACTGAGCCACACTAGTTAGGGCAGGGTTTCAATTTGGGAATGCTGCCACCACAGCAGTGGAATAGAATATGGAAGAGGGGAGCATGTGTACATATGTATGCACACATGCACAGATGTGGGTACATATTTGCTGAATCTTCATGATAGTTCCAAATGAAGTCTCCACTAGGGCAGAGGAGTCAACAGATGGCTTTGTAGTCATTCTTAGGCAAACCCAAATCTGGTTTAGGGGACAAGTGGTTATCAGAAACGTGTAACTCAGTCACCATCTCTCTCTTTATCTCTCAGGCAGGTGCTAATCAGGGTATATGTGGTTGCCAGGAATCCTACTGCGTCTTTCTTGTTCCCTAGGATAAAACAAGGGAATTTTCTGACTTCAAGGGAATATATAGGCTCAATGGACTCTTAACAGGTGCAGAGCAGTTCTTTTCAATCCTTCTGATGCCACACTAGTCAAACGAACTTCTATCAGCTATGTATCCCATTACACATAAAGATTCTGAAGTGGGGACTATGGGTGCATCCATTCTACCCAGCCCAAAGGGCTGAAGAACAGAGGAGAGGTACAAAATAAAAACAGCACCACCCCTACTGGTGGAACAAAGCTCCTGGCTAATACACAGCCCCACCTACCAGTTCCCCTCACACCCCTTTCCTTGTTTTAAAATTTAGGTTAAGACAATAAAAAGCACAAAACCTAAGCACAACTGAACAGACTTGGGATTCAGGAATAATGACTACATGAAGTAATGGCAAGAGTTGAAAACACACTCATTGACAATTAAATTGAAATTTTTTTCTCTATTTAAAAAACTTTTGGAAAGTTGTTTTACTTCTCTTCAGGATAAGAAGCACCTCTTTCCATAATCTCTTATTACTGTCATCCTTCAGAAATAAAACAATATTTGGGTTTTAGCTTTTCTTACCTCCATCCGTTTACATGAAACTTCTCCAAAGTCATAAGCCATGTGGAGAAATATCTCCACAGTGGAAAAAAATCACACTACTGTACTGAAAAAGGAGAGATAGTTGCTCAGATGCCAGTAGTAATGTTTTTCACACTCACACTTGTAAAATCCTTGGGGCTAGCCAGGGTCCACTGCCCCCTTCTCATTTTTCATCTTCTGGGAATTTGTGTTTTTTTGTTTTTTGTTTTTTGTAAAATGCTGCCAATTATGCCACTGTCATGTCAGGGTAAACTAGCAGACATAACATAAATCCTAACTATATAGGAAATACAGTTATATCCCAGTGCTCATCAGCTTCAAAACTCATCAAACCCTGTACTCATTGCATTTTGACAAGAAAAAAATGTTTTGGCACTTGGCGCTTGCTTGGACTTATTGCACTTGCTAGAACTTGTGTTCTAGCAAGTTCTAGCAAGAGTGCCACCCTTTAAGAGAATATGCTTCATCACTTGCTGCTTGCTGAGTACTCATTGGTTTTGGCACCAGTCACGAATTCCAGAACAAATTAACGAGTACCATACTGAGGTACCACAGTAAATAAGAAATTACAAGAGGGCAGCCTGCTGTTTTGATGGGTCTTGGGCTGACATTACATTAGAGGGTCAGGTACAAAGATCAAGTTGCCACTTGATTAGTCAGAGAACTATACAAACTACCAAACTCCCAGGAGACTGCAGGGCAGGGTGTTGATTTATTACACATTCCTAAGACTCCAATGCTCATATATGCTAACAAGTTCCTCCTTTTCTTAGTTATAAAACTATTCTGAGCTAAAAAGTGAGTTGGTTATTATTATTTATTTTCATAAAGAGGAGTTTTTTTTGGAGAGTAGGGAATCTCAGCAAAGAAAATTGAAAGATTCTTGCAAACTTTTCCCTTTAGGCTACAAAAAACCTGACAAAGTACTCTTACTCCTTGAAATAGCACCTCTACCTCCACAAGAGTCACAGTTATTATTTTTTAGTTTTCCAACCCACTCAGGTAAAATTGCATAGGCATTAAAAAATTATTAGACCCTGGTGGGGTACTCAGTTCTAATACACCAGGGCTGTGGTTTGATCCCTAGTCAGGACACATACAAAATCAATCAGACTTCCGGTCAAGATGGAGGCATAGGTAAACACAGCTCATGCCCTTGCACAACCACAGAAAAAATTACAACTAAACTACAACTAGCACCCAGAATCATCAGAAAATCAACCTGTATGGAAGTCCGACCACCAAGGAATTAAAGAAGTCACTTTCATCCAGACAGGTAGGAGCAGCAGAGATGTGTAAGAGGCGATTCCACATCTACATGTGGTGGATAAAAATAAGGAGGGATACCTTGGAAATGAGGGATCTCAGCCCCAACCCAGACCACCCAGCCCAGGGTTCCAGTGCCAGGAAGATAAGTCCCCATAATTTCTGGCTGTAAAAACCAGTGGAGGTTAGAGTGGTGGAAGTAACTGCAGGATTCTCAAGAATCTCCTGTTAAAGGGCACCCAACGAATTTAGGACTTACATAGACTCACTCCTGCTGGGCTACAACACCAGGGCAGCAGCTAGGAGGGCACTAGTGGCATATGGGGAGAAACTGAAGTGTCTGGCATCAGGGAGAGCTGGGGTACAGCTTCCTTCAGGACAAAACTCCAGAGGCCAGACAGCACCACTGTTCCTTTCCTGAGCCCTCCCCCACACAGAGGCACAGAGCAGCAACACTGTATCTGAGACTCCATTAACCTGGTTCAAATGGGTTACCCTGCTCTGAAGATTACTTAAGGCTCTGCCCCACCCAGCTTAACCAGTGCACTTTTCTATAATAGGCCACACTACCAAGACAGAGAGTCAAAGCAGCTCTACCTAATACATAGAAACAAACATTTTAGGAGGTTGCCTAAAATGAGGAGACAAAGAAACATGGTCCAATGAAAGAACTGAACAAAGCTCCAGAAAAAGAACTAAACAATGGAGATAAGCAATCTATCAGATGCAGAGTTCAAAACAGTGGTTATTAGGATGCTCAAGGAACTCACTAGGTACTTCAACTGCGTAAAAAAGGCTCAGGTTGAAATGAAGATTACACTAAGTGAACTTAAAAAAAAATTTACAGGGAACCAACAGTAGACTGGATGAAGTCGAGAATCAAGTCAATGATTTGGAACATAAGGAAGAAATAAGTGTTCAACCTAAACAGCAAGAAGAAAAAAGAATCCTAAAAAACAAGGATAGGCTAAGGAGACTCTGAGACAATATGAAACATACCAGCATCTGAATCATAGGGGGACCAGAAGGAGAAGAGAAAAAGCAAGAATTGAAACTTACTTGAAAAAATGAAAGAAAGCTTCCCTAATTTGGTGAAGGAGACAGACATACAAGTCCAAGAAACAGAGTCCCAAATAAGGTGGACACAAAGAAAACCACACCAAGACACATCATAATTAAAATGCCAAAGATTAAAGACAAAAGACTCCTAAAAGCAGCAAGAGAAAAGTGGATAGTTACCTACAAAGGAGTTCCCATAACATGGTCAGCTAATTTCTCAAAAGAGACCTTGCAGGCAAGAAGGGGCTGGAAAGAGGTATTCCAAGTCATGAAAGGCAAGGACCTACATCCAAGATTGCTCTATCCAGCAAAGCTTTCATTTAGAATGGAAGGGCAGATAAAGTGCTTCTCAGATAAGGTCAAGTTAAAGGAGTTCATCATCACCCAGTCCTTATTATATGAAATGTTAAAGGGACTTATCTAAGAAAAATATGTTCAAAACTATGAACATTAAAATGGCAATAAATTCACAACTATCAACAAATGAATCTAAAAAACAAATTAGCCCTGGCTGGTGTAGCTCAGTGGATTGAGTAGGGCCTGCAAACCAAAGGGTCGCTGGTTCGATTCCCAGTCAGGGCACATGCCTGGGTTGCGGGCCAGGTCCCCAGTAGGGGGCACTCAAGAGACAACCACACATTGATGTTTCTCTCCCTCTTTCCCACTCCCTTCCCTTCTCTACAAAATAAACATAATCTTTTAAAAAATCAACAAAATTAAAAAAAAATTACTAGTATCTGATTCTCCAAGATTCTAGGGGAACATTATCTTTTGTTATAAGCTTAAAACAGATTATATTAAAATCATTTGACAGATAACTGGCTGGAAAATATCTATCTCTGATTCAGGAGGCTAACAGAAATTGAAGTTTTCTTTCTGCACTTAAATTTCAGATTTATAGGTGCTTCTTAAAAATCAGATGAACAATTATCTATATATAAAAGAATTCAATCTTAAAATTCAAACAATATTGAAAACATTTATTAATAAAATTCATCCTACAGAATGCAAATGCTCAGTCTTTTCACTTAAGGCCAGTGATCCCCCTTTTCATTAATATTTGCTAAAATCTATGTAATAGGCTCTAGATTTAATTATTTATTCAGAACCAAAGTAAAGCCAGAGACATAAAGAAATAAAGATTAAAGTAAACTGGGCAGCTGTTTAAAAAAATACCGCATACACTTAAAATAAGATCGCACACTTTAATCTGATTGACATAGAGGGAGTATGGAGGACACAAAAGAAACTCAGTTTTAGCTCTGCTTTATGCATAACCAGATGCTCTATTGCAAAAGTACACTAAGGTTTTAAAAAACCACAATTTATCAGAATACTTCAGGAAAACTATGTGTAATCCAGGAAATACACTATTTGCATAATAAGAAAATCATTACAGGCAATAAAAGATTAAAATAAAAGAAAGCACCAAGGTTTGGAGCGGTTCTAAGGTGAGTATCTTTGCAGAAATAGTGTAAATGCTATGAAAACATGCTAATGAAGATTGGTCCACATCTTATCATTTTTAAAAACATGTTTCTTTGGAAAAATGGCAATGTTGGCGGGAAGTGAAGCTGTCCTGTTAGACACCCAGCTTATTGGCCTGGGTGAGAACAACTTTAAGAACTGGCATGAAAGCAGAAGTCTCGCTGAAGTTGCTGGTGCTGACTATGTGGGTATGGATGGTCAAGCCTTCAGAGTAGTTTCGCATTTCAATGCTCCTTGCAATGTTGTGTAAACCATTGATGATTGTGGGTGAAAGCTGAAAAAAGGTGGAACCAAGAGAAAGAATTAAAGGAGAATTTCCCTTAAGACCCTCAAGAGACATTAAACAACAATATTTAAAAGGAGTTTGATATAAACATTATAAAACAAAATATATAAACCATTTAGCATATCTAGATGCAGTTTTTTTAGACCAAGCAATATTTAAGTTATAAAACAGAACCATGACAAACTGACATGTAAGGAAATTATTTATAAATTAAATATGTATGATAAGCCAGGACTTTCTTACAGAAAAGCCAGATTTCCTCCCCTAAGCTGAACCACTAATGAGTCTCTCCACTTAAAAGCTTTAATCTTGCCTTGGCCGGATAGCTCAGCTGGTTAGAGCATCATCCCAAAATGCCACAGCTACATGTTCAATCTCTGGTTAGGGCATACAAGAAGCAATAGTGAATGAATAAATAAGTGGAACAAGATTGATGTTTTGTCCTCTCTCTAAAATCAATAAATAAATTTTTTTTAAAAAGAGCTTTAATTCTTTAATTATTTTAGATATAGCTTCACACCTTTAAAAATGATTCTTAATCATGATATCTCAAAGTAAGGACCCATTTTAATCTTAAATCCTGTCTATAATAGATATCCTGAACTTTTGATCTATTTCCCTTAGTAGGGCAACAGCCCTAATTACGTGCTCAACTGATCTATTCTTAACTGCTTTTAATAATTCTGTCATCACTTAAAACCATAAAACCGATAGTCTGTTTTTTCCATTACTTGGTTTAAATGTTCACACTTTTGAGGGAAGACTTTATTTGGATCAGCCCATGGACCACACCACTTCCACAGCTACATCAACTAGCTTTTTTTGGTTTGGTTCTCATGAAATAAATGCTTATTTTTATCTGACGGAATTGGTGTAGGGAATGGGAAAGAGAAATGCTGAAATGCAATAATATAAAAAGTCCCAGTTCTTTTTTCCTATCCTAGTGCTTCTATTAATAAAGCAAAACTATTCTGGAAAGAATGGAGAGGTGGGAACAAAGGAACAGAAGACAGTACACTTTCTCCTACTGCTGGCTCTCTTCACAGTTACAGCACATTAAGTTGCTCATCTTTTGGCCACATTTCGCTTTGCCTTTGTGTAATAGGCATGCTAGAGGAAAAGGGATCAGGAGTCTTGACTGTGAGAAAGACTACAGTTTTGGTCTCTGAAAAACAGAGTATCTTCCCACTCTGATTTCTTGATTCATGGGACAGAAAAAACAAACAGAAGGCCATTTATCTTAACATGCCAGTTTGTCCCCAAGCACACTACAGGCAAGTGCTGATAAGATGCTTATTTTAGCAACTAGGAATAAATGAATCCTTTTCCCCACAAACTTACTGTCTGTTCCCTAAGTTTATCATATAGAAACTCCAAGCGTTTGCTGGCATCATCTAGCTTCCTCTTGGTTTGCTGCAGGAGAAGAAAAACAGGTATGTTATATTTGAACATTAACTTTTATCCAAAAATTTTGCCCTATCTCATTTCACTAAACCTTATACTCATGATGGTGAACAGCTTCATTTTATAAAGAAAGGGAGGCAACTATAACCAAGAAACTTGAACAGATTATGAAGCAAAGGTCAGTAATCTAATGGGAGGAAGACAAGAGGATGGGCCTCTTTCTTCTGGTGTGCAAAATTAGAGGACTGGGTGGATTTCATGTGAACTGCAAACTCACTTGACAAGGTGTATGAATGTACAGGTGCACTATATCCAAAAACAACAGCAGGGCCATCTGGAGGCGGCAATGGGTCAGTATACTACAGATGAAAATGTCTAAGTACACTCATTATAAATTGTGGGTGTTAGAAGGCAAACATATAGGTAAACTAGAATCTTTCAAAAATATTACTTACATACTTAGTCATTTGGTATGTTTAATCCTGACTCTTTCTGAGCATTTAAAAAACATCAAGAAAAAAAAATTGTCATCTGGTAACTTAAGACTACTAAGAAGGAAGCAGTAAAATAAGTTCTTAAATTAAGAAGATCCACCCACCCCATCCTAATATTATAAGTACAGTGAGAGAAAACTAATCTGAAACCAAAGTGAAAAGTTTAAAACTAACAATGATCTACATTATGCAACAGCTATAGAACTGACACTGTTCTTCAATATTTATTGAGTGTCTATACTATGTGCTATGCTGGGGACACAGTAGTATGTCTCATGGAGCTCATACTCTACTGAGTAGGAAAAGATACTAAATAAACGATATGTTCTATGCCAGATGGTGATGAGTACCATGAAGGAAAGTTAATAGAGTAAGAAGGACTGGAGGTGTTGGGAATTGAGGGGGTGGTAAAGAAAGGCCTAATGACTAATAGGATATTGGAGCAGAAGTCTGGAACAAGTGAGGAGTGAGCAGAGCAGTTATGTGGGGGAAGAGTTCTAGACAGAAGGAGCAGCAAACACAAGTCCTTGATGTGGAAGTGTCTTGGTATACTTGAGGAAGGAATGTCAGCATGTCAGAAGAGGAAAGCAGAAGAGATGAAGCCAAGAATAATATTATAAACTAAGCTGTGCTGCAAAATTACTTTGTGTTGTTTGGACATAATTAAAGTAAAAACAGTAGTAAAGCCATACTATAAAAATGGTTCCAATTATTGATTAAAATGGATTTATGTGGAGGGGAACTATTGCAGTTCCTGTTCAAAGTTAATCCCACATAACCCAAGGGGGTGAGGGTGGTGGTAGTTGGGCAGGAGAGGATATTAGAAGTTCTCCTCCAACTAGTCACAGAAATTACAGGAACAGTTTGTCTTTTGTGGATCTCTTCTGCCTAGTGCTCCTGTGGACCCAGAAGGAAGACGGCACGGAGACCTAGAGGAGGTTAAATTCAGTTAAGAATTTACTGAGCTGGGCCATGAACTAAGTGTCCTCTCACCCTCTCTATACCAACTCATCCCTGAAGGAGGAATGAAGTTCCCCCACATTTTTATGGAAACACCTCTATTTTTGAATGACTGTGGCCTATTTAGAGGTATGCACAGGGGATAGTATTTACCTGGCTATGAGCTTCATCTGCCTCTCCATACTAGTTTAACATTCCCATTATTCTCAGAACGTCAGGCGCTAAGGTTTACCTTAAACCTTCCCTGCCTCTGCTTTCCTGAAAACTTCAGTTCAGGGAATTGCTTTCCAAAAATCAGCAGAAGGCTGCACATATTAATAATACTCAATGTTGATGAAACAACAAAATCCAGAAGCTGTTTTTCAAATAGACAAGTGCCTAGTGGCTAAATAAATCTATTCAACATTTGTTGGCAGAAATTAAAATTTCATTGAAAACAAAAGTGGCTTTGTAGAGTTTCTGTTGTTGCCAATACACAGGCATCCTCTAAGTAAACTAAGTAAAATCATGCATATGACTCCAATATCTACATTTATCTATTTTTAAGATCTTTGTAAAGTTTTAAGATTGTCTACTTTTAAAAGCTTCAATGTAAGCTCAGAAATAAACCTGAAGATTGACTTTCTTGCATACAACTCTTCTGTTCTATTATAGTGCCAAGCATGAGGTTTGCTGATGAGAAGCAGTACACATAGTGGCTGAGAGCATAAACTCTGGAGTCAGCCTAGGTTTGAATGCTGACTCTGACCTTGGGTATTACTTAACTGCCTTTTGCTTAAATTTCGTCATCTGTAAAATAAAGACAATAATCTATCTACCATGGGGTTGCTGTGAGGATTAAATACATTTATATATAAAAATGTACTTAAATATATTTTTATATGTTAAAGCAAACTATGTAAGTACTACTAGCTTAATTACTTTTGTGCAAACATTTAAAGTATATCTTGCAGGACTTTAAGCAATGATTATAGAAGACTTTCATAAAGGAATACTTCAATAAAGCAAAATATAAGAAAAAATACATACAGGATCTGTGGCTGAAGAAAGACAACGCTGAATAAGATCCTCAAATGTGGTCTTTAGAATGAGGTGTTCATCTGGAATAGGTTTCTTAGTAATTTTTTCTGTTGGCAAAGACTGCACATGCTGGAAGAAATAATACCACAAAATCAGTAGAAAGGGCCAGAAGCTCCCTATACACAAAGCCCTGAAACCCTGTGGTACAGAGAAACCAACTGCCTTCTAGACAGGCTATTCAAAAACCAGACGAAAAATTAACATGAAATCACTAAGTTAAGTAAAAATGAAAACCAGATATCTAGTAGAAGGTATAACTACTCTTCCTACAGCTCTGATTCTTAAAACTAGGAGTGGAGGCCTTGCAGACTCCACCTCTGCCCCCTGGACCTTCCCTCTCCCAGCCATGGTCAACCCTACTGTCTTGTCAACCCTACTGTGTTCTTCCACATCACTGCCAACAGAGAGCCCATGGGCCACATTTCCTTCAAGCTGTTTGCAGACAAAGTCCCAAAAACAGCAGAAAACTTGTGTGCTCTGAGCAACAGGGAGAAAGGATTTGGTTTTAAAGGTTCCTGCTTTCACAGAATTATTTCAGGATTTATGTGCCAGGGTGGTGACTTCACATGCCACAATGGCACAAGCAGCAAGTCCATCAGGGAGAAATTTCATGACGAGAATGTCATCCTGAAACATATGGGTTCTGGCACCTTGTCTATGATAAATGCTGGACCCAAGACAAACGGTTCCTAGTTTTTCATCTGCACTGCCAAGACTCAGCGGCTGGATGGTAAGCATGTGGTCTCCGGCCAGGTGAAAGACACATGGATGTTATGACATCCATGGAGTGCTATGGGTCCAGGAATGGCAAGACCAGCAAGAGGATCACCATTACTGATTGTGGAGAACTCTAATAAATTTGACTTGTGTTCTGTAGTTCAGGAGAGCACCCCTTCACCCCCATCTGCTTGGAACGTTCTATAATCTTCATGTTCTTGCCACAGTTCTTTGGGTTCCATATTTCCCTTAACCCTTCCAAGTCAAGCTGGATTGCAGAGTTAAGTTTATAATTATGAAATAAAAATGAAACAACAACAAAAAGGACTGGATATAAAGTATTTAACTAATTATGGAACATATGTTGATCACTAATGTATATAAATTGATGGGAAGTAGATCTATGCCAGTAAGAAATAAAAACAACAAGGCATTTATCAAGTAGGCTGGTTAAAACAACTGCTTGTTCTGTTTGTTGGCTCATTTTTGTTTATTCTGGCACTCTTCTATCCGTTAACTGGGCTGTTGACAAACTGCAAGATTAAGCCAAAGGTTAGAATAGAAGAGACCATGATGTTACAGAATATAAATATGAAAAAACAAAGAAGGAATGTTTAAGTTTTTAAAATTTTGATATATTAGTTCATTCATTCATGAAAAAAAATAGGCCATTATGGGCCAGGCACTAGTTATGAGCCAATATAGAAATGATCTCAGCCCTCAGGGAATTTACAGGCTAATGAAAAAGAAAGGAAGTTTTAAAATGTTATAAATGTTTGTAAAATACCAGCTCAGTTATATTGTCTGTGGTAAGCCAACTGAGATTTAACTGAAGGGAAGGCCCTCTTCAGGGGTTGGAAGGATAAGTAGAAGTTAACCACTGAAATGGGTTTCAAAGCATTCCAGACTGAGAAAGATCATGCACAAAGGAAGGACCATGATACAAAAAGACTAAAAGGAGACCAGTGTGGCTAGAGCACAGAGAGAGCAGGAGGTCAATGAGCTGAGACCTTCCAGACAATGTGAAATATTTTGGGTTTTATCTTGACAACAATGGAAAGTTGTAATGTTTTAAGCAAAGAGGAGACAAGGCCAGATAAGAGTTGGATGAAGTAAATGCTGGCAGACAAATGAAAGATTCCTGCATTGCTGAAGACTACAGAAGAAGGTGGCATGGACCCGGCTGGAAATGTTAAGAGAGTTGAGGGAGATTTTAAAGTAACAGCAACAAGATTTGGGGATAAATTTTTAAAAGAAGCTGAAGGAAAAAGATTATAAACAGCTCTCTCTTTCAATCGTAACTGAAGTTCCAGTCTAAACGAGTATGACATGAGCACCCAGGTCTAAACAAAAGTGAATTGCTGGGTAGTTCCCCAAACTAACAGAGACTTGTAATCAAAGAAAAAATTCACAACGCATCTTTATAATTTATATTCTTGTCAAAAGAAGCAAGTTCTGCCCTGGCTGGGTAGCTCATTGCATAGAGCACGGGCTGAGAACCAAAGGGTTGCTCATTCAATTCCCAGTCAGGGCACATGCCTGAGCTGCAGGCCAGGTCCCCAGTGGGGGCTACGTGAGAGGCAACTACACATTGATGTTTTTCTCCCTTTCTCCCTCACTTCCCCTCTCTCTAAAAATAAATAATAAATAAAATCTTAAAAAAAAAAAGAATCAAGTTTCCCTATCTCCCTCAAAACACTGGTTTTTATAATATAACTTTTAATAGTTAGAATTTCCTTAGGCGGAACTATTACTTAACAAAAAGGCATACTCTTGTGACAGAAATACAATCAGTACAAATTTGAATTCGATAAGTCAAAGACAAAAACAGAAGAACTAATTTTATACTTGGACAGGAATTTGTTTCACCTTACATTGAACTTTGGCCCAAGCTCTTTACTTTTCTTTTTTTAACCTTTTTTAAAATTGTTGTTCAAGTACAGTTGTCTCAATTTTCCCACTTCTTTTCATTAATAGATCAAAGTATTTATCATTATATGTCAAAGTCAGATACATGTAAATGTAACAGATTTTTCACATCTGGAACTCTCCCAACTAGCAGTTTGTATGTAAAAAGCAAGTACAAATTTATAGTTTTATTTGAAGATAAGGCTATATATATATATTATTAGCTCATATATAAGAAAAGATGTAACTCACTACATTTTTATTTTACATTTTAAGGGAAAAACCTTTGAAAAGAGCTTCTGCTTAGGACCTTGGAGGCAAATAAAGGATTCAACTGAAATTGTGGCTACTGCTTAGGTATACCACAATCACCAAGTTACTGGAAACATACACTAGCAAATATGCAAGGCTCTTGTAGAAGTCTGTATATGGCCATGTAACTGAAGAATAATATACTATTTTTTATTCAATGTGTCTAAGTTGAAACCAAATTTTAAAAAATGTTAATAAAGGTGTAACCATAAAAGTTAACACATTAAAAAAGTTTGCTGAAATAGACTCATCTCCCCATTCCATTTTCACAGATTTTACTGTTACCTGGATGGTATTTCCAATAGGAGCTCCTGGGGCACCTTCAATATTGGGCTTTGAGAAAGACGGTGGCATGCCTGGTTGACCAAGGGGTTGCTGCATGCCAGGGAAGGAGGGCTGGCCACCTGGAAGATGTGGCTGTGGGAATGAAGCTTGGCTTGACAGTGGTACTGCAGCTGAAGGTTGTTGCTGCAGCATCTGTGACTGGGGGTCACCCAAGGGGTTTGTGATGGGAATAGGAGGTATAAAGTTTTCAGGCATCTGTAAAAGATAGTAATAAAAGATAACAAGAGTGAGAAAAAATGGTAGCAACATTTCCTCAGCTTTAAATAAGGGAGTTAGACTAGTCCATGGTTTAAAAAGTTGTGTTTTTTTTAATAGACTACTTTTCAAATGAAATTTTCTGCAAAATTATGGAGAAAAACATAAAAGTAGAGCTAATCTGGCTTAAAGGGGTGGAGAGTCCAAACCTAGACCTTTTAGTTTCCTCTTTGCCTTCCCTCCTTATTCCCAAAATGGGGAGCTAAAACCATGGTGTTTTTGAAAGAGGATATAAAAGTCTGGAAAATTTTATCTGGCAATACTCAAATCAGATATACCAAATATGTTTGTATATTTAATATAATCACAATGTAATACACTTTTCCTAGTGGATTACCTGTCAATTCACCCACACAAAAAGCAGTAGACTAAGTTTCTGATTATTACTAACCTAAATTTTGGGTTTTCTCAGCCATTTAGTGTCTCCCAATTTTATGTTACGGCCTCTCATTACCATATTTGGGGGAAGGAGAGCACTACGAGTAAAAAAAGGTAGAAAATGGCTTGGGGAGAAGGAAAGAAAAATCTTATCTTGTCCTCTAACAGCTCTCAACAGTTATTGGCATCTAAACAATGCTCAGCTATAAGAATATTTCTTCATTCATATTATATGTGACAAGCAAAATATAATTACCAAATTCATGATTACTGCTGGAACCCAAAAACCAAAGTAACACCTAAAAAAAAGTCATTTGAGAAGGCTGAAATTTTGTTTCTTATTCTTTGAAAGAGACCTGTTTGTAAATTTATATTTTGCCTCTCAAAGAAGTGCAATCCATACCACCATACTGTTTTCTACTTTCTTTCCTCTCCTTCATGGATTTGAAGATGTAAGCTGAAATATACTTTATCAATCTAGTAAGCTTTGCCTTTAAAGGATCAGAAAAGTGTGATGTGCCCTAGGTAGCTACATGATTAACAAAACATCTGTAGGCAATTGGATAGACATCTTTTTCTAGTACCTTCTTCTTCTTGGGTACTCTGTTCAAAGCTGGAGGATCATTCCAACCATTCTGAGGACCTATAACAGATAATAGAGGGCATTTTCCTTTAGAATTCCAAATAGAAGAAACTAAATTGTATCCTTTATAGAATACCTTCAAATTCTGCCTTAACCCTGAGATAACTGTCGTAAGTTTTACCAGCTGAGCTATGAAGGTCACTGGGTAGCCCTAGATTCTCAAACTCATTACCTCTAAAAAAATCACAAGGCATCAGCTTAGTAGGCAAGACATCTTGCCATTAAAATGAAAGAGCTGTGCTAAATTTAAGGACAGTAAAGTCTTTATGTCTATATTAGCGTATAACTTTCAAAGATCTGTTAATAATTCTCTCCTAATAAAGAAAAAATAAGTCACTAGAGATTGCTTTTAAAAAGCTCATAGTCAACAGACAAAAAAAAGTAAAGGTACTAATCTCCTATTTCCCAAAAGATGAATTCAACATAAGCAATTCTGCATAAGCAAACCATCCACACAGTAGAGAAACACTGTTTAAAAAAAGAGAGCCCAACTATACAACACTAGAAATTTTTATCATCTTTGCTTTAGGAATTACTTACAAAATAGAAAAGGACATTCAAATACTTGTGATAATTTTTTAATGCCACAAAACTAAATTCCAGGCTGGCAGCAAATATAAAATTAAACTGCTGCCAACTTTAGTAAATGTCCTCTTAAAAAAAAACAAAAACCCCGTAATCTCAGCAGAACTTAGTAAGTACCATAGTGCTGGTATCTTTAAAGGAAAAGGAACAAAACATGCCAGAAATAAGATAATTTCTAAATCACAGTATAATCATGTTATATTTCATGGAGTTTTATATATGTGTGTATGTAAAGACAGAAATTACTCTTCTTTCAATAAATTATATATTTTCAGTATTTTACCTTTTGTTTTATTGATATCCTTGATGTTAAATTACAAAATTGCTTAGCAAACTAAAGAACCTGTGATTAATAACAATGTCACGGAAACTTTTTTGAAAATAAGATCTCCTAATGAGCCATGTACTCATTTGCCTTGATTGTAAAGACAGAATAAATTTTCTACAAATTTACTATGATAGGATGCCAAATGAACCTCAAAATACTCAAGACAACATACAACATATTAAACTACATGCTGGTATCTGTTTAACAAATTCTCCAAGTTTTGATCATATACAAATTAATCATTTATATATAATTTTATGCATATCTAAGACAATCTTGATATAGTTATTGTCTTTATGTCTACCTAAAATAGATGATTTTTATGATTTAGAGCTATTAGTATCACCACATTAATTCAATCAGTTCTGAGATCTGATTCATTAAGAAGCCAAATTTAAAATAATGACACGGATCAGACTTAAGATATCATCAGCTTTGAAGTTCACATGCATTATTGTGAATGCCCAATCATTATTGCATTCATTGATTCAGAGATTTCCAAAAGTACATTTTATAACCAATTCACCTTCCAACAAAGGTGCCTGGTCTTGTATAAACTGATTTTCTGTAGACAAAAATGTAAAAGTCACTTAAACAATATTATATTCAAAAACATTCTAAACTCTACTTTTCATTTTATAATTGTTTCTTCTCCCACCAACAACTCCCAGAAAAAAACAAACTAATTCTATAAGGGGTTATGAGGGTAGGGGTGATGGATAAAAAAGGTGAAGGAGTTAAGAAGTACAAATTGGTAGTTACAGAACAGTCAAGGGGATGTGAAGTACAGCATGGGGACTATAGTCAATAATACTCTAATAACTAAGTATGGTGTCAGATGGGTGCAAGAATTATCCAGATGAACATTTAGTAAGTTATGTAATGTCTACTCACTGGGGTGTATATCTGAAACTAATAATGTATGTCAACTGTAACTGAAAATTTTAAAAAATAATGAAATGAAAATGTATATGAGGGAATAAAACTTTAATCAAGTCATGTGAAATACTTCTTACCTAATTAAGAAAGTAACCAATTTGGGGGTAAAGCAAAATCACTTGTGTCAGATCCCATTAACTCTTAAACAGTATGTTTTTTCTCTTACTATACCCACGGTCTCTTTTAAGAAAAAAGACAGTTTCTTCTTACTTAAAATAATTTCTCCCTAATTGTTTGAATCAATAGTTTTTCTACCATTTGATCAATGAAGTTCAGAAATATTACTGGGGGAAAAAGTTCTGCCTAACATATTATAACTAGTGTGTCCATTTTAGTGTTCTTTAAATCTGTGACTCCAATTCAGCTGAAGATCTTGTTAAAATGCAGATCCTAATTCACCGGCACAGTGCAGGGCCTGAGATTCTATCATTCCAGCCATCTCCCAAGTAATGCTGATGCAGCTGGTCAAAATGAGATCTCTACACTGGCCTGTAGAGATCAGCACTGCTCTTGTTAAAGATACGCATATCAACCAATCTTAACAAGGTACCACTTCACTGCTGAATTTGGGAGACCCCAAGTGTCTGTATTTTAGAGAAACCATAATTTCTGGAGTCACACCATTGAATATAAGTATACATGAGAACAGGCTCAGTTAATATGTTACCATCTCATACGGCCTTTTCCATAAAAATATAAGGATTTGCAGACTGTTTAGGACAAGTCTTCCAGAAATCACTAGTTCTTTTAAGGGAACTGGATTTTGGCAGCAGACACGAGGAAAGAAGGCTGAAAACTATTCGGCAAATATTCAGGGTTAGGCCAGGCCCAACCTCAAATCAAAAGCATGCAGTAGAGGTACGTCATATGCACATATAACTTAGGGGAATTCAACTCAACTATCTTTACTTGGGTAGAGAGGAACTAAGACAATATAGCAATTTATTAGAGAGTTCATTCAATTCAGTCCGAGCTCTACTCAAGAAGCACAAACCTCAAAGAAATTGTAAGGTGGGAGAGGTAATCCCACAGTCGAAACCTCACACACTGTGTGGAGTTTACGAATAGATGCTCTGCTACCCAATATGGCTCCTAAACACAAACCAACTTTTTCACCAAGGGCTTGACTGCAGAAAGGAGTGATCAAACATAACTGACTATAAGTGAGTGCCTATTTTTGCCTTAAATAATGACTTTATAACCTAACTCCCACATGACCTCATAGCACAGTAGTTAATAAACCGCTGGGAGTCATGCCTGCCCCACGAGAGAGGACTGACATGATTTGCAATTACTAATGTACTTCCTATTAATAGGCTTCAGCTTCTGGGCTAAGGGGTAGATATATTACAAACCTAAAGGTACTGAAAATAGTTTGACCTTGACTCTTTTTTTTCAGGAAGTGGTCCCAACGACAAGCCCTTATCCCCTGTCCAATGAGAGGCAAGAGCAGAAGATGAAAGCAGTTTTTTCTCTAACCTCTCATAGCAACGACTTAAGCCCTGGCTATTAAAGCCTGAGGGTGTATCCTGATTTTACAAACTATGAGTAGCACAAAAAAGCTTATGGAGCAATATCGTATGACCCTTTGGTCATAGCCAGTTTGCTAGCCTGCGTAACTTAAGGGGCAGGGGGCAGGGGGTGTCTTCTGAATAGAACATAACAGATGTACAATAACCAAAGTCCCCTCCCCCAGATATATGCCTAACTGACTATACCTAACTTAAAACCATGAAATATATTACCCATGTTTTATTCCAGCCCAGATGATCCTTGTTCAAATTTCTTACTAATTTAATGCAGTTTTGTCTCAGCTATAATTTTAACCCCTCTCAATCTTTTTGCTTTTGTCTTCAGATTGTTTAACTATGACTTTTAAAAACACAATGAAATTAGCTTCTCCTTTATAAAAACATTTTAGTATCAACTCAGGTAAAGCAAGCTACATGAAGAACATGAATATCTATAGAAGATACTATTATGGAGGTTCAATACAAATGGGCACAGTGATACTCTTAGTAAACATTTAAAAAATCAACACAGCATTGTTTAATCTAGAACATAATTCTCCTATAAAACTGTAAAAAGAAGATAATCTTTTGCTCTTTAAAAAAACTACAGAATGGGGACAAATCTCTTTCATACTCTTTAAAACATGACATGACTTTAAAGGGGGAAAAAAAACCCAACCAGAAAACAAGTGTTGCTGAGAGTGTGGAGAAACTGGAACCCTTCTATACTACTGGTGGGAATGTAAAATAGTGCAGCCACTGTTGAAAATAGCACACTAGTTTCTCAAAAAATTAAACATTGAATCACTATTTGATCCAGCAATTCCACTTCTGGGTATATGCCCAAAACAACTGAAAGCAGGAACTTGAACAGGTATTTGTACACCCATGTTTATACCAGCATTATTTGCAATAGACACAATGCCTATGCACAGGTAAATGGATAAACAAAATGTGGTATATGCATACAGTGGAATGTTATTCAGCATTAAAAAGGAAAGAAATTCTGACAAAGTACAACATGGATGAATCTTGAAGACAGTGAAATAGGTTAGTCTCAAAAGGGCAAATACTGTATGCTTCTACTTATATGAAGTACCTAGAGTAGTTAAATTCAGAAATAAGAAGTAGAACAGTGGTTACTTGAGGGGGAAAGGGGAGTTGTAGTTCCACTACTGGATGACAAAAAGGTTCCAGAAATAGATAGTAGTGATGGTTGTTCGACAACATGAATGTACTTAATGTTACTGAACTATATACCCTTAACAAGTGATTAAAAGAGTAAATTGTATGTCATATACATTTTAACCACATTAAAAATTTTTATTACATGCAAATATACAAACATACATATGTGTGTGTATGCATGTATGTATATATGTATATAAAGGGAATATATAAACCTAAATTAGTGGTTATATTTGGGTGATAGAGTTACAACTAATTTAAATTTTATTCTTTATATTATTTAGAGTCTTTCAAAATCCTACAGTGAAAACTTAATAAAAACAAGAGAAAATTAATTTAAAAACTGAATATGGTATGTCACAGAATACTGGAGACCCTTATCCATGTCAGTGCAGGGATTAGCCCTCTACAGGTCTTTAGGGAAGAAAGAGGGAACTGCTTGGTCTTATGTATGGGAGTGGACTTGCATACCACCCTTACTTGAATCCCATTTCTCATTGGGAACCTCCTTAGGTATTCTTGCAGGAACATAATGTACTGCCTATATACTGGCTAAGACACTTTTCAGTGGATGAACAAAATAGTAGCTCCAATAGTATGGAGACTTTGGCTAGAAGATAATTTGAGATAAAGAGAGCAGAGCATTCTTGTCAACACTATACATCTTCTTTCCCTTATAAGTCTAGCAAGTCACATTTAAAAAAAGGATGACAAAATTAAACATTAAAATTTAGAAAGATGTGCATTTTGGAAGTAATTTCCAATGACATAAAAAAGAATTTTCCAAAAGAAAAGTTCTCTCCTTTATTTCAAAGTTAAAACCAGGTCCTTATAATTTGACTAAGAAATATTTATGGAAATTAAAAATTTTCAGAATATTGTTTAATGAAAATATGCAATATTATGTATGTATGTCCCTTGAAGACTCTTCTATGTGAAGAAACAATAGGACTATATGCCTAAATTAAATTTTCCATTGTTTAACAAAAGCAATAATGTTCACTCAAAGATAAATTTCATGATAGCTTAAAGGTCATTTTATCAAAAAATATTTTTTTAGTAAAATTCCAAGGTCTTCTTCATATTTGAAAGTGCTCACCCTTAGTAACAAACATACATTAAATGAGAGATTAAAAAAAACAAGAACAACAACAAAAACAAATGTGGCCAGCATTGTCCTACTTATCCTAGAGGAATCACAGGGAAATCTTCCTGCTTCCTGTGCTGCCACCACTGAACCAACACTGCACTACCCTAATGCAGGCTGTTACCACATTACCCCTAGAACTAGGACAGGGCCTGTTTTCCTCACCACTGACTCTGCCATGCTGCCCACAATCTATTTTGTAGGACCACATTCAGACTAGCCTTCTGCAAGTACCAATTCAATCATGCCTATGACCAGGTCCTTCATAAGAACTTTTCTTCATAAGAGAACTCCAGGTCCTTCATAAGAACTTTTCTTTTTACCATATGAAGTAGAAAATTCTTGCTCAGGCATTTAAGGCTTTCCAAAATTTGGCCCAAGTACAAATTTTATATTCCAACTTATAACAAAGCTATGGGCTGTTCATTGGAATTGCACTGTCTTTTTCCGCCTCCATATCTGTCTGGAATAATTGTGATTACAGACCAAATAGACCCTCATTAAGGATTTACTAATTGAAAAAACAAAAAATAATTTACTGAATGAATGTTATGATTGCAACATTAGTTTCTGAGTATGGGCACATTACTTCGCGATTCACTAACACTGAGAGGGCTTGACTGAAAAACCTAAGTTTCTGTCAAGAATCATCCGTTGGACAAGCAGAATTCTTAAATCCTATAGAGAACCATGATATGATCTAAGACTCATCAGAACAAAGATAAAATTTTCAGTCACAATCCTTTATATAACCTAAGCAAAAATTTTAGGAAGACAAAAATAAATTATGATAAAGCTGTAACTGTTAATTAAAATATATGGGACTATTAACATGCAAAAGGCAACAAAGCAGCTAGCTTAGTGCATGCTGATTACTGAAAAAGTTTGTTTGGCTTCTTAATAGTCACTCTGTTTCTCAGCCAGGTTAGAACATTCTGTTACTCTGTATATAAGCAAACATTTTATCTCACAGCCAAATGCACTTTTGCTGAAGAAGAAAGACATACCCATACAAATGTTTAACTTAGATAATGCAGTAACAAATACCTAAAACTGTTGCTAAATGATTTTTCTAATTCTAACACTGATAGCTATTCTATCACATTAGGACTATACTCTGTGATAAATAAGAATGGATAGGGCTTTGAAGACTGAGAGACCTAGGTTTGTATCTCAACTTGGAGATTTCCACAGTGTACCCAGAAGAACATAATACAATTCCTAGAAAACTCAACTTTCCTCATGTCAATTTTTTAAAAAATAATTTTTCCCATTTCTCATGGCTGTGGGAACTAAATAACAAAATACTTGTCAAGTGCTGGTATATGTCCAATGAATGTTCAATAAATGATCATTGACTTCCCTGCACCATCTTTTAAGTAGGGGTTTACTCGAATCCATCTTTCATTCACAAAGTCTAGTATCCAACTATTCACTGAAACACTGTTCATACAGTTTCACTCACCCAGATTTTAAAAGGTAATTTTTTTTAAAGATTTTATATTTTAGACAGAGGGGAAGGATGGGAGAAAGACAGGGAGAGAAACATCAATGTGTGGTTGTCTCTCACTGTACACCTCTCCAGGGTGCAGGGGGTAGACCTGGCCAGCAACTCAGGCATGTGCCCTGACTGGGAATCGAACCAGTGACCCCCTGGTTTGCGGGCTGGTACTCAATCCACTGAGCCACACCAGCCAGGCTTTAAAATGTAATTTTAAAAACTCTACACCTGAATTAGCACTGCTTGATAAAATATCTGTATTGAATATTCTAGAAATCCTATTTGTGCTGTAAAAGATGATACATATTGTGTGTGAATGTGTATGTGATTTTTGGTACTTTGGATTTTAATATATATCAAAGAAGAGAGGAGGAGATATGTGTGTAGTTCTGGATCCATAAGGCTTTATTAGAAAAAAAATTTCCTTAATAGACTCTCTTTTTTGATAAATGTTTTCAGTAAATAAAGCTACTGATCAGCACATAAAAGGAAAAAATAATACTGGACTCCCCAGGAGCAACTTCAGTATTAGGAGCAAAGCCAGCACTCATGTATCTTTTTGCCCCTCTAGTTTAAAACCATCAATTATAATCTGAAAGAGAAATTATTTTCAAATATCAAAATGCACAGAACTCTAATTTTTATGTAAGGTTTTGTGTAATCACAACTAATTTTGTAGTCACTGTCCCTCAGTAGTTTTTATATACTTAATACATTAATCCCCTTTATAAGCTTGTAAGTGGGAACATTATTATTTTGAGGAAACTGATGCTTAAAGAAGTTAGGTAACTTACTCAAGGTCATACACATAGAAAGTAGTGAAGCTGGGATACAAACCCAGGAAGTTTAATTTCAAAGTCTACATTTTATCCACTGTTGTTAGTAGTTCTTAACCCTGACTCACTGATGCCTTTTTATGGCACATGCTTTTAAGACCTTTTTTACTATCCAAAAATAAAAATCAGATAATGTAACTTACCCCCCAAATTAACATAATGCTATAATTGTAACATGAGAATAAAATTAATAAAATGTGTATTTCACCATAAAACAACTTAAAATTATAATTTTTAATTACAAATTTCATGCACAACTATACTACTAGACTCCCCCCCCCCGCCCAAAAAAAATAACACACCTAGAAATTTCCAAAATGTTTCAGAGGATGCTTGGCATTGCCCTACTGGAGAACTAGAACAATAGTGTACAATGACTTTCTGCTGTATTAGCAATTCTGTCACTTTTGTTCTCTCACTTTTTTCCTTTAGATAAGCATATCTCCTCACTTTCCAAATAAATATACTTATAAAATTTGTGCAATCTCACTAAGACTCCGTACTGTTTAGCCTCCATGAATGATTTTAAGACACAAGTACTTTTTAAAAGTGTAAACTTCACAGTGAGAACACAGAGCATTAGTTTTACTCTGGTAAAGATATTAGTGTCAATCAGATCTGGGTCCAACCACCACTGATCTTGCCAATTAATTTCTCACCCCTTACCTGAAATTCAATGTGGATTGCACACTCTTACCCTTTTGAAGCTCTAAAGCTTTCCTCATTTAGTAACTAAATTCATTATAAGAAAATCACCCCTTTAGAAAGTTTGAGAATTTGTTATAAAAACTTAATGAACACCTCACATTATCCAATATATGAACAGAAATAATTCCCCTCTTTCCACCCAGGTATTCATGAAAAATAAAGGAGGGAGCCAAACCGAATCCTTTTCAAGCTCAGACCTGTTCTTTGGGACGCAGGCAGCTCACTGGCAGCAGGCAGTGTACCTGTTGTTCCAGGAGGCAGTGCGTAAGCTGAAGATGGTGGAGCTCCTGGTCCGCCATGCTGGAAGGATGCTCCAGAGGAAGGGGGAGGGGGGAAAGAAGCAGAAGGGCTGGAGGTAGGTGGAGAGACCTGGTGCTGTGCTGCATACAGCTGAGACTGCCCAGAATAGGAAGGAGTAGAAGATATGTAAGAGGTGTTAGGGTAAGTGTTTGAAGCAGAAGGAGCAACAGGCTGCTGAGGTTGATATGTTGCTGGCCCCCCCGTTCCGAAGGAATATGGCTGGGCTGGTTGATAAGCTACACCAAGGAGAAGAAATAGAAATTTTCATTAATTACAAGTTTATTCGGACAGCAACAGAAAATCACTTATCTCATTCTATGGAAATTGTTTTTATCATTCTTTTAACAGTAAATTATAAACAAACATAAACACTTATATGTTATGCTTTTCAATGCTCAGATGCCCTAAATACACTAAAAGTCATTGAATTCCATATTTGAAACCTGCCATCTCCACATTGCTATGGGCTATGAAAATCTTTGAAACACCAGATCCAAGAACTGTAAGACTGACTCTTTTCTATACTAGAATTTCCAGAGGAATCATTTCATAAGGTATATAAATGTCTAATCACTATGTTGTATACCTGAAACTAACATAATATTGTGTATCAACTGTAATTGAGAGATAAATTTAAAAAGTAAAATCAATTTTAAAAGAGGCTCTGAGACTTCCTGTTTCTGAGAAAAGACTGCAGTGACATCTGCTAGCCACCAGATGGAACCATGGAGGAATTATACATTCAAAGAGAAATTGTATATCCTTTAGTTAAAGGGAGTTTAGTGGCAGCATAAGATCTCCCCCACCGTAAGAATTGTAGCATAAGCACTACTATAATTTATCAAATGTCTTCTCCAACATTTAGCAAAATCATTAGCTACTCAAGTTCTGAGTTTGAGTACAGTTCCAAATTAATGATCAACTCTCTATGATCCCTGACAAAACAATTACTATGTTTCATATTATATAGTTGGTTAGTAAGTAATCAGGCAGCCAACTAATATTTTAATGCAGTGAACTGAACTCAGACTAGAGATCTTAATACTGTTACATTCTGTATGACCAGGGGTAGATAGGAACCTCTACAGAGTGAATCCAGTAGAACCGCACTTAGTTCTAACTCTGAAGACAGCACTTTCACACTGAGCACTTGAATGAAAAGTTGTATATTTGTATTCATGTTAAGTATAAACATTCATTTTAGCATAGAACATGCTCATTAAGATTAGTTCTTAGTAGGTGATAACCTCTTATTTTTATAATACTTGTTTACTCATATAATATTCCCCTTTGAGATTTCTATGTTTTGTTCTTCATTTAAATTTTAAAACTAAAACAGTGGTGATATTTTACTCTCCAAGAGCAAATATTTTCTGGAGGAAAAAAAAAGCCACTGGTGTATATGTGTCATTATTATACATCTGCCAAAATTCACAGAAGGTACAACACCAAGAGTGAACCCTAAAGCACGGACTGTGGATGATAATGATGTGTCGATGTAGGCTCAATGACTGGGACAGATGTACCACTGAGGTGCAGGATGTCAACAGTGTGGGAGGTTGGCATAGAGGGGCTGGTGGTATATTGTAACTTTCGGTACTTTCCATTTGGTTTTGCTATAAACATAAAACTGCTCTAAAAAAAGTAAAACCTATTTCTTAAAAAATAAAGTAAGTGGAAAACAACAACAAATGTCCCTTGGAACCATTTTTCCAAAAATGATTTATGTCATCTCACCTGAGGGAAAACAGAATGTACCAAGTAATTTTTTAAATTCTATTTTTTTTTAGACCAAATCATGGGCTAATTGACTCTCTTTAATATGTCTTAGTAAAGACTCAGGAATAGGAGCCAAGTGGTCTGAATGGACTGACAGAACTATTTGTTAGTGTAGTGATTCAGGATGCTTCCTATTGAAACCATGTTTCTCCATAGCAAGGACTTGGGCCCTATGTACATTGGTTCTTTCTTGTTAAATTAATTAGATCATGGCTTTGAAGCCTCAAAATAAATAGTTACCACACTGGACAAGACATGCTGCTATAAAAGGACTTAAGGGACACACTACTTACGCTGTGGCTGTGGATAAGGTGGTACCTGGGTGTGCACGTGACTGGGTGATGTGGGGAGCTGAGCTGCGGCAACATGTGGGTTAACATTTCCATGCATCAAGAAACCTGGAGGTGGAGGATTTTCTCCCTAGGAAATGAGAATATAGTAAAAGGAAAATTCACCAAGAATCTTATATGATGGATTTATAATCTCCAAAATGGAATTCTATTGAAAAATACTTTATTGTATAATACAAAGAAACATTGCATTTTGCACATTCTTTTTTCTTCAGAGCACATTTTCTGAACAACACATTCTGAGTGATTTAAAAATCAGACAGGTTCAAAGTAATAATTGCAATGAATAACCACAGATTTTAAAAGCCTCATAAAAGTGTCAATGATATTTATAAGTCACCAGGATTTCTCATCTCTACTAAATTCCATCCACAATTCCACACTTTGAAAATATAAGTATAAATGCCACAAGGGAAGGTTGCTTCTCTTCAATTTCTGCAATGCTCAAAAATAAAAATAAAAATAAAAAAAGTAGAAAGAAAGGAAAAAAAGAAAATCTTCAGTGAAAGCAGATTTACACCATTGTTAGAACCTTGGTTGATGTTTTTCTCGCTCAAGTCAATTTAGAACTGCAAAGGAGGAGAAACGGATAAGAAAAATAAATTAATTGTGCTAATGGCTTCTTGCATCCTAAAAGCATTCAAATGCAATAAGCAGACAGAGAGATAGTGAAGGGGAACCTGAGAAAAGGGGATAGAAAATATATAACTATATATATTTAGGTGAGCGGAATTCTGCTCAAAGAGGAATAATGAAGGATATACCTGTGTGTCAGAGGGAGAGGCTGCAGGTGGATGGCTGGGAAGGGCGGTAGGAGTTTTGTTACTCCAGGTAGTGACAGTAGGGGCAATTCTAACCTGAATTGAACAAAGAAACATCAATCACAGAAAATAAAAAATGAAAATGTTAAAAGAAGAAAAAAAAACCCCGAAAGGTATTAACAGCCATATGCAAAGCAAAATGTTAAAGGGCAGCAAGATGGCATATTAGTCAGGCAACTGCTTTTAAGGTAGCTGGGATTCCAAAAGAAAAGCACACATTCACAATAAAATAAGGGGAGGGAGGCAGTAGAAAAAATCAATATAAAAACCTAAATCAAAGCACAAAGAACAATACCATTCAAATGTCAAGAATAAGAGGAAAGGCTAGGTCCTGTAAGTAGGGAAGGAAAGAAGACATTCTGAGGAAAAAAGGCAACTGATTAAAAAGTTATTCTGAAGCATTAATAGTATTCATGCTACTAATAGTTCTGTAAACATATTGCTATAAGTTTTCTTTTCTAAATTTCATTAGAGCCATGAAAAAAAATTAGTCCCATATGAGGCTTAGAATCATACAGAGAACATCAAAGAATATCCAGTCTAATCCCCACCCTACACCAATGAGAAAACCAAGGCCCTGACATATAAAGTGGTTTGCTGAGGTCCATACAACTCACTGGTGAAGGAAGCTAGGACTCATTCCCAGTCTCCTGACTCCCAACACAGTGTCTGCTACACTGTGTTGCTTACCCTGGAGTCCAGAGGTTTTAAATTGTTTTAAACCATCAAAATCTTTTTGTCAAGTAAATCTTCATAGAAACTCCAATACATAAATAGCAAGATGTACTGGTTGAAGTAGAACTCCTACAAATCTGGTCTCTCTTTCATTCCTTTACTCCTGCCTGTAACCTTCCTTTAAAACTACAAGCCACTGTCCTCATTCAGCATAGCATAAGCTTTAATAAAGAAAATCATTGCTTAATTTATGGTTGAATCTGTCTTTCTTTTTTTAAAGCATGACACTGGTAAGCCAAAGTAAAACAAGTCTTTTGATGTTTTATGTTTTCCCAGAAAGAGAGATAAACCCAAAGACATAAAGGGCAAATGCTGTCTTCTCTCAATGCAGAGAATGCCTTACTATGTCAGTATCCCAAGAAAGAGCATAGTCCAACTCACGGTGCTTCAGAGTTCTAGCCCCAGACTGCCAATTAATTAGCCACACAATGCTGAAAAATTCAAATGCTATGTCTTAAAACTCTGGTTGGTTGATTGACCTCTCCACCTCTCAAGTGTTCCCAGCCATGACCTGATTTGCCCTACCTATGTTACAGACTTTCCAAGTGCAGTTTAATTTCCACGAGAGTGGGAAATTCAATCTGTTTTGTTTACCAACATACCCCTAACATGTAAAATAAAGATGGGCAGTCACAGTAAGGGTCTCAATAAATATTTGTCAAATGAATGGGAAAACTGTTAAAACACAGAGTACTGTAGATAGTTATATTCAAATGTAATCTATCCTGATTAGGTACTAAGCAAAAGTACAAAAGACCAAAAAGCGTGATTTGATTTTTTTTTTAGTTTTCATGATTTTATATTTACATTGCCTCAATCAAATGTAAGAAAGACCCTGTCAATTCTATCAGCAATTTATTCTATTTTAAAATGGGCACAGTATCTGTTAGCTTTGTTTTCAATCAAGACCATTTATTATTTATAAAAATATACCTTTCCTTTAAGAACATAAATGTTATCTGATGGTCTAGAAATACATCTCTACACGAAACAGTAAAAGACAACATAGGCCACTTTTTTGCCACTAAACATGGTAAGTTTAATTTAATAAATAAATAAAAAATATTCAATCATCTTCAAATTCCCCATGACCTATAACTTCATAAACTTTTGGTCATTCAGTTTTCTCCAAAAAGTGTATATTCTCAATACTCTTCATCGTGCTGATACAGATGACATAATAAACCTACACTAATGATTCAGAAAAGAATACTAAAAAAAAAAAGACTATTTTCTAAAAATATTTTATAAAATTAACTATACAATTGTTGCCACCACTTTACTTAAACTTTGTTAGATGAATCAAATTGTAGAAGTTTCAAGAACAGATGTACATGCATTATAAAAGTTTGAGTTATGGAGAAATAAGAAATCTATCTGGAGAGCTTAATTTGTGTCTAAAATATAATCTATTAGACTAAAGGGATAATTTTTAAAAACATAAATACCACTTTGAAGAATACAAAAAGTATACCTACCAAAACAATATGTTGTCTAGTTTTATCACAGTGGATAAGGTCTGTTACCCAACAAACTAAAACCACTCATTTGAACAGAAACACATGAAACGTTCCTACTTAATCTGGACCGTATCACTCACATGGGGATAGTATTGTTGAGGTGCAACTCTTGGCATCTGCGTGTGGCCAGCAATTGGTCCAGGCCTGTCCTTGGGCAGCTGCTGCCTCTCATAAGGTACTTTGGGTGATTCCTGTCCTGGTACAGGCTCTCCTTGTGCTCTACAAAGTCTGTCACGAAGCTGCACAATATTTGGCTATAAGAAGCAATGGAAGAAAACACAAATTATTAAGAGTTCATCCAAATATATGACAGCATGTTGATTTTCTTATAGTAAGCTTGATCATTCATATATTTGTTTATGTGCTGTGTATTCTACAACAAACCTTGGCACACCAGGTTCTGACATCATGGTTTCTAACACTCAAGACTGACACGAAAGGTCCATAATATACAGTGTAACTTGCAATTTAACTGAGGCAGTGATTTGAATTATGCCTACTACATGGTGGCATGCAAGATCAAGGTCACTTCTCATCGCTGCTCTTTTGTTATTTTCTTGTAGTTAAGTAATGTTCACAAATCACAAAAGTAGTTTTAAAATATAACTTTGCTTCTTTGTAGGGAAAAAAGGCTCCCAAAGAGAATCAACTGCTAAAGATGGTGATGAAAGAAAATAATGATCTGAGAAAGCAAAAATTAATCTAAAAAGGCATTTGAAATAAAAGAGATGTCAAGCTCAAGCTTATACAGATTACAGCTATATTGATATACAGCATGAGTTGACTACATACATGTCATATATTAACAACAAGAAAGCAATGTTGAAATGTTTCAGCAAAAATTCATTTTATTACCTTCAAAAATTATATATTTCTATAAGTTCATGTCATTTAAACATTTCAGGTATTCTTTATTGTCTTTTAGGAGGATAATTGTATACTATAATGATATCAGAGTCTCATAAAAAAATCTAAGCATCTACTGAGATACATAGGTGAAGTAACATCAAAATGATGATATTTGCACCCTGACCAGTGTGGCTCAGTCGGTTGAGTGTCCTCCTGCAGGGCCACGGGTCACTAGTTAGACTCCCAGTCAGTGCACATGTCTAGGTTGCAGGCCAATCCCTAGTTGGGGTGCAATAGGCAACTGATTGATGTTTCTCTCACACACTGATTTTTTTTCCTTTTTCCTTCCCTTCCCCCTCTCTAAAAATAAATAAATAAAATATTTTAAAAATATTATGACATTGCATAAAGAATATTTAAAAGTCCAAAGAAAATAATAAAGAATAATGTGTAGACAATGTATGTAGTTATAAATGGTAATGAAAAGAGTTTAATTCTAAGGCTAGAAGATCTAAAGATCTTAGATTGAGTTAGTCTTAAAATAAAAAAAATAAAACCCCCCCATAAGAACAGAATAAAGTTCACAATAAAAAATAAAGAAATAAAATACTTAGAAGGTTCAAAATTAAGTTCTGTCAGACACACAGTATAAATATAAATACCCCACTTGTGGAAAACTTCCCTCAGATCCCATCTTGACTCCACCCATGCCCCATGATGGGTTTTAGGTTTCTATCTTCTGTGCTCCCACAGCACTACTACCTCTACCACAGCACCCTGCACTTGTGGAATCCTATGTTTGTTTGTCTACCATCATTTTGAGTTTGGAAATTCCCTCAGGGACAGGATCTTGGCATTCTTTTCCATCACTGTATAGTCAGTTACTCATTGAATTGAATTAAAACCAATACCATGAAAAACCCCGAGTTTTATTGCACACCAAATAAGGAAACTAAATTAGGAATGTAGTGTAGTTCTCTCTGCCTTAAATACTTTAAAAATAAACTTGCCCATAGAAGGTATCAGACTGATGGCATACAGAACGAACTTCTTCGCTAGTATCTGGGATGGAACTTGTGGGAATTCTGACATTACAACCCACTAGTCTGATTAAGCATGAACGCTTACAGCTTTTCAACACAGAAGATTCTTACAAAGGCCCCTTGTACACAGAAGTAGCATCTGGCTTAAGAAACAAAGTTAGTCCTTTTCCCATTTATTTCCTCAAATACTATGACCCTCTGTACAAAGAGCTGTATCATACTACGAGAGCATACTATCTGTTTGACACAGCTTTAAGGGCACTCCTATAATGATCCTTGAAGAATTGTCCGACAACATTCACCTATAGTCAGGTGATAGACATTCAACCACTCCGAAACATTCCACCTACTAGCATGTTTATGTTTAATACTGAGTGCTATCTACTGGGCTCACCTTACTCATATATTAAAATAAGAAAAATGACCACTTATAATTACCTGGTTGGTGCTTTCAGGAAGAAAAGCCAAGGCTGCAGCAATACTGCCCTGGGCTGCCAACAAACTGGCATACTGACTCATCTTCTCAGCCAGAAGAACTCCTACAGTGTTAGTGTCCATGGCTTGGGTGAGTTGTACAGCTTTTCGTAGGATGACAACTTTCTCAATCAGATCCTAAGTGAGAAAAAGAAAGGAGAGTAAAAGAGAAGGATACCAAGATCTGTATGAGAGGAAACAGGAAAAGATAATTACTACGATTTCCAAAAAAGTATAGTACCTATTATCACCTCTCTTAGAAAGGTCTGGAATAGTTTACCACCATTTAAGTAACGGAAAAAGTAAGGAGGAAGGTCTCTTACTCATGTTATGAATAGGGCATAGGTTACCACCTTCTCCTAAACATCCTTAGACTGCCAGATATTTGTAAGTTAAAAGAGGCATATCCAAAGTGTCCGAAGGCAGAAAATTGGGTTCTAGCAGGAACAGGAGAAACTATGAATGAAAACATCATACTATCTATATTATAAAAATAGTACTACTATGAGGTGACCTACAAATGGGATTACTATTTCAACCCAAAGTTTCTCATATTGCTCCTCAATACCAATTCTTTCAACAATGGGGAGTTATGCTTCATGTATAAAGCACAACAATATCCTACCTATTGCCCTTTAGAGGTACACAAATCCAAAAGTGTGAAACAAGTGTTTTCTCTCAGAAGCACATAGAAGGAAACCTGGATTTCCTACCAGATTTTCAGTTTCAACAGAGTAATATTTAAAGCAACAAATTTCCTGTAAACCTCTTTCCAGAAAAAAAAAGAAATACTAGACTGAAATGAGACACTGCTGATTAAATGCTTAGGGAAAAAATTTAAATATATAATTACTCAGTGCCTGAGAATAATTTTTTACTTCCTCGCTTGTCCATGTATTAGTGTTACATGGGAATACACTCATTTCTTACTTTCATTTCTCCTTAACCATGAAGATTCTCTATCGGTACTGGGGATGCCTCTCATTAGTTACCCTACATTGATTCTTTCTTTGCCCAAAACAGACAGGATCACTGGAGGCAGAGAGAGGAGCAGGAAGAAAAAGAGGTAAAGTAAAGGCTGTTTTCATGCTCTTGGCATCTACTTTCCCCAATTAAGTACCAAATCACAACCCTGACCTCATAAACCACTGCAACCCCTTTTAACTATAATATCATCTCAAACTCTCTCCCTCCAAATACAGCAATAAATATGCATAATTATCTAGTACAAGAACTTCTAAAATGTAAATAACTAAGGGTAAAAGCAATGAACTAGAACAAATTACTTCTATAAATAGGGTGAAAGACAACTAAAAAGGTTTCAAAGATACTAACCTGAAGTGACAAAGGGCTGGTTCCATCTTGAGCTTTAGTCCAACATGCAACTAATTTCTCTACATTGCCTGCACAAATATAGCAGAGACATGCCTGAGTCTGCAGGGGGCTATCACCTTCACTTTCAAGCCTGGTTCCCAAAAGATCTACAAATCAAAAGAGAAGCAAAATAAGATTATATCTAAGACACTCTGTATGTGAAATTGTGAGCAGCCCAATAACATTTTCAAAAGTATAAACTTCACAACCAGTGAGTAGCAGGTAGAAAATCATTGTGCCATGTAAAGTTTCAGTAAATATTTGTCAAGTGAAATAAAAGTGCATGACAAATCGTATATAATAGACAAGACTCTAAGTGACAAGATTCTATACCTAGCTATAGAATGGATTTACATTAATTATATTAGGGAAAAAATAAATGGAAACAATATTTGTACAGAAAAATCCTAATAAGCATTTAACTCCAAGTTATCACATCAGATATTTTTGTAAGCACTAGTTTAAAATATGGCACAATTGGAATAAACATCAATGACAGCTAAGATTACTATAAATTATTTATAATAATAAAGTTGTTATCTTTTAATTTTCATATTCTTATAATACTTTCAAGTTGACAAACTGCTGTTCCTTCCACACTAAGCAGCCTAAAGTTTCCATTCTTACAGATAAATATTATTCCTTAGTCACCAGTTTAGAAATATTCAGTCTAAGAAATATTAGACTCTCAAAGGTAATTTCTACTCAAATGTTATAATTATTAATTTTTAAAAAGATTTTATTTATTTTTAGAGTGAGGAGAAGGAAGGGAGAAACAGAGGGAGAGAAACATCGATCTGTGAGAGATACATCCATCAGTTGCCTCTCACATGCCCCCAACTGGGGAGCTGGTTCACAACCCAGGCATGTCCTCTGACTTGGAATTGAACCAATGATCTTTTAGTTTGGCAGACGATGTGAAACACACTGAGCCACACAAGACAGGCTATAATTATTAATTTTATCAAGCTAACATTTATTAAGTGAGAGGTGATTTTGTATCATTTTACATAAGAACAGATCAAGGCTTAGAAAGCATTTTTGACTAGGTTGTACAGCTAGTAAGTGGCAGAGACAAGATTCTAAGTCTGGTCTGTCTGAAATCAAAATCATTAAACAGTATTATTAAAAATGATTAGATATGGAGAAGTAATATAGAAAATAATTCTGAAAAAAGCATTCAAATGAGAACCCTTTTTCTTATTTGTGATTGGTAGGTTTATGAAAATGTATTTTTCCCCCGACATAAGATATTTTATTTCTTTAAAAATCAGGGCATGCATAATATAGTTTCAAAAAGGCTAAACTAAACACACATTTGTGATATAGGGATTTCTATAACTTAAAAATATATTCTATTGATTATGCTATTACAGTTGTCGCAATTTTTCCCCTTTGTTGCCCTTTATCCAGTACCCCCCTCCACTTGAACAATAACCTTCCCTAGGTTCATGTCCATGAGTTAGTTGTGCATATAAGTTCTTTGGCTACTCCATTAACTATACTGTTCTTAACATCCCCCTATTTTGTATGCACCAATTTGTACTTCTTAATCCCTGGACCTTATCCTCTAGTCACCCTCTTCCCCTCCAAACTGATAACCCTCCAAATGATGTCCATTCCTATGATTCTGTTCCTGTACTGCCTGTTTGCTTAGTTTGTTTATTAGATTCAATTGTTCATAGTTGTGAATTTATTGCCATTCTAACGTTCATAGTTTTGATCTTTTTTATTGTATAATTCCCTTTAGCATTTCATACAGTGGATTGGTGATGAACTCCTTTAGTTTTACCTTGTTTGGGAAGCACTTTATCTGCCCCTCCATTCTAAATGATAGCTTTGCTGGACAGAATAATTTGTTGCAGAATAGGTTGTAGGTCCTTGTTTTCATCACTTTGAATACTTCTTTCCAGCCCCTTCTAGCCCGTAAAGATTCTTTTAAACAATCAGCAGATTGGCTTATGGGAACTCCTTTGTAAATAACTGTTTTTCTCTTGCTGCTTTTAAGATTCTCTCTTTATCTTTAACCTTTGATATTTTAATTATGTGTTTTGGTGTGGTCCTCTTTGGATCCAACTTGTTTGGGACTCTTCATGCTTTGTGGACTTGCATGTCTATTTCTTTCACCAAATTAGGCAAGCTTTCTTTTATTATTTTCTCAAATAAGTTTTCAATTTCTTTTTCTTCCTTGTCTCCTTTTGGCACCCTATGATTCTGATGTTTGTATGTTTAGAAATATCCCAAGGCTCCTTAGCCTATCCTCATTTTTAAAAATTTTTTTCTTCCTGCTGTTCTGATTAAATAATTTCTTTCTATCTTATATTCTCAGCTTTACCCCCTCCACTGTTGGTTCCCTGTAGATTTTTTTAAATTTCACTTGATGTAACTTTTACTTCTGCTTGGGTCTTTTTTATGCTGTTGAAGTACCCAATGAGTTCCTTGAGCATCCCAACAACCCATGTTTTGAACTCTACACCTGATAGTTTGCCTATCTCCATTTCATTTAGGTTTTTTTCTGGAGTTTTATTCTCTACTTTCATTCAGGCCATGTTTGTCTTATTTTGGCAGCCTCCCTTTGTTTCTGTGTATTAGACACAGAGGCTTGACTCCCCATCTTAGTAGTGTAGCCTACTGTAGAAAAGCACACTTGTAAGTTGTATGGGTAGTCACCAGGGTAGGGGTAACCCGTGTCACCACTCTGTGGCTCTGTGTGGGGAAGAGCTTGGAGAGGAGATAATGCCGCTGCCTGGCCTTCAGAGTTTTGCCTAGGAGGAAGCTGTCTCCCAGCACTTGCCTCGTTGCCAGTCACTTCAATTTCTTCCCATATGCCACTAGTACCCTCCAGCTGTTGCCCTGATGCTAAATCCCAGAGGGGGTGAGTCTGCATAAGTCCTAAGTCAGTTGCAGTCCCTTTAAGAGTCTCCTGAGAATTCTGCAGTTTCTTCTGCAGCTCCCACCCGCACTGGTTTTTACAGCCAGAAGTTATGGGGACTTATCCTTCTGGTGCTGGAACCCTGGGCTGCATTGTCCTGTCTGGGGCTGGGACCCCTTGATCCCAAGGTATCCCTCCTGATTTTCATCCTCCACATATGGATGTGTGACCAACTGTTCTGCATCTCCACACCTCTCTGTGCCACCCCACATCTCTCCATGTCTCTATGCACTTCTCTGCATCTCTTGGCACCTCTCTGTGTCTCTCTGCATCTCCACCCCTCCTACCCATCTGGATGAATGTGGCTTCTTTAAATCCTTGGTTGTCAGACTGCCATACAGCTAGATTTTCTGACAATTCTGGGCAATATCTGTTTTGTAGTCTATTTGTACTTTTTGTTGTGGTTGTGTGTGGAAACAAGGAGCGTTTACCTATGTCTCCATCTTGATGAGATTGAAAATTTCTAATATTTGTCAATTTTATTTATAATATACTATGCCACATACATAATATAAAGCTCATTTTCTTACCACAGAGGGCTGAAAACTCATCAGGTTTAGCATAAGTCAATACTGCAGCTAAAGCCTCTCTCCAATTTTTAAGGTCACAAGACTCAACAATCTCTTTCCAGTTCTTCATCACCACTGCAGTAATTAGCTTGGGAAAGGGAAAAAAGGGAATATTAAAAGCTGTTGGTATATTAATAATAACTAACTCTGGTTAATCAATCATATCTTTCAAAAATTGTTATTATTCATAGTATTTCACATAGAATAAACAGCAGCAAAGTGAAATATATCCTTGAACCAACTAACATAGAGTATGGTATTATTTTTTCCTTTAAAAAATATCACAACAACACACTTTATAGAATTCCGAGAAGAAAAAGTATAGAGTGTTATCAAAACATTTAACAGAAAGTCATAACCTGATCTGATGGATCAAGAACAACTTTCTAAGCATACAGACATGTGATACGAAGTAAGAATTAATTTCATCAAGGAGGGAAGAAAATATTCTAGGCCAAGGGAACTCTAGGTGCAAAGTCCCAATAGAGAAAGGCACATGGAATGCGTTAGGAACTGAAAGGTGGCCAGAGTGGCTAAAAAATAACAGGGGAGAAAGTGACAAGAGACAAGGCTAAGGAGACTGATGGCAACCAATGCTAAAAGGACTGAAATCTGGGGCAACTTTTATTAGAAGAAAATAATAACATCAAGCAGGGACTTTAAAATGTTTAGACCCTTTGCTCCAGAAATTCCTTTCCTAGGATTGTAACCTCATTAAATAATTAGAAATTCTCACAGATCTTTAGGTATAACAAGGATGTTTAACACTAACTTATCAGTGTTAGGAAAATATCAGAAACTACCTAAACACCCCCAAGCAAGAGAAAAAATACATCCTTGCTGTAGAATTTCATAGACCAATTATAATTTTTGTAAGAATCTTTAATAATATAGGAAAATGTGACAATATTTGTAAGTAAAACCACACACATATATACATATACGATCCTGATTCTGTTTTAAAAAATTCTACAAACACATAGGAAGAGGTATGGAAAGTTGGACCCAATTTGAGATTGAGAAATACCAATCTGATAGAAGAATTAGAGGGTGTTAAATATTTATCTTTAAAGTTTTCTAGCCCTGGACAGTGTGGCTCATTTGGTTGGAGGATCGTCCCATACACTAAAAGGTTATGAGTTTGATTCCTGGTCAGGGCACATACTAGGTTGCAGGTTTGATCCCCGGATGGGGAGCCTACGAGAGGCTCCTCAATCAATGTTTCTCACATTGATGTTTCTCTCTCTTTCCCCCTTCCTCTTTCTAAAAGCAACGAAAAATTGTCCTCGGGTGAGGATAAAAAAAATTTCTATATTCTATCTTTTCCACAATAAAAAACCATGAAAAGTATTACTCATTTTATATGTAAAGAACAAAAATTGCCTGGCTAAATAGCTCCGTTGGTCCGAGCGTTGTCCCAATACGCCAAGGTTGCGGCAGTTCAATCCCCAAACACATATAAGAGTCAACCAATGAATATATAAATAAGTGGAACAACAAATCGATGTTTCTCTCTCTCTTCCTTCCTCTCTATAGCTCTTTCTAAAATCAATAAGTTAAAAAAATTATAAAAGAACAAAAATTGAAATAATCATGCCCAACTATGAACATTAACTATTTCTGGGTCAAGAAATTATGGATGGGTTTTTTTATTGTTTACTGTTTTCTGCATTTCAATCATCTATAATAAAAGTGTATTGCTTTTATAATCAGATAAAAGTTATTGTTTGTTTACCTATTTTTAAAATAACATACCCTGGTAACTTTGCTTTGTGATTTTGCAAAGTATTTCTTCTGGGTTCGAGCCAATAGTTCTTGTCCACCTGCTATGGCCAATATTATAGCATCGGCCATGCGGTTATCATGTAAACAAAGGTCAACAGCGCTCTCAAAGTTACCCGTCAACAAAGCCTGAGTAATTAAACCATCAATATCTGCAATAAAGATATAATACACCCAAGTTAAAGTTTTTTGTTATAAGAAAAAATATTACACATATCAACTTTTATATGCACACCCAAAGAAGAAAAAAATTCTAATTTCTGATTATTACTGGTGATTAATTTTTAACAGAAACTGTTGAGATCTGTGGCAATACACTGATAGCATGTAAGTAAAATCAGGTAAGATACCACACTTTATAGATTGCTTAAACTGGAGTAATAAATATCACACGGTTTCTATTACATAGGTGCCAGAATATCCCACCATTTCTAAGACACTAATTACACATACTAAATGATAACTGAGTTCTTCTTTTTAACCTTCTAACACTTGTAGCAAAATATTTCTAACTTAAACTTAAGAACTATATGCTTTGAAATGATTAAAAAAAAAACGAAGTTAAAAACCAACAGGTTTTTACCTCCATTGATGGAGATGTTAAATGGTCCTCCAGCTGAAGGTAGAAATTCAAATTCTTGTTTTTCCTCTTTGACATGCTGAAGAAATGAAAGGGCTACAATTTAGAAGAATGAAACTGTGGAATAATTTACTGGCAAAACAAAATTTATACATGATTATTCACTTATTGACTGGATAACATGCCAAGTTATTCTAGAGAGTGCTCAGATCCAAGTTTACACTTAAGATCTACAACTTCACTAAGAATTAACTCCTGTTATACAATCATAAGTAAAAGCCAAGATCGTCAGAAGTAACGTTACACAAACTGAAGTATACATACACATTATTGGTAGCTCAGAAGTTATTGAAGCTAAACAAGCATTGTTTTCTTAGATACCTCAACTAAGAGTAACTTGAAACATGCAAAATATGAAAAAAATCACATAAACGCAAGGTAAACAGATTGTTTATGAATATACTACAATTCTAGATTTTGTGTTCTCTTCAACTAGCCATACCCAGAACAGATTAGTCTGATAAAAATATATACAGTTCTGATATAAATTTCTGAGATGACGTGTTGAGACTGAGTAAATATAAATTCAATTTTTTTTTCTTTAGGAGAAAAGAAGTATAATGGAGGCATATATGCCTTCACTTTTATGCATAAAAATAAAAAAAAGACAAAAAATAAAATATATCAGCCCTGACCAGTGTGGCTCACTTGGTTGGGCATCCCTCTGCCAAGTGAGAGGTCACTGCTCAATTCTAGTCAGGGCACATGCCTGGGTTGGGGGTTTGATCCCTGGTTGGGGCACATACAAGAGGCAGACAGTTGATGTTTCTTTCTCACACTGGTATTTCTCTCCCTCTCTTTCCCCATCCCCTTCCCTTCTCTCTAAAATTAAACAAATAAAACCTTTAATTTTTTAAAAGAAATATATAAAAGATTACTGAGAAATTTTAAAGAAAAGCATAGCTGTCTTATATGAGATAAAAGACCTATCTTCTGTACTTTTGTAACCTACATGCCTGAATGTAAAAGTGTCTAGTTTTAAAAATCAGGGGCATTTTTGGATTGGGCAATTTTAGTGAAGAGCACAGCATGACATCATAGGTAAATAATGCTTAGTTATAGTTAATATGGACTATTACAAGAGAATAACTATAACTCTTTCTCCAACTAAAGAGCATTTAGAATTTAAAAACTTAAACAAAAGAATATCAGAACTTAAATACTTCACATTAAGAAATAAAACAAGACTTCTGGTTAAGATGGTGGCATAGGCAGACATGGCTCTCCTCCTCCTCCTCACACAACCACATCAAAATTACAACTAAAATATAGAACAACCATCAGAAATCGAGTTGAATGGAAGTCTAACAACTATGGAATTAAAGAAACCACATCCATACAGACTAGTAGGATGGAGCACAGATGTAGAAATGGGCTGGCCCCTCACCCATGTGCAATGGAAAAAAATTCAAGAGGGATATCTTGAGAGTAAGGAGTCCCAGCCCCAGACATGGCCCTTCAGCCCATAGTTCTAGTGCCGGGAAGATAAATCCCCACAACTTCTGATGGCAAAAATAAGCAGGGATTGAGTCTGTGGAGGAAACTGCTGGAATCTCAAACAGTTCCTCTTAAAGAACGCCCCCTCCTATCCCCCACACAGAGCTGGCAAGCTGGTGCCATATCTAAGACTCCATCAACCTGGATAACACTTTCTGACCTGCCTTGGAGATTCCTGAGATTCTGCCCCACCCCAGATGCTTTTCCATATGAATGGCTGGTTTTGGCTCATGCTTTACAACTTCTTAAAATAAATCCTCTCAAATAAACAACAGCTGGCCTCAGTAGGCCCCAGGCCCCGCACTGGCAGCAGCCAGCCTAGATTCACAGTTTGGCTTCACCAAGCCCAGGACAAGGAGCAGATTACTTTATAGTTCAGACGGGGTGGTCCCGTGTAAAACACAGGTGGGGGTTGACCTTGGCCTGTACCACCTGGGAAACCCCAGGGCCAGCACACCCAATGGACAGCTATGGACCATGTTGGAGCACCACCCTGCCCCTGTATAGCTGATCCTCCTTAGAAGGCAAAGGTTGGTGATCAGTGGTCATGGCAAATCCTTGCAGCTGACTGGTATGGCTAAATCCCTCCCAATGATCTGCCAACAGCAAAGAAGGCTCAATTATAAGAGGAGGGTATACTCAGCCCACACAAAGCGTGCACCCCAAGTACTGAGCTTGGGTGATATGGGAGGCTGTGCCACTGGACAATACAGGACACCTACTACATTAGGCCACACTACCAAGACACAGAGTCAAAACAGCTTTACCTAATACACAGAAGCAAACACAGGGAGGCTGCCAAAATGAGGAAACAAGAAACATGGCCCAAATGAAAGAACAGATCAAAACTCCAGAAAAAGAACTAAACAAAAGGGGTATCAGATGCAGAGTTCAAAACACTGGTTACAAGGATGCTCAATGAACTTAGTGAGGACCTCAATAGTATAAAAAAGACTGAGTCAGAAACAAATGATACATTAATTGAAATGAAGAATAATTTACAGGGAAAAATCAGCAGAATGGATGAAGCCAAGAATCAAATCAATGATTTGGAACATAAGGAAGAAAAAAACAATAAATCAGAGCAACAAGAAAAAAAGAATTAAAAACGAGAATAGTATAAGAAGCCTCTGGGACAACTTCAAGAGGTCCAACATTCACATCACAGGAGTGTCAGAAGGAGAAGAGGAAGAGCAAGAAATCAGAATAATTAATTTGACAAAGTAATGAAAAAAAAATTCCCTAATTTGCTGAAGAAAATAGACATGCAAGTCCAGCAAGCATAGAGTCCCAAACAAGATGGACCCAAAGAGGCCCACTCCAAGACACATCATAATTAAAATGTCAAAGGTTAAAGAGAATCTTTAAAAAAGTTGTAAAGAAAAGTAGGTAGTTACTTACAAGGGAGTTCCTATAATACTGTCAGCTGATTTTTCAAAAGAAACTTTGCAGGCTAAAAGGGACTGGCAACAAATATTCAAAGTTATAAAAAGAGGGGACCTACAGTCAAGATTGCTCTACCCAGCAAAGCTCAGACAAGGTAAAACTAAAAGAGTTCATCATCACCAAACCATTATTATATGAAATGCT
Organism: Phyllostomus hastatus; assembly: GCF_019186645.2. Lineage (NCBI taxonomy): Eukaryota > Metazoa > Chordata > Mammalia > Chiroptera > Phyllostomidae > Phyllostomus > Phyllostomus hastatus. Next base: position 6,880,353 of record NW_025334028.1, read on the forward strand.
AAAGAGACTTATATAAGAAAAAATGATCAAAACTATGAAAAATGAAATTATGAAAAATACATATCTATCAACAAATGAATCTAAAAAACAAACTAAGCAAACAAGAACAGAGACAGAATTATGGATACAGAGAGCATTTTGATGGTTGCCAGATGGGAGGGGAATGTGGGGGAATGGGTGAAGGGGTGAGGGGATTAAGAAGTACAAATAAGTAGTTAGTTACAGAATAGCCATGGGGATGTAAAAGTACAGTATAGGAAATGGAGTAGCCAAAGAACTTAACAGCATGACTCATGGACATGAACAATGATGAGAGGACTGCGTGAGGGAGGGGGAGTGCAGGGTGGAGGGGGGCAAAGGGGGAAAATTCAGGACAACTGTAATAGCATAATCAATAAAGTAGCATTTAAAAAATAAAAATATTTTATATAGAGAAAAAATAAATCAGATACTGATTTGATTACTATATTCACTAACACAATAAAAAAAAGCCTTCTTTTTTAAAAATCACAATTTTTCAAATCTGCTTTCTAACCGATAAACCTTTATATATGAACTTCTGAAACATGCATAAGGCCAACAAATGCACAATTTATTACATGTTGAGTATCTTCAATGTGTTATCTACTATGTTTGGTAAACAAATAGCATCATTAAGATAAAGAGGAAGATTTTATCTCCTTAAAATTTTTTTAAATACTCTGAAAGTACACACAGATGACTACTCTTTTGTTAAATACATATTCTTTTTTAAAAAAGGTTTTATTTATTTAATTTTAGAGAGGGGGGAAGGGAGGAAGAGACAGAAATATTGGTATGTGGTTGCCTCTCGTGCACCCCCTACTGGGGACCTGGCCCACAACCCAGCCATGTGCCCTGACTGGGAATCGAACTGGTGACCCTTTGGTTCACAGCCCCACACTCAATCCACTAAGTCATACCAGCCAAGGCAAAATACATATTATTCTTGAGTGTATTTCCAAATGATCTTCTATTTGATAATACATAGTTTATTCAGTTGTATATAAATGCAAGTACATTTTTAAAAAAGATTTTACTTTTTTAATTTTAGAGAGAGGTGAAAGAAGGGAGAAAGAGAGGGAGATAAAAATCAATCTGTTGCCTCTTGCAGGTGCCCCACCCAAGGACAGAACCTGCAACCCAGGTATGTGTCCTGATCGGCAATCAAACTGGCGATCCTTCACTTTGCAGGACAACACCCAGCCAACTGGGCTACACTCATCAGGGCTGAAAGTATATTTTTTAATGTACCCTACAATTTTGTGTAGGTATTCTCAAAATTAGTTAAAATCTTTTGTAAGATTTTACCCATATCCTTTATTCTCAACTTAAATAAATGCTAGACCTACTTCCAAGAAAGATGTTTTTTTATAGTTATCTTGTAATAGTCTAAATTTATTGATGAGTTGTGTTCATAACTTAGTAAAAGACAGTAAGAAATATTCCACAGTCAGATATTCCCATATCACAAAGAAGAATGGAAAAGTCAAAGGCGAGATGGAAAAAAAACTTAATTTTCCAAGAAGAAGTATAATAAAAAGCAAGAAAAGTAATTACAGAATTATTTGTTAGTGGTTAAAAAATACCCCAGAAAATTAAAGGTACAACATTGTGTTCAAGGACTCTTTTAAATTAGTTGTAAAAATTATCAAATACAACTGAGAAAACGTTTACAGTAATCATGGCAATCAGTTTATTTAGTGAAATACTCTTTACTTGAACTCCAAAATTCAAGAAACTAATTCAGAAGCCTATGCTACTAATAGTGGGCCCTAATTATTAAAGTGTCAAGATAAAAACATTAACTTCACATACAATGAACAGTGGATATCTGAATAAAATCTCTTTTCAGTTTGACATAATATTGTCTATCTGACCAAACTAAGTTAACCCCACATCAACTGTTCATTTTAAACCATATAATCCAGAATCTAGGTCAGAGAACTAAAAATTTTAGAGATGATACTTCTGTAAAACTAGTAAATAGACTCCTACCCTAAACATCTCTAAGAAAACAATATATTCCATCTTAATTTTGAAACATATAGTTAAGAAAATTTTCCATATTTCAGTGTGTGGTAAACAAATAGCATCTATTTTCCCAATGTAATTAAAATGAAAAAAAAATAAGTACCTCTCCCAAGAGCTGCTCTTCAGCAGCAGGGCTCTCCTCCCCATCACTCTGTGCTACTTGATCAGAATCTTTAAGAGCCTTTGGTACACAAAACAATTGCAGAGGAAGTTGAAGTTAGTAGCATTAAAAGGTTATTAGTGAAAAATAAAGACAAAAGACCCAATAAACAACATTCAGAGCTACTTTAATCGTAAGAAGCAACACTAAGTAAATTTGAGACACACCATTAGAAGAAAAGCAAAGAGCCATTACAGCTGAGATCTTCCCTTTTTCTACTAAATGTCCCCTCGACAACAAAGATCTTAATGTTAGGTATTTGGGCAGTCATTGATTTCGTTTTTTCTTTGTTTTTGCAAAATTCAAATACCATCAAGAACAAGGTATGCTCTACCAGCTAAATTTATACTGCTCTAAAATGAGAATTTATTGACTTATTAAAATATCTTCAATCAGCATTTATTTTATACCATAAAGCAATAGAACACATTTCTTAAATTATGTTTCCTTTTTTGTTATCACCTAAACCAAAATTTTAGAAGATAGCTATTTTTAAAGGCCTTCTTACCACATCAGGTCCATCCACTTTGTTCAAGGCCAAAGTAATCTGAAATAAAAAAATAAAAAAACCCCACTCACCTACTCAATGGAATTCTATTTCAAGGTATATAGCAAATATTCATCTCTTATTCCATTCTCATTGGCAAAAATCCACAGAAGTTCTGATCAGGGATAGCATGTTTAAGAAAAGAATAAAATCTGTGCAGGACTGATTCTCAATGGTTCTAGTTTCAATTACAAGGAATTCCACTGCTCACATACCATCTCACTCTGTTGTTCAATGACAAAACTTCAAAACAAGCGTATTTTCTTCTATTTTGTTTTAAATAAAATAACTGCAATTAGTTTTCTAAAATATTTCTTCAGGTACTCACTCTGGAGACAAATGCTATTCCAAGTATTTTGAAGCCCTGACTGGGTAGCTCAGTTGGTTAGAGCATCATCCCTATACGTCAAGATTGCAGGTTAGATCCCTGGTCAGAGCACATATAAGAATCAACCAATGAATGCATAAAGAAGTGGAAAAACAAATTGATGTTTCTCTCTCTCTCTAAAATCAGTAATAAATAAATAAATAAAAATTTAAAAACTTTAAAAGAAAAAAGCATTCTGACAAATTCTATTTCCTGTGTTTGCTATCTGGTATGCAGTAGAATTTTGATATTAATCTCTTAAAAACCTAAAGAAGTTATAGCATTAAGCTACACAGACTAATAATAAAGTTAAATATAAAAAAAATCTAAGGAGTGATCATAGACACATAGCCAATAAGCAGTGGAGCTGTGATGTGACCCCAAGACTGTCTTGACATTAAAAGATGTGCTCAGCACGCCTAGAGTGTGCAGTATCCAACCTGTAATTGCATGTGACAACCATGCAATGCTGCAGAACACTTTAGTCATTTTTAAAGGATGACAAGGGCTAATGTTAATTACATAAAGAATCTACACTATTTCCTTCAAGTTTTCCAAAGTCAGAGTGTTTTTACTGCTGTTCATGTCAACACTGCAGAATAATAATAATTAAGCCCCTCTTAGAGAAGAAAATTATAAAACTGGAATATAATTTCTTTTTATAAGGGAATCTTTTTTAAAATTAAAATGTTAAACAAATCACTTGGACTTTTCGTTTACTCAGGTTCAGTGCAATAAATTGCCCTTGTTCCAAAATGTTTACTAGTTAGCTGTTAGCTGAATCAACTCAATAAACACTTTGGGAATGGTGGGCTAAAGGCATAAACATCTAGGTTGGAAAACTGTGATAGCTTGAAATAGTACCATTTTTTACCACTTAAGCTGTAGTGAATGTAGGATGATCTCTAACAGTTTCTCCCTTTCTCCCCTCCCCAGAGCCATTGGTTTCACACCCTCTTAAAATCTCTGTTATTTCCAGTATTTGAGATTCATAGCCTCTTATCATGCAAAGCCCAATCCTCCCTGACACAGCTCTTTAAAACAAATTTGAATAAAAGGTAGTTCTGGGAGCTTCAAAATCCAGGTATAAGTGGAATTTTACATTTAACAATATGATTCAAAACTTTGGCAAGCAAACACAAATTCTTACTAAATATATATTGAATGACTGAGATCATCTGTGTAGAATTTTATTTAAAAAAACCTATTCTATAGAAATATTCTACTTGTATAAACACAACTTTTTCACTTTTCTAAAAGTTTACCTTTTTTCCTAGGTCTTCTTTTCTGTATCCTAGAAGTTCAAGGTATTTTCCACGAGAATCATCCTCAAAGTTTACCTTTAAAAAAACATATTCTTAGAACAAAGACCAGCATATAAAGGTCTAATTTTTAATTAACTGATGAAATTTCAAGTAGAATTACTAAAAATATCTAAAGTCTACTATATCAATTAGAAGTTTCACTGCAAGAAAAAAATCCAAATACTCTTCCTTTAAATAAGTAATTTTTTAATGAGTATACTAGTAATTATCCTAGTTGAATAAGTTTACTTTTAAACTATAATTTTTATAAATAAAAACTTAACTCATGTCTGAAGGCTATATGAATGAAAAACTCATACTATATGAAATATTCAATATCCTAAAACTCTTTCCCAAAATTAATACTTAATTAAAAAATACAAAAATAAACTGTAGCTCTAGCTGGTGTGGCTCAGTGGATTGAGTGCCAGCTTGCTATCTGAAAGGTTGCTGGTTCAATTCCCAGTCAGGCCACATGCCTGGGTTGCAGGCCAGGTCACCAGTTCAGGGCATGCAAGAGGCAACTGATCAATGTTTCTCTCATACACCATTCTCTCACATATCATGTTTCTCTCCCTCTCTTTCTCCCTCCTTTTCCCTCTCTTTAAAATAAAAACAAAGTGTTAAAAAAAACTGTATAATTTTAGAATTTAACCTTGTTGTATTCAAGATCTCTCATCTTTGGGAAATTCATTATGAAGGAATAGACATTCCAGTGGAGACAAATGATGAACCAAAGATTCTATCTGTTACTCTACCATCATAAATGCAACTCAGTAAAAGGGATGAGAAATGCCTCCAATCTCTCTCCCCTACACCTCTTCCATCTCTTCCCATTTTCCTTAAATGGATCTACTACAAAAAATAAATACTCTACTTTTTATTATATTTATGTTTTTAATATTCTAAGCTCTATGTTCTCATTTTAAAATAGGTCTGGTGAATATTATATCTTTCTTGTATATTGTTTTTTGCTTATTAAAAAAGTACTTCATGTTAGGCTTTTCGAAGAAGAGAAGAATTCATGACATAAAAAATTAGGTTGTGTGCTCTTCATAAGGTTTCCTTAATTTCATCCTGAGGTTCTTGACATCACATTCTTCCAAATATTTCTTTACCAGGAAGACAGATTTAAAATATAATGGTAACAGTTAAATCTGCAGATAATGAAATAAAATTGTTTTAATACAAACTTTACCTTCAAAAAGGACCACACATTTTTTTCAAATTCTGACTGAGAAGCGTCAATTTTTTTCTGACAATATTTGACAAAGCCTTGTGACTGCATGACCTGCTGAAGTTGATCTGATCGGCTGAGGAATTCCTTTTCTGTTACAACCTGACTAATGAACACGTGCTGCTGCTGCTGCTGCTGTTGCTCAGCTCCCTGCTGAGACTGCATTCTGACATTTTCAAAGGTAACCAGTTTGCCTCCAAACTATAAAAGAACAAACAAACAAAGTCAGTTTGAACACAAGTATGTGGCCAAAAAATGTTTTTATTATACACATGCTAAAAGAAAGGACTGTGACCTAAATATATATCCTTTGGGTAAAATTAGGGGACACACTCTCCCACACTCTACCATCTGACCCTAGTCTTCAATTATTATTCCTCTTCACAAAACCCGCCTTCTAGATAAAATGGGCCCTACAATTTCTAACCTACTTCATTTTACTAACTTCCACATACTCAATGCTACTTCTTTTTTTTTAAATATATATTTTATTTATTTTTAGAGAGAGGGGAAGGGAGGGAGAAAGAGAGGGAGAGAAACATCAGCGTGTGGTTGCCTCTCACACACCCCCCATCGGGGACCTGGCCCACAACCCAGGCATGTGCCCTGACGGGGAATCAAACCAGTGACCCCTTGGTTTGCAAGCCAGCACTCAATCCACTGAACCACACCAGCCTGGGCTCAATGCTACTTCTTTTTAAGGCCTAGGCAAATGTCACCTCTTCCAACCCAGATGCCTTCAGTGTAATAGTGTACTATAGATCTCTTTTGATTAAACTACTAGTTACATGTATTTGCCCCACCTTCTGGTCTAGGTGCTGTTTTGGAGAAGGCAGTATATGCCACTCTTCCAAAATACACCATTTGGCATAATGATTGTTTTGAGCTAAGGAGTACTTGAGCCCTGGCTGGCGTAGCTCAGTGGATTGAGCGTGGGCTGCGAACCAAAGTGTCGCAGGTTCAATTCCCATTCAGGGTACATGCCTGGGTTGCAGGCCATGACCCCCAGCAGCCGCACATGGATGTCTGTCTGTCTGTCTCTCTCTCCCTCCCTCCCTCCCTTCCCTCTGTAAAAATAAATAAATAAAATCTTAAAAAAAAAAAAGAGTACTTGAAAATGAGCAGGAGTAGAAAGGCACTCCTCTTTTCTTTCTAAAAGTAGGAGATGAAACTCCCATGGGAGCTATTCTCCCTATGCCAAGAGTAAGGAAACATTCTTATCACTAGCAATGAGAGTTAAGGCCGAGAGAAATCTGTACAAAAAACACTTGTTAAATAACAAACAAAACTTTTACATATCAATTACTTCCCTCTAGTCTCTATATATTTACTTTTCTACAATTCCCATTTGTTCAACCTAGGTTTTACTACTTCTTTGTATGCTTTACTTCTGTTAATTTGTCTTATGTCAACTTAACTCTCAAGCCAGCATGAAAAACCTAGAAAGGGAGACAGATGCAAAGTTGTACCTCCTCTACACTTACAAGAAAGATTCTGTGTCTACTTTATTCTTGTATCGCCTAAAGGATCCAATATCTGCCTTGTATACAGTAAGTAGACAGTTAATATCCAATTAATGTATTCATAAAAATATAGGTAAAGAAGAAAGTACAAACCCTGACTAGTGTGGCTCAGTGGATTGAGTGCAGGTCTGTGAACCAAGGGTCACTGGTTCGATTCCCAGTCAGGGCACACCTCCTGGGTTGCCAGCCAGGTCCCCAGTAGGGGGTACATGACAGGCAACCACACACTGATGCTTCTCTCCCTCTTTCCCTCCCTTCCCCTCTCTCTAAAAATAAATAAAATCAAATCTTAAAAATCAAAATAAAGAAAGAAAGTACAGGAACAAATTTGATTCTTATACTCGGTAATTTTTATACAAGGATTATGGACTTTACACCAACTTATCTTATTAAATATCTAATATATTCAAAGTGTTTTTTATATCAGACATTATAGAAAATGTCAAGACAGAAGAAACTACAAATCACTATCCTTCAGAAACTTAACATGAAAATAAAACTGGATACAACAGGCACATATAAGTGTCAAATGAAGTGTGGACAATACCACACATGATACAGAATTTCACAGAAGGGCAAAAGTACTGGGTTTCCCCAAGTTCTAGGAAAATTTGAGAAAACACTCAAGAGCAAGACCTAAACTGAATTTTACATGATGATCAGGTTTATTCATTTACTTGGCTTTATGTAATATTATTATAATGTATTATAAATAATGTAAATGCTGTTTAGTCATCAGTTTTTTGTTTTTAAATATTTTATTTATTTTTTTAGAGAGGGGAAGGGAGGGAGAGAGGGAGAGAAATATCAATGTGTGGCTGCTTTTTTCACGCCCTCTACTGGGGACCTGGCCTGCAACCCAGTAATGTGCCCTGACTGGGAACTGCACCAGTAAACCTTTAATTCGCAGGCCACAGCTCAATCCACTGAGCCACACCAGGCAGGGCAAGTCATCAGTTTTTTAAATCATCCACAACAAATACAGAAAACTTTGATATTGTTACTGAAAATAACAAAATTATTTTTAAAATCATGGTGATGTAATTTATGAAAATTGAAAGAAAAAATTTAGAAAGGTAAAAATAAAAAATATAAATGTGCTAATGTTACATAAAAGTTTCAATTAATACTATGTAAAGTTGATACAAGAAGGCATGGATGTTTAAGTAAATTATTTACATTTCCAAAGACAATCACAAAATAAACAAAAATTCTACAACATCAGTGGTGGTAACCCAAAGATATTTGAGGGGGATACAGACCATTTACCCCTTCTGGCCACAGAGAGGTAATTTTCATTGCATTCTGTTAAAAGGAAGAGCAGAGGAAGAACACTTCCAGCTTCACCCCGACACTCTCCTGGGAGAGCATGGATTAACATTATTTTTCAGGGAAGAAATGTAAAAAGCTTGCAATAGCTCTTAAGAGCTTTTTTTCCTTTTCCTTTTTTTTTTTCCCATCTGTCTTCCTACACAGAGCAACAGTGTATGTAGATAAAAGTTGCCTGCACCTTCAAGGAAAGCTAGGATCTCAAAGACATATTCCACATAGATGCTTACTGCAGCATTAGTCTCCACAGTAAAAACAACCTAAATGTCCATTGACAGATGAATGGTTAAGGAAAATGTTGTATGTATGTATACAATGAAATATTATTCAGTCTTTCAAAGAAGAAAATATTGTCGTACACAACATAAGGACATTATGCTAAGAGAAACAACTCAATCACAAAAAGACAAAAACTGTGTGATTCCATATATAAGGTATCTAAAATAGTAAAAGTCAAAGGCTCTCTCTATGGATCCTACCTGCACCTTTCCCAACCCCCTTCTACCTCCACGGCCCACATGCATGGTCCCACCCCTCTACCTCCTCCTGTTGCCCCACGTGTCTGAATCCCACACACATGAAACTCTCACATCTCTCAAGGCATACATTTCTCTTCCTCTTTCTCCTAAACTCTAGGGGCCCCTTTTTCTGCTATAACTTGTTTCTTGAGCCCATTTTTTCTACAGCTCGTTTCTTCTACCTCTGTGACTAAGTAAACTTGCTCTTATAATTTGAAAAAATAGAAAAAATTAAAAAGTAAAGTAGTCAAAGTCAAAGAATCAGGAAGTAGAATGTGACCACCAGAGGCTGGGAGAGAAAAATAGGCAGTTGTTGTACAATAGGTATAGAGTTTCAGTTTTGTAAGATAAAAAAGTCTGAGAGATCTGTTGCACAACAATATGCATGTAGGTAACACACTACTACACACTTAAAAAGGGTTAAGATGGTAAACTTCATACTTTGTGTTTTTACCATATTAAAAAAATTGGCAAGTAAAAAAAAAAAGCTAGAAGGAAGGGAAGAAGAGAAGAAAGGACATAATCTCCTAAAAGAAGAAAAGGAATGAAGGAAGGAGAAAGAGAGAAGGAAGATAAGTTTAAGAAGGTGATTGGGAGAGATGGATGGTGTGAAGGTTGTACAACAATGTGAATGTACTTTTGCCAATGAAATGTATATTTTAAAATGGTCAAAAATAGTGAATCTTTTGTTATGTATGAAGAGGGGATCCCCCCCAAAACAGAATTATTTTCCTGTAGTACAGGCTTCCCCTGCTAGGTAAGTGTTCTCGGAACTCATCTGTATCAGTGTACCAGATGGTCTTGTTGTGAGAGGCTGCAATCAGCTTCAGTGAGGTTTTTTTATGAAGACTCTTTCAACATGTTTGCCCACTTCATGATGGGTGATTTACGAGTTCACCTGCCCATACTGTGCTCAGTGTTCAACAGTTATTGATCCAAAATGGCATCACCCTTGTGCCCTACCCACTCTATTAACCCGATCTCACCTGAGTGGCTTTTTTGTTTCCCCAGATGAAAAAAAGTCCTCAAAAGGAAACGATTTGCCAATATGGAAGAAGCCAAGCAAAACAAAACAAAACAAAACAAAACAAACAAACAAACAAAACAGCAGAGGCACTAAAAGGCATCAAAACTGACAAGTTCAAAACCTGTTTTGAGCAGTGAAAAAAAGGTCTCAATATGTGTAACCAAATGGAGGGTACTTTGAAGGTGACTGAAGTCTAAACATGTAAGAATACATAATCTTTTATAAATAAATCCCAGGTTTTGGGGGGTCTCCCATATATTTTACCTTTAAAAAAGAAAAAAAAGGGGGAAGGTACCACTTTTCCTGAGAAGACATTTTAAATGAAGAAAAAGTCACAATAAACTCAAATTGGATAAAAGACTTAATTATGAATTTTGATACCATAAATGTCCTAGCAGGGTGTCCAACCTATTGGTGTCTTTGGGCTATACATAAAATACACAAACACTAATTAAAACTGATGAGCAAAAAAAGGTTTTCTTTGCACCCCGATGTTCATAGCAGCACAATTTACAATAGCTAGGGGCTGGAAGCATCCTAGATGCCCATCAGTAAATGAATGGATCAAAAAACTATGGTACATTTACACAATGGAATTCTATGCAGCAGAAAGAAAGAAGGAGCTCCTACCCTTTGCAACAGCATGGATGGAGCTGGAAAGCATTATGCTAAGCGAAACAAGCCAGGCAGTGAAAAACAAATACCACATGATATCACTTTTAACAGGAACCTAAACAACAAAACAAAGAAACAAGCAAAATATAACCAAAGACACTGAAATAGGGGACAGACTGACAGTGACCAGAGGGGAGAGAAGAGGGAATTTCAGGGGGGAATGGGTAGGGTTTACAGGAACAAATTTAAAGGACACATGGACAAAAACTAGGGGTGGGAGGTAATGGGAGGGAAGTAGGGAGGGTTGGGTGGGTGGGCTGGAATGGGAGTAAATGGGAGAAAACTGTACTTGAACAATGATTAAAATAAAATTAAAAAAATTTAAAAAAAAGAGGTTTTAAGTAAATTTATGATTTAGTGTTGGTCTGCATTCATAGCCATCTTGGGCCACATGTTGGACACCCTTGTGACCTATAAAAAAACATAAGCAGCAAAATTTCAGATGTCCCATGCAGCAATATTTTTGCCGCTGTATCTCCTGAGGCAAGGAAAATAAAGGAACAAATAAACAAATGGGACTGCGTCAAATTAAAAGCTTCTGTACAGCTGAAGAAACCATCATCAGAATGAAAAGAGAACCAATTGTATAGGAGAACATACTTGCCAATGATACCTTGGACAAGGGTTTGCTCTCCAAAACATATAAAGAACTCACAGGATTCTACACCAGGAAGACAAGCAACCCCATTAAAAAATGGGCAAAGAACTTGAAAAGACACTTCTCCAAGGAGGACATACAGAGCACCCAGAGACATATGAAAGGATGCTCAGCATCACTAGCCATCAGAGAGAAGCAAATTAAAACCACAATGAGATATCACCTCACATCTGCCAGAATGGCCATCAAAACAAATCAACAAACAAGTGTCATGAAGGATGTGGAGAAAAGGGAACCTAGTGCACTGTTGGTGGGAATGCAGACTGGAGCAACCACTGGGGAAAACAGTATGGAATTTCCTCAGAAATAGATTAAAAATGTAACTGCCTTTTGACCCAGCAATTCCACTGCTGGAGTTATACCCTAAGAATCCTGAAACACCATTTAGAAAGAACTTACCCACCCCAATGTTCATAGTAGCACTGTTTACAACAGCCAAGTGCTGTAAGTGCCCATCAGTAAATGAGTGAAATGAGTGGATCAAAAACTGTGGTATATTTACACAATGGAATCCTATGCAGAGGTAAGAAAGAAGGAACTCCTACCCTTCGTGACAGCATGGACAGAACTAGAGAATATTTTGCTAAGTGAAATAAGCCAGGTTGTGAAAGACAAAAACCATATGATTTCACCTCTAAGAGGAACCTAACCAACCAAACTAACAAGCAAAATAGAACCAGAGGCACAGAAACAAGGAACAGACTGACAGAGGAGAGAGGGGAGGGCAATAAGGGTGGAAAGAAGGAGAAGGGACTAGTCAAGGACAATGAATAAATGACCCATGGACATGGACAACAGGGTGGAGAATGACTGTGAAGGGAAGGTACTAGGCAGAGGAGGGTAAAGGGGGAAAAACTGGGACAACTATAACAGAATAACAATGTTAAAAAAAAAAGATGTGTAACTTAAGTGTCCTTCTACTAAGAACACATCATTACCTTACTCAGTTTGGGTAAAATCCTGAAATAAAGAAATCAGCCCTGGCTGGTGTGGCTTAGTGGATGAGTGCCAGCCTGCGAACTGAAGGGTCGCAGGTTTGATTCCCAGTCAGGGCACACGCCTAGGTTGTGGGCCAGGTCTCCAGTTGGGGGCACATGAGAGGCAACCATACATTCACGTTTCCCTCCTTCCTTTCCTCCCTCCCTTCCCCTCTCTCTAAAAATCAATCAATCAATCAATCAAATCTTTAAAAAATAAACCAATGTTTGGGGGAAAAAAAGTCACAGACACATCTCAAACTCAATCTTCTTCCATGAGAGTGATCCTATAAGGCTTTTGTGATTGTGGACCATAATAACAAATTCACCTACTGAAAAGGAAGCACCAATAGGCCTTCGGATCCACTTCGGTGGCTTCTTCAGAGGCAACACTATATGATGCTGAGCAGCCTGCTGAGGAATTTGTAATGGAGGAAGAGGCTGTCCTGTGCCAAAGGGGTCAAGATTTCCAAAAGATGATGAAAGCTAAAAAAAACAATAATGTGAGAACTTCTAATTTATATAAGACTCTATTACACGTTTTTAAGTCATATGCAAGAATTTTTTTCATCACAATTATCCAATTAATCAGTTTTGTTGATCTATAACATCATTTTCAAGATAATTACACAATAAAATGATTTTTTCAGTTTCTATAATAAAAAACCTCAACATTTCCTATTACCTTGTGAACTTGTTTCTGCCTTAAACCATCTGCATTTCCTCCCATGATAGAATAAACACTGATACGTCCATCAAAAGAAGCAGCTGACAAAACAGCAGGATTTCTGGGACACCATTGAATATCAAAGCACCACTGTGTATTGGTGGGAAGTTCATATAAGACCTAGACAAAAAAACGTCAGAAAACAGTATAATCACTTTATAGCCAAAACACATGAATTAATATGATCAACAAATACAGCTTAATTAAACATTCTCTTTTAGATAGTGTCTTTTTTTTTAAGATTTTATTTATTTATATTTATTTTTAGAGAGGGAAGGGAGGGAGAGGGAGAGGGAGAGGGAGAGAGAGAGAGAGAGAGAGAGAGAGAGAAACATCAATGTGCGGTTGCTGGGGGTTATAGCCTGCAACCCAGGAATGTACCCTGGCTGGGAATCGAACGCGGGACACCCAGCCCGTGCTCAATCCACTGAGCTATGCCAGCCAGGTAGACAGTGTCTTTAGCTAGGAAAAACAAGTATAAAAATTTCTTTAAGGCCAAGAAAGTCCATTATGATGATCTGTTATAATAAAAGGGAATGCTACTCAAAATTTCAACCAGATTTAGAATAACCACATCTTAAAAACAGATATTTTTGTTTTTATTGAAATATTAGTAGATGCATGTGAAAGACCAGAACACTTTATCAGAGTTAGCTTATTAAACTCTAAAAGATCACTGGTGTGTTGTCCAACTGTTTTTGCTTGCCAAGACCCAAACAATTACATCTAGACTACTTGAAGACCAAATTTTAATAACAATCTTGAAAGAATTCACTGAGAAATTTGGCTTTTCATTAAAGCAAGAAAACAGATACACATCATTCTTATTACTGCAGAATCAAAACAGAATTTGGCATAAACAATCTTTCTTATAAGGAAAATATTGAAAAACTATATGAAATGGCTGATATAAAATCTTTACAATGTAGTAATTGTTGTTAACTCAAAATTAGTGTGCTAGCAACATGCTCATAAAGCACAGGTTTTGCAGCTTTAAGAAAGAGAATGGGGAGTAACTGTTTAATGGGTACAGACATTCAAGTATAGAAGATAAAAAAGTTCTGAAGATGGATGGTGGTGATGGATGCACAATAATGTGGATATACTAAGGTTACTGAACTGCATACTAAAAAATGCCTAAAATGGTGTCATGCATATTTTACCACAATAAAACCAGAGGGTCAGTATGCATCTTTAAAAAGAAAAATAAGTCAAATTAGCTTAACTTTGGCTTGTATAATATTTAAAAATAATGTTTTATTTTATAAGAAAACAATTAAATGAAAAGATATTTGGCCTGTTTGTCTTTGATGCTCAAATTTGTTGCTAAGAGTCAAAGCTTCATGATATTTGAATCACTGTGTATTTGTAACTGGCATTTGAACAGAACATTTACTGTTTCTTATTTTAGTTGCAGCAAGCATGAAAAGTTTATCACTTCAAAGTCTAAGCACATAAAACTAATCAAATGCAAAAATTCACTTCATCAATTTATATAACTGATAAAATTAAAACAGTAATTTTCATGAATTTTGAACTCGCCTGGGAAGACAGTTTAAGTAAGATGCAAGATTTCTATTATTTAGTCTACAAATCAAATGAGGCAAAACTTATTGTTTTAATTTTTTCTCTTGTCTCTCCTAAATTTAGTGTTTCTACATTCTCATAAGCAACACTTCATCTGAAAACTTTAAGCCACAAATCAAGCAACAGAAGTACTTGTTTTTATTTTAATGTTATAGATTAAAACCTATTGAAGATACTCTTATTTTTACTAGCATTCCATCAGGGTAACTAGCAAAGCACTTGCAATAATCTAGTTTAACTTAGAAAAAATAAAAGTTTAGAAGCTATAATTAAAATCTGCAGTGTCTTCGCCAGTACTGAAAGAGAGGAAAACCATTCAACTATTAAGAATAATAAAATCATAATTAAAAGAACATTTTAGTACATAACCCAAAGCAAATAAAATTATACTTATATAACACTTACATTTAAATATGTAAAATTTCCTACATCTAAATTTCTTTTTTCTAGGGAGATAGTTTTTACATTCTCTCTCTCTTTTTAATCCTCACCCGAGAATATGTTCATTGATTTGAGAGAGTGAGGACGGGAGAGGGAGAGAGGGAGAGAGGGAGAGAGGGAGAGAGGGGGAGAGAGAGAGAGAGAGAGAGAGAGAGAGAAAGAAACATCAGTCAGTTGCCTCTCATATGCCCCCTGACAGGTATGTTCCCTGACCAGGAAATGAACCTGCAACCTTCTTATGTATGGAGACTAAGCACCAACCAACTGAGCTACCTGGCCAGGGCATTCCTACATCTAAATTTCTTTGGGTAAAACATTTAACAAATTAATATTACAAAATATTATATCCTTGCTGAATAATTCAGCAAGGATATAATATGATATAATAGGATATAATATGATGAGAAAATGTGTAGTTAAAAATAAGAGAAATTAAAAAGCTATTTCTACTGATTTCCAGAAGTCAAAGAAGATCTTCAGAGATGATAAAGCAGGAAAAAAGACCCAAACCTTGAACACTATTATTCTGAAGGCACCAATTTTCAGAAACTACATGTTAAATAAATCAAACCAGCTATTTCTGAGTCTAGGTAAACACTTTTTATTGGAAATGGAGGGTAGAGGTGATTACTAGTTTCATATACACTACTTTAATGACTAATTTTCCCAGAAAAAAACAACTTAACCTAGAAAATGTTCTTGATAAAAATCTCTACCAGATTAACTTTTCACACATATCTCCATCTACTTTCTTTTTTTAAAAGATTTATTTATTTATTTATTTATTTATTTATTTATTTATAGACAGAAGGAAAAGGAAGGAGAAAGAGAGGGAGAGAAACATCAATGTGTGGTTGCCACTCACACGCCCTCTACTGGGGACCTGGCCTGCAACCCAGGCATGTGCCCTGACTGGGAATCGAACCAGCAACCCTTTGTTTCTTATCCCACGCTCAATCCACTGAGCTACACCAGCCAGGGCCCATCTACTTTCACATGTCCTGAATTGTAATAGTGTGTTAAAAGGATCCTTATGAAAAGTTTCTTATTCAGCCAGAAATAAAATATTATGATAGCTGTAAATCTGAGAAATGTTTCCTCTCCATACCTCTCCTGTGTTTGGGTTGGAGCAGAGAATCTTAGCATCTTTTCCACAGCTCAGCAACAATTCAGGATCTGCCATGCTCCAAGCAATTGCCAAAATCCCCCTTATACGAAACAGAAAAAGATGAAGAAAGTTTTAACCTTGAAAACAACCAAATCTCCAAATTATTTGTCTAAGCTTTAAAGACATACACAACTAACAAAAGTATAATTTCACGTAGTCTTTCCAGGAAGCAGTTTAGTAGTGCACATGCGTTTTAATCATTACAAAGATACAAAAATTCAATACAGTGTGCAGTGTATAATAACAAAAAATAAAAACAAATGCCCAACAATGTGAATTACGCAATAAAAAATTACAGATCATCTTTTGATGAGAAAATGTGTAGTTAAAAATTCTGTCATAGAAATATTTATAACTATTAAATGCTGGTTATAATTAATAAAAAAGGTTAACTCTGCACATTAATTTGTATAAAATGCATAATTGCATTAAATATTTACAATAGTAATTGAAGTTACGTACATATAAAGAAAAATATGTTCAAAATGTTTTACCTATTGATGGGTAGGAAATGTAATTATTTCACATTTTCCTTTTTGTCTACATTTTCTAGCTTTTGTTACCAGAGAAGTTCCAGTATATGACATTTTTTAATTAAAAGAAAAACTTTACAATTTGCCAAAGATCTGATTTTACAGTCATTTTTGCATTTTAATAGCTTTTGATTTTTATCCTAAGTATAACAAAAGTAATACTTTTGGTACCTGTTCTGAAAACTTAGATTAGGTTAAAGAAAAATCTCACCATCACACACACAAAAAAATGCTATTAACACCTTGTCTTTTCTATATTAATCCTTTGTTGTTTAGAGATAAAAGCAGGTAAGTAAACATTATCATACATAAAGAAAATACTAGAAACTAAAATTTAAATACATGATAGCAGAAAGTACTAGACTAGACAAACACTACGCAAGAAGTGTATTTGCATATATTTTTTAAATCCTCACTCAAGAATATGTTTTTATTGCTTTTACAGAGAGAGAGTGAGAGAAAGACAGAGAGAAAGAGAAATATCAATTAAGTTGCCTCCTGTACACACCCCAACCAGGGCTTGAATCTAAAACCTGTACGTGCCCTAACCAGGGATCTAACCCATAACCTTTGGTGTATGAGATCACACTCCAACCAACTGAACTACCCAGTGAGGGCTTATTTGCATATTTCTTAAAAAAAAAAAAAAAACACACACACATACAAATTAATGTCCCTCACTTCTCCTGAAAACATCACAGTAATTCTAAAATGCATAGTTAACAAAAAAAGATTAAGTCTCATTTTCAACATGTATATTAGAGATGTTTTACTTTCCCCAAAAAGTTATCAAGAGTTTATGTATGTATGTATGTACATATGTATTTATTTATTTTTAGAGAGAGGGGAAGGGAGGAAGAAAGAGAGGGCGAGAAACATTAGTGAAAAACTATTAGTGGCCCCCTGTATGTCCACCAAGCAGGGACCTGACCAGCAACCCAGGCATATGCCCTGACAGAGAATTGAACTGGCAAATTTTATGGTTTGCAGGACAATACCCAACCCACTGAGCCATACTAGTCAGGGCTCCCCCAAAAGTTGTTTTTAATTTTATATTTCTTACAATCTAAGTCACCTCAGAATCAGGAAACTGATACAGGAAAAGGACCCAAATACTTTATGACTTTTGTTTCCAAGAGTTTATTTTTAGAAAGTTAAAATCTTTCTAAAAATTATGAGCACAATGTGATGTATACCCTAATAATCCTCACCTAGATTCATAATTGTGGCCATGTTTACTTCATGTCTTTCTCTCTGTGTCTATTTGAGAATTAAGTGCCAATACCATAAGAGACACCCCTACACTTATCTCCAGGGATAAGAACATTCTCTTATATGACCACAACACAATTACATATTAAAAAAAATATTATTTAGATGCAATTATTTTAAATAAATAACCCATATTCAAATTTCTGCCATTTCATCAATAATGTACTTTCTAAACTGCCTCTCCCTTTAGAATCCAATCATACATCTCAACAATTTCAAAGCACATCAAGAATGTCTTTTAAACGAAACTATATATTTGGTATCACATTAAAAAATATTTAGGTTTAAATTTTTTTTTAAATCATAGAATTACAGATCTGAAAATAACCCTAAAGATCATATAATCCAACTCTCACACATATTAGAGGAAGAAAATTGAAGAAGAAACATTGATTTGCTCCTGACACCCAGTATGGGTATCTGTCTTGCTAAATTACAACCATTCCTAAAATTCATAGTATATGGACTTTGAGATTACAATATTTGGAGTAGAAGTCAGTACTTGACCTATGTAACCCAGGCCAAATTTAATCTTGCTGAGCTTCAATTTCTAATCTGTAAAAGGGGATAATAGTATGCACATCATAGGTTTTTTATAAGGATTAATCAAGCTAACATTTAAAGTGCTTGCATACTTTACATGTTATATAAGTGTTAGTTATCCTCCCACTACAATGTAAGCTCCCTGAGGCCATAAATTTTCCCTACAATATTACTGAATTCTTGTGCAGTATTTGGTACAGAATATGTGTTCAATGAGAATGTGTTAAGTGAACTTTTTAAAAAACCTTATCTACTGTGAGAAAAATGTTTCTCAGAATCAGTTGCAACAGCTTCCAGGAGATGGGGTCAGAGGTTTCTGGAAGGGCCTTGGGCTTGTGGTGCATGTTCTGTGAGATGAGTGATATAGAAGCTGGTGGTGCCACTGTCTTCCCAGATCTGGGAGCTATAATTTCACCCAAGAAGGTGGCCTAGGTAAACACAGCTCACCTCCTTACACAACCACATTAAAATTACAACTAAACTATAGAACAACCATCACTCAGAACCAGCAGAAATCAAATTGAACAAAGGTCCTGCAAATAATGGAATTAAAGAAGAAACCACCTCCATCAGACTGGTAGAAGGGGTGGAGACATGGAAACTCAAAACTGGCCAATACCAGTGGATATGGCTGATACCATACCCACATGTGGTGGATAAAAAGCAGGAGGGATATCTTGGGAGCAAGTGGTCCCAGCCCTACACCAGGCTGCCCAGTCCACGGGTTTCAGGGACAGGAAGGTAAGTCCCTGTGGCTTCTGGCTGTAAAAACCAGTGGGGAGGTTAAGTCAGTAGAAGAAAGTGCTGGATTCCTAGGCAGTTCCTCTCAAAGGGCCCACATATGGACATACTCAGACTCACTCCCACTGAGCTCCAGCACCAGGGCAGCAGCTTGAAAGGCACCAGTGGCATATAGAGAGGAACTGAAGTGTCTGGCATCAGAGCTAGATTTGGACGACAGCTTTCTCCATGACAGAAAGGAAGGCAGAAGTCATTGCTCCTCTTCTGTTTTCTTTTTTAAGACTTTATTTATTTTTAGAGAGAGACGAAGGGAGAAAGAGAAGGAGAGAAACACTGATATGTGGTTGCCTCTCCGTGTCCCCTACTGGGGACCTGGCCCACAACCCTGGCATGTGCCCTGACTCGGAATCAAACTGGCACCCTTAGGTTCGCAGACCAACACTCAATCCACTGAGCCACACCAGCCAGGGCCCACTGATGCTCTTCTGAGCCCTTCCCCAACAGAGCCACAGAACATGGCGGGCACCATATTTTACACTGTTTGCCCAGTCATAGTGATTCCCTGAGACCCCATCCAACTTACAGGCCCACCCAAGTGGCTAGCAGTGGCTTTTCCATACGAATGACTTGTATTGACACATGCTTCTGATCTTTCTGAATCCACTCAAAAAAGCAGAGGCTGGCTTCAGCAAGCCCCCGAATCTTGCTAAGTGGTCCCAGGCCCAACACTAACAACAGTTGGCAATGGTTCACAGACTGGCCTCACTAGGGCACCTCTAAACACAGCAGAAGAAGCACCCAGCTGCAAACCATTTTATAGCTTATGCATAGGGGCCCCAGACAGAACACAAGTGGGTTCCACAGCACTGCTGAAGTAAGCTCTGCTCTGTACAGTGGGCCCCTGCACAGCTGATTCTCCACAGAGGGCAGAGGGTGGTAGTCAGTGGTCACAACCAGTCCTTGCAGCTGACTGGCCAGGCTAAATCCCTTCCATTGACTGGCCAACAGAAGTCAGGGCTCAATTATAAAAGGAAGGTGTTCTCAGCCCATACAAATGACACACATTGAGTACCCAGCTTGAGTGATAGGGGAGGCTGTGCACTGAACCCTACAGGACACCTACTACATTAGGGCACACTACCAAGACAGGGAGTCATAGCAGCTCTACTTAATACACAGAAACAAACACACGGAGACAGCCAAAATGAGGAGACAAAGAAACATGACCCAAATGAAAGATCAGATCAAAACTCCAGAAAAAGAAATAAACAAAATGGAGATAAGCAATCTATCAGATACAGAGTTCAAAATACTGGTTATGTGGATGCTCAGGGATTTTAGTGAGGATCAACAGCATAAAAAAGGTCCAGTTATAAATGAATGATACACTAATAGAAATAAAGAACAATTTACAGGGAAACAACAGTTGAGTAGATGAAGCAGAGAATCAAATCAATGATTTGGAACATAAGGAAACAAAAAAACAAAACAACAAACCCCCCCCCCCCACACACACAAATCAAAACAACAAGAAGAAAAAAGAATCCAATAAAATGAGGATAGTATAAGCAGCCTCTGGGACAACTTGAAGCATTTCAACATTCGTATAAGGTGCCAGAAGGAGAAGAGAAAGTGCAAGATATTAGAAATCTATTTGAAAAAATAATGAAAAAAACTTCTCTAATTTGGTGAAGGAAATAAAGATGCAAGTCCAGGAAGCACAGAGGGTCCCAAACAAAACTGATCCAAAAAGAACCACACCAAGACACATCATAATCAAAATGCCAAAGGTTAAAGACAAAGAGAGAATTTTAAAAGCAGCAAGAAAAAGGTAGGTAGTTGCTTGCAAGAGAGTTCCCGTAAGACTGTCAGCTGATTTCCCAAAAGAAAATTTGCAGGCTAGAAGGGATTGGTAAGAAATATTCAAAGCCAGGAGAACAAGGACCTACAAGGAAGATTTCTCTATCCAGTAAAGCTATAATTAAAATCAAAAGGCATATAAAGAGCTTCCCAGACAAGAAAAAGCTAAAGTAGTTAGTTCATCATCACTAAGCCATTATTATATGAAATGTTAAAGGGACTTATTTCAGAAAAAGATCAAAACTATGAACAAAATGGCCATAAATACTTATGTATCAACAACAGAATGAAAAAAATTAAGCAAACAAGCAAAACAGAACAGAATCAAAAATACAGAGAATGAGTTGGTGTCAGCCAGGTAGGATGGGGGGGGGCTAGGGGGAGAGGTGTAGGATGGGGGGGCTAGGGGGAGAGGTGAAAAGGTAAAAGGATTAAAAAGCACAAATTGGTAGTTACAGATAGTCATGGGATGTAAAGTACAGTATAGGAAATCTAGAAGCCAAAGAACTTATATGCATCGCTGAGAGAGTAGGGGGTATTCAGTGGAGGGGGAAAGGGTGAAAAAATTGGGACAATTATAATAGCATAATCAATAAAATATAATTAAAAACAAACAAAATTTCTCAGAATCATCCCTTCTTTACTAAAAGCTAACTAAAGTATAACATCTGATTAGGGATTACATTTTGACTGGACTCTTTTTTTCCTTATAAGAAACTCAAGGAGAGGTCACAATTTTAAGACTTTTTAGTGTGCAAATCTACTACCCAGAGGGAAGAATGGATTTAAAGCTTTAGTTTATGCCCTGGCTGCATAGCTTAGTTGGTTAAAGCATTGTCTCGGAATGCCAAGGTTGTAGGTTCAGTCTCCAATCAGGGAACATATAAGAATCATGCAATGAATGCATAAATTAAGTGGAACAAGAAACTGATGTATTTTTTCTTTTTCTCTTTCTCCTTCTCCCTTCTTCTCACTCTAAAAATAGTAAGTACATTTTAAAAAATTTATTGAACAAATATGTAGAAACTCCCTGGGTACCTGAATATCAATGGCAGGTAATCTGTCAAATTACGAACTAAATTTAATGCTACTAAAATGTTAACATGAGAAAATTCTCATGTCATTTTTTAGAGCATCTGCTTTTCAGATGCTCTAAAACTGAAAAGCAGAATAAACTACCTACTTTCTCAAAAATTTTTGCTTTTAAATCAAAATAAAAACTTAACTTAATAAAAATTATCTGATAATTCAAAGTAGTAAGTAAATATTTTTAAAAATAAACAAGTTCGTTAAGAGAAGCATGATACCTGGCATGGTTTTCCAGGACACGGAGTGGAGTAGAAGCAAAGCGAAGATCCCACACCTGGACCACTGGTAACCTATCATCTTCAGATGAGAGGACCATTTGAGTAGCAACATCAGGATGCCAAGCCAACCCAGAGCAATGCATCTGCAGATAGTTAAGGACCATATTTTATTAATCATATTATTTTATGAAAGCCAAAATGAACTTAAGGAATATACTTTTGTTGAAACAAAAAGTAGAAAATATCAGCTCAGGCTTAGTCTATTTAAAAAAAAATCTGGGGAGAAGTTGAAGAGGGTATAGGAGAAATATATGGTAATGGAAGGACACTTCACTTGCAGTAGTGAACACACAATAAAATATATGGGATGATATATTATAGAATTGTAGACCTGAAACCTATATAATATTACTAACCAATGTCACCCCAATATTCAATTTAAGAAAATCTATAAGGGATTAAATTAATCCCTATAAGGGATTTTGTTAAACAGTAGTCTTAAAAGTAAAAAGTTTAAATGTTTTCAATTCATCCAGCTATTTGACACATAAAGCCATTCTGGGATAGAATTATTCTATATCAAAAAGGTTTTCCCACCAAAATTATAACTAAAAGCAAGTTTTATATTAAATTTAAAATTTAACATTTCCAAACAATAAAAATAACAAAGATTTTAATAATAAAAATCCACATCTTTTTCTGTTTTACCAGAACAACCAAGATAATATGTCTAAGTAACAAGTACCATCAAATGTTCAGACGGGGATAAATTAACATTACTGACAATTACTTGGAAGTTCAGATCCTATTAAGTATTCCAGAATATGATTGAAATGCTTACTGTATACTCTGTTTCATTAAACTTGTTTTAAAACTCCTGATTCACTGGAAAACAACATCCTGGAGAAATATTCTTCTAGTTTCTTGTTGTTGAAATATCATGTATGTATTCTCTGATTTAAGCAAACCTATTTTTGAAAATGTGCAGCTATACAATGTAATTAAAAACAAACTAACAAAACAAGGCCCTAATGGTATCTAAATCATCTTCCAGGACATGATGGCATAATATTAAGAAATTTAAAGCAAAAAATTTGATATGTTATAAAGCAGTATTGACTAGGCAGTAGGAGAAGAACATTAGCTCACTTTAGCAGTACCTAATAGACGGGATGAAGCCAGGAGTTTAGAAACTACAAGTTCAGTTATAAAATTACTTTCAGGGAAAATCTTCACATTTTAGAGAAAAGTAAAGCTGAATTAAAAAGTTGCTGTAGCCCTGACTGATGTAGCTCAGTTGGGTGTCTTCTTGCAAAGTGAAAGGTCACTGGTTTGATCCCTGGTCAGGGCACGTGCAAGAGGCAACATGTTTCTCTCACACGTCAATGTTTCTCTCCTTCTCTTTGTAACTCCCTTCCACTCCCTCTAAAAATAAATAAAATGTATTTTTAAAAAGTTGTTGTAATGCTTTGGAACAGCTAGCAGAATCAGCAGAATATCATGGAATAAGGCCCCAATCTCTCTCTTCATCATTAATAATATCCAACATGGTTTACTGAGAACTTTATTTTCCCTAAGGAAAAGTCTTATTGTTCCAACATGACTGGTCCACGAAAACACAGGCTATGACTTTACAGAAATTTGATTTGTTGCCAGCTCTGACAAACAATATAGGATTACCTACAGAAGAATAGGATTACCTACAAAATATTCATCACAAATCAATCATACACTTACCCTGTTATTATGATCACTAACTTTGATGATAGGTTCATTTTTTTCTAAGATCCCATACAGTGGCCCGGCCACTGGGACTGGCTGATGCTAAAATGTGCTGGACTTGTCTGTTCCATGCAATGCAGCTGATATCTTCTGGGGGCTATAAAGAATAAACTATTAAAAACCATTTCTCAATTATAATCAAATTTAACCATAACATCTGATCCTCCTTTTTAAAAAACAGATTACTTAAAAATCTAATGTCTACTCCACAAATCTGCTTTACATTCCTAAACTCTCAACATATACAACAATTTCATATTGTCTCATCCACTAGGGATTTATTAAGTTCCCGTTATAAATAAAGCCCTGTTTCTTTATTTTGCAAGTGCCGCAAGGTACATAGGGGACCACAAAGCAGATGTGGGTCCATATAACAACTAGGCAGAGCAAAAGTTATAGCCTAGACAACTAGAAAAATATCATTATAATGGTCAACCACACGCTATCATCATGCCAACCTCAGACTGGCAAATGTTAGGGTCCCATTATCTTTGTAATGGCTACTCAAATTGAGTAGTCTACACAACACAAAGAAACTCAAAGAGGCAGCAGAAGAACTGCTGTTTCTCAACTTATCAAGAATACATAGTACAGCCCTGAGTGGTGTGGCTAGGTCATTCCTCAAAGCGAAAGGTCGCCAGTTCAGTTCCTGGATGGGGTACATGCCTGGGTTGAGAGTTCAGTCCCCAGTCAGCGTGTGTATAGAAGCCAACCGAATGGTGTTTCTCTCTCTTTCTCCTTCCCTTCCCCTCTCTCTAAAAGTAAATAATAAGTGAAATATTTTAAAAATTATTAAGTATAGGGAATAATGCCTTGGAGCCATCACACCAGAATAAAACAGGTGACTGACCTGGAACGTGAAATTGTCCAGAACTCAATAATCCTGTGGATCTTCTGGACTTCAAGCTAGGGCTGGGTTGCTTTTTTAAAAATAAGTTCCCTGCCCTGGTTATGTGGCTCAGTGGATCAAATGCCAGCCTATGAACCAAAGGGTCCCCCAGTTGATTCCCACTCAGGGCACAAGCCTGAGTTGTGAGCCAGGTCCCCAGTACGGGGTGCATGAGAGGCAACCACACACGGATGCTTCTCTCTTCTACCCTTTCCCTCTAAAAATAAATAAATAAAATCTTTTTAAAAATAAAATAAGTTCCCCTGAGAGTCTATTTTTTTTATTCTAAGGTTGGATTGTGTTAAAATACTATATCTAAGAAAATTATTAAAGACAACTATTTTATTCACTATTGTGTGTCTACTACAATGAACAGTCTCCAGCAGATGCACTGAATAAATATTCGCTGTTGAAAGACTCACTGGTATTTTGAAAAAGACTGATTAATACTCCACTGCCCTGAAGAAAAGTCAATGACATCTAAACATGGATTTTAAACAAATATATTTAGTGTGGGAAAAAAACCTGAAATACATTAAGGATAGAAGAACTGATTTTGGCTCTTCTGATTACATCAAAATCTGTAATACCTGTGTTTTGGCTCCTGGTGTCATTGGAGTTGCAAAGTTGTTTAGATCCCAAATGTAAATTTCAGACTCATTAGCACCAGAGGCCACCAGATTAGTCTGCAATAAGAGACAATTAATAACTAAATAGCACTTAAAAAATTTGAGAGAACTCAGGTTAACTCAGTTCATACCTGGAAGGATCTGTCAGTTTTAGGTCATAAATTTTTTTTATTTAAATAAAGAAGCAGAAAGTATGAATTTCTAACTACTATGAATAACTGTAAAATTTAAATAGTTTCTTAGAAAACATATAAAATTCTATTTAACTCAAAAAGATAATGTGTGTATTGACATTTTAATACAAGACATTAAAAAATAATTACATGGTTAAATTCATGCAACCACATGGGAATTATCATTTGTGGTTTTAAATCACTGGAAGGGAATCCGAATGTGGAAAGCAAAAACAGATCATCAATTATTGCTTTCAGGCAAATACTGAATCCTAAAATAATGGCATCTATCTCCGGGGACTGCAAACCCAGCTTCCGGAGCCAGACCAAGGTAGTGCTAGTAAAATCTCTCCTCTTAAATCCCTCACATAATTCTATTTCCTTTATACTCAATCTTGTTGCAGGTGGCAATATTTCTAGGTTTTCTCTGTTGCATACCTTTATGGTCAAAAAGACCCTAAAACTGACATGAAGTACAGCAAGATAATGAGTTTCATGTATTAATCTTCATCCTTTATTGTTCACTGTCATAAATTCTTCTCTGATCAACAGACATATAACTGAAAATAGAGGAATTCTATGGTAATAGGTACCTATAATACAAGACGTTAACCAAAAATCAGCAGCTGTTTGATTCGAGTCACAAAGGAACTAGCTTTCTAATCTGAAGAATAAATACCATGATGGCAGAAACGAAGAATTTTGGGCTTTAAGTTCTGTATCTTAAGTATGTACATATAACACTATAAACTAAAATAAACTTTATAAACTAATATAAACTTTAAGATAAAGTTATTCTTTTTGCTTGATAGGCTCTAGTAGTCTATTAACTCAAGATCTTTATTAACCTATATATTTATAAAATTAATATTCAGTAATGTTTATAATAGTAACAGTAGACTCTTAATTGTCTAATTAAATTTGCACTATAGTTGTGTATATTTCTAATTATGTCATACAGTAGTGACCTCTTTGTCATAAATACCAAATTTCTCAATTAATAAAACAGTGGATTAACCCAGACATCACAGCATCAACCCAATGCTGCATTATACAAACTTTTAAAAAGCAAGGTTTCTGAATTATGGGGCTCCTAATGTTTAAATACTATCCAGATGTATGACATCTCCAGACTTCTCTGAATTAAATCAGCCAGATCCCTTCCATGGAGTTAGTATCATTTATCCTGAACTCAACTCTGAACACTCCATTCTTCAAACATGTATACTCGCTCATCAATCTGCTTAGGCACACATTCTTAACTTTTCACTCCAAGACTGAGACATAATAGAGTCATATACTTACTGAAAATATGTACGTAGCCCATATCTCAAGTAAATGTCAAAAGTCTAACCTGAAAAATGTTCACATCCAAGGCTCTCACTGGGCCAGTATGCTTGTCATTTTGTGCAATCACAACTTCCTTCTCTCCAGCTATAATTTTAGAAGGATCATAAAGAATAATATTTCCATTTTCACCACCCGCAATCAGAACTCCAGAGATATTTCCTTTGGAATCCATCTTATGAGGCCCCCATATCAACTTGTGGTACCTTTAAGAGAAAATGAGTAAAGCCACTAATTTTGGAAGTCAAATAAATGTAGAATTTAATTTGAAATCATACATTTAATTCTTCACATATTCATAAATACTGCCAAAACACTGCTTCTCCTCTAGTCCTGGTAGCTGTGAATGACTTGGTGAAATGGCACTTTAGATATTATACTCATGTTCATATTTGATTTTGTAACTTGAAAGAGTAAAAATATGCTTTTGTAAGAGGTAATAGACTATGACAAAGTGTACTTGATTTGTGTGTCAAAGATACGGAGTTACAAGTGGTTTCACCATCTAGAAACTGTTAGGCCTGGGCAAGTTAGTTGATCTTTCTAGGCTGCTTTTGGTTTATCTGAAAAATAGAGCTAATCAACCACTTCCCTTGATTCTATTTGACTATGGAAGTGCTTACCAACAAGTGATTTGTTAAACAGTAAATGTGAAGGGAATCACCTAAAATTTTCTAAGAAAGCCCTGGCTGGCATGGCCCAGTTGGTTGAGCACCATCCCACAATGCCAAAAGTTGCCAGTTCAATTCTGGTCAGGGCACATGCCGGACTTCCAGGCCTTATCTCTGGTTGGGGTGCATGCGAGAGGCAACCAATCAAGGCTTCTCTCACACATCAATGTTTCTGTCCCTCTCTTTCTCCCTCCCTTCAGCTCTATTTTTTAAAAAATATTTTATTTATTTTAGAGAAAGGAGAAGGGAGGGAGAAAGAGTGGGACAGAAACATTGATCAGTAGCCTCTTGCATGACTCCAACCAGGGACCTGGCCTGCAACCCAGGCATGTGCCCAGACCTGGAATTGAACTGCAACCTTTTGGTTTTTGGGACAGTGCCCAATCCACTGAACCATACCAGCCAGGTCAAATAAAATCTTTATATAAATATAAAAAAAGTAACTCTACTATATCATGAGGGGGAAAAATACTAGAAACTGGATCCTCTCCTTCCTATCTCACATAACAGTCAACAATTAGAAAATCAATAGACATGGACTCTTCTTGACTTCCACAGAAATTCACAAATATATTTTTTCACAAAATATTTCATGTCATTGTTGGTAATATTCTTTGCAGTTTCTAAGAATGATATATTTATAGAAAAACTAGGCCCAAATCACAACAGTCATTCAAATATAGCCACATGAATTTATGGTTGGATCTCATACCTGTGAGAAGAAGAAAAAGTGGCACAAGATTTCATATCCAAGGACGGATCAGAAAGGTCTAATTCAAATATCTCAAGGGAAGCATTAGTACTAAATGTTGCATCCAATTGCTGAGCAGATGTTCCTACAG
Source organism: Phyllostomus hastatus (assembly GCF_019186645.2). Lineage (NCBI taxonomy): Eukaryota > Metazoa > Chordata > Mammalia > Chiroptera > Phyllostomidae > Phyllostomus > Phyllostomus hastatus. Next base: position 6,909,239 of record NW_025334028.1, read on the forward strand.
AAAATACATTTATGGTAACTATGCACACAAAAATAAGACTCTCAGGAAACCATACAACATAGAAATTAAACGCATGTTTTTCAGTGATCTTACCCATGAGTGCTGTAATAGTGGCTGAAATCACAGCACATATACCACTGAGCAGATGTTTAAATCACTACAGCAATGAGATCCTAACTCAGGGTTCAGAGATGATGTTTATAAGAGGGAAGAGTGCAGATAATTTTTTAAGCCTACAGATCCTTTAAAAGCTCTCTGTAAAAACAGTACTGTGATTTACTCTGCCTCCTTATAGTCACAAATGATATAACTCCAAGTCTGTTTATATAAAAAAGCTAGCATCAAAACTGATCTTCATGCAAACTGATATTTAACAGTTTTGTTTACACGTATCTATTGTGCTTAATACTGGAGGAATAAAGATAAAACACAACTGGTATAAAGTGGGGAAGATACTATAAATGCATTGTGATTAATGCTGTGATGTATAAGGTGCTTTGGGAACACAGAGGAAGGTCACTGAATCCAGCTGACAGCCAGGAGGGAGGTATCTTGCCAGGGAAGAAGAGGCTTTCTAGAGATGAAAGTTGACTTCAAGCTTAAAGAACAGGTATGAATAAGTTAGATGTACTATCTTTTTTGAACTTACCTGTAGCTAGGTAAATGGGATGATTCTGAGCAGGGCTCCATGCCTGCATAGCTGTACGATCTACTTCCTTTAACTTCATCCTGCTAAAGAGAATATTTTACACAGAAATATACTGAACATGTAACATAGAACATAAAAATACACTGGACAAACCATTACATCATTAGTAATGTCCAAACACCAATAAATCCAATTTAGTATCATTTTTTGGGAATGTTCAATATTAGAAAGGAGAGATACTTGGTCAATTATTTTGAGACAAATATAGGGCTATTCTGATGTTTACTGAATATAGTCTGTCAGCTAGAAAATCAGTGTGGAAAAAAAAAAAAACTGGCTACACTATATGCTTCTCAGGCAAGGATACGTGGCAATGTACCAGGGGTAAGAGAAGGCACATAAAGCATAAGGTGCGTCTTCCTGGAGCAGGATAGTTCAATAAGAGCAGTTTTTAAAATTAATTTTAAATTAAACAGAGTAACTACAAAGAAGACTATAGTAAGCCCACAGATTTTAAAGATAAAGCGGAAATTTTTAAAGACCTGTTCACTCCAAGCTACACTCCCCATACTACTAGTTTATATATTCTCTTTTTTAAAGTTACTTCAACAAAAAAATTAAGGAGGTACTGTGTTATTGCTTAAAAATAAAAAGAATATTATTCTATATAAATGCACTCACATGACACAGTATTCCACTGTAAAGATGTACCATAATTTCATCGCTTAGTCCACTAATGATGAACACCTGATTTGTTTCTAATGTTTTTGCTATTTTTGCAAAAAGAAAGGCTGAAATAAAGGGCCATTGTACATATTATTGCATTAAGGGGCAAGGATAGCTATAAACTTCCAGAAGTAAAACTGCCAGGTTAAAGGACAAATGAGATTTCAATTCTGATGGATATTGCCAAGTTGCCCTCAATGGTAACTATTTTTTCACATTCCCAAGAATAATAGAATAGCTGCTGCCCTACAGCCTTACCAGAATACCACTTTTTTGGGGGGCGGGGTGGGGGGAGGGGTGACACTTTGACTTTTAACAACAGGACTGATCAGTGAAATATTAGCTCTGTATAGTACAATTTGCAATTATCAGACTCTAAAGAATGTTGAACATTATTTCCTTCTCTTACCTTTATTTTTTTAAAAATTTGAAATATGTTTATTGATTTCAGAGAAGAACATTGATGTGAGAGAGAAACGATGATTAATTGCCTCCCATACGCTCCAACCAGGAATCAAAGGGCAACCTAGCTGTGTGCCCTTACCGGGAACTGAACCCATAACCTTTGGCGTATGGGATGACATTCCAACCTACTGAGCCAACTGGCAAGGGCTCTCTGTCTCTGTCATCTTTTCTATCTATTCTTATCACTATCATTTGCCTATCTTTGCATTATGTTCTCAGACTTCGTTGGTTTTGCTTACATATTTTTTTACCTTTCACAAGATTTTATTTTTAAAAATAGATTTTATTTCAGAATTGTTTCAGGTTCACAGAAAGATTGAGTGAAAGCACAGAAAGTTCCCACATACCTCTCCCCCATGCCCCAAACACACTCTGCCACCATCAAAACCCTGTACTACAGGAGTACATTTATTGGTTTCAGGCAAAGACCCAACAGAGACACATCATTATATCCCAAAGCTCGTAATGTACATTAGGGTTCGCTCCTTGTGTTATACATTCCATGGGTTTTGACAAATGTATAATGACTCATACCCACCATGACAGTATCACGTAGAAGTTTCCCTGCCCTAAAAGTTCTCTGTGCTCCACCTATTCACCCCTCTCTTTCTCCCTCCCTCCTGGCAACCACTGATCTTTTTACTGCCTCCATAGTTTTGCCTTTTCCAAAATGTCACTTAGTTACAATCATAGAATATTTAGCCTTTGCAGATTGACTTCTTTCACTTAGCAATAGGCATTTGAGTTTTCTCCATGGCTTTTTGTGACTTGACAGCTCAATTCTTTTTAGCATGAAAAAACGTTCCATTGTATGGATGTACCATGATTTTTATTTTTCATAGTCAAATTTCTCACTTAAAAATGGTTGCTGAATTTTGATTAGTTAGCAAGGACTTGTGCATTTCAGATTATGAATAAGTTCACTCAGATTTTTCTTCTAGAAAATCCATTTATGGTTTATGCTTTACATTTAGATTTTGACTCACTTGAAACGTATCCTGGGATACAATGGATGTTCCAAGTTTCTTTTTTTTTGTTATCACTCCAAAACTGTTTTTTGAAATATCTTTTTCCTACTAAATTAGGTATCACTTTCCATTATGTACTAAATTCTTTTTATTATGTTTATTTCTGAACTTACTATTTAGGTTTATATTCCTGTAGGTATCAGGATGTAGGTTAGGATTCACATTCTTCTATATGCTTAGGCTTATTTCTGCATTTCCAGTCCATAGGCCCATTTGCTTACTGACAGGTTCGGCAGTCCACTGTTTTAAATACTTAGACTTTATATATGACTTCAGTAACCCCAACCCACTGCTTTCTCCAACCCTCTTTTCTTTGTAATTACTTTTTATTTTACTACATAAGCATTAGAAAAGTTTATGTCAATTCCAGAAAAAGTGTTAGTAACTTTATGGAATCTACATCAAATTAATAAATTTAGGGAGAACTAACACAATGTCTGAATCTTCCTAGTGAGCACAATGGTATCTTGATTCAAGTCTTCTTTTTGTACCCTTTCAGTATTATTTTAATTTTTTGACATTGGATTTGCTTATTCCTATTTCACCTTTTGGCTTTGCTTATAAATGTGGCTTCCCCCCCTTTCATTATACTGTCTATATTTTTGTTACTGATATATAAAGGCTAATGATTTCTTTAATTAATTTTTTATCCTGTTTTCTTATTGAATTCTCTTTCTGGAGTAGTTTCTCAGTAGATTCTTTTGTGTTTTCCACATATAGACTCATGTCATGTGCCAATAGTAACAGTTACCTCTGTTGCAAATGGTTATTCCTCTAATTTCTCTTGTCCCAGATACTAGTTCAGATATTGTTCAGATACTAGTTGGCTAGTATCTGAAGTAGTATATTGAACAACAGTGATCACAGTGAGATTTCTTGTCCTGTTCTCTTTTCAGAGGGAAAGCCTACTGTATCACCACTGAGCATGATATTGGGATTTGAGATATATATACATATGTGTACACATTAAGTATATATAATATAAGGAAACAGCCATTAATTATTCTTTTACTGAATGCTATTTATAAAGACTGGCTGTTGAATTTTGTCAAATGCTTTTCATTAGGTAATTGGAGATAACCATATGATTTTTCTCTTTAAGCCTATCAATAAAACAAATTATACTAATAAATTTCCTAACGCTGCATTATCTCATACCCTGAATAAACTTCTCTCTCTCTCTTTTTCCCCTTTGGTCCTAGAGCCTGAGGTATTGTAACATATTGTGAAACCATGTAACCAAATACCTAAATATATCTACAACATGTACACCACAGTAATGTATAGTACATTATATACTAACATCTCAAAATGAATTTCTATTAATTTTATGCAAATTATGGTATAAGATTACTATGTGACACATTCTGAAATGGCACCAACTTCACATAGCATTCCATTTCAATTTACTAGTCAAAATCCTTACTGGTAATGATGTTTTCATACATTGTTATCTGAATATTTAAATTAAGCTGTTAATCTAATAACCACAGTACTTTACCAATTCAAATCACTGCATATGTGGATGTTAAAGTAAATGAGTAATACAGCAGGAAAAATATTTCTAACTGAATAAACTTCTCTTGATCATGATGCATTATTTTACTGATGTGCTGCTGGATTCCATTTGTTTAAAACAGTTTTGCAGCTAGAGTCACAAAAGTGAGATTCAGTCTATGGTTTTCTTCTTTTGTGCAGTCTTTGTCAGGTTTTGGTATCAATCTTATACTTGTTTCCCCCAAATATGGAAGTTTTCCTTCTTTCTCTATGCTCTGGAACAGTCTGAAAGGCAGCAGTGGAATTACTGATTGTTTAAGGATTTAGAGAGCTCTCCTGTGAAACACCTAGGCCTGATACTACTGGGGGCGTTGCTTCTTTGGTAATTGGTCTATTTGAATTTTCTTTATTCAAGGTCATTTTTGGTAAATCATATTTCCCTGTGTTTTCATTACTATGATTACCTATACATTCTACAATGGCTATTTGTATTCTCCACTGATCCAAGAATTGTTTGAGTTCAATATCCAAGTGGAAGAGCCTTAATTTTTACTACATTGTGACTTTTTGATACTGTTTCTCCTTTATGACACTTACTAAAGTTTTCTCTGGGACCTACATAGGTGTTTTTGTGACTCTTCCAGGAGACTAAACAGGGCAGAGCTCTGGCTACTCAAACCTGAGTCTTGTCCTCTTTCCTTCTTCCCTGAGCAACACGAACTTCAACACCCTCTCCAGCTTTTCCACAAATTACCAGACTCTGGATTCCATGCAGTTGCCCAGCCACCAGGCCTGGCAAGCCAACAGTGTGGCCAGACTCTATGTAAGTGCTGGGGGCTTGGGCTCCTGGAACTCTGTGTCCCATTCCACAAGCATGCAAAGTCTCTGAGGTTCCGGGTGCCTGGCTGTGCGGATGGCCAAGGATGGCCAGGGGCACATGGGGAATCCAGAGAGACAAAGAGACTATGCAATGCCTGCATGGCCACTTGGCCTCCTACCTGAAGAAGTGAGAAGTCTGGAGGCTGATAATCGAAGACTGGAAAGCAAAATCCCGGAACACCTAGAGAAGGGACCTTGGGTCAGACACTGGGGACATTATCTCAAGACCATTGAGGACCTGAGGGTTGAGATCTCTGCAAGTTCTCTGGACAATGCCCATCTTGCTGCCCATCTTGACTTCAGAGTCAAACATGAAATGGAACTGGCCATGCACCAGTCTGTGGAGAGTGACAACAGTGGGTTCCAAAGGGTCACTGATGACACCAATATCACTCAGCTGGAGCTGGAGACAAAGATCAGGGCTCTCAAGGAGGAGCTGGTCTTCAAAAAGAACTGCAAGGACGAAGTAGTCTACAAAACCCAGACTGGGTTTTGCCAGCTCTGGGTTGACCATGGAGTGGAATGCCCTCAGATTTCAGGACCTCAGCAAGATCACAGCAGACAGCCAGGCCTAGGATAATGAGCTAGCTCAGAATAGCTGAGAGGAGCAGTCTAGTTTTGGTCCCAGCAGATTGAGGAGAGCACCTCAGTGGTCACTTCACAGCCTGCTAAGATAGGAGCTGCTGAGATGACACTCACAGAGCTGAGACTACAGTCCTGTCCTTGGAGATCTACCTGGACTAAATTAGAAATCTGAAGGCCAGTTTAGAGAACAGCCTGAGGGAGGTGAAGACCCGCTATGCCATGCAGATGGATCAACAAGATCTTGCTGCACCTGGAGTCAGAGCTGGCCCATACCTAGGCAGAGAGGCAGCACCCTGCATACAAGAGCCCTGATGAACATCAAGGTGAAACTGGAGGGTGAGGTTGCCACCTACCACTACCTGCTGGAACAAGGGGAGGACTTCCGTCCTGGTAACTCCATGGACAGCAGCAACTCTGAAATCCATCCAAGAGACCGCTACCCACGGGACTTTGGACAGTAAAGTGCTATCTAAGGTCAACAACACCAAACTTCTGAGGCATTAAAACAACAGAAGTGGGGCATGTCGTGGTGGAGAGGAGGCCAATAAGTAGTTCAGAGGTCACTGAACATTTTAAAAAGGGTGCTCTGTTTTCAGGATCAAGTTCAATATTTCTTAATCAAATCAACACCATTACTTAATTGTTTACATCTTCTCTATACTAATTCTTTTCCATTTGATCTGTCTTGAACCAACAGTGAATTAAAATTCTCCTCACTAGCCCTGGCTGGTGTCACTCAGTGGACTGACTGAGGGCCTGAGAACCAAAGAGTTGCTGGTTTGATTCCGAGTCAGGATATATGTCTGTGGTGTAGGCCAGGTCCCCAGTAGGGGGTGTGTCAGAGTCAACCACACATTGATGTTTCTCTCCCTCTCTTTTGCCCTCCCTTCCCATTTCTAAAAATAAAGAAATTTTTAAAAGCTTCCTCACTGATGCATTTGTGCCAATTTCTCCTGGTAGCTCCTGAAACTTGCTTTATAAAATTACTTTGTTATTTAATACACTCTAATTTGATAGATATTTAAAATGTTAAATACTCACTGTCAAATAACATTTTAGCTTCATAAAGTATTCTTCCTAGTTTTAAATAATGCCTTCGTGACTGAATTAAGATCATTATCATATTAAGGTGAATATTTAGATCAATACCTTAGTTTCCTTTTTATTTGCCTTTATATGTATACTTTTGTCCTTTTCAACTTCTGAACCACTGTGTTTTCACTGGCTGTCTTAAATTCTAAAAATAGGAATTAAGCTTTGCTTAGTGATCACAAAAAAAGAGCTTTGCTTAATGATTCAATTGGAAAATCTTTCCAATACCTCAACTAACAAGGCCATTTAAAATGTATTGATAGGACAGATAAGGTCGCTCTTAGTTCTATCTCATTTTGCTATGTTTGGTTTTATAATTAAAAAATACTTTCACTGTTGTCTATTTTTTTGTGTGTATTTATAATTTTTCTGATAATTAGGATGTTTTACTTTTGTTCTAATACGTTGTTCTGGTTTTATCTTTATAACTATGATTTTAAATATTTTCATTTAATACCAGTAATTGTCTAAAAATAACTATGAGCATAAAAGAAATGAGCTTGTATAAAATTACTGTCCCTCTTGCACTACACAGTTACAGTCAATAGTATTATCTTTCTCAGTGTTTACCTTTGTACTGTTAAATACACTTAGACTTCTACTAACTGATTTGTCAGCTTTAAATGATGTCCTTTGACTCCTGGCCATTACACATGAGGCAATCCACAAACTTATTCTACTTTCAATTTTCTTCCTGCTTCCCTGTTCTCTTAATTTTTTAAAAGAATTTAGTTGTAGGTGAGTATAAGGGAGTTAAATGGTAATGAAAAATAAAAGTAAAAAAGAAAAAGGATTTCATTTATTTTTAGAGAAAGGGGAAGGAAAGGAGAAAAAGAGGGAAAGAAACTTCAATGTGTGAAAGAATAATCCAATGGTTGCCTCTTGCACACCTCCAACGGGGGACCTGGCCTGCATGCAATCCAGATAAGTACCTTGGCTGGGAATCGAACCTTTAGATTTGCGGGACAATGCCCAGCCCACTGATCCACACCAGTCACAGCCAGTTCTCTTAATGTTTTCAAGTTTTATAACCAACTTCTATATTGTCAAATATTTACCATAGACTTTATTTTTTTTTCCTTATTTCCACTCTTTAGTCTTAAGTCTTTGGTTAAATACACTCAGTGCTCCCCAACAGTACTATTGCCAGTTTCTTACTCATTTCTAGAGGATGAAGTTCATCCTCTACTAGTTTCCTTAAGATGACCTTAGATTAATAATATGCCCTGTGTCTTACAGGTTCTAAATGTATACTTGAAGAACATTTTACAGATGATAAATTAAGGCATAGAGAGATAAAATAATCTGTATATGCTAGCAAGAGGCAGAGCCAAAATTTAAACTCAGGAATTCAGCTCGAGTCCAACCCCTTACTTGTTGCTTCAACAAGTTCAGATATTCAATTTTAATCACAGATGAAATATTAACACTTGGAAGAAATGATTAATGGCAAAGCATCTACGACACATGATGAAATTAAAAGAAGAAAAAAAATATATTTGAAAGTGTGCTGGATTAGGCAAAAGTGGATTAGGAGGTTGAATTACTCATGCTTAAAAGCCAAGTCCTATAAACTCAATCTTTGGTTTGAATATTGGCTCTGCTACTTATGACACTATGGACACATCATTGAAACCTCTCAGAGCTCCAGTTTTTACATTTGTAAGATTGGGATAAGAGTGACTACCACATGGGATGTTGTGAGGTTTAAGTGAAATAATTTATTTTATCGAGGGCCAAACTCAGTGCCGTCAACATAAGTTAATAAGTGTTTCAATGTGCTAACTACTTTTTGAAGTTATTACTATCATGAGGTTAACCAGGAATACCATGCATGTAGTTTCCTAAAATTATGATAAAAAAAAACCCCACAAACCCAATATTCTAAAAAGTGAAAAAGCAGCCTATTTTCCTTATATAAAATGCCATCTTCTTCCTTTCAGCCAACTGTCAAGTTTAAGTTCCAGCCCCCTCATGAAAACTGCCTAATGATCCAATCCACACTGATCTAAACAACCTCTTAACTTTCTATTTGTCTGTATCACACCCTTAAGCATTTTATAAGAAAGTGTCTTATTCTATCTTAACAAAACTTTGTAACATTATATTGGTACATATTGTTGACATATTTTCCCCACTGCCTTTTTACCAATAGTTTTATATGTCATGCCACATTAAATACACAAATAACTTATTTTCTCAATGAGTCTTACAGTTTTTACCCCTTTTGGGATCAAATTACTCAGCACAAAGGAGTAGGTCCACAGAAATTGTTCTTCTTCTGAATGTTTATATTTAGGGAAATTCAAATAGACTAATGAGCTAGAAAGGCCAATTTCAGATAAAATATTTAATTTTTAAATTCTTATCTATTTACAAGACCTTTCCTCATTTGAAAAATAGAGGCAAGTATTGTTAGGAGAAAAGGTTTTATAAACTGCCTTTAGAGTAATTTATAAAAGTGAAAACAGAATAGCTATATATATTTTAAAAATTCAACTGAAGTCCTGGCCAGGTAGCTCAGTTGGTCAGAGCATTGTCCCAATATGCCAAGGTTGTGGGTTCAATACCCAGTCAGAGCACACACAAGAATCAACCAATGAGTGCATGAATAGGTGGAGCAACAAGTGGACGTCTTGACATCTGTCTGTCTTACTCCCTGCCCCTTTCTCTCTCAAATCAGTAAATAAAAATTTTAAAAACCTAACTGAATAGAATTACAGTATCTCTAAAGAGCAAAGGTACAACAAGGGCTACATAACTCATGAACATTTAGTTAATGTGTAACACTTACTGAAAGAGGAAGATAAATTTGCAAGAACATAATGTGAATAAGTGGGGATTCAAAGCATTTATAAAAGTCTATTTTTTTTTGTCTTAGTACTCTATGTGCCACCAGAAGCAGTTCCACTGATCAACCTGTATTGAACAGAAGGCTTCAATGCTATCTGAAAAATAAGTAAGTAAATAATCATTATACTACAAAAATGAGCTACAAATACATTGTGGCCTGAATCTAATTAAACAAGAGTCCCATAATCTATGCAGTATAATCATTCTCAAAACCAAGAATGCTACTGGAATATAGTTTCACCTGGATGAATATATATAATCCTTCTGTAAGATATGATCACTCAGTGTTAAAACATGAAGAAGGTTTAAATTAAACCATGTGTACTTTCCAAGTGAGATGTGTTTTAACAGCTTTGTGTAATTTTTTTCAATAATATATGTGATTAGAATCCACATTATGCAGACTTCTCATTCAAGACTATTTTACATGGAATGCGATCATTCTGACAATATCAAAAGTAAGTTGTGAGGACAGTGGCTTGTTCACAGAGATCATCTACAAGATATCATCTGTAGCACAGCAGTTAAAGAGTACGGAGCCTGGAGCCAATACTCTGTTTAACTCCCAGCTCCACCACGTCTTACCTCTGACTTCAGACATGTAACCTTACTTATGTGTGTCTTGCCTACCCACTTGGTAAAATAAATATAACACAAGCATTGATACCATAGGGTTGTGGAGAGAATTAAATAAGGTATTACACAGAATGCTGAGGAGAGTGTGTAGCAGGTAGTAAATAAATGCTCTTAATTGTGAGCTATTAACAAAGTAACAATTTAAAGTGTTTATCCTGCCCTGACTGGTGTGGCTCAGGACTGAGCCCTGGCCAGTGAACCACAGCGTTGCTGGTTTGATTCCCAGTCATGGCACCTGCCTGGGTTGCGGGCTAGGTTCCCTAGTATAGGATCAAGAGAGGCAACCACACATCGATGTTTCTCTCCCTCTCTTCCTCCCTCCCATCCCCTCTGTCTAAAAATATATAAATAAAATCTTTAATAAGTAAAATAAAAATCTCACCCTGGCTAGGTGGCCCAGTTGGCTGGAGGGCCGCACCTACATCAAAAGGTTGCGGCTTTGATTCCTGGTCAGTGTATAAACCTAGGTTAAGGTTTTTGTTCCTGGTTGGGTGTTTCTCTTCTCACATTGATGATTCTCTCTCTTTCTCTTTCTCTCTCTCTCTCTCACCAACAAATATATCCTCCAGTGAGTTTTAAAAACAAAATAAAATCTTTATCCCAGTGAATGTTCATGAATACATCTACTGAAGAAAATTTATGTTCCAGACTAGAACTCTTATTATTTTCATCCAACATTCCACAATAACTGCATGCAGTTAAGTGGAAACTTTTTTCTTTCTGCTCATTTTCTTTTTCTTATTTTTTAAAAAAAATTTTTAGAGAGAGAAAGAGAAACATCAATTTGTTGTTTGACTTGTTTATTCAGTTATTGCTTGATTCTTGTATGTCCTCAGGGATTGAACCCACAACCTTGGTGTACCGGAATGATGCTCTAACCAACTGAATTACTCAGCAGGGCTCTGCACATTTTCTAAATAATTTTGTGAAACAATATTAAAACAAAACAGTACTATTCTCCAAAAAATACCAACCTTACAATGCGACACAGAGAGAGGACCTACATGTCAGAAGGTAAAAAGTGTAGATGGTAATAGAATTGGAAATGTTGACTCCTGAACCAGAAATACAGTCCCTAACTCACACTGCCTTTAGTAAAAATACCCATCTTGTGTGGGCAAAACATCTCATCATGATGGGCACATTTGTTCTACAGAAGTTATTTGGTTTGATCAGTGTTCTAGGCTCATCTCACTCAACCAAAACCAAAGAAGCAACTGACCACTGAACTAGAAAGTGTCATACGTATCTGGAGTCTAACAAATATAAACTTTTTGAGCTGAAATTAATCTATTCAAGAATGGCATTTCTAAAAACAATGGAAAAAACAATTTAATAACATCACCTCACGTGAGTTTTTAACTTGGGATTGGCAAACTTCATGAAATTATATAGAAAATCCTACCTGTGTGTGCATTTTTCTGGGACAATGACCCAGTATCTTCATCAGACCCTCAAAAGAGAGCAGAATCCCAAAAGCTTAACAATCACTGCTCTTTACAGTTTACAAACTTCTTTCTATTCTTATGTTACTAGTTTCAGAAAAGACCCTACTTATATGACATTTAGCAGTATAATTCTAAATCCATTCCAAATCTCGTGTAAGTTCTTACAGCCTGCAAGCCTTTCCCACAGTTATAATTAAGGGACAAGGAGAAGCAAAGAGCACAGAAGAATCACAAATCAAAGAGGAGTAAACTTTTTTAGCCAACTCTGTAACAGTTAGTACGTACAGAAAATGTATAGTATAATACAAAGAGGAGTCTCTAATTATAAATTAAAAAGTTACAGTTGATGACAAAGACCATCACAGTTCAGTTTTCTATACTTACATAAAGAAGTTTAGAAAAAAAATTTGTTTTACCCACAGACCATCAAAGACCTAAGTAAAATTAGTTCCGTGAGCAAACAGAAAAGTTTGCAATACCCACAAGCCCAGGCAATACTTTGATTTATTTTACACCTGCCCCGTAATCTACCCTCTTATGATTTATTAGCAAAAACTTACAGCATTCACGAGACTTCCTCTGAGGTACAGGCTGAGATTGGCGACCACTGCCCATAAAATAAACCAATACTGGCTGAACGACCGTAGCCTTCAGTTAAAACCTGCCAACTTTTCAATCTGGCAACAGTTAAAACACACAAAAAATTCTACCCAACCCAAAGGAATCCTGAGGTTTGTTTCCTTCCCTCGCCCTTGGGGACCGCACCTCTTTGTGCACAAGGGGTTGAAGGTCTCCTAGCCTCAGACCCCAGTTACCCGCCTTGGCAGGACACCCTGTCGCAAGCCTCAGCGGAACTCCTACTCAGCAGTGAAAACGACGGCGGACGTGAACCCGCACAATCTTCAAAACAGCCGTGAAGCCAAGGCGTTGTCTCGCCGGGCCCGAAACCAAGCCCAGGGGCGCGCAGCCACCGGAGACCGGGCCTCAGGCTGGCGGGGACCAGCGGAGACCGAGGCTGTGGTCACCGCTTTGCCCCATGCTCAACCTCAGGCCCCAGGGCTGGCGAAGAGGTAAGGAAGGAATAGGGTATACATACCTGGCAAGGACTCTAGACGACCGGTTACTGCGTTAGCACGACTCCAGTCAGACTCTCCGAACATTCGCTACCGCCCCTCCTCCAGGCTCAGGGACACCTCCACGTTCCGCTTCAACGTGGCAGCCGCAACCCCGCCCAATCGGCCACCGAGCTTCCGGCAGCGAAGCCTCGCTCCGCCCACTCCAGGGCCAAACGGGCCACGGCACTTCCGGGAGCCCCAGCAGGCGACGCCGGCTTGCGTTGAAGCGGGCGGGGCGCTCTCTTGGGATCCTCGCGCGCGTTCCTACGGCTAGGGACCGGTGCTGACGGGGAGTAGCCACGGTGTCAATGCGGTGCCCCGCGATGTGGTGACCCGAACTGTGCGACAGAGAAAAATCCTACTGAATTTAGATGTGCGGCCGAAGACCACTGGGGCTTGCCGGAATGCCAGGTAGCACTAGTCAGAGAAGTGAACAGCCCTGGTAACACTGCCCACACCAGACAACCCACGTGAAAATCGGGCTACAAGGGCCTTAACTGCAGGGACAGTAACTTGTGATCCAGTTCTTAAAACTTCTTAGTTGGTTCTGTAACCTTGTGTTTGGGGAACTTTAAATCCTTACGATCTGGCCACACCCAAGGGCTGTCTTGGACTTACTTGATTCGTTACTCCAAAGAGGCATTATGGGTAAGGTGTTCCATTAATACCCTATGGTACAATTTGAGATCTATTAGAATTTGCCCCCAGTTACTGGAACTTTACTAAATAGTTTAATGAGAGCCCGGCATCTAATTAGTGCGTTGCCTGGGATGTTGTTCCTAGATTAGGGGGAAATTATTCCCAGTAAAGAAAGTACCAGAAGAAAATCACTTGCTAAAGTACCAGAACCTAGATGCAAGTTCTGACAACTTCTAGACCAGTTCTCTTTTTACTAGGGACCAGTCAACGGTCTCTTTCCTAAAGCCGTAAGTGCCTTCATTGGAAGGAATGTTTCTCTTTCTTGTACACTGAAAGTAAAATATGGCTCTTTGTGTCCGAAATGTCCAAATGTGTAGAGAATTTTTATGAGTTTATTTGAGCCAAACTGATGACTTATGCCCAGAAGCAAGATCGCAAGTGCTCCAGAGAATAGGTATTGCAAATTTTAGAAAATGTATTTGAAATTAAAAAAGGGGACAGAAGAAAATGAGCAAGGTGCGGGGGTGGTGGTAGATTACAGGTTAGGGTTATGTGCTTTCTTGAAGGTGGTTAAGGCTTATTTGGTTGTTTGATTTCCCTGTTGAGTTCAAGTAGTTTTCTGCCTTCCCCCCCCCACCCCAGCCCATTCTCCAATTATTTGTTTTTAAAGTCCTCACCCAAGGACATGCTTATTGAATTTAGGGCGAGGAGAAGGGAGGGAGAGATGGAGCGAAACATCCATGTAGTGAGTTGCCAGGGACAGAATCTACGTATGGGACATTGCTGCAATGCACACCAGCCAGGACCGGATAAGGCTCATCATAGAGGTATGTTAACAAGGCTCTGACCAGAGTGGCTCAGTTGGTTGGGTGTCCTCCTGCAAACAAAAGGTCACTTGATCAGTCAGTGAACTGGCTGAGCTCAAGTTCCTGTGCCATGGCCCCATGGACAATAGGAAGTTGGAGTTCGGACAGAGCAGCCTCAACCTCTCCTCACAGGGCAAGATGGATCTTGAGCACACCATGTGCTGGCCTCCCTGTGAAGCCAAGACCTCTCTGTGGTTCCTGGGTGACCTTGAAGCCGACATGGCCAGCCAAGTCATGCAGGAAGAGCAACACTTGAGTGCTGCATTCGACATCCTATGTAATCTATGATCACCCAGGGAAGGGCTGGAGAAGGCTGACTCCTCAACTTGAAGTGTCTGAGACCAAGATTGATGCCTTCAAGGTGAAGTATCCAGGTAACCTGGATGAATGGCTGAGGCATTTGCTAAGAGCCTGGAACAGCAAGGGGAAGGACACCCAGGGACTGGCAGTTGAACCTGGTGGCAGACCTCATGGGAGATCAGCCCAGGCCCTCCAGGGCAAACATGAGAAGTGTTAGCTGCACTGTGTGCCTGGTATTATGGAACTGAGCACGTACCTCTGGAGCTCCTGGTGATCCATCTGCTCTTCTCTGGGGGGACTGAGGATGTCTGCACAGTCTAAACTTTGGCTACCACCACTTAGGTTGACCAAGTGCCTTCCATGTGCCAATGCTATGAAGACCTAGCAGTGAGCCAAGATTAGGGACCCCAGCACTGGCAGAGGCACAGACTGGCTTCTCCATTAAAGCTAGCATTTATAGAGCTTAATCTGCGCCAGGCAGGGCTTTGAGCACTATACAGATACTTCCATGTAAGGGAGGCTGTGGCAGCCCCATTACATGGGTTCCTTCAGGAAGATTTGGAACCTTGTCCAATGCATAGAAAAATACATCTGTCACCTTGGTGGTTATTACTGTGATGATTCTTCAGGTGAGCAAACGAGCACAGAGCTAAGAAACTGAAGGCAAATTGGGATAGAAACAGAAGAGCAGTCTGGCTCCAGAGCCCACGTGGCAACCACTGGGTCATTCTGCCACCCCTAGATCTTGAGGTCCTCAGCGTAGATCTGTATACCAGAGCAGGTCACGTGGGTGAGATGCACCATGACCTATGCTTAGTAAGCCTACTGTGCCCATTCTTCAGCTCTTGGCCCTTGAGTGCATGGAATCTCCCGAGGTGTGCAAAGTAGGGATGGTATGTTTGTGGACTGACTGAGGTGAGCCTGCTAAGTGCTCGAAGTGACTGGCTCAGTCACTGCTCTACAAATGTTAGTTCTTAGAAGTATGATTCCTGTGATCTCAATCTGTTACTCTTTTGTATTAAAATCACTCTTTCTGATAACGGAATTGGCAAGGTAGCTGGATCCTGTAATGTTAAAAAGTAATCTTTCTTCCCGTTTCTCAGGTAATCCTATTAAAGCAGATGGCTTTACACTTGAAAGATAATCATATGGTCCAACTACGTGCTCCTCTTACATCTATGTTGAACTATAATTCTCCCCATCCCCACCCACTTTTGTTAAGGCCTTATGAGCTAACAGTATCATAAACACAAAAAACTCTGGGCAAAAGAAAATTATTTCACGATGAGAAAATTATATGAAATTCAAATTCCAGTGTACATGAAGTTTTAAGTAACTCTTCAATAAACAGAACCCTCATATAAGGTGTAGTTGAGGGCCTGTAGTGGGAGCTTAGTCCCTTCCACTGGTCCATCTGCCCCAACAGGAAGAGGCACTTTCCACCTTGAACAGGAAGATGTCTTACTGTGCTACTCTGGCAGGAAGTACTATGTCTTTCCCCAACAACCAGCCCAAAACTCAGTACACTGCAAACTGTTTGCTCCAATCAACTGGTTACAACAACCCCTCTGAAATACTCCACCCGCACTCCCCGTTTATTCTTCACCTTTATTTTCTGGATTTGCGCTTGGTTCGCCATTAGACCAGATGCCTCAAACTGCAATTTGTTGTCCCAGAATAAACTCACTTTGTTGGAGAAATATTCCTTAAGGTTAAGAGAACACAGCCATTCTCCAATGGCCTATGACCACTTCTGGGCCATCAGGACAAAGTAGGGTAGCTGCAAGAGACTCACAGAACCTAAAGTACTTACTGTGTGGCCCATTACAGGAAAAGTCTGCCAAACCCTGTTCTGTTAGGATTCAGCCTACAATTGGATTAATACCCTAAGTAAAAAATGAGACATGTAAGTTTTATAAATTATTTCAAAACTTGATATAGTAGGATAAAAAGGCAACTTGAGAAATGTCAACTATAATTGGTTCCGGTAGGATGCAAATATACCCGTTTCTAAACCTGATGTATTTATATTTGGTGAAATATAAAGACTCCCTAGCCTAAGTTGTGGAAAGCAATCTTAATCTATGATTACTGTGACTTTACATCAAAACAGTAAGCTGTCTTTATGTTGGTTATAAACGTAAAAAAAAAGTAAAATATTTAAAACATTAAACATTGAGAATGATAGTGTTTTATTTCTTTGTGAGCTTCCTTTCTATGCCATGGCAGATTTAGACCAGCTTCTGAAGTTTTATTTGTGCTTTCAATGGCAGAAAAATCACAGAGTTCCTTTAGTGAAGTTTCTCATCTGCATCACTTCCTCTGGCTGCATACCCAGGAATACTTCTTCAGTGGAGGCAGTGTCAATTTCCCAGAGTCATCTACTACTTCTGGAACTCCATTTACGTTCCATCCACATCCTACAGTTTTTCGCACAGCTGTCTTGCCTGACTGTGAGGTGCCAGCATTGTCTGGAACTCTTGGCATCTGGGTGCAAATTTCATAGTAGCATCCTTAACCTCAGCTTGCAGTTTCACCAGATGGTTTATGGTTAATCAACTCATGCAGGATTCTGAAACGATACAACCAGCCTTTACTGGCAATACAATGTTCTTTTTGTCTTCTTGTAATTACCTTCCCCTTCAGTGTAGCACTAAGATACCTTGGCCTGAATGCTAGTGAAGCGGATTGGGATTTGTTTCTCATTACAGTCCTCAACCTAAAGTACAAGAAAATGCTCCAATTCAATCATAAGCAGCTTTCTCTTCCTAATGCAACTTAACCTAAAAGAGGTTGCAGCAACTTTACCTTAGTTTTCACATTCATCAGGCTTTTAGAATATAGTTTGTACTGTAGCTTCACGTAGGCCTAGGTCTCGCCTTGTCTTTGCTTTGCTGTCACCATTTACAAATCTAACCACATTCAATTTCACTTCCAGTGTTATCACTTTTTGCCTCCTTACTGCTGTCCTCTTTGTGGACCAATTCCCTCTTTTGATTATCCACTTTTATAAGATGTCATACAGGTTTATCACAGGAAGACAAGAAAGCAATACAACTATTCTTTACTAGCTGTGTTGAACTGACCCACCACCAACAGACTTTGAAAGAAGTGATGCAACTGGTTTCTGATCATGACGCACATCTTTTAGTTCCATAATGGTTTATGGAATAAAGAGCGAGCTGCAAAGTTTATGTAACAATTCAGTTAATAATCGGTAACTGAATTTCAACCATGTTGGGGGCTGGTGTTACTTAGCTGTGAAAAATGCATGTTGGAATGGTGCAAAGTAAGAACTACATGCATCTAAAAAGAAAACTTTGTATTAGTCCACAGTCAATCCGGGAAAGAGAAAGAGGGAAGGGAGAGCGAGAGAATGAGAATGAAAGAATGAACATTGAGTATTTACGAAATTTCCCCCCTTTATATTTCTCATATTTGAGAAACCCCTCAGACAACATGCCTAATTAATGACAAATGAACCTGGTATTAGATTCGAGATTCCCAGCTTGCAACCACCTGCCTATGACTTGAACAAAGCTCAAGTCATAGGATGATCACCCACTGGCGCATCAAAGAGTACTTATCAAATGTCTAGTTGTTCAGCAAATGTAAACCCCAGAACATCTGATCTCTGAGAATTTCAGGGGCTGAAAGGATTATGTCATTATTTTTAAGAAAAGATGACTGTGGTTAAAAGGTCTGTCCCCCCACCCAGCCAATGGCCTGTTCTTAAACTAATCTATTCATTCAGAAAATTATACTATCTTTGAAATCATATTTACTTTTGAAAGCTGAATGAAGGAAAAAGTACTAATCGAGTACAATATCAAAATTCTGATCAAATGTCAATTTTTTTTTGCTCAGCCTTTTAAATGTTTTATCCAAACTAATTTACAAACTTCTTACCTTATTAAATAAATCTTTGATTTCTTAATCAGATAAAGCATACAAATGTTTTCTTAAGAAAAACATCCTGCAACTTTATTCCTAAATGAAAAGAAATTTACAGGTAAATCAATGTACAAAAACTGATACCTATTATGACCCTCACACTTTGCATTTTCCATTATGTCCTCATCCACATACATTAATCACAACAAGTCATGATGTGAACAGCAGTGGAAAAAGTTTAATCATTGGACATTTATGCTTTCTCATTTTTAACTTATGCTCTAGTCATAAGGTTTTCAGTGCTTAGCCATTTTTAAAAATAATACATAACACATGCACATTTCTATACATTTCAATTCTCTCAGGTAGAAGAGATAAGAGCCCTAATTTCACTGATCAGAAAACAACCACAACAAAGATCATCTCAAGTATATCATCTATCTACTTTGCACAGCTTGTGTTATGGAAACTTACAGGCATACTCTCACCATCAGACTTGCTACGGAAAGGGTAATCATACTTCAGTACATTCCAAAACTGGTTATGCCTTGCTTTATGTGTATGCTTTTGTTACTGGACAAGGTTTCCAATGATCAGAAGTTTTAAAACTTTAAGAAAAAAGCAAGAGGATCCTGACTGCTGTGCTTCAAGTTGGTTGGGAACCCTCTGCAAAGCAAAGGGCTGCCTATTCCATTCCTGGTCAGGGCACATACCCACACTGCAGGTTCAATCCCTGCTTAGTCCATGTATGGGAGGAAACACACTGACATTTCTGTCTCCCCACCGCCCCCCCCCCACAATCAATAAACATATCCTCCAGTGAGGATTAAAAAAAACAAAAACAAAACCTGAGACATGCCAAGTGAGACAGTTTGGAAGGAGATGTCCCCCACCCCTCATCATAAGTGTTTGTTATTTTAAACTACTAAGATTTGAGTAATTTGTTACATAGTGATATATAATAGAGGGCCCTAATCCATATCCAAAAAGTAAAATGTACAACTTATGAATTAGCTGAAAAGGTCTAAAATTCAGAATTGCCTTTACCTTTGGTCACCAGTAACTTCAAATCTCCACGGCTTTCTGAAGAAAAAAATAATAAAAATTAAAAATCCCACAACAACCCAGAGATCTAAAGGGATGAAAAAACTCAGCAAGAATGTAAATCAGTTACTAGAAATATACTTCATTATATCAGGACAACAAAATAGATTTCACCTTTATCAATCCATTTTCTTTTAGTTGGACAACCCTTCGTTTCCAACTCATCATTACTGTGCCAGAAGTACAGTTAAGACAGAAAGATACACTACCTCCTCTGCATATTCAGGTCATTTTCCAAGACCCAGGAATCTTCTTCTGACATCTCTAAGAATGTAATTCCTGAAAGGAGATGTTTTCTTTTAAATTACTTTGTGTAATAATCAATGCCTTTTGCAAATAATATCTTTATAATAGCTTACATATCCTCATTAACATGTTCAGTAATCACAACAGTTCATTATGTGAACAGCAGTGAAAAGGTTTAATCACTGGATATGAAGTTATTGGAGGAAGCAAAGATGATCAAAATGAGAACCTCAGTGTCATCGTAAAACAATAAAAACTAGTAACAAAAATCATGCAAAAGTGATAAACATATAAATAAATACAACTCAACTAAAAAAATTCCATTTATAACAAAGTACAAACTTCTCTATCCACAAGTACACCGACAATACCTATGGCAGTGACCCTTTGTGGCTTCCCTGGATTAGTGACTTGCAGTTAAGCAGTCTACATTTGAGTAGATCTGTTCTGCAGTAATACAAAGAATGCACCAGAATAATGTGACAGCCACTATTTCATCTTTCCTAAGAGAACATCAACACCTGGAATCCAATTGAGCAGAAAAGGAAAAAAAGGCCCTCTTTCCTCGGTACTCTGAGACGAACTGGCAGCACCTTTCCTTTCACTCTATCTTTAAAAAAGTGAAAACTGAGTGCCTGCATTCCTGGTGCCCTCCCCGGCCCCACCCACCTCCGTCTATGTTCTCAGTAGGTTACCTGCTTCTGAACCCATTTGAACAGAAGCCCTTTCGCCCAGAACTCCACTTCCATCTGTAAAATCTAGCCCCACCAGCTTTCCTGTTTTAATACACCTACACTCTATGGCGATCTCCATTTAAAGTTACCTTTGATGGGGTAGGACGGCATTAAGACTACTTCTCCATGCTGATCAATGCTTATTTTCAAGATTATCCAATTGCATAGGGTTTCCCCACAAGCCCTGCTTCTTTCAAAAGCACAACTGGTTGGACAGAAGGTTTTTTCAGAAACACATCTGAGACATATCTATTTGTGTACCAGGGGCCGAAAGGACAAATTCACCTTAGACATTGTTTCTGCACTCAAGGAGCATCTTCTAGCAGGTTCCTTACAAACTCTAAGTCCTTAAAATTAGGGCAGCCACCACAAGGAGCTCCAACTTCGCACCTACCAGACCGAGACTGTGGAGAAACTGGAACTCTCATCCACTGCGAGTGGCAATGTAAAGTGGTGCAGCCACTTTGGAAAAAACAGTTCTGCTAGCTTTCCTCAAGAGGTTGGACATAAGGAGTTAGCATATTACCCCAGCAATTCCACCCTTAGGTACAGACTCATGAGAAAGACAGGTCCAGCCAGCCCTGGCTGGCGTGACTCAGTGGATTGAGCGCTGCTGCCCTGGGAACAGAAAGCTGGTTCCATTCCCTGTCAGGGCACATGCCTGGGTTGTGGGCCAGGTCACCAGCTGGGGGCGTGCGAGAGGCAATTGACTGGTGTTTGTGTTTCTCTTTCTCTCTCTCTCTCTCTCTCTCACACACACACACACACACACACACACGAGTCTCTCCCACTTTCTTGCTCCCTTTCCCGCTCTCCAAAACATGAATACAATCTTTATAAATTAATTAATCAATCCGGGTCCTACCCTTTGTACGACAAGCAAGCTCATTCTGCATGGACCAATTTTCCCCTAATGTGACTTTTAAAAAAGCTATATAACCAACACCTCTGTGAATTTCAGTCAAATAAAATGTAGGCGTATTATAATTCAAAGGACACGTCAATAAATAATACCCTGAGCTGAGTCTTTCTGACTGGAATCTGAACAGAAGTAACAAAAAGGGGGAAAAGAAGCAATACTGCTTGGACATGTTGGAATCATTCTTGCGAGCAAGAGAAGGAAACGAAGAGGTTACATTTTTGTTAAACAGAAAATAAATACGCCACTTAATATGCTAAGGAGCTCTTCCAAGACGCAAAATAGAAACTATGCCCTAACTGGCCCCATTTTGTTTTTCTATGAAAACTGCAATTTCATACCGTAAACATACAGCATCGTCCTAAAATAATCCCACTCCTGAAAGCTTTCTATGATGCCCCACACCTTAAACAAAACCCTTCTCTCTTGTCCCTCCTAAGACTGCTATTGATGAGTCCCCACTAGACCCTGAGCTTACCAAACCCCAAGGACCTTACCTTATTTCCTTCTTAGTTCCCGCATTGTTTGAAAGGGTCTTACAAACAAACTGTTCGTTGAACTGAAAGTCGACGTCTTCTCCTATTAGACTCACTTATGCTCCTTTGGAGTCACATACCTATGCCCGACAGCTCCTACATTATCTCCGCAATAGGGAACGACCAAGTAAAACGCGAAAAAAATACATTCGTGTGTGTGTGTGCGTCTTAGTAAATTTACTTTTGGCCCGATTTGTCTTCAGTATTTCTAGGACACACGCGTTTATCCCTTCTTTCCTTCAAGTCCTCCATTCCCTTTTAGAGCTCGCTGCCGGAGACCCATCGCTTGCCCCGGAACTCGCCTCAGCGTTCGTCCTGCCACTCCGCTTCGCATCCTCAGGCCGGGCGTCACAAGAACAGCGATGGCACTGGATTTAACCACAGGGAGGGGAAACAGCAGAAAAAGCCAGTTACGACAAAACCCCCAAACCACGCGGCAACTGAGAGGGAGGTGCGACCAAGTGCTCATCCGGGAGTCCCCCTGCCTTTCCGATTGGCTGCTGCTACGTGACGTGACCTGTGATTGCTCACTAGGCGCCCAGCGCAGCGCCCACCGGAAGGAAGGATGAGAGCCCTGCGCCAGACTTGAGAGCCCGCCCTCTCCACGAACGAAGATCCTTGAGGCGGGGCGGGGCTTATCGTCAATTACGCCACCCCTGGAACTTGGACAGCGCAGCCCGAAGTAGCACGATGACCCGAGTTTGCTCGGCAGTGGGCTGCAGCACTCGGGACACCGTGCTGAGCCACCAGCGCGGCTACTCTTTACCACTAGTGCGTCAGAGCAGCCTCCGAGCTGCTTTAAAACCCAGCTCTGCCAGGCGGGCAATAGGCCAGGGTGGGGTGGGGTGGGGTGGGGTGGCGTGGGGCGGGGCGGGGCCGAACGGGCTCGCGTGGTGGAAGTGAGGTGCTGGAGCTGCGGAACGTGGGGCGAGGGAAGGAAACCGGGGGACCTGGAGGGTTAAGGTTGTTCCAGCTTTTCCGGCTCAGTGATTGCCTCCAAATTTCTCATACTTTCTGATTGCCTGCCGCTTCCGTGGCTTTGAGTGACAGTTACTCGGAAGGAATTCTGCTTCCTTTCTTGGGATTTAACATGAAGAGATGGGGAAGGAGAGAAATTTGGGAGAACTGTTGAAGGCGTGCGCCTCTATTTAGAATGTGTGGGTTGTCCTTGATCTTGAGCACAGATCAGGTTTCACACCGCGGAGTTCGAAGAGGCCGGTCGTATTCTGGCAGGATCTGGTCATTGGCTAGAAGTTTCCTTTAGCTCTAGAGGAGGGCAGATCTTCAGCCCAAACTAATTTGAACCCACATTTATGGTCCGGGCTGGTAGGTAGGTCATTAAAATCAATGCTCATGGTAAAATGGGAAATAGAAACGTGGGTTAATGTGCTCAGGGACCAAAAGAAGTGCACTTTGAAAAGAGGTGGCCTATTAAGGTAATGTGAGATGTAGGGTTAAGCTGTTGACAGAGCACTACTAGAAGACCAAAAGGAGCTTTATGGGAATGGTGGTAATTGAGTTGGACCTTGAACCTTACCGAGATTGGGGGATGGGGTGGGAGCAAGATAGCACTTAACTGCAGATAAAATATACAGAAGTGGAAAAAGTAGCTTGGAAACAAATTATTTTTTAACGATTTTATTTATGTTTAGAGATAGGGGAAGGGAGGGAGAAAGAGGGAGAGAAACATCAATGTGTGGTTGCCTCCTGCTGGCCTCAAACAGGGGACCTTGGCCTGCAACCCAGGCATGTGCCTTGACTGGGAATCAAACCAGTGACCCTTTGGTTCATAGGCCAGCACTCAATCCAGTGAGCCACCCTAGCCAGGGCAGAAACAAATTATTTTTCAAAATTGAAAACTCAGATTAAGAAATCTCACCCATGTATGGTAGGCCTTTTGTAGTCACTTTTTTGTTTTTTGTTTTGTTTTTAAATAGGGCTCTTTTCTCCACTTAAGCAGTTATAATTGTATACATTCCATTTCCCGCTGGGATTTCTTTCCGTCAGTTGCACTGTTCTCTCTACAGATTACTTGCCTCAAGTCGGTAAGCAAGCTTATATTACAGCCCTCCCCCTCCCCCTATTGAAAATGGTAGGGCTTCAAGAGTTGGAAAATTTCAGTTTAAGTAATATAGCTAATAAGCTTAGTAATCAATGCATGTAAGAGCTGTTGTGCCAGGAACTGAAAGTATGTTCCACCCTGTCTCTAAGCAGTTCCACCACCTTTGTGCCTCAGGAGGACTGCAAGAAATCAAGATGGTATCTGAGCCATTGTCCTCCAGGGTGAGATGACCACAGCCCAAGACACAACTAATGACCACTGCCCAGGGGGGGAATACTGCGGCTTTCTTAATGCAATTAACTTTCCCCTGAATTCCAAACCCCTTACATCTTGTCTTATAAAAAGGGCCATTTTAAAATGGAATTTAGACAGTCTGTTAGGGTATGAACGCTCCATCTTCTCGGATCACCTGCCATCTAAATAAAGTACCCAGAAAGATTCAATCCCTGTTTCTGGTTATTGGGTTCAGTATGTGACAGGCAGCACGAAGGCCAGTGTTTTCCAGTTTCAAGAGTAGAGCATTTCTATGAAACCTCATAAACTGAAATGGCATGAAACGAACAGAAAGTTTGCATTCAGAAAGTTCGCTTTCACGAGAGACCTACATTAATACCTGTTCTTGCTAACGGAAAGAAATCCGGAGGATTTTCACTTTTACAGGGGTGGGGGGAGTGATGACTGTACTGATTATGTCTTTCATGAAGTGAAGTAGCTTGATTGAAACTTCAGAATGGGAGATACCTGTACTTATATTTGTAAACACAGACACGGAAACTCTTGAGCCCACGTGCACTTCTACACTGCCCTTCCCTTTACAACCAGGTTCTTCGGCTTTTCAGCCTCCCGCAGCCATATCCCTGTGATCACTGCACTACTGAAACAGAGTTGACAAAGGGTCACTGATAATCTTGCTCAATCCAAGTGGACACTTCCAAGTCCTTCTTTTGACCTCTTTTTAACTTTTAATCATTTGCTACTCCTTGAAGCTTTTCACCTCCCTTGGCTTTACTGACACACTCTAGTTCTCTTCCTTATCTCTGATTTCTTCGATTTTTCTGCTGCCCTGCTTTTCCTGTGCCTTCTCCTTAGGTTCCTTACATGGAGAAGAACTCATGTATTACTTTTATTTGTTATATTGAGGACCAAATCCTGCTTAATTTTTTAAATGATGCATTATTACACTAGTGTGCTACAATTCTTCCAGCCTAATTTTCTCCCCGCCTCCATTCCATTTTCTAGATTCCTGGCAATGACTTTTCTAAGAATGCAAGTTTCATCATGCTGGTTCCCTAAAGGAAGAATTTATATCCTTTGGGCTCTCCCATGCCTCAAAGACAGAGTACAAACTCTTCTGTGAAGTCTTTCCTCATATACCTCTCTTCCAACCTGAATTATAATATTTCTATTACTGTACATGTACACTGAATTAAATACACATCTGCATGAATAGGAAGGAATCCTCTTTGTCTTCTTGCCACCTAAGAAACTGCAAGGAAGGCAGGAGAGAACAGAGATAGGTAAAGGACTTGGAGTACTATGGTGGTAGTCCCAACAGCAACAAGGTGGTATTAATCTGAATTTAGGGCTCAGCAAAAGAGGTAATATGGAAAGGAGAGACTTAGTCAATTTCCCATCATGTAAAGCTGCCATCATCACAATTTTTGATACCATTATCAAAAATTCTGTCCATTAAAAAAAGTTTTTGAGTACATGCCTCTGATACATGCATACTGATTTTTTTTATCCTCACCCTGGGATGCCTTTCCATTGATTTTTGAAAGGAAGGGAGAGAGAGAAAAACATGGACAGTATGCCTCCTGTACACATCCCAATTAGACATCGAACCCACAACTGAGATATGTGCCCTGAGTCAGAATTGAACTGGCAAACTTACTTTTTTTTCTTTTTTTTTAAAATATATTTTATTCATTATGCTATTACAGTTGTCCCATTTCCCCCCTTCACTCCCCTCCACCCTGTACACCCTCTCCCACCCACTTCCCCCACCTTTAGTCATGTCCATGTGTCATAAGTTCTTTAGCTTCTACATTTCTCATACTACTCTTACCCTCCCCCTGTCTATTTTCTACCTACAATCTATGCTACTTATTCTCTGTACCTTTTCCCCCCTCTCCTCCTCCCACTCCCCTGTTCCTGACCCTCCATGTGATCTCCGTTTCTGTGGTTCTGTTCCTGTTCTAGTTGTTTGCTTAGTGTCTTTTGGTTTTGCTTTAGGTGTGCTTGTTAATAATTGTGAGTTTGCTGTTCTTTTACTATACATGTTTTTTTTTTAAATCTTCTTTTCTTAGATAAGTCCCTTTAACATTTCATAAAATAAGAGCTTAGTGATGATGAACTCCTTTAACTTGACCTTATCTGAGAAGCACTTTATCTGCCCTTCCATTCTAAATGAAAGCTTTGCTGGATAGAGTAATCTGGGATATGGGTCCTTGTCTTTCATGACTTGGAATACTTCTTTCCAGCCCCTTCTTGCCTCCAAGGTCTCTTTTGAGAAATCAGCTGACAGTCTGATGGGAACTTTTTTGTAGGTTACTGTCCCTTTATCTGTTGCTGCTTCTAGAATTCTCTCCTTCATTTTTACCTTGGCTAATGTAATTATGATGTGCCTTGGTGTGTTCCTTCTTGGGTCCAACTTCTTTGGGACTCTCTGAGCTTCCTGGACTTCCTAGAAGTCTATTTCCTTTGCCAGAATGGGGAAGTTCTCCTTTATTATTTGTTCAAGTACATTTTCAATCTGTTTCTCTACCTCTTCCCCTTCTAGTACCCCCTATAATTCGCATGTTGGAATGTTTAAAGATGTCCTGGAGGTTCCTAAGCTTCTCCTCGTTTTTCTGAATTCTTATTTCTACATTCTTTCCTGTTTGGTTATTTCTTTCTTCCTTCTGGTCCACTCTATTGTTTTGAGTCCCAGTTTCCTTCCCATCACTATGGGTTCCCTGTGCAGTTTCCTTCATTTCTTTTATAGTAACATGCATTTGTTCATCTAATTTTTGACCAAAATCAACCAATTCTGTGAGCTTCCTGATCACCAGTGTTTTGAACTCTGCATCTGATAGGTTAGCTATCTCTTACTCACTCAAAAGGATGAGTCCTGGGGCACTGATTTGTGCTTCTGTTTGAGCCATCTCTCTTTCTTTCGTTTTTGTTTTTGTTTTTGTTTTTGGTTTGCCTGGTTGCTCCTGTTACTGTGAGGGGCGGACCCTTAGGTGTTCACCAGGGTTGGGCACCCCAGTCGCTAGATTGTGACATTGTATGTGAGGGCGGGGTTGAGAAGGAACAATGGCGGTAGCTCCGTTCCCCGTGGGACCTCAGTCCCTTCCCTGGAATCCTGGGTTGTGCGCTCTGCCCTGCTCTACAATCGCTGCCTCGCTGGGTCTGCCAGCTGCCGCCTACATTCTCAGGGTCCATCTGCTGCAGTCTTGCGCGCTCCAGATGCCTTACGCACCCCCGGTTACCTTATGTGCCCAACTCTCCCTGTTCTCCACGCCTGGCTGTCGCGTCTGGCTGCTTGTCTCCGCCCCTCCTACCAGTCTGGATGAACAGGTCTATTTCAACTTCTTGGCTGTCCGACTTCCATTCAGATAAATTTTCTGTTAGTTCTGGGTGTTATTCTTCCTCTAAATTGTTGTTGTTTCAATCTTGGTTGTGTGTGGAGGTACGGTGTGTCCACCTATGCCTCCATCCTGCCGGAAGTCCCCAACTGGCAAATTTTCAAGGCCTGGATCAACGCTACAACCAACTGAGCCACACAGCCAGGGCTAATGCATAGTGATTTATAAATTACATGTATAAAGTGATATGCCAGTATACCTATATCAAAAATTAAAGAATGAGGTGAAAAATTATAAAAAGAAATTCTAATATTTTCTTGAAATCTCGGTTGTTGCGGCTGACCTGAAGGATGGCTCCACGACTCATTAGCATAGAAAAAAACCTTCATCATCTGGCCTCCAGCTACCTCTCCAGCCCACCTGGAACAAACTCCCAGCTACCTCGGTACTCTCATTTCAAGCCTACAGATTATTTTTTAATGCCTTATCTGCCAGTAACATCCAAGGAGTGATTTTATGTCTCTGTTTTTGCATCTGCTTGCAGTGGCAAACTCCTGGGGACTCTTCAGACCCAATATTATCTCCTCTGAAGTCTTCCCCAGCATCTCCCAATACAATCACCATCTTGTGACAGAAGTTGCAAGGACATAGGCAAAGGCTCTGACTGAAAAGCATGAATCAACATGACTCAAAGGTGTGGGGACTGCAAGGGAATATTGGTGCTGTGTCAAACAGAGAAACAGCTAAGTGTGAAGTGAGACTGGCAAGTTAAAAATTAAAGTGACCCTTTCACTCATTCTCTTCATTGTTGTAAAGAGATTAAAAAATTAAATTTATTTCATAACCAAAGAAATAAATGAACAATAATTTGGAAGAGTTTTTGCCAGAATTGTTGAAATGAATTGTTTTTAAACATTTAATTATGAAACATTTTAACACACTGGCAAACAAAAAAAATAATATGTTAACAAATACCTATTTCACATCACTTGAATTAAGCAGCTGTTAACATTTTGCCTAGTTTCAGATTTTTGTTTTCTGTAGAAGACACTTAAGTTACAGGTATAATTAAAGCCTTAAACCTCAGTTCCTTCGCCCATCCCTTGTGCCCAGAGGCAGCTTCCTGTAGAAGGGGTTTTGTTAGCCACTCTTCTGGAAAATATTTGATGCACAGGGAGCCAAAGGTAAATTCTTGCCAGAGTGTAAAAAAGGTATAGTCAACAGGAGAAAGAAAATGAATTCTGAATAACAGTGTAAACCAATTTATTACTGTGTGTATGAGGTGATTGGTTTCTTCTGCCAGAGGTGGCTTTCAGCAGGAGAAGACATGAATTCCCATTTCAACTGACTATTTAGTGTGGCTATACTTGGCTCTGGTTTTGGTTTCTTCTTTTGTAAAAGGATAAAATTCTGTCTTGCAAGACTTCTGGCCAAGATGAAGGCATATGTAGACATACTGTGCCTCCTCCCACAACCAAGATAGGGAAAACATCAATTCTTAAACAGAATATCAACCAGAACTGACAGAAAAATGAACTGTATGGAAGTTGGACAACCAAGGAGTTAAAAGACGCGTTCATCGAGACTGGTATGAGGGGCGGAGTCGGGCAGCCGGGCATAGAGGGGTTGAGGCTTCAAGAGTGGTGGGACCAGGCGCGTAAGCCATCCTGGGTGTGCAAGACCACAGCAGGCGGACCCTGGGCGCAGGGTGGCAACCAGCAGACCCAGCAAGGCAGTGATTGTGAAGCTTGGTACTGCGAGCAACCCAGGGTCCCAGCACCAGGAAATAGAGCCTCAGGGCACTGATTGAAAACACATGTGGGGGTCAACGGTCCGGGAGAGACTCCCAGCCTCACAGGAGAGTTTGTTGAAGAGACCCACGGGGTCCTAGAATGTGCACAAGCCCACCCACACGGGAATTAGCAGCAGAAAGGCTCAGTTTGTTTGGAGGAGGCGGCAGAAGGGACTGAAGTCCGACAGAGAGTGGAGCAAGTGCCATTGTTCCCTCTTGGACCCTGCCCCCACATACAGCTTCACAACCCAGCTATGTGGGTTGCTCCGTCCTGGTGAACGCCTAAGGCTCCTCCCCTCATATGCAACAGGCGTGACCAGAAAAATAAATATGGCCCAAACCAAAGAACAGATCAAAGTACCAGAAAAAATACAACTAAGCAACAAAGAGATAGCCAGCCTATCAGATTCACAGTTCAAAACACTGGTGACCAGGATGCTCACAGAATTGGTTGAATTTGGCCGCAAATTAGATGAAAAAATGAAGGCTACACTAAATGAAATAAAGGAAAATGTACAGGGAACCAATAGTGATAGGAAGGAAACTGGGACTCAAATCAGTGGAGTGGACCAGAAGGAAGAAACAAACAGCCAAACAGAAAAGAATGCAGAAACACGAATTCAAAAAAATGAGGAGAGGCTTAGGAACCTCCAGGATGTCTTTAAATGTTCCAACATCCGAATCATAGGGGTACCAGAAGGGGAAGAGGAAGAGCAACAAGTGGAAAAGTTATTTAAATAAATAATAAAGGAGAACTTCCCCAATCTGGCAAAGGAAATAGACTTCCTGGAAGTTCAGGAAGCTCACAGAGTCCCAAAGAAGTTGGACCCAAGGAGGAGCATATCAATGCACATCATCATTAAGTTACCCAAGATTAAAATGAAGGAGAGAATCCTAGAAGCAGCAAGAGAAAAGGAGGCAGTTACCTACAAAGGAGTTCCCATCAAACTGTCAGCTGATTTCTCAAAAGAGACCTTGGAGGCAAGAAGGGGCTGGAAAGAAGTATCCCAAGTAATGAAAGGCAAGGACCTACATCCAAGATTGCTCTGTCCAGCAAAGCTTTCATTTAGAATGGAAGGGCAGATAAAGTGCTTCTCAGATAAGGTCAAGTTAAAGGAGTTCATTATCACCAACCCCTTAATTTAAGAAATGCGAAAGGGACTTGTCTAAGAAAAGAAGATTTAAAAAAAAAAACCATGTATAGTAAAAGGGCAGCAAACTCACAATTATTAACAAGCACACCTAAAACAAAACAAAAACAAACTAAGCAAACAACTGGAACAAGAACAGAACCACAGAAATGGTGATCACATGGAGGGTTAGCAACAGGGGAGTGGGAAGAGGAGAGATGGGGAAAAGGTACAGAGAATAAGTAGCATAGATTGTAGGTAGAAAATAGACAGGGGGGAGGCAAGAGTAGTATGGGAAATGTAGAAGCTAAAGAACTTACCACACATGTATGTTAACTAAAGGGGGGGAATGTGGGTGGGAGAGGTGTGCAGGGTGGAGGGGAATGAAGGGGGGTGTAATGGGACAAGTGTAATAGCATAATCAATAAAATATATATTAAATAATCCTGTCTTGCTGTTTTTGCAAGACTAAAACTAAGTCTTTAAAATGTACATATCACAAGGTAAATGCTTTAAAAGTAGTTTCAATTTTTTAAAAAAGATTTCATTTATTTTTATACAGAGTGGACAGGAGGGAGAGAGAGGGAAAGACATATTGTTGCCTGTCTGATCCGCCTCAAAGAACCAGGGACCAACCTGGTGGCCCAGGCACATGCCCTGACCGGGAGTGGAACATGGTGGCCTCTCTCTTTGCAGACCAACGCCCAACCAACTGAGCCATGCCAGTCAGGGCTAAAAGCAGCTTCAATTATTATTGCCAATTTTATTTTGTCCAGAATTCTAATTATTCTTTCCAGTTAGACTACAGTATTTCCTAACCCTTTAATGTTATTTTACACATAGGGGATATTTATGTACTACTTTAATGCAAACCAACCAAGCTATTTGGGACTGGCTTGATGTAACTACTTCAAGGGTTCCAGGTAGCCCAGGTCACCCTGTGGGCTGAGGGGATTGATGGATGCCTGTGCTCACCAGGCATGCCAGTTGGGAAGCTTTGCTTTAGAGGACCAGGCTAATAATATAATTTGGTGGACTAGCCAATGTTTGATGGTCCCTTGCATGGTTAGACACTACACCCAATCTGTGGAAATGCTGCCTCACAAACATGCCATTAGGTAAGAAAAGAACCTGATGAAAAGGGAGAGATGTGCCTCTCCTTTATTAGAGAAGCAATTCTAAGTACATATTCTCTTGATCAAACAGTATTATCTTCCTAGGACAGTCAAAAGAAAGTCCCAAAAGTACAATTAGTTGTACCTAAGAAAGTATAAAATTTGGGTAGTACTTTACCGTTTACAAAGTGCTTTGAACATTTGTATCCTAATGCACTCTTATTACAGCCTTCTGAGGGGGTTCAAAGATTGAGAGATGGATCTAGTATCATATGGCTGATAAAAGGCAATTGAGGCTTAAGTGCAGGTTTTTCCATTTTAATGTTTTTTTTCTCAAGGTGATTGAGAGTATATCAGAATTGTGTTATGCCATACTGCTATATTATTTCCCTAATCATTAGTTGAGGAAATTAATATTGTTACCAATTTCAGTTCTTAACAACTATATGTTTTAAAGCCTCAATTAGAATATACAAAAGTCATACAGCTTAGATCTGTGTCTGAGATAAATCAAAGAAAAGGATGCAGAAAGAGTAGTTTTGTGATTTTCATTATCTGACTTTAATGAATTATTTCTTCACTCATTTCAAAACAATAATTTGGCTGGGACTGAAAAATGGAG
The DNA here is from genome assembly GCF_019186645.2 of Phyllostomus hastatus. NCBI lineage: Eukaryota > Metazoa > Chordata > Mammalia > Chiroptera > Phyllostomidae > Phyllostomus > Phyllostomus hastatus. Next base: position 6,941,743 of record NW_025334028.1, read on the forward strand.
AAATGCAGATTTTTATACTCTGAAATCTTGGAGGGTCAGGAATTCAGAGTGGATGAGCTGGGTGTTACAGAGTGCCTCATAAGACTTCAGTCAGAATGTTAGCCAAGAATGCACTCATCTGAAGACTTGACTGAGGCTTAAGGGTCTTCTTTCAAAAAGGCTCACTCAAACATCCTCTGGTTGGAGGCCTCTATTTCTTGCCAAGTGCACCTTTCATAGGGCTGTGTATGACATGGCAGATAACTTCCCCTGGGACAAAAACCATTCAATAGAGTAAGGAGGAAGCCCCAGGGCCATTTATAATCCAGTCTAATTGCCCACTATCACTCCCTTTTTTTTATATTCCTTAGAAGCAAATCACTAACCCCAGCCTACACTCAGGGGAGGGGAATTAGGCTCCCCCCCTTGGAAAGAAGAGTGCCAAAGAATGTGTGGACATGGTTTAAAATTGCTAAGGAGGAGGAGGGGGAAGGCCACAGGAAAGGAAAAGACACATACCGAATTTGACCCGATTCTTTTAGATATAGGCAGTAAAGACAAAATGTGGTAGACTATTTAATATAATAATTGCACGCATTTGAAATGGAACAATAGAATCAAAGAAATTTGAAAAATGAAATCAGATTAAGTAAATTAAACTTTAACTGGACTTAATGCTTATATAAAGGAGTTAAATAATAAATGGGTTTATGTCTACTGTAACATTACTGTAATATTTTCGTGTTAATGGAATTTTAATATGATTGCTATAGATTTCCAACTGACACCATACAGCACTTAAAATAGGTCAGGGCTATTCATCATCTGGACCCCAGAAGAAGAAAGATTTGGATTCCAGGACCAAGTGCTAAGCTGTGTTCCAAATGTTTTCACCAGAGTGACTTTGAGTCACAGGGCATAAGAAGAAAGCTGAAAAAAGGAACAGTGCCTTCTGTTTCTCTATGCAAGGCACTTAAATCTAGGTGTAAACAAAACTAAATTTTACAGAGCATTTAAAAGCCAAGCTAGCTTACATTATAGCTAGAATCTGCAGAAATTTAAAATCCCTACATCTTAAAATAAATCCAACAACAGATTTCAAATGCTTAGAAAATTAGTTTTGCTTTGTTTATTTGTAAATCTAGAATGTAATATAAGTGATTCTGCTTTGAAGCTCTTTAAAAAGTAAGGTGTATAAAGGCAAATCATATGAAGGTTACTAAGCTGATCACAAAAATCAATTGGTGGACATAAAAAAGCCTTGACTTAGAATTCAGGCTTTTATGTACTTTTATGTATGAGACAGTTTTCACAATAGTTTGAAATTATCTGTCCTGTTTTGGGCTCCTCCCAATAATGCTATTGATCTTGATCAAAGATGTACCTAACTATTAGCATTGATACAGAGAGAGGTGTAGAGAAATAGGAGACTTTCCATAAGTCAGTCACCAGTTGGTCTTAACATTCTAATGGGTGTTTTCTTTATAGTTTTTATTTTACCTTTTGACCCCGTAGTCACACCCTTGTACATGGCTCAGTCACTGTCTGCAATAGTCATCTAGCTGTTCTATCCTGCCACTACCCTTAACTTCTTCCTGTTCAATGGAGTCTACTTCTTATGTATTGTTTTTTCTTTTTTAATATTTATTTTGTTGTTCAAGTACAGTTTTCTGCCTTTTGCTCCCACCCCAGCCCATCCCCCAGCCCTCCTTTTTGTGTATTGTTTTTTCTTATTTCCTATTTAAAAGAATACAGTTGATGTTGGGAATCCAAACTCCTAAGTTCCAAGAGCTTCCTATTTAACCAACTTGTGCATTTTAACAGCTTTGAACTATCTTTTTGAATACATACACTTATCCACTGTATATTATTAAATTGACTCTCTTTCATGCTTTTGTGTAAAATCAATAGTACTTACTATTTATTGAGACATATAGTGGTTCGGGCATTGTGCTAGGAGACTTACAAAAATTATCTTGTATTCTCAAACAACTTTTGTAACCTCAAAACGAATGAGGAGATGAGGAGTTGTAGAGGTTAAGTGACAGCTAACAAGTGAGGGAGCTGGAATTTGCACCCTGGTTAGACTTCATTGCAAAGCTCAGGCTCTGTCCACTGTGCCCTCCTTTTTTCACAAGTAACTGTCCTCTCCTCTCCATGAAGCCATCCTGCTCCTTCAAGGAACTGCTCAAAGCATATCTTGAAGACTTTCAAAATTGCCACCTTTCTCTAGTTATTTTGATCATTTCAGAAATTTTCAGCATCATGCTAGTATTTCTGTATAGATGCAAACAAACAAACAAACAAACAAACAAACCCACCCAACCCTGTTTGCATTTTCCTACAGAGATTATGACCTTTCTTTCATAACTACACAGCAACCAGGTAAGTGCTTTGCATTAGTGGTATTAGTGTAGATAATCTTTTGTGTGATAATTTCTAAAATAACCTTACATTTTTTTTATTTCTGTCAAAGGTTCTCCAAGGTGTACATCTTAAAGGTAAAGCAAGGCAGAAAATCCTAAAAGAGCCATTTCCTGGTGATTTTGAAAAGGTTGCTACTGAGGATCATAACTACAGTTTAAAGAGAGACCTTTACCAATAGGTTCAGAGAAACAGGCTGAAGTGCAAGAGATGCTACCAATGGCCAATACAAGACTTGTTCCTGTCAAAGACTACAGGATGTTGAAGACGAGAAAGGGCTTATGACTAGCTAATGCACCAGTAGAACAGAAACTACTCTCTGAAGAAACAGTGATGCTACAAGCACTATTTTCAGGTATGTCCCCCAATGACCTATTCTATTTATAAAACAGCTCTTATTTTTCTGAAATATCATTAAGTTCTTTACTATCGCCTATGAAAACACTGGCTGAAAACCATTGGCTTTTCACTGCCTGAGAAGTGAAAAGTCTTAGTAGCATAAGAGAGAAGAATGAAAAGTAGTTGCCAAAATCCTTTTATGGCTTTCTAATTTTAAAAGTAATATGTCTATTACAGGAAAAGCAAAGAAATATGTAAATGCAAAAAATAACAGATAATCCTACCATTCGGAGTTGAGATCATATGGTTTATACCATATACTGTACCTTTCTCATCTTATAATGCACTTCCCCATGTTACTCCAAATCTTTATACACAGTTTTAACTGCTAAATAATTTATCACTAAAGTCTTTTTTTTTTCTTTAAAGAGAGGGAAAGAAACGTCAATGTGTGGTTACCTCTACATGCCCCTCACTGGGGACCTGGCCCGAAACCCAGGCATGTGCCTTGACTGGGAATCGAACCAGTGATCCTTTGGTTTGCAGCCTGCGCTCAATCCACTGAGCTACACCAGCCAGGGCTCACTAAAGTCTTTTTAATATGGAATTGAACTACTTGATATGTGGAATCACTTTGAGCTTGAAAATAGTTTGAATCTCCAAATTATTTTCTAAAATATTTCATAGAGTAAATATGTCCATCCATTGAAAAACTAACTTGTCGTCTTTGTGAATCAGGATGTTTTAAGAGAGGCAAAATAAGAATTGGCAACTTATTTGTTGATGAAAAAAGCAGAGATTTGAGGTTTTACATTCTGGTAAATAACAAGCATAACCTGTCAGTAGAAGAAGAATATGTATCGTTAAAGAAGTAGAATATTTTGTGTTTTTCCAAGAGTGGAATGGAGGTAATAAATAGATGTCCTCACATGGAACAGAGTTTTGGGTATATTTAGTTTATTTGTTTTCCCTCTGAATGGTAGGCAAGATTGTCTCTTCCATCTGAATAGTGCCCTATCCCCAAAAATGTTTCTCATTTCTAATCTTTACTTTCAGATAAATATAACAAGGGAACAAAATGAAACAATAAATGTCCTCACAATTAAGAGACTCAACTTTATCCAGTTATTATATACTTTTTCCTGTTCCTATAAAAATCCCACTCAGGCAGTCAGTGAATAGTTAAACATAGTATTTCAAGTTGAAACCTTTTTCTTTCTTCTTGCTAGTGAAATAATTCAAGAGGAACAGGATAAATTCATCAACAGGCTCAAAGATAGGATATTCATCTCTGTACAAACTCAGTTAAAATGTGATTGTACAGTGAAACCTCAGTTCTTGAACAATTGGTTTTTGACCAAGTTGTTCATGGAAAAAAAAAATGTCTCAGCTGTCTGATAAAACTTTGGGTCTCAATTCTCTCCCTAACGACCATTTCCATGCTGATACTTACGTGATCAGTCACACGTCTCTCCAGTGACAAAAAAAGGAGATTCAGTTTTTGAACAAATTACTTCTGGAACAGCCTTCTGGAACACATTAAGTTCGAGAACTGAGTTTTCACTGTATTTGAATTTTGGTGCCCAGTGCCTTTTGTATAGAAGTTCTATGCTCTATACCTGAAAGTGTCACTGTACACATTTTTCATCACAAGGAACAAATAAATTTAACAGATTTTAAGTGGGAATTATATCACTGGAAAGAAATGTCCGAGTACTCCGCAGAAATGAAGCAATTTGTGTGTACACCCTACTTGTAACTGTGCAAACCAGAGCTCAGCCATTGGCACCTTCACTCTCCATGACTCAACAGTTAGTGTTGAAGGAAACAGGTGTTTATTACACGGTTCCAGTCCTGCTCAGAGCCCTCCTCTCCCATGAGACCCAGAACCTCCCTTGCTCCCCAAAAGGCTGCAAGCCAAAACCAACCCAGAAATACCCCATGTCCTTATCTGTCCATCAGCCAGTCTCTCAAAAAGATCTCTATCCTTTCAGGAATGTGTGCTTGTGGGTTTCAGAGCCCCCATCCTCTCAAAGCAGCTCTCCTTCAGGATCTGGGGTGTGCTGTTCTTGGCCTCCACGTAGCAGTCCCAGAACAGTGTGCCCTGTTGTGCTGTCCCAGAGGGTGGAGTCCAGGGAGACACATGTCCCTTTGTGGGACCCTGCCTCCAGGAGTGGGCTCCCCACCTCTGTGGGTTCTAAGCCCCTGGTGGGCCCTGCATAGCCTAGTCCCATGAAGTAGTGCTCTCGTCTGTGTGGGGAGTAGGGCCAGAGGCCCAGAATGTCCAAATGCCAAAAACCAAGAGAAAGAACAACCGAGTTTGCACCAAACTCTGAAGTCCCATACCAAGAGAATGACTCCTCCATACCTCCTTCAGAGAAATAAGAGTTCTGCAACTCAGCATTCCCTGTCACAATTCAGCTGCAAGCACCTTTCATGTGTCTGTGCTTGGCCTGGCAGATCCCTGCAGCTCCATCAGCTCTGCTGCTGTCTTCTCCAGGCAGGCAGGCCTTGTGGCTGACCCCTCTGCAGACCTCCTCTGACCTTGTGGCTCCCTGCTGACCTACGGCCCACCCTAATTTAAATGCTTGGCTCAGAACTTCCTATGGGACCTCATATCTAGCTCTTCCTATGGTGTGATAGTGTCTGCCATTTTTGTCAGTTCTGCAGTGTCTTTGATGCTCTTTCAGCTGCCATCTTTAGTCAGGGCAATAGTTCCTGGTGACACACAGGCACTGGGGTGGGCATCTGCCCCCTGGCTATGTCAAGGGTCACTGCACATTCTCACAGTCATGTACAAAATTTGCCCTGGGCAGCAGCCTTCTTGCCATCAGGAAGGCAGGGCTATTGATTTTGCCTTTCTTTTGCAATGTGTCTTAAACGCTGTACCTTCTGCTGTTCCCTGCCCCCAGTCCTGCCTGAAGGCAGGATTTCTGGGGTGTTCCTCTATTATCAGAGGATGAATGTTCTGTAACCCATCACATACTTTGTGGTAGCAAAGTCTTTGATTATATAAGAAAGATTCTTTTTTAAAATACATTTTATTGATTATGCTATTACAGTGTCCCATTTTTTCTCCCCCTTTTTCCCCTCTGCCTTGCAACTCCCTCCCATCAGCATTCCCCCACCTTAATCAATTTCCATGGCATATACCTGTAAGTTCTCTGCCTTCTTTGTTTCCCATACTATTCTTAACCTCCCCCCGTCTACTTTGTACCTACCATTTATGCTTCTTATTACCTGTATGTTTCCCCCATTCAGTCCTCTCCCCCTCACTGCTGAAAACCCTCCATGAGATCTCCATTTCTCTGATTCTGTTCCTGTTCTAATTGTTTATTTAGTTTGTTTTTGTTTTTGTTTTAGATTCAGTTGTTGATAGTTGTGGGTTTGCTGTCATTTTACTTTTCCTATTTTAATCATCTTCTTTTTCTTAGAGAAGTCCCTTTAACACTTCATATAGTAAGGGCTTGCTGATGAGGAACTCCTTTATCTTGACCTTATCTGAGCACTTTATCTGCCCTTCCATTCTAAATGAAAGCTTTGCTGGATACAGTAATCTTGGATGTAGGTCCTTCTCTTTCATGGCTTTGGATCCTTCTTTCCAGCCCCTTTTTTCCTTCAAGATTTCTTTTGAGAAATCAGCTGGTAGCCTTATGGGAACTCCTTTGTAGGTAACTGTCTCCTTTTCTCTTGTTGCTTTTTAGATTCTCTCCCTATCTTTATTCTTGGGTAATGTAATTATGATGTGCCTTGGTGTGTTCTTCATTGGGTCCAACCTCTTTGGGACCCTCTGAGCTTTCTGGACATCTACTTCTTTAGGGAGATTAGAGAAGTTTTCCTTCATTATTTTTATTTTTAAATTAATTTTTTAAGGTTTTATTTATTTATAGAGAGAGGGGAAGGGAAAGAGAAACAGAGGGAGAGAAACATCTATCAGTTGCCTCTCATACATGCCCCAACCCAGTGGGAACTGAACCCTCAACCCAGGCATGTATCCTGACTGGGAACTGAACCACCAACCCTTTGCTTTGCAGGACAATGCCCAACCAACTGAGCCACACTGGTCAGGGCTTGAGATAATGTTTTTTTTAACTATATTTTATTGATTATGCTATTACATTTGTCCCATTAGTCCCCCTTCATTTCCCTCCACCCTGCATACCCTCTCCCACCCACATTCCCCCGCTTTAGTTCATGTCTATGTGTCAGAAGTTCTTTAGCTTCTACATTTCCCATACTATTCTTGCCCTCCACCTGTCTATTTTCTACCTACCATCTATGCGACTTATTCTCTGTACCTTTCCCCCCTCTCTCCTCCTCCCACTCCCCTGTTGCTAACCCTCCTTGTGTTCTCCATATCTGTGGTTCTAGTTGTTTGCTTAGTTTGTTTTTGTTTTTTTTTTAGATGTGGTTGTTAATAATTGTGAGTTTTCTGTCATTTTACTATACATGTTTTTTATCTTCTTTTTCTTAGATAAGTCCCTTTAACATTTCATATAATAAGGGCTTGGTGATAATGAACTCCTTTAACTAACCTTATCTGAGAAGCACTTTATCTGCCCTTCCATTCTAAATGATATAGCTTTGCTGGATAGAGCAATCTGGAATGTAGGTCCTTGCCTTTCATGACTTGAATACTACTTTCCAGCCCCTTCTTACCTGTAACATCTCTTTTGAGAAATCAGCTGACAGTCTGATGGGAACTCCTTTGTAAGTGACTGTCCCTTTATCTCTTGCTGCTTCTAGGATTCTCTCCTTCATTTTTACCTTGGCTAATGTAATTATGATGTGCCTTGGTGTATTTCTCCTTGGGTTCAACTTTTTTGGGACTCTCTGAGCTTCCTGGACTTCCTGGAAGTCTATTTCCATTGCCAGAATGGGGAAGTTCTCCTTTATTATTTGTTCATATAAGTTTTCCACTTGTTGCTCTTCCTCTTCTCCTTCTGGTATCCCTATGACTCGGATGTTGGAATGTTTAAAGATGTCCTGGAGGTTTCTAAGCCTCTCCTCATTTTTTTTGAATTCTTATTTCTTCATTCTTTTCTGATTGTATTTTTTTTTCTTCCTTCTGGTCCACTCCATTGATGTGAGATGCAGCTTTCATTCCATCGCTATTGGTTCCCTGTGCATTTTTCTTCATTTCACTTATTGTAGCCTTCATTTGTTCATATAATTTGTGAGCAAAATCAACCAGTTCTGTGAGTGCTTTGAACTGTGCTTTGAACTGTGCATCTGATAGGTTGGCTATCTCTCAGTCACTTAAAAGTATTGCTTCTGGGGCTTCCAATTCTGTTTGAGCCATCTCTCTTTTTTGCCTACTTCGGTGTGGTTGCACCCGTTACGTATGAAGGGCAGAACCTTAGGTGTTCACCAGAGCATGGTCCCCTAGTCACTGGGTTGTGACGTTGTATTTGGGGGCAGGGTCTGAGAGGGAACGATGGTGCTTGCACTGCTCTCCATCGGACCTCAGTCCCTTCCACCACTTCCCCGAGCAAACTAGGCCCCTCTGGTGCCAATTCCTGTGTGTGTGGGCTTGTGTACCCTGTGGGACTTTCCACAGACCTCTCCTGTGAGGCTGGGAGTCTCTCCCTGCTCCGCAACCCCCCACAGGTTATTTCAATCAGTGCCCCGAGGCTCTATTTCCCAGTGCTGGGATCCTGGGTTGCAAGCAGTGCCTTGCTTCACAATCCCCACCTTGCTGGGTCTTCCAGTTGCCACCCCTCACCCGGGGTCTGCCAGCTGCTGCTCATACGCTCAAAGTCCACCCGCTGTGGTCTTGCGCGCTCTGGATGCATTATGCACGCGGTCCCAATGCTCTCTGCACCATGGCCTGTGCCCGGCTGCCCAACTCCACCCCTCCTACTGCTCTGTATGAACATGTCTATTTTAACTCCTTGGTTGTCTGACTTCCATACTGTTCAATTTCTGTCCATTCTGGTTGTCATTCTCTAAATTGTTGTTGTACCTATCTTGCGAGGAGGCACAGCGTGTCTGCCTATGCCTCTATCTTGGCTGGAAGTCCTGAGATAATCCATTATTTTTTCAAATAAGTTTTCACTTTCTTGATCTTCTTCTCCTTCTGGCATCCCCTATGATTCAGATGTTGGAGTATTTAAAATTGTCCTGGAGGTTCCTAAGCCTCTCCTCATTTTTTTGAATTCTTATTTCTTCATTCTGTTCTGGTTGAATGTGTATTTCTTTTTTCTGCTGCAAATTGTTGATTTCAGCCCCAGTTTCCTTCCCTTCACTGTTGGTTCCCCGTATATATTCCTTTAGTTCACTTTGCATAGCCTTCACTTCTTCCTATATTTTGCAACTCTACTCAACTATTTCTCTGAGCATCCTGATTACCAGTGTTTTGAACTGTGCATCTGAATGGTTGGCTATCTCTTCATCACTTAGTTCTATTTTGGGACCTTTGATCTGTTCTTTTATTTAGGCGATATTTCTTTGGGCATGCCTGTTACATAGTCAGGGGCAGAGTCATAGATATTTGCTAGGGCAAGGCAATTCATGTCAATGTGTGTGGCACTGTATGTGGGGGAGGGGTCTGAGAGGGAACAATGCTGCCTCCTTGGCTCTCAGCTGGCTTTCAGTCACTTCCCCTGCTACCCACAAGTAAATTGGGCCTCTCCGGTGCTGATTTCTGGGTGGGTAGGTTTTTGTATGTTCTAGGACCCTGTGGGTCTCTCCAAAAACTCTCCTGTAAAGCTGGGAGTCTCTCTCACCACCTCAATCCCCACAGATTTTTGCAGTCAGAAGTTTTGAGGCCTTATTTTCCTGTGCTGGAAACCTGGGTTTCACAGTCTGTCTTGATCCCCAGTTGTTCCTCCCAGTTCATACACATGCAACAGTAGGACCACCCAGTCTGCCATCCATGCCTTTCTGTGCATCCTTTCCACCCCTTCTGCCCTCCTCCACCCCTCCTACCAGTCTGGATGAATGTTTCTTCTTAACTCCTTAATTGTTGAACTTGCATATGGTTTGATTTCCTGGCAGTTCTGGTTATTTTTTGTTTTTAAATTTTTTGTTGCCCTTCTTCTGGTTGTGCAAAGTGTATCTACCTACACCTCCATCATGACCAGAAGTCAGAAAGTTTCTTAAACTGCCTTATTCTTCCATTCTGGGAATGTAACTGGACATACTTTTTAGATGTAATCATTTGTTCTTTTATTGCATTTAGACATTAAGGCAAATAATATACTGACTTTATGTTAATATGTTATGAATTTAATACTCAATTTTTACTGTGTTTTAATATTGGTTTTACACACTCTTTTTAGTTTTTATTTTCATTATTTTCTTGGCTTAACAGAAATTTACTATCTCACAGTTACAGAGTCCAAAATCAAGGTGTCTGCAGGGTCAGTTCCTCCCAAGGGCTGTGAGGGAAGGGCCTGTGCCATACCTCTCTCCTTGGCTTGTAAGATGGTGGTCTTTTTTGGTGATTTTTCACCTCCTCTTCCATTGGGCATATGTGTTTCTTTGTCTAGATTCCTCTTTTATGAGTCATGTTGGATTAGAATTCACCCTAGCGACCTCATTTTAGCTTTGTTACCTCTGTAACGACCCTGTCTCCAAATTAGGTCACGTTCTGAGGTACTGGGGATAAGGATCATGATATGACTTTTTTGAGGGACACAATTCAACCTATACCAGTCGCTTTCCTTCAGCTACATGCAGACTAAAGGCCAACTCCTTCCTGGGGCTAACTGACCTTCCTGTGATGTGGCTCCTGCTGGGCTCTACAGCTTATCTCTTCCCTCCCTGCATCCCCTCTTGCTTTCCATGCTCCAGTTGTAAGACATTTCTTACGTCTTGTTTTAGGAACTTACTTTTTCATCTGCCTGAAATGCCCATTCTCCCTATGTTAGTTCTGGTGATTAGTCCTCACCTTTCAGACTCAGATTAGCTATCATATCCTTTCAGGAGCCTGGCTTCCATTCTTCTACCAATTGTGGATTAGGCACCTCTTGTGCACATACAGTATTGAACCAAATCCTAGTACTTCCACACCGTCTTCCCCACTGTACTGTGAACTGCCCAAATATGGGGCCCGTGTCTGGTTCTTTGTCATACCCACACACACTAACCCCTGAGTGCTGCCTGGAACACAACGGTCCCTTGTTTCTTTGACAGAAATGCCTAGATGGCAATGTAGGATTTTGAATAGCTATAAGAAAGAAATGTAGTAGATCTCAAGTTGCTGCCTACAAAGCAGTAGAGACCAGCTAGGAATGGCGGGAGTCATCTCTCCTGGAAGGTGCCTCTTGGTTTCTCATGGCTTCAACTTGGAAGCAGTTGTACAGGGGCTCTGAGCTAGGGAAATTCTTAGAGATCATGTAGGCCAAGCCCCTCACTGTAAAGAAGGGCAAATTGAGGCTTGGTGGGAGGGAGGGACTTAATTATCATGACATTGTGTTTCTCTTTTGGGGAAAACATCTGTTTTTTAAAAAAATTCAGATGTAACTGATATATAACATGATATTAGTTTCAAGTATACAACCTTTTTTCAATATTTGAATATATTGTAAAACGATCACCACAACAAGTATAGTTAACACCCATCACACACATAGTTTCCTTTTTCTTGTGCTGAGGACTTTCAAGATCTAGCCCCTTAGCAACTTTCAAATATACAATACAGTCACCATACTGTACATTATATCACCAATTTAAAAAATGAATGAGAATTTTTTCATATACACTATTGAGGTAATACTACTACTAAACCATTTAGAAATGAGAGAAAAGGAAGAAAAATCATTCATTGTTCCTGTAAGTTATTTGTAAACTATTACTATTAACATTCAAGGAATTTTTAAAAATTTTATTTGATTTTATTTAGAGCAACAAAAGAATGGTAGAGAGGGAGAGAGAGAGAGAGAGTGCTGAGATTTAATCTTAAAGAAAGAGTGAGAAACATTGATTTATTGTTCCACTTATTTATGCATTCATTGGTTCATTCTTGTATGTGCCCTGACAGGATTAAACCCACAACCTTGGTGTATAGAGACCACACGCTAATCAACTGAGCTACCTGGCCAGGGCTAACATTCAGATATTTTCTTCCAGGCTTTTTTCTGTGTTTAGATTTACTAGTTGTTTTTTTTTTACATAATTACGATCTTTAATAGCTGCATAATAGCAGGTAGTTGTACCCTATTAACAAGGGCATTCTCCAACTATTGAACATTTACATTGTTTCTAGTTTTTGGTTGTAATTGTTGTTTCCTATATTGAGATGAACATTTGTGTATAGGCTTATTCATTATCTCTGATATTATTTTACCATTAAGGGGAGAGGTTATTACTCTTATAAATGTCAGCTTTCTTCTAAGAAGGAGACATTTCTAAGATGCTATGGTGATAATTCTTCCTCCTACACTTATTTAAAATTTTTTATTGATTGATTTTAGAGAGAGAAACATTGACTTGTTGTTCTACTTATTTATGCATTCATTGATTGGTCTCTGTATGTATCCTGATTCTGGATCAAACCTGCAACCTTGGTGTATAGGGACCACGCTCTAACCAACTGAACTACCCAGCCAGGGTCATTACTACACCTTTTTAAGTCAAGTTCCCTCTTCTGCACTGGTTTGGTTTATGCAGGAAATTCCACATGGCCTATCTTTTTTTTCCATGATGTTCTTCATTTCTTATAGATCTGCATCAACTCCTGGATAGTCTTCTCTGGCAATTCCAACTCACACTGATCTTTTTTCTCTTCATGTCATCCTGCATTTTATAACCTTTGCTCTGACATTGTCTATTTAGATTTACAATTTTAGTACTCAAAAAGTTGCTTATTTCTTTGGATACTTTGTCTGAAACTGAGGTACCTTGTTCAATGTGATAGCAATACATGTTTGTTATAAAACATTCAAACAACATGTGAGTATGTAAATACCAGGAAGTGAAAAATATTCATATTATTTCTATTCTCCTAATTCTACAAAATAACCATGGTTAGCAGTTTGGTGTATATTCTCCCAGACTTTTAAAAAATCAAGCTATCAGCCCTAGCTGGTGGCACTCAGTGGATTGAGGACTGGCCTGGAAACCAAAAGGTTGCCAGTTCTATTCCAAGTCAGGTCATATGCCTGGGTTGTGGTCCAGGTCCCCAGTTGGGGGTGTGGGAAAGGCAGCCAATTGACATCTCTTGCACCAATGTTTCTCTCCCTGTGTTTCTTTGTCTCTTCCCCTCAAATATATAAATAAAATTTTTTAAATAAAAAAATGTAGCTATCAATAAAATTTTGTTTTAATGGCCATTATTTCAATATATTAGAAGTACCTAGATTTCATCCTAAAAAAAATTGACCTGCCAAACATGTTCATTCATACTTGATTATATTTCCCTTCATTTTCTAATTTTAAAAGATATATATTTAAATTATATGTTATTGATTATTCTATGACAGTTGTCCCAATTTTCCCCATAGTCCCCCTCCTACAAAGGCAACCAAAGCAGTTAGGTTTTAATGCTCATTTCATTTAGTTTACTTCCAATGAAAAGTCTTGTATTTAAAGCAGAGGTCAGCCAGAACAAATGTGTGCTAACTACCCAATAAACTGTCTAAGCAGAAATGTTGAAGTGCTAACATAGAAAAATTGCTGGTGATTTGTATAGCAAGTAAAGGCAAGGCTGTGAAAAACAGAGGAGGGAGTGTATGATTTGAGGTACTGAAGGTAATATTGGAAGCTATTACATCTTTGTCAAAGAAAAATTGAGAGAAAGCTAGCAAGTAAATAGAAAGAAACTTGTGTTTTAAGTGTACTTATTTGCTAATATTATATGCTTTGATAATTTCATAGCTTTTATTTAAAATATTACAATTTTAATAACACCATACATCACCCTAAGAGAGAGAGGTACAGGATTCGCAGACATCATGGTCAAGAGGACCTTTAGCCTTGTCTGTGTCCCTTGTTTCTTTGATAGAAAGCCATTATTTATATATAACTTAGGGATATAAAACAAAATGGTAAAAAACATTTTAAACTGGGTGATTAATTTTTAAAAATGGTATATTAATGACTATATTTATTTCTAGGAAAGCATATTTAATAGGCTATCTGTTCCATAACTTGGCCAGAGGAGTGATTCTGCTGTTCTGTGAACCTGTGAAAAAAGAGGTATTTTAATGGAATAATAGACAGCAACACAGTCTCACATTAAAGAGACCTAATGCAGGATAACATTTAAGTGCAAGAATGACTAACATTCTAAAGTACTGACTATGTCAATGTCACAGGAACATCATGAATTTTCTTTAAGTTATTTTGTTATATCTTAACAAAGCAATATAAAAAAAAGAGGAGTGGATTATGAAGAATGATAAGAATGTCATAGAATTTCAGAATTAGTATCTGTTTAGAGTAGTGATTTTCAATTTTTTTCATCTCGTGGCACACGTAAACTAATTACTAATATTACATGGCACAACCTGACAAATAATATAGGTATAACTTTGATTCGTTCACACTGACAGTTATTGTTGTGTTGGCTGTTGTCATATTTTAATTTTACAGTCTGAGGGAAAAGAGGTCGGGTCTCCTGCACAGTCAGGAATTGCATGTTTTAAAAATTCTTGCCCTGACTGGCGTAGCTCAGTGGATTGAGTGGGGACTGCGAACCAAAGTGTTGCAGGTTCAATTCCCAGTCAGGGTACATGCCTGGGTTGCAGGCCATGACCCCCACCAACTGCATATTGATGTTTCTCTATCTCTCTCTTTCTCCCTTTCTTCCCTCTCTAAAAAATAAAAATAAATAAAATCTTTAAAAAAAGAAAGAAATTATTTAAAAAATTCTTGCAGCAAACCAGTGTTCTGTGGCACACCAGTTGAAAATTGCTGGTTTAGAGCAAGTAATAGGAGAACATTTTATTCAAAATGGACCTACAATGAATAGTTTTATCTTCATCCATGCCCTCCTTACAAAGAATGTATATTTTTTTTCATGTCAATGGTATGCTTCTTGGTATGTTTATGTGTATGACTGACTCGTAGAAAGACAATAAGACCACACAAAGTATGTGCATTGTTTTTAAGTCTGAGAAGATTCCAGCTGTTCTAATAGTGGGAAAACTGGTTCATAACATTAAGGCTGAAAGGAACAAACAGTATTTCAATAGCCAGGTTCGCACAGATTCAGTGAGAAATAATTTTTAAAAAGTCCAACATTGCATAATATTATTACTTAACAGAAAAAGAAAGTCTACAAACAAAGCATAATTACTTAAGAGATACACACAGCTTATTTTACAATGGCTCAATATAAGAAATAGAGAATTTTAGCTCTGTCTTTAGCAGAGATGGATACCACTAAAAGCAACTAAATATGTTAAATAAAATGTAAAAGTATCTCCTTAACATACACAAATATAACAAGGACCTGAGGAGAAAATAAGGAACAACAAACAACTAACAACTAAGTGCTGGGATTTTAATTGCATACTGAATGTGAACACAAAGTATTCTGGATTAGAGATAGATTGTTAATTATCTCAGTAAATAATAAGTGTGTTGTCTCTACACCTTTGGGGTGTCCAGATGAGAGCCAGATCAATGATCTTATACAAGGAGCCAGATGCACTGCAAGTACAAGGTTGTGAGAAGTGGTTATTCTCTACCTTTAAAGAGGGAGGAGTCAGCTGTCCTTTCCCCTTCAAAGGGAACTGTTCTAGGGGAAAATGGGCTGGAATTCTAATCAGCACTGTTGTAGTAAATAAAATTCTCCAGGAGCCAAGAGCTGTAGAGATGTTTTCAAGTTTGGGATTTATCCCTTTTGACAAGTACCATATTTTCCCATGTATAATGCATTCGTTTTTGCCCAAATTTTTGAGGGAAAAATAAGGATGCACACTATACATGGGAAATACTATTGTCATATCTCTATAAATGTTATTTAATTCTTTATTTACACTTGTGCATTAAAAATGTAACTCTAGAAAGTAATAATGATATCTGTATGCAGATACCCTGGAATACCCTGGAATAATACCCTACAATGTGATAATCTGTTTTGTTTCTAAATATAAATAAATAAAAATTGAATTACAAAATTAAAAGGAAAGTTTTTTCCTGAAATTTTTGGCCAAATATGTGGGTCCACATTCTATACAGCAAAATACAGTAAATACCCAGGGAGATAATGCTCAAGTCTCCACACTCTGGGACTTAACAAGAATTAAGGGCTGTAAACTGTGACTCTCTCAGGGAGATAATAAAAGTTTTATTATCCATTCTGATCAGAGCAATTAACTAGGAAAATGGTTACAAAGCTAATTCTCATGGTATGTGAAGAGTTACCTAAAGCTGGAGCTTTTTAAGGGTACATGGGAAAATCCAGAAAGGTTTTTAACACTTTAACTCCTCTTTAGCAATTACTATGTAGAAGTGCTATCCTAAGGTGCTTTATAATAGTAACTCATTCCATCTTCAGACCAACACAATGAGTCAGGTTCTATTATCTGCATTTTACAGATGAGCAAGCAAAGAGGTGGGTTACTTGCTTAAGGTCTCACAGTAAGTTCCTTTGAGTTCCAAGATTTGAATTGAGGCAGGCTAGCTCCAGAACCCATGTGCTTAATGATGACTGCTTCTGCTGCCTCTCAAAGTTTTCCACTACACCTAGAATAAACTCCTGATATTAGGATGGCTTTCCATCCTTATCATTTCACTCTCCCCCACTCACAACCCCACCATCATTGGCCTCTTACCTGTTCCTCAAACACTCTGCATTTTCAACTTGGGAGGTTCAGTGGAGTTGATGGCTTTCTACAGAACAGTTTTAGGTAACCATCTCCACTTAAGGGCAGGGAGTTGTCTGTTCTGTTCATTGCTGAATCCATAATGTATAGTACATAGTAAGTTTTCAGTGACAGGCAAAAGAATATAAAGGAATGACAACTACAAAGATGGAAGCATAGAATATAAAATACTGAGTTAAAAAAGATTACAAGTATACCCTGGTGATATGGTGGTTTTAATTTCCAACCCCCTCAATAAAGTATTGCAACAAAGTGAGTCATAATGCTTTTGTTGGTGAAGGGTCTTGTGTTCCATTTGTAAAACAAACAAAAAAGAAAACACAAAACAACAACAAAAAACACCTGTGAAGCACAGTCAAGTGAGATGCAATAAAACAAGATCTGATTGTACTACAGAAAGATGGAATGATATAGTGTGGTAACTGGAAGGAGCCCAAGAGCAGGAAAAAATTATTTTAAGTAGTGGAGGTTTGCATCATAGCTGAAGTTAGTGGAAGGTGATACACTGAAAGTGTATCATTGGAGACACTTGGAGCTGGCATTGCAGAAGCATAGAGAACATGTGCCACCTCTTCAAAAAGCACAACAAAATCTAATCCAGAGATTTGGAAACATTAGCTCTAGAGAGAGAACTCTTCTAATTCATTTGTGAATAAACCACTGTTAGATAATTTAACTATGGAACACTTACTAAACACCAAGTCCTTTACATGAAACATTACACTGAATTCTCACCAAAAAATGATTAGGTATGTGCTGCTATTAGCCTCATTTTATAGATGAGGACACTGAGACTTGGAGGGTAAGTAACTTACTCCAAATTACACAGCCAATTAGTAGATCAAATCTCAAACCCAAGTTCTGCAGAGACTTTTGTAGAGATGGACAACAAAATACGGTAGTGAGAGTAGGAAAAACTCAAATTTTAGACACTTATGGCTTCAGTTAAATAGGATATAAAGATAGCTACTCTAAGAGTGGTGAAAAGGAATGTGGGATAGACCTGAACCTGGCATATTGAATGTGTCTATATCTTATCACATCTGGCATCTTTCTAAATATTTGTCATTCTGTAACAGGGTAGCCCAGGCCAGATTGCTGGGGACAGGTGAGGGACCCCAGGAGCAGCACCAGAGCCAGCATCTCACCATCCAAAGGGAGCAGGGGGGATTGCAGGAAACACCAGAGATCACCTGGATTGAAACTGCAACTGAAACCGTGTGACAGCTTTCCCATACCTTGGGGCTATTGCAAACAAAGGCTGAGAAGTAGCTGTGCAAGCTGTGGGGGCTGCAAACCCCACCTCAGACTGAAAGACTTTTGCCTTCTTCTGCAAAATGGAGGCTGGAAGAGGGACAAAGACACTGTGACGAACATGACAGACATTAGCCCACAATGGTTGAAAAGCCAGATGCTCTGTCGTACATCAGATTTTGGGCCAAGGTTTTAAAATGGAATGTGTGGGGAAGCACATAGTCTTTCCCCTCCCCTCACTTCAGGGGGGGCGAGTTCATGGGCTGGTGGGCCCTGGAGGCCATGTGGTTAAGGAGTATTCCTAGGTTCCCTCCCTCACAGAAAGCAAAGCTTCCTGGCCAGGCACACACAGAATTGTGAGCGATGCCTGAAGCTGAACCGCAACCAGGAATCTACCAAGCAGCCTGGTGTACCAGGGACCCCAAAAATGACCTGCTGCAGTAACCTGGCAGTGCACCCCAGCCAAGGGAGATAGAAACTCTTCAAGATGATGGTAACTCTGGAATCTACAAGTGCACACCCAAGGGAGAGAGAGCCTAAAAGCTGGAGAAATGGAGAACCATTCATGTAGCTGCCCTGGGCTCCAAAAAGAGAGATAAAGAATGATTGGGAACTTCTGGGCATGGGTTTGGATTTCTGTCTTTCTGGGAGCAAGGGAATTTCTGTGTTTTGCAGAAGAGGTTGGCTTGGAGCAGGGATGCTTCCAAGCCCAAAATTGGGTACCCTGTTTATAAAAATTGTTTTCCTTCTCTACCAGTTCTCATGTTATGTTTGCATAAGGCTGCTTGGTTACAATTCTCTAAGTTTCAGGTTTGAACAAGAACTGAAAAAAAAGTTTACACACACACACACACACACACATATATATTTACATATATATGACTGTGCAGCTGTATCAGAGGACATGGGAACACCAGAAAATACTTCATATGAAAAACCCAATTTTACTAGACTATCACCTGATACCACTTATGGAGTATAAATGTAAAGTACTCTTTTCTTTTTTGAGCTATAACCCTTCAAACACTGATTCTATCAGTTATAGCCAAGAGATAGTTTGTTCTGACTGGAATGAAATATATTCTTTGCACAAAAATCTACCCAATTAAGTAAGGAAGATTAAACTGAAATAGAACATTGGGCTGAATATAGTAGTTATAAAAATGTAGAAACTATTCCTGGTATTCTCAGAGGCTGTAATATTCTAATATTTACACTTAAATAAAGATAATTAGGTGCAAAAAATCCTTCAGCTTGTTTTTCTTCTTTTTTGAAGCATCTTTTATTTGAACATTTATGTCAGGCAGAACTTCTTTTCCATTAAAAAAGAATAAGGTGTAAAGATAAAGGAAAAGGGGCAGTACAGAAAATTCTTTTTTAATTAGGAAGCAACAAGCTTACTAGAAGCCCAGCCCTAGTCACCCTGGACATCCTTGAACAAAACTGGGTCATTGGGTCACCCTTAGCTAAAGAAGCTAGCAAAGTGAAAATCTATCTTCCGGCTTCCACAGTGGGAGGAACAGGGGGCTGGAGATGACTTGTTGGGTTAAGGACAGAGCCCATCACACCCTCCAAGTCTAAGTACCTTTACTGCTACCTGTCATTACGCTCATCACACTATCTTTAAAAGTCTGTCGACAATCCTAATAGGCCAGAGGCTGACACCCCCAAATATTAAAAAATATTCAGCAGAGATCTAATGTATATTTAAGAAAAAAACAGATTTATTGAGATACAATTTACAGGGGGTTCAAAGATGGCATCTTTGCTCCAGGGAGCGTGATTCTCTGCTTCTGTGCAGGGGAGAGAAACTCGCGGATTGGCAGAGGAGCAGAGCAAGTGGCCTAGGTTACCGAAACATTTTTGAAAACAGAACATCAAAAATTATAGTGGACATTGAAAAACCAGATGGTAAGGAGACTGCTTCAGCACAACAGGGACCCAGGGACCAGGGGGGTTGCAGTCCCCAGGCCTGGTGCTCCCGGGTCTGCCTCAGGGCACCTGGGAGAGCGGAGTCGCTGCTCCCTCCCTGGACAACAGGGGTTGAGCAACACCAGGGGAGACCTTGTGGCTTGAAGGCACAGAGAGGGGAGTTGGACTGGGAGACAATCGCACAGGGGCTGTGAGCACCCACCCATAGCCCTGGGAGAAGTGAGTGCCTCCAGCTGGCACAACCAGGGGCAGCCTGGAAGTGCGCCCGTACCCCCAGCCCGGTGGGTGTGTGGATCAGTGGAAAACCCAGACCTCGCAACCCTGAACAAGGAAAGGGCACAGGAGTTCTCGGGTTTCTGGAGCCTGCGGTGGTGAACTGTGGAAGCGCACGTCCCCTTGGGAATCCTGACTCTTGCGCTGTGAACCCGGAAGGGTCGAGGCGCTTAGAGGGTACCTAAAGCCCGAAACTGAAAAATTTGGTGGATGTGCATGCCCCTTTATGATCCCCAGAGCTTGTACTGTGAATCCAGAAAAGATGCGTGTGCTTCCCGAGAACATAGTGCCCGCCGTGGT
The DNA here is from genome assembly GCF_019186645.2 of Phyllostomus hastatus. Lineage (NCBI taxonomy): Eukaryota > Metazoa > Chordata > Mammalia > Chiroptera > Phyllostomidae > Phyllostomus > Phyllostomus hastatus. The sequence goes on from NW_025334028.1 coordinate 6,962,022, forward strand.
GAAATTTGGGGAAAGGGCGTGTCTCCTTGCGATCCCCGGAGCTTGCATTGTGAACCCAGAAAAGACGCAGGAGTCCTGAGGGGCCCCAGAGCCCAGGAGACCGTGGCAGTGAGCTCTGGAGAACGAGCTTGGGAGCACCCAGGGTCCTGTAGGGGAAAGTCAGATTGGCTCTGGGGAGAGTGCCAAGCTGGCCCTGGGGACAGTATGGGAGAGACTGACTGAGTTTTGACTGGGAAGAGTGACAAGCATTCGAAAGATCCCTCAGCCTGCTGAAGCCAGCAAGACCAGAAAAACTGGTCTGGCCAGTCAGAAACCAACAAGAGGTGTTTTTTTCTTTTTCCTTTTTTTTTTTTTTTTTGGCTGTTGTTGGTTGATTGATTTTATCTTGTGTTTTAAGTGCCTTTTTATTTTTCAATTCTTCTTATTTTTATATCTCTCAATCCCTTATGTTTCTCTTCCATTCACCCTAGTATTATTCCTTCCACTCCACATTTATCTCTCCTGCACTCCATCTTCTGCTTTTTTTCCCTTTTTTTTTTTGAGCTTGCAAGTTACTGCACATTTGTATTATCTTTTTCTCACTTTTCTGACATTTTTATTTTAAGAGTATTTTGGTATTCTTTTTCTTTCTGTATAATCTTCTTTGCTTGGCTGGTTATACTGTCATTTGGTAGGTTTCCCCTGTTATCTCAGTCACAGTGTGTTGATAATTTACTATCCCTCATTTGTGTTCCATTAGTACACCTCTCAAGGTTCTATACTCCTTATTCTTGTTATCTAGATCTCATAGATTCTGCCACATATTTGTTGCTTTAATATTACTGTAAATAAGACTTAGTTCATACAATTGTAAATACTACTCAACACCCCTACCTGATCATAGCCCACTTCACAATTTCCTGAACTCTATTATTGTGGGGGTTGTCTCTATTCTTTTACACACTACTCCTATTTACTAATCTTTATTCCAACCCTACCTCAGAATCTGACCTCCCACAGCTTCACAGCTTTCTAGATCCAACTAACAATCCTTTTGTCCCCAATAAGAGTTTTACACTCTTTCCATCCTTTCTAAAACGTGGATAGTGGGGTGGAGGATCATGGTTAACACTATAAGTAGCCAAAGGATAACCCATCTCTTCTCTACTGGATGCTAATGTAAATAACATAGAATACTGTCTTGCTGTCTTAAACCATTTTGCCTTACTCCTCCAACTGATCACAAAAATAAGTAGGGGGAAGTTGTGAACACCAGGATACATGAAGGAGACTGCACCACAGAATCTCACAGGTATTCTACCACAGAACTTCACACCATAATCACAGGGAACCAGAACAGATCAATTTAAGAAACAGAGGCTAACAAGAAGAATCCCACGAACAATGAGAAAACAAAGAAACAATACCCAAATGAAGGGAAAGGAGGAAGCATCAGAAAAAATGCTAAATGAAACAGAGGCAACTCAACTATCAGATATTGAGTTGAAAACAATGATTATCAGGAAGCTCGATGAACTCACAATGAGCTACCAGAAACAAGTGGGAAGCTACAACTATCTCACTGCAAACTATATAAACATGGAAAAGGAAATAGAAACTATCAACAAGGGCCAAGAGGAAATGAAGAATGCCATTTCTGAACTGAAGAACATAGTAGAAGGAATGAAAAGCAGGATTGATGAAGCAGAAGATCGGATTAGTGAGCTAGAGGACAGAGTAGAAAAGAATACCCAGAAAGAGCAAGAAAAGGAAAAGAGGCTCAGAAAGATCGAAGAGGGATTAAGAGAAATGCAAGACAATATGAAACATAATAATATCCATATAATAGGGATATCAGAAGGAGAAGAAGAAGAGCAAGGGATAGAAAACCTATTTGAAAAAGTAATGATGGAAAACTTCCCTAATTTGATGAGAGAAAAAGTCACACAAATCCAGGAAACACAGTAAGTCCCAATCAAGAGGAACCCAAAGAGGCCCACCTCAAGACACATCATAATTAAAATGGCAAAATTTCAAGACAAAGAGAGAATATTAAAGGCAGCAAGGAAAAAAAACAGAAAGTAACATACAAGGGAGCCCCAATAAGGCTAACAGCTGACTTCTCAATGGAAACACTTCAAGCCAGAAGAGAATGGCAAGAAATACTCCAGGTAATGAGAACCAGAGGTCTGCAACCAAGGCTCCTTTATCCAGCAAGGCTCTCAATCAAGATAGAAGGCCAAATAAGAAGCTTCCCAGACAAAAGAAGTCTAAAAGAATCACCTCCACCATACCAGCTCTGCAAGAGATTCTAAAGGGACTTCTTTAAGGAATGGAAGGAAAAGAGAGAGAGAGAGAGGGGAACACACGTACATAAAAGACAATGAATAAGTACCTATCAATAATAACCTTAAATGTAAATGGATTAAACGCTCCAATCGAAAGACATAGAATAGCTGAATGGATAAGAAAAAATGACCCACATATATGCTGCCTGCAAGAGACCCACCTCAGGATAAAAGACCTGCACAGGATGAAAGTGAAGGGCTGGAAACAAATCTTCCAAGCAAATGGACAGGAAAAAAAGCTGGGGTAGCAATACTCATATCTGACAAAAAAGGGCCATAAAGAGAGACCCAGAAGGTCACTTCATAATACTCAAGGGAAGAATCCACCAAGAAGACATAAATATTGTAAATATATATGCACCCAACATAGGAGCACCCAAATACATAAAGAAAATCTTAGAGGACTTCAAGAAAGATATTGACAGCAACACAATTATAGTGGGGGATTTTAACACCCCACTATCAAAAATGGACAGATCTCCCAAACAAAATATCAACAAAGATATTGTGGCATTGAACAATACCCTAGATGAAATGGACTTTACTGATATATACCAAGCCCTCAATCCCAAAGAAGCAAAATACACATTCTTTTCAAATGTACATGGGACATTTTCAAAGATAAACCACATGATAGGACACAAAACAAGCCTCAACAATTTCAAGAAAGTTGAAATCATACCAAGCATTTTCTTGGATCACAAGGGACTGAAGCTAGAAACCAACCCCAAGGAAAAAACCCAAAACACTCAAAATCATGGAGATTAAATAGCATGCTATTAAACAATGAATGGGCCAAGAATGATATTAGGGAAAAAATCAAAAGGTTTCTGGAAACAAATGAAAATGAACTCAATCCACTTTTGGGTTGTTTTGAACAACCCAAAACTTATGGGACACAGCCAAGGCAGTCCTCAGAGGGAAGTTCATAGTGATACAGGACCACCTAAAAAAGTTAGAAACATTTCAAACAAACAACCTAACCCAACATCTACAAGAACTCGAGGAACAAGAACAAAGACAGCCCAGAGCAAGCAGAAGGAAGGAAATAACCAAGATCAGAGCAGAATTAAATGACATAGAGACTAAAAGCACAATTCTAAGGATCAATGAATCCAAGAGCTGGTTCTTTGAAAAGATAAACAAAATCGACAAGCCTTTAAGCAGACTCATCAAGAAAAAAAGAGAGAAGACCCAATTAAACACAATCAGAAATGAAAGAGGAGAGATTACAACAGATACCACAGAAATACAAAGGATTGTAAGAAATTACTACAAAGAACTGTATGCCAAGAAATTTGAAAACCTAGGTGACCTGGACAAATTTCTAGAAAAATATAAGCTTCCAAAACTCAATGGAAAAGAAGCAGAAAGCCTGAACAAACCAATACCAGCAGAAGAAATTGAAGCAGTAATTAAAAAACTCCCAACACACAAAAGCCCTGGACCAGATGGCTTCACAGGAGAATTCTACAAAGCATTTAAGGAAAAGCTAACCCCTATCCTTCACAGACTATTTCAAAAATCCAAAAAGATGGGAGATGCCCAAACTCTTTTTATGAGGCCAACATCATCCTAATTCCAAAACCAGATAAAGACACATAAAAGAAAGAAAACTTCAGGCCAATGTCGCTGATGAACATTGATGCTAAAATCCTCAACAAAATATTGGAAAATTGCATCCAACAATACATTAAAAAGATCATACATCATGACCAAGTGGGATTTATCACAGGGATGCAAGGATGGTACAATATTCGCAAATCAGTAAATGTAATACACCACATAAACAAAACCAAAGACAAAAACCACATGATCATATCAACAGATGCAGAAAAAGCATTTGATAAGGTACAGCACCCATTTATGATCAAAACACTCAGCAAAGTGGGAAGAGAGGGAGCATTCCTCAATATAATAAAGGCCATATATGAGAGACCTACAGCCAACATCATACTCAATGGGCAAAAATTAAAATAGTTTCCACTAAGATCAGGAACAAGACAAGGCTGTCCACTTTCACCACTTCTATTCAATGTAGTACTGGAAGTTTTAGCCACAGTGATCAGACAAGAAGAAGAAATAAAAGGCATCCAAATCGGAAAGGAGGAAATAAAACTGTCACTGTTTGCAGATGACATGATAGTGTACATAGAAAATCCTATAGACTCCACCACAAAACTGCTTGACCTAATAAATGAATTTGGCAAAACAGCGAGATACAAAGTCAATATCCAGAAATCAAAGGCATTTCTGCACACCCACAATGAAATGGCAGAAGCAGATATCAAGAAAAAAATCTCATTTGAAATAGCAAAAAGAAAAAGAAAATACCCAGGAATAAACCTAACCAAAGAGGTAAAAGACCTGTATTCAGAAAACCACATAACACTCAGGAAAGGAAGCAAGGAAGACACAAACAAATGGAAACATATACTGTATTCATGGATTGGAAGAATTAATACACTCAAAATGTCCATACTACCCAAAGCAATTTACACATTCAATGCAATTCCTATTAAGGTACCAATGGCTTATTTCACAGACATAAAACAAACACTTCAAAAATTTATATGGAATCATAAATGACCCCGAATAGCCGCTGCAATTTTGAGAAAGAACAGTAAAGTAGGTGGGATTGCAATAGCTGACACTAAACTATACTACAAGGCCACTGTAATCAAAATAGCATGGTACTGGCATTAAAAACAGGCACATGGACCAATGGAATAGAACAGAGAGCCCAGAAATAAACCCAAGTCTCTATGGTCAACTAATATTTGACAAAGGTGGCAGCAGCATAAAATGGAGGAAAAATAGCCTCTTCAACAAATGGTGTTGGGAGAACTGGACAGCTACATGCAAAAAAAATGAAACTTGAGCACCAACTTACACCTTATAGAAAAATAAATTCAAGTTGGATGAAAGACTTAAATATAAAATGTGACACCATTAAAGTCCTAGAGGAGAACATATGTAGGAAAATCTCAGATATTTCATGCAGAAACTTTTTTACTGGCATGTCCTTTAGGGCAAGGGACATAAAAAAAAAAGAATAAACAAATGAACCTCATCAAAACTAAAAGCTTCGGCACGGCTAAAGAAAACAGTATCAAAATAAAAAGAGAACCAACTGTATGGAAAAACATATTTGCCAAAGAAACCTCAGACAAGGGTTTAATCTCCAATATATATAAAGAACTTCCACGACTACACTCTAAGAAGACAAAGAACCCAATTAAAAAATGGGCAAAGGACTTGAACAGACACTTCTCCAAGGAGGACATACAGAAAATCCAAAGACACATGAAATGATGTTCAATATCACTAGCTATCAGATAGATGCAAATTAAAACCACAATGAGATACCACTTCACACCAGTCAGAATGGCCATCATAAACAAAGCAACAAACAACAAGTGTTGGAGAGGTTGTGGAGAAAAGGGGACCCTAGTGCACTGTTGGTGGGATTGCAGACTGGTACATCCACTTTGGAAAGCAGTATGGAACTTCCTCAGAAAACTAAAATTGGATGTGCCTTTTGACCCAGCAATTCCACCGCTGGGACTCCATCCTAAGAACACTAAAACACCAATTCAAAAGAACCTATGCACCCCAATGTTCATAGCAGCACAATTTACAATAGCTAGGTGCTGGAAGCAACCTAGATGCCCATCAGTAAATGAATGGATCAAAAAACTATGGTTCATTTACACAATGGAATTCTATGCAGCAGAAAGAAAGAAGGAGCTCCTACCCTTTGCAACAGCTTGGATGGAGCTGGAAAGAATTATGCTAAGCGAAACAAGCCAGGCAGTGAAAGATAAATACCATATGATCTCATCTTTACCAGGAACCTAACCAACAAAACAAAGAAACAAGCATAATATAACCAAAGACACTGAAACAAAGGACAGACTGACAGTGACCAGAGGGGAGAGAAGAGGGAATTTCAAGGGAGAATGGGTAGGGTTTACAGGAACAAATTTAAAGGACACATGGACAAAAACTAGGGGGAGGGTGGTATTAGGAGGAAAGTGGGGAGGGTTGAGTGGGTGGGCTGGATTAGGAGTAAAAGGGAGAAAACTGTACTTGAACAATGATTAAAATAAAAAAAGAGATACAATTTACAAAGAAATTCACCCATTTTGAGCATTCAATTGCATTTTAAGAAATGTAATTTTGACCATAATTGAGACATAAAGCATTTCAGTGACCTGCATATTGTACATCTGTGCAGTTAATCCATTCACTTTGCCCTAAGACCTGGGAAACCACTGGTCTTCTTTCAATCACTACAGTTCTGCCTTTTCTAGAATGGTGTATAAATGGAATGATATTACATGTACTTTTTTTTGGCATCATGCTTTTAAAAGTCACCTGTTGTTGCTTGTATCAGTAATTAACTCCTTTTAAATGACTATTATATGGTTAAACCACAATTGGTACATCCATTCACCACCTGACAGACATTTGGTCATTTCCAGTTTGGGATCATTATGACTAAAGGTGCTATGAGCAATCACATCCAAGTCTTTATGGGGACATAAATGATTTCTTTTCTCCTGGGAAATACCTGGGAGTGGAATTGCTGAGACAAGCAATAACTATATATTTAACTATTTTATAAGAATGTTTTTTCTTAACTTACCATACAATTTTGAATTTCTACCAGAAATGAATCAGTTTTAGATGTTCTACTTTGTTTTTTATAACTCCAGGTTATCAGATTGATACTGGTCATATTGACCAGAGAGACCTGGTTCTTCTTGCTGACGCATGTAAAGAATTACATATCAGCAAATCTAGTAGTATGTAAAGGGTCTTCTGCTCAGGTGGGCAGAAGAGGATCCTCCAATTCCAGGAAGATGGGCTGTGGAAATAATTAACTTCAACAACTTTCATTTTAATAACTGGATTAAGGACTTCCAGCAAGATGGAGGCATAGGTGAACGCACCATACTTCCATGCACAACCAAGATTAGAACAACAATTTAAAGGCAGAATAACACCCAGAACTGATAGAGAATTTATCTCAATGGCAGTCGGACAGCCAAGAAGTTGAAGTAGACCCATTCATCCAGACCAGTAGGAGGGGTGGAGACAAGCAGCCAGGCGCAGGTTGCAGCACGGGTCGCAGGGCAGAGAGCAGAGAGCAGTGGGTGCATAAGGCAACCGGGAGCATGTAAGGCATCCGGGGCACACAAGATCGCAGCGGGTCGACCCTGAGTACCTGAGCAGCAGCTGGCGGACCCAGTGAGGTTGTGACTGTGGACCAGGACAGAGCGCGCAGCCCAGGATCCCAGGGAAGGGGCTGTGGTCCCAGGAGAGTGGAACTACCACCATTGTTCCCTCCCACCCCCACCCCCCATACAACACCAGCCCTGGTGAACACCTAAGGCTACACCCCTCATTGTAACAGGAGCGTCCAGACCAAAAGAGAGAGAGAGAGAGAGAGACAGAAAGAGAGTGAGAGAGAGACATATCTCAAACAGAAAAACAGATCAATGCCCCAGGGCTCATCCTTTTGAGCGACCAAGAGATAGCCAATCTATCAGATGCACAGTTCAAAACACTGGTGATCAGGAAACTCACGGAATTGGTTGATTTTGGGCGCAAATTAGATGAAAAAAAATGCAGGTTACCATAAAAGAGATGAAGAAAGATGCACGGAGAACCAATAGTGATGGGAAGGAAACTGGGACTCAAAACAATAGAGTGGACCAGAAGACAGAAAGAAAAAAAAAACAACCAAACAGGAAAGAATGAAGAAATAAGAATTCAAAAAAATGAGGAGAAGCTTAGGAACCTCCAGGACATCTTTAAAAGTTCCAACATCTGATTTATAGGGGTACCAGAAGGGGAAGAGGAAAAGCAACAGATTGAACACATATTTGAACAAATAATAAAGTATAACTCCCCATTCTGGCAAAGGAAATAGACTCCCAGGAAATCCAGGAAGCTCAGGGAGCCCCAAAGAAGTTGGACCCAAGAAGAAACACACCAAGGCACATCATAATTACATTAGCCAAGGTAAAAATGAAGGAGAGAATCCTAGAAGCAGCAAGAGATAAGGGGACAGTAACCTACAAAGGAGTTCCCATGAGACTGTCAGCTGATTTCTCAAAAGAGACCTTACAGGCAAGAAGGGACTGGAAAGAAATATTCCAAGTCATGAAAGACAAGGACCTATATCCCAGATTACTCTATCAAGCAAAGCTTTCATTTAGAATGGAAGGGCAGATAAAGTGCTTCTCAGATAAGGTTAAGTTAAAGGAGTTCATCATTTTATGATGAACTTATTTTATGAAATGTTAAAGGGACTTATCTAAGAAAAGAAGATTTAAAAAAACATGTATAGTAAAATGACAGCAAACTCACAATTATTAACAACCACAGCTAAAGCAAAACCAAAAGAAACTAAGCAAACAACTAGAACAGGAACAAACCACAGAAATGGAGATCACATGGATGGTTAGCAACAGGGGAGTGGGAGGAGGAGAGAGGGGGAAAAGGTACAGAGAATAAGTAGCATAGATTGTAGGTTAAAAATAAATAGGGGGAGGGTAAGAATAGTATGGGAAATGTAGAAGCTAAGGAACTTATAAGTATGACACATGGACATGACTAAAGGGGATATGGGTGGGAGAGGGTGTACAGGGTGGAGGGAAGTGAAGGGGGGAAAGTGGGACAACTGCAATAGCATAATCTATAAAATATATTTAAAAAATAACTGGATAAAAACGCCCAAGCATTATTGGAATTAACTCATTTTCTATTTGAATCACATAGTAACACTAAATTAAATGACATTAAATGGCATTATTTAACTGTTAAAAAAATTTAGTAGTATGTAATCAGTTTATTAGTGGCCTGTTTCCATGGAAGAGAATAGGACCAGGGAGAGTAGGGGGTGAAAGGGAAAGTTTCAGGGCAAAGCAGGGTGAGAAAAGCAAGAGCGGCTGAAGACCAGGGTGGCAAGCCCCTGGGCAGCCTGAGGCCCGGTGGCCAGAGGCCCTGTGTCCTGAGAGCCAAGAGCACCCTGAGCCCCCCGACAGAGAGAGAGAGAGAGAGAGAGAGAGAGAGAGAGAGAGAGAGAGAGAGAGAGAGAGAGAGTCCTTTGTTCTCAGGACTTAAATAGTTGGTGGGATAGGAGGGAAAAAAGTTACATATTGATTAATTGATTAACAGGTAAATGTAGCGCCAGCTTTCCTGGGGAAATGAGATTACCCAAATTTAGGGATGAATGGGGATCTGTCAGTCCGAATTCTTATCTTGCTCTAGACTCCATTTGGTCATCTTGTTGTAAAATAAATACATGACAGGAGGCAGTTAATTAAAATTGGGGCAATTTCCAAAGTTATTTATAGGCTTTTTCTGTGAGCGTCAGGGACTCCCTCATAAGACAGACAGTCACCAGACGTAGGCAATTAACCAAAGTTGTTTTACGGGCTCTTTCTTTGGGCACCGGGGACCCTCTCCAACATCCAGGCCTTGGGATGAAAGCACAGTTTCAGGGCTTTTTTCCCCCCAGATAGTGGAAATGTTACGTAGAATTTCAAGGACTTTCTTTCTTGCTTGCTAATATAGTGTTTCTTGTGATATTGGAACACTTGGCAAGATTATCAGACTAGGTTCACGACTGCTGAGTTAGGCTGTGAGACTTGTCTGCTTCCTCCTCCCTGCCTCGGTTTACTATTTATTCCACCTAATTGGTAAGAGGCGGTTCCTGACAACCAGGGTGCTAAATGCTGGCCAGTGACAGTATTGCAGTCTCAGAGTTCTTTCTATGCTGTCTCCTGCTTCAGTAACCTGGCCAGTGCCAGTAGCCTTGCTGGTGCCCAGAGTGAGCAGGAGTGGAGGGGAGGGACTGTAGGAGAAGCCTGCATTGCCTAGGAAACTGGGCTAGCAAGTTTGAGGACAAATACTCTCATGCCACCAAGCAGGATGTGGTGGGAGGAATTGTGCTGAGCATGCTTAAGGCTAGCGAGGGTGATTGGCTAAGGGAAATGCCCTCCTACTCCCTTCCATTCTGGTGAAGACCTGTCAGTCTAGCCTGCGAAAAGGACGGGATTGGCTGGAGAGGGGTTGGCCCTCCCCAAGCAAGTGAAGTTTGGGTAGGGAGATTTAACCAAGGAAAGGGGAGAGACACACTCTCTTCTGGCCCCACCTCATGGACATAGGGGTTAGTGTCTTGTGGGACTGGCTGCCTTGGAAACCGTGTGGCAAATGGCAGCTCTGAAAAGGAGGGAGACTGAGGTCTGACAGTGGTGAGGGGAGAAGTTGAGCTGCATGGAAGACAACTCAGAAGCCCGCTGCAATTCCCAGAGGTAGGTATTTTAAATGGGAGAAGGAACTCTGGGTGCAGCTTGGGACTGGTCCAGCATAGGGTGACTGGATTTTCCTCTGGGTTCTTCAGAGAGGATGGGCTTTGAGGCAGGAGCCTGCCATCTTCCCAGATTGTGTAGCTTTTAAATAAAAGACCCCTTTTGTTTTCTCACCAAACCTCTGCCTTTGGAATTGGTCTATATGGGTGGTGGCAGACCGCCGAACCCCACTTTCTGTTTGGTAACAAGATATTTTAATTTTAGCTGTTATAGTGGATGTATAATTAATGATTTCATTGAGACACCAGCTTGCCTTTTCAAAATGGCTTATGATGTTGAGGATCTTTAATGTGCTTATTTGCCTTTGGATATCTTCTTTGACAAAGTATTCAAATCTTTTGCCCATTTTTAATTAGTTAAATGTTTAATTTCTTACTTTGTTAAAATATTTAAATACATTCTAAAAATAAATGACCAGATATGGTTTTGACATTCTGTAGCTGGTGTTTTTATTTTCTTAGAAATGTCCTTTCAGGAAATATTTAATTTTAATAAAGATCAAGTTACCAATTTTTCTTTTATGTTTCATGCTTTTAGTGTCTTATGTAGGAAATCTTTGCTTAAACCAAAGTCACAAAAGACGTCTCATGTAGATTTTATAATTTTAGCTCATTTAAGTATGTCGTCCATTTTAAGTTAATAATTGTATATAGTGGGACAGAAGGTTTGAAATTCATTTTCTTGCATATGGATATGCACTAGTTTTTGGAAAGGCTATCCTTTTTCTATTAAACTACCTTGGAAGTTTAATAGAACCTTAAGCTAGAATCAATTAGGGCCTGGCTGTTATGGCTCATTAGGTTGGAACATTGTTCTCTAAACCAGAAAGTCATGGGTTCAATTTTCATCAGGGCACATACCTCAGTTTCAGGTTCAGTCCCCATTTTGGGCACATGTGAGAGGCAACCAATTGATGTTTCTCTCACATGTATCTCTCTCTCTTCCCCCTCCCTTTCTTCACCTTTCCCTAAAATTATTAAGCATATCCTTGGTTAAGAATTTAAAAAATAAAAAAGACAATCAGGCATATATATGAGTCTATATCTGGACTATTTATCCTGTTCCATTAATATTTATGTCTTATCTTTATAGCAATATCATCTTTTATTTGTTACCATGAATTTAGCATAAGACATCCAAACTTTTTTTTCTAATTAAAATTGTTTTGGCTTATTCTAGTTTCTTTGCATTTCCATACAAATTTTACAATCAGATTGTCAAGTTCTAAAATAAAAGGAAAAAAAAAGCCTGCAGGGATTTGACTGGATTGCATTGATTTTATATATCAATGTAAGGGAGAAGTACTATCTTAATAGAATAACTCAATCTGTGAACATGGGATATGTCTGTATATTTAGGCCTTTGGTTTCTCAGTAATGTTTTATAAATTTCAGTGAACAGGTATTATATGTATTTTATTTAAATTATGCCTAAGTATTTTTTATGCTATTGCTTTTAAATTACAATTTTAAACTGTTAAACTCAGACACTTAATTTCCTGATGTAGGTGGCTTTTAGTTAGCAATTCATGAGTTGGAAAGCATCCAACCTAGAAAATAGAAAGGAGCTTCCAAGAGTAGCACCAAGTGAGAGGGTTTCATAGATCGAAGTGAACAGGAACAATAAAGTTATACTGGGTGTTGATAATTGGTTAAAAAAGGGTTACTTTCTCATACAAAGCAAAGGGAAGTCCTGGAGATGGGTTAGGTAATTTGTGCTAAGCAGGCAAGTGCTGATAGTTTGGCTTAGGCCTACATTTTCTATAAGAGCTGAGCATAGAAACAGAAAAAGTTTAGTTTGCTGACATGGGGTTTAGAATAAATAACTCCATCTTGAACCTAGTCAGCACATGTTAACAGTAGTATATAAAAATATTACTGATGTCTCTGGCTGGCGTGGCTCAGTGGATTGAGCACTGGCCTGTGGACCAAAGGGTCGCAGGTTTGATTCCCAGTCAGGGCACATGCCTGGGTTGCGGACCAGGTCCCCAGTAGGGAGTATGCAAGAGGCAACCACACACTGATGTTTCTCTCCTTCCCTTTCTCCCTCCTTTCCCCTCTCTAAAAGTAAGTAAAATCTTTAAAAAATATATTATCGATGTTTTATATTGATACAAAACAATATTGATGTTTTGTATCACCTTTATCATATGACCTTGTTAAACATGTTGGTTCTAGACTTTAAAAAAAATAGTACTTAAGATGGGCATAGATAAACACTCTTTGCCCCTTTGCACAACTACAGAAAAAATTACAAGTAGACCATAAAACAAATATCACCCAGAACCATCAGAAAATCAAGCTGTGTGGAAGTCTGACAACCAAGCATTTTTAAATCCAGATTGGGTAGGTTATATGGCACAGAGAGGTGGCAAACAGGCCTCCCTACATTCATGTATGGTGGATAAAAATCAGGAGGGTACCTTGGGAGCAAGGGATCCCAGCCCCAGGCCAGACCACACAGCCAAGGGTTTCAGCACCAGGAAGATAAATTCCCATAACTTCTGGCTGTAAAAACCAGTGGGGGTTAGGGTGGTGGAAGAACTGCCACACTTTCAGGAAACTCCTCTGAAAGGACCCTCATAGATTTAGGACTTATGCAGACCCACTCCTTCTGGGGTTTTTACCAGGGCCACAGCTAGAAGGGTAGCAGTGACATACAGGGAGAAAGTATAGTGACTAGAAACAGGGAGTGTGCCGGGAGAGAGCCTTCTTTCAGGCAAACTACCAGAAGCCAGGCAGCAGCAGTGCCCTTCCTGAGCCCTCCCCTCATACAAAATGGTGAAATGGGTTGCCCTGTCCTGGCAATTACCTAAAGCCCCACCCCACACAATTTGCAGATGCGTTTTCTACATTAAGCCATGCTACTGAGACAGGGAGTCAAAGTAACTCTACCGAATACACAGAAACAAACACAGGGACAATGCCAAAATGAGACAACGAAATATAGCCCAAATGAAAGAACAGAACAAAACTCCAGAAAAAGAACTAAAGGAAAAGGAGATAACCAACCTATCAGATGCAGAGTTCAAAACACTCGTTATCAGGATGTTCAAAAAACTCATGAGTACAATAATAGCATTAAAAAGACCCAGGCAGAAATGAAGGTTATATTAAGAAATAAAGAAAAAACTACAGGGAATCAAGAGTGTAGGGGATAAAGCTGAGATTCAAATTAATGATTTAGAACACAAGAAAAGAAAAAGCATTCAATAAGAACAGCAAGAAGAAGAAAGAATTTAAAAAACTAAGGATAGAATAAGAAGCCTCTGGGATCTCTCCAAACATACCAACATCTGAATCATAGGGATGCTAGAAAAGGAAGAGCAACAAACTGAAAACTTCCTGGCTGGCGTAGCTCAGTGGATTGAGCGCGGGCTGGGAACCAAAGTGTCCCAGGTTTGATTCCCAGCCAGGGTACATTCCTGGGTTGCAGGCCATAACTCCCAGCAACCGCACATTGATGTTTCTCTCTCTCTCTCTATCTCCCTCCCTTCCCTCTCTAAAAATAAATAAATAAAATTAAAAAAAGATTAAAAAAAAGAAACTGAAAACTTATTTGAAAAAATAACAAAAGAAAACTTCCCTAATTTGATGAAGGAAATAGACATACAAGTCCAGGAAGCACAGAGAGACCCAAACAAGTTGGACCCAAACAGTACCATGCTAAAACACATCATAAGTAAAATGCCAAAGGTTAAAGATAAAGAGAAAATCTTAAAAGCAGCAAGAGAAAAGCAGAGAGTCACCTACAAAGGAGTTCCCATAAGACTGTCAGCTGATTTCTCTGAAGAAACTTTGAAGGCTAGAAGGCACTGGCAAAAAGTATTCAAAGTGATGAAAAGCAAGGACCTACAACCTAGATTACTCTATCCAGTAAAGCTATTATTTAGAATTAAAGGGCAGATAAAGTGCTTCTCAGACAAGATGAAGCTAAAGGAGTTCATCATCACCAAGCTATTATTACATAAAATGTTAAAGGGACTTATTTAAGAATAAGATCAAAACTATGAACATTAAAATGGCAATAAATTCATAACTGTCAACAACTTAATCTATAAAACAGACCAAGCAAACAACCAGAATGGGAACAGAATCATACATGTAGAGATCATTTGGAGGGTTATCAGCTGGGAGGGGGAAGAGGTAGGATGGGGTAAAAGGTGCAGGGAATAAGAAGCATAAATTGGTAGAGACAAAGTAGACATGGGGAGGTTAAGAATAGTACAGGACATGGAGAAGTCAAAGAACTTATATGCATGACCCATGGACATGAACTAAGGTGGGGATTGCTACAAGGAATGAGTGTACTGGGTGGAGGGGCAAAGGGGGAAAATTGGGAGAACTGTAATAGCTTAATCAATGAAATATATTAAGTAAAGCAGAACCTTTAGATTTTTCTATATAGATGATATCATTTGCAAATGAAGATAATTGTACTTTCTTTACAAACTATATTTTTATTTTTTTCTATTTGCCTTATTACATGGCTATAAATTCCAGGACAATGTTGAATAGACCTGAAAGAGTGGCATTCTTGCCTTTAGTTTAATCACAGTGATTGATTTTCAAATATGAGGCCAACATGGTATTTCTGGAATAATGCCATTTAGTCATGTTGCCAATTGGCCTTTATATATTGATGGAATTGATTCAATAAAATTTGGAAGAACTTTTGCAACTATATACATGAAAGCTGCTGGTCTTCTATTTCATTTCTTGTAATTTTTGATATAAGAATAATCCTGCCTTCATAAAATGGGCTCTTCTAATATCACTAAGTTTATGCAACATTGGTATTATGTCTTCCTTAGAAATAGAAGGTATTGGGATTATTTTACATATTTTTGTCCTTTTCATGCCTTGAATTTGTTTGAGAGGCTTATGAAATCCACTTGTTCACGTTGTTTTACACTGCAGTAATTTAAAACAACAATTTAAAACAATCTGCAACCAGCTGATTACCATTTTCTTTCTAAAATTCTTCCAGCTCTTATAATAATATCTATCTGAAAAATGTTTAAGAAATAAGAAACATTAAGTTTAGTAGTATTAATAAAAGATTATAAGTCTTTAATGAATATTCAAACACCAGAAAACACTAGGGAATATTTTGGGTGTAGTTTTCAACCTAACATTAAGACCTACTAGCAAGGCTGACAACACTACACAAAATCAGTTGAAGAACATATTTTACTTCTAAAACTCATTTATTGCAATGCCACTAATATGATCTGTATAAAGTATACAATCCTTTTTCTTGCAAGAATGACTCACCCGCACCCATTAGGAGGGCTACTATAAAAAACAAAAAAAACAGGTATTGGTGAGGATATGGAGAAACTGGAATCTTTGTGCTTTGTTCATGGGAATGTGAAATAGTGTAGCTGCAATGGAAAATGATATGGTAGCTTCTCACAAAATTAAAAAATAGAATTACAATATCACCAGCAATTCCACTCTGGGTATATACCCCAAAGAATTAAAAGCAAGGTCCTGAAGAAATATTTGTATACCTCAGTTGACAGCAGCATTATTCATAATAGCCAAAGGGGTGAAGCAACCCAAGTGTCCATGAGCATATAAATGGATAAACAAAATGTGGTATATACATACAATGGAATATTATTCAGCCTTAAAAGGAAAGAAAATTCTGACATATAATGCCCCAAGGACATTGTGTAAGTTTAATAAGCCAGTCACAAAAAAGATGAATAATTATAGGAGGTAGCTAGAGTAGTCTTATTCTCTCTTTTTTTTTTTTGACAAGATAAAGTAAAATTTATTTATTTTTAAATTGCATTTTATTGATTATGTTGTTATAATTGGCCCTATTTTCCCCCTTTGGCCCTCTCTACCCAGCCTTCCCCCACTCCCTCAGACAACCCCCATACCATTGTCCATGTCCACGGGTCATGTGTATGTGACCTTCAGCCACTCTATTTCCTATGCTATACTTTACATCTCCATGACTATTCTGTAATTACCAATTTGGTAAAATTCCTTCGACTTCTTAATTCCTTCACCTTTTTTGCCCATCTCCTTTGGCCCCCTTCCACCTGCAGTGAATTTAGTGAGTATTTCAGCAACATAATAAAAGGGCATGGAA
The DNA here is from genome assembly GCF_019186645.2 of Phyllostomus hastatus. NCBI lineage: Eukaryota > Metazoa > Chordata > Mammalia > Chiroptera > Phyllostomidae > Phyllostomus > Phyllostomus hastatus. The sequence goes on from NW_025334028.1 coordinate 6,978,844, forward strand.
ACCATAAAAAAGAACCAGTCAAAAATAAAGGATATACTAATTAAAACAAAGAACAATTTATGGGGAATCAACAGTAGAATGGATGAAGCTGAGAATCAAATCAGTGATTTGGAATATAAGAAGGAAAAAAATACCCAATCAGAACAGCAAGAAGAAAAATAATTTAAAAAATTAGGATAGAATAAGGAGCCTTGAGGAGAAAATCAAGGGTCCAACATTCCCATCATGGAGGTGACAAAAGGAGAAAAGAGAGAGCAAGGAATGGGAAACCTATTTGAAAAACTAATATCAGAAAACTTCCCTAACTTGGGGAAAAAATAAACTCATAAGTCCAGGAAGTGCATAGAGTCCCAAACAAGATGAACCCAAAGAGGCCCATCCCAAGATACATCATAATTAAAATGCCAAAGGTTAAAGACAAAGAAAAAATCTTAAAAGCAGCAGGAGAAAAGTAGGTAGTTCCTTCAAGGGAGTTCTTATGAGACTGTCAGTTTATTTCTCAAAAGAAACTTTGCAGGCTAGAAGTTAATCGGCAAGAAATATTAAAAGTGATGAAAAGCAAGGACCTACAACTGAGATTACTCTACCCAGCAAAGCTGTCATTGAGAATCAAAGGACAGATAAAGAGCTTGCCAGACAAAAAAAAGCTAAAAGGTTTCATCACCACCAAACCAGAATTATATGAACTATTAAAGGATCTTCTTTAAGGAGATAAAAAAATATAAACAACAAAGTGGCAACAAATGCATATCTATTAACAATTGAATCTAAAACACAAAATAAACAAGTAGAGCAGAAATGGAATCATAGATACAAAAATCATAGAGTAGTCAAATTCATAGACAGAAAATAGAATGGTGGTTGCTAAGGGCTGGGTGTAAGGGAGTAAGGAATGTTGTGGAATGGGTATAGAACTACAGTTTTGTGAAGTGATAAGAGTGCTGGAGATTGGATGTATAACCATATGAATGCATTTAATCCTACCAAATTGTGAACTTAAAAATGCTTAAGATGATAAATTTTATATTGTGTGTATTTTACCAAAATTTTAAAAAATAATGATTCACACTTTAGTAGCAGACCAGCTATGATAACACACTTGTAGCATTGCTAAATCAAGGTTATTTCCATCATACATGTTTCTGTTCCAGTTTGGGAATGCTGACCTTAACCTTTAACACTACAAGTCAGTGTTTCATGCTCTCACCATGTCAGTGATGACATGGTGATGACAATTGTCAGTGATGACAATTTTCTTCAGATATTGCTAAATGTTCTCTGTGGATGTGAAGAGGGAGGAAGTTAAAACCACTTTCTTAGAACCATACACTGTATATTAGTGTACCTAGGGTTGTACATTAAAAAAGTTATGTATGTTTACTTTATGGGCAAAGGGAGGAATTATTTATGAAATAAATTTCATTATATAAGATTTTCACCTTACTCACCGAATTCTTAATTTGATTCTTTAAAATATTTTATTTATTTTAATTTGATAGAGAGGAAGGTAGGCAGAAAAAGAGGGAGAGAAATATTGCCTCTTGCACATGCCCCACTGGGGACCAGGCTTGCAACCCAAGCATGTGACCTGACCAGGAATGGAACTGGCAACATTTTGCTTTGTGGGACAATGCCTAACCAGCAGAGCCATGCAGGCAAAGGCTCTGAATCTAATCTTTGTTAAAACTTTGACTCTATGCAAAATTCATTTTTTTTTCAGACGCTAGACAAAAGAGCCTGAGGCTCTGAAGCAGACTAATTTTTTAATTAAAAAAATAAATGTGTCTTCAAAAAATATTAGCCAACCTAATTCTGCAGTATATTAAAGAGATTATACACCATGATCAAATGGGATTTATTATGGAGATGCAAGGTTGGTACAATACTCGCAAATCAATAAATATGAAAGTGTGATATACCACATAAACAAAATAAAGGGTAAAAGTCACATAATAACATCAATCGATGTGGAAGGAACATTTTCTAAAACCCAGCATCTATTTATGATAAAAACTCTCAGCAAAGTGGGAAAAGAGGGAACATATCTCAACATAAAAAAGGGTCCTATATGACAAACCCACAGACAACATCATAGTCGATAGGCAAAAACTAAAATGTTTCCTGTAAGATCAAACACAAGACAGGAATATCTGCTTTCATCACTGTTCTTCAAAATAGTACTGGAAGTTCTAGCCAAACAAAAGCAATTAGACAAGAAGAAAAAATAAAAGGCAATCCAAATTGGAAAGGAAGAAGTGAAACTGTCATTATTTGCAGATGACATGATACTGTATATAAAAAAAACCTTAAAGACTCTGCCAAAAACTACTAGAACTGACAAATTAATTCAGTAAAGTAGCAGGATACAAAACTAATTTTCAGAAATTGGTGGCATTTTTATACATCAATAATGAACTATCAGAAAGAGAAACAAACAAAAAAAATCCCATTTAAAATTGCAACAACAACTACAATTTGAATAAGGTACTTAGGAAAATATTTAACCAAGGAGATAAAAGACCCTTTACTTGGAAAATTATAGGATATTGAATAAAGAAACTGAGGAAAATACAAGTAAGTGGAAGCATATACCATGTTCATAGATAGGAAAAATTAACATTATTAAAATGTCCATACCACCCAAAGCAATCTATAGGTTCAATGCAGTTTCTACTAAAATACAATGGCATATCTCTCAGAACTAGAACAAATATTCTATAAATTTATATGGAAACAAAAAGATATCAAATAGCCTCAGTAATCTTGAGAAAGAAGAACAAAGTTATAATTATCATGCTACCTGATATGAAACTATACTACAAGGCCATATAATCAAAACAGCATAGGGAAGTACTGGCATAAAAACAGGCATACAGATCAATGGAACAGAATAGTGAACCCAGAAAGAAAACACACAACTTTACAGTCAATTAATATTTGTAAAGGAGTCAAGAATGTACAATGGGGTAAAGACATTCAATTCAATACATGTTGTTGGGAAAATTGGAAAGATACATACAAAAAATGAAACTAGACCACCTTCTTACACCATATACAAGAAAAAACTCAAAATGGGCTAAAGACTTAAATGTAAGTCATGAAACCATAAAAATCCTAGAAGAAATCATAGGCAGTAAAATCTCAGATATTTCTCATCACAATATGTTTTGATATACCTGCTAGGACAAGGGAAACAAAAAATAAACAAATGTGACTACATCAAACTAAAAAGCTTTTGCACAGCAAAGGCAACCACCAAGAAAATGAAAAAGCAATGCACTGAATGAGAAAACATATTTGCCAATGATGCATCTGATAAGGAATTAATTTCCAAAATTTATAAAGAACTTATACAACTTAACACCAAGGAAAAATCAGTCCAGTTAAAAAAAATTAGTAAAGTACTTGAATAGAAATTTATCCAAACAGGATATATAGAGGGCCAAAAGACATATGAAAAGATGCTCAGTGTCACTTAATCATCAGAGAAATGCAACTTAAAACCACAGTGAGATATTATCTCATGCCTGATAGAATGGCTATCATAGAGGATGTGAGAAAAGGGAACTCTCATGCATTGTTGGTAGAAAAGCAGATTGGTGCAGCCATTGTGAAAACTGTGGAGTTTTCTAAAGAAATTAAAAATGAAACTGCCTATCCATGAGCATGGTACATGCTTCTATTTGTTTGTGTCTTCGTTAATTGCTTTCTTCAGTGTTGTATAGTTTTCTGAGTACAGGTCTTTTACCTCCTTGGTTAGGTTTACAATTTACAATAGTCACATGCTGGAGGCAACCTAAGTGCCCATCAGTAAATGAATGGATCAAAAAACTATGGTATATTTACACAATGGAATTCTATGCAGCAGAGAGAAAGAAGGAACTCCTAGTTTTGCGACAGCATGGATGGAACTGGAGAGCATTATGCTAAGTGAAATAAGCCAGGTGGTGAGAGACAAATACCATATGATCTCACTTTTAACTGGAATACAATCAACAAAAGAAAAAAGCAAACAAAATATAACCAGAGACATTGAAATTAAGAACAGTCTAACAGTAGTGGTGGGGTGCGGGGACAGTGGGGAAACGGGTTTTCAGGAGCTACTATAAAGGACACATGGAAAAACCAAGTGGGAGGGTGGAAGCAAGGGAAGGAGGGAGGTCTGGCTGGGGTGGGGAGAGAGGGGTGCAGAGAAAATGCAGACAACTGTAATTGAACAACAAAGTAATTAAAAAAATGGAACTGCCATAAAGTCCTAGAGTAGAACATAGGCAGGAAAATCTCAGATATTTCACACAGCAACATTTTCACTGATATGTCCCCTAGAGCACTGGACATAAAGAGAAGAATAAACAAATGGGATCTCATCAAAATAAAAAACTTCAGCATGGCTAAAGAAAACAGTATTAAAATAAAAAGAGAACCAACTATTTGGGAAAACATATTTGCCAATGATACCTCAGACAAGGGTTTAATCTCCAAAATATATAAAGAACTTACATGATTCCAATCTAAGAAGACAAGCAACCCAATTAAAAAATGGGCAAAGGACTTGAACAGACACTTCTCCAAGGAGGACATACAGAGGATCCAGAGACACATGAAAAGATGCTCAGAGAATCTAGGACTTCAGGCCAAAATGGAGGCATAGGTAGACACACTGTGCCTTCCCGCACAACCAAAAGAAGGACAAAAACAATTTAAAAAACAAAAAACAACCAGTACTGACAGAAAATTGAACTGTATGGAAGTCTGACAACCAAGGAGTTAAAGAAGAAACATTCATCCAGATTGGTAGGAGGGGTGGAATTGGGCAGCTGGGACAGAGAGGACTCGCAGCAAAGTGGTGGCTGGCAGACCTAGTGAGGCGGCAGGTTGTGGAGCGTGGCGCGATGGGCAAAGCGGTTGGTGGACTGGATAGTCCCACATTCGCATGCAGATAAATCGGGAAACTGGGGAGCGAGACAGACCGTGCAACCCAAGTCTCCAGCACCAGGAAATAAAGCCTCAAAACACCAATTGAAAACACTGGTAGGAGTTGATGTTCCAGGAGAAACTCCCGGACTCACAGGAGAGTTTGTTGGAGAGACCAACAGAGTCCCAGAACATACACAAACCCACCCACATGGGAATCAGCACCAGAAGGGCCCAATTTGCTGGTGGAGAGTGGGAAAAGTGACTGAAATCTGGCAGAGAGCGGAATAAGCACCATTGTTCCCTCTCAGACGCCTGCTCCACATACAGTGTCACAACCCAGTGACTGGGTTGCCCCGCCCTGGTGAACACCTAAGGCTTCACCCCTCATAGGAGTGTCAGGACAAAAAAAAATGGCCCAAATGAAAGAACAGATCAAAGCTCCAGAGAAAATACAACTAAGTGACAAAGAGGTAGCCAACCTATCAGATGCACAGTTCAAAACACTGGTAATCAGGATGCTCACAGAATTGGTTGAATTTGGTCACAAATTAGATGAAAAAATGAAGGCTATGCTAAGGGGAAAAAATGTACAGGGAACCAATAGTGATGGGAAGGAAACTGGGACTCAAATCAATGGAGTGGACCAGAAGGAAGAAATAAACATCCAACCAGAAAAGCATGAAGAAAAAAGAATTAAAAAAAAATGAGGAGAGGCTTAGGAACCTCCAGGACATCTTTAAACATTCCAACATCCGAGTCATAGGGGTACCAGAAGAAGAAGAGGAAGAGCAACAAGTGGAAACGTTATTTGAACAAATAATAAAGGAGAACTTCCCCAATCTGGCAAAGGAAATAGACTTCCAGGAAGTCTAGGAAGCTCAGAGAGTCCCAAAGAAGTTGGACCCAAGGAGGAACACACCAAGGCACATCATAATTACATTAGCCAAGATGAAAGATAACAAAAGAATCTTAAAAGCAGCAAAACAAAAGGAGAGTTACCTATGAAGGAGTGTCCATCAGACTGTCAGCTGATTTCTCAAAAGAGACCTGGCAGGCAAGAAGGGGATGGAAAGAACTATTCCAAGTCATGAAAGACAAGGACCTACATGCAAGATTACTCTATCCAGCAAAGCTATCATTTAGAATGGAAGGGCAGGTAAAGTGCTCCCCAGATAAGGTCAAGTTAAAGGAGTCCATCATTACCAAGCTCTTATTATATGAAATGTTAAAGGGACTTATTTAAGAAAAAGAAGATTAAAAACATGTTCAGTAAAATAAGAGGAAACACACAATTATTAACAACCACACCTAAAACAAAACAAAACAAAACAAAACAAATAAAAACAACTAAGCAAACAACTAGAACAAGAACAGAACCACAGAAATGGAGATCACATGGAGGGTTAACAACAGGGGAGTGGGAGGGGGCGGGGGGGAGGTACAGAGAATAAGTAGCATAGATGGTATATAGAAAATAGACAGGGGGAGGGTAAGAGTAGTATGAGAAATGTAGAAGCTAAAGAACTTATAAGTATGACACATGAACATGAACTAAAGGCGGGGAATGTGGGTGGGAGGGGGTGCACAGGGTAGAGGGGAGTGAAGGGGGGTATAGGACAACTGTAATAGCATAATCAATAAAATATATTTTTTAAAAAGATGGTAAGTATTGCTAGCTATCAGAGAGGTGCAAATTAAAACCACAATGAGATACCGCCTCACACCAGTCAGAATGGCCATAATAAACAAAGCAACAAACAAGTGTTGGAGAGGTTGTGGAGAAAAGGGAACCCTAGGGCACTGTTGGTTAGACTGCAGACTGGTACAACCACTATGGAAAGCAGTATGGAACTTCCTCAGAAAACTAAAAATGGATCTGCCTTTTGACCCAGCAATTCCACTGCTGGGACTATATCCTAAGAACACTAAAACACCAATCCAAAAGAACCTATGCACCCCAGTGTTCATAGCACAATTTACAATAGCCAAGTGTTGGAAGCAACCTAGGTGCCCATCAGTAAATGAATGGATCAAAAAATGATGGTGCAATTACACAATGGAATTCTATGCAGCAGAAAGAAAGAAGGAGCGCCTATTTTTGCAACAGCATGGATGGAATTGGAAAGCATTATGCTAAGCAAAATAAGCCAGGTGGTGAGGGACAAATACCATATGATCTCACCTTTAACAGGAACCTAATCAACAAAACAGAAAAACAAGCAAAATATAACCAGAGACACTGAAATAGAGAAGAGGCTGACAGTGACCAGAGGGGAGAAGGGAGGGAATTTCAGGGGAAAAGAAGAGTTTGCAGGAAGAAGTATAAAGGATACATGGATAAAACAAGTGGCGGGTGGACATGGGAGGGAAGTGGGGAGGGATGTAGGGGAGGGCTGGGATGGGAGTAAAGCACAGAAAACTATACTTGAACTATTAAAATTTGTTTTGAAAAGGAACTGCCTTATTACCCAGCAATTCCAACTCTGGGAATACAGCAAAAGAAATGTGAACTGCTGATTTGAAAGAATACATGCACCCCTAAGTTCACTGAAGTGTTATTTACAATAGCGAAGATTTGGAAGCAGCCCCAGTGCCCATCAGTAGAGGCATGGATAAAAAAGCTTGTTACAAAAAAAAAAAAAGCCTTGTTACATTTACACAATGGAATACGCTGGGCCACAAAAATGAAGGAAATCTTACCTTTTGTGACAACATGCATAAAATATGCTAAGTAAAATAAGCCAGTTAAGGAAAAAAATACTGTACGTGGAATCCAATGAACAAAATAAGCTGGGAAATAAAACAGAAACAGACTCATAGATACATAGAACAGAATGACAGTTGTCAAAAGAGAGAAGATTTTGGGGGTCTGAGTGGAAAAGATGAAGGAATTAAGTAAAAAAAAACACAACAACATGGACAACAGTATGGTGGTTGGCAGAGTTAAAAAAAAAGGTTGGGAGGTGGTGGAAGAGGGCAAAGGGGAGATAAATAGTGGTGGAAAGAGACTTCACTTTAGGTGATGAGTGCACGATGCAGTATCCAGATGGTGTATTTTAGAGTTGCACAGTTGAAATGTTTGCTTTTATTAACCAATGTCACCCCAATAAATTCAGTATTTTAAAAAAGTAACAAAAAAGAAAAAATAAACATGTGGTATCCAAACTTCACATTTAAGATAGTCAAATCTTTGTATTTGTCAGAAGTAACACCTGCTTGATTGTGGTTGGTAGGGTAATAATATAGATGTAGTAATTTATCACTTTAATTTGAACATTTCCTGAAATGTCATATGGTGTGCTTGAGTGTGATGTTGTTATGTTACAGAGTTACATGCTTATCATTTTGTAATAAAATATTTTTTAATAAAAAATATTTTAATAAAAATATAAAAAAGGGGCATTATTTGTTTCAGACCTTATATATTTTAGACTTCAGAAATGTTCATTAGATCACTCTCTAGGCCCCAAAAGCATTCATTTGCTTTTTAGTCATGGGGTAGTTAAGAAAAACTACCAGTCTATTTAGATTGAGATGCAGCATACCAGGCTGGTTCTGAGTAGCAAGCTACTCAGTTCACACTGCCTATTAAGTTCCTGGTCTGACCTAGATTGAACTCCATAAGGACTGACCGTGCCTGCCCTGCTCACTGCTGTTTTCCTTGGAACCAGCACTATGCCTGGCACACAGACCACACACAGGCTTGAATAAGTTGAATGAGTCTCAGAATACATTTTGTTTTAGAAATATTTATTAAAAAACAGGTGATAATATAGTAAAGAAATACATTCAATAGTACTAAAAGAAATCTATATAAAATATATCATTTCACTAAGGTGCAATTAAAATACTTGAAATGGCACATCTCTCTAATATTTCAAGCCAGTATTCTAACTTTCTATGTTTTTTAAAGACTAGCTTAATTAAGTCTTTAGTAAGTCCAAAGTTTTTCCTCTTTGTTTTTATTTACTTTAGACTATATTTAAATTTTTAGCTTTTCAAGTTAGGGATTGTCCATGAACTTGTACATTCAATTCACTATATTGTGGGCTTAATATACTTACTTTATTTATCCAAATTTTACTTTTCCCAGGTGTAAATGGAAATAACATCACTAATCATGCTGCATATATGTCAGGTATTCAGCATACAATGAATATTCTATAATTAAAGAAACCTAAGCACTACTTATTTGTTCCCCATAAATTTCTATCGTATTTATTTTCTGACAGTGTTCCAGCTTGTCAAAATCTTTTAGAATTCTAATTTTTTTTACCTGTAAATTAGCAGTTCTCCTAGGTTTGTTATCTGCAGATTTGGTAAAATTTTCAAAGCCATTAATAATATTTTAATAGGACAGGAGCCTTATGACATACCATTCAAGGTTAAAGAGAGGATTCATGATGTTATTCAAAGCTCTTTGGATACATCAACTAGCAAAACTTAGTTACAAATTCATTTACCTATACTATCATCTAACTGATCATTTTTTTATTCATCCATGAGGATTTCAAGGCTTTCTTAAATAGAGAATTCTAAGTTTATTACATTCCCTCAATTTACTAATATTTGATATATACTGGTAGTTTTATTACTAATAAAGGCAGCCTATAAGAAGATATACCAAGATAAGTTTGTAATTTGAAATGCAAAAAAAAAATTTAAGAACAGTTATCCAGACACAAATCTAAGAAATACATAGTTCTCTTTGTCACCATGAAGGTGGGATACATGGAGGATGACCCCCTCAGTAAAAGGGGAGTCAAGAAAACATTCTGTCATTAACACAGGAAGATGATGAGGAAAGTGTCTGTATTAGCCTGGGGGTTTTCTCAGTAATTCACACTACTTTTCAGCTCTGGAAACTCTGAAGCCAAGAAATTAAAATAATACTGATCCTTTGTCAGTAATAGCCCTGGAAATATGACATAAGGAGACATAACACTTATCTGGAAAAATGTTATTCTTAACAAAATTCACTCAAGATTTGTAAAGAAAAAGCCCTGCTGAAAATAAGCTCACCTTTCAAAATTACAAAATTTCTGGGTAAACAGTCTACCAAATATAAGAATAAACACATACAAACAATAGGAACTTGATTTAATAGAGCTATTAGCTCTCTGAGAGACTATAAAGGATGTTTTTTAAATTATATTTTATTGATTATGCTATTACAGTTGTCCCATTTCCCCCTTTCACTCCCCTCCACCCTGTACACCCTCTCCCACCCACTTCCCCCCCGTTAGTTCATGTCCATGTGTCATAAGTTCCTTAGCTTCTACATTTTTCATACTATTCTTACCCTCCCCCTGTCTATTTCCTACCTACAATCTATGCCACTTATTCTCTATACCTTTTCCCTCTCTCTCCTCCTCCCACTCCCCTGTTGCTGACCCTCCATGTGATCTCCATTTCTGTGGTTCTGTTCCTGTTCTAGTTGTTTGCTTAGTTTCTTTTGGTTTTGCTTTAGGTGTGGTTGTTAATAATTGTGAGTTTGCTGTCATTTTACTCTACATGTTTTTTTTAATTTTCTTTTCTTAGATAAGTCCCTTTAACATTTCATAAAATAAGGGCTTGGTAATGATGGACTCCTTTAACTTGACCTTATCTGAGAAGCACTTTATCTGCCCTTCCATTCTAAATGAAAGCTTTGCTGGATAGAATAATCTTGCATGTAGGTCCTTGTCTTTCATGACTTGGAATACTTCTTTCCAGCCCCTTCTTGCCTGTCAGGTCTCTTTTGAGAAATCAGCTGATGGTCTGATGGACACTCCTTTATAGGTTACTGTCCCCTTATCTCTTGCTGCTTCTAGGATTTTCTCCCTCATTTTTACCTTGGCTAATGTAATTATGATGTGCCTTGGTGTGTTCCTCCTTGGGTCCAACTTCTTTGGGACTCTCTGAGCTTCCTGGACTTCCTGGAAGTCTATTTCCTTTGCTAGATTGGGGAAGTTCTCCTTTATTATTTGTTCAAATAACGTTTCCACTTGTTACTCTTCCTCTTCTTCTTCTGGTACCCCTATGACTCGGATGTTGGAATGTTTAAAGATGTCCTGGAGGTTCCTAAGCCTCTCCTCATTTTTTTTGAATTCTTGTTTCTTCATGCTTTCCTGTTTGGTTGTTTCTTCCTTCCCTCTGGTCCACTCTATTGTTTTGAGTCTAAGTTTCCTTCCCATCACTATTGGTTCCCTGTGCAGTTTCCTTCATTTCTTTTATGGTAACCTGCATTTGTTCATCTAATTTGCAACCAAAATCAACCAGTTCTGTGAGTTTCCTGATCACCAGTGTTTTGAACTGCGCATCTGATAGATTGGCTATCTTTTGGTCGCTCAAAAGGATGAATTTTGGGGCACTGATTTGTGCTTCTGTTTGAGCCATCTCTCTCTCTTTCTTTCTCTCTTTTTGGGGTCTGGTCGCTCCTGTTACGGTGAGGGGCAGAGCCTTAGGTGTTCACCAGGGCTGGGCACCCCAGTCGCTAGATTATGACATTGTACGTGAGGGCGGGGTCGAGGGGGAGCAATGGCGGTAGCTCCATTCTCCATGGGACCTCAGTCCCTTCCCTGGGATCCTGGGTTGTGTGCTCTGCCCTGTTCCACAATCGCTGCCTCACTGGGTCTGCCAGCTGCCGCTTGCATACTCAGGGTCCACCTGCTGCGATCTTGCATGCCCCAGATACCTTACGCACTCCCGGTTGCCTCATGTGCCCAATTCTCCCTGTTCTCTGAGCCGCAACCCACGCTTGGCTGCTTGTCTCCGCCCCTCCTACCGGTCTGGATGAACAGGTCTATTTCAACTTCTTGGCTGTTCGACTTCCATTCAAATAAATTTTCTGTCAGTTCTGGGTGTTATTCTGCCTCTAAATTGTTGTTGTTCCAATCTTGGTTGTGCGTGGAGGTACAGTGCGTCCACCTATGCCTCCATCTTGGCTGGAAGTCCTTAAAGTAAGGATGTTTAAAGTGAATAGTGACATAAAAGGAACTGAAAAGTTAAAATATACTAGATATCATGAAACAATAGGCAGATCTGAAGAATGATACATGGTTAGAAATTAAAATAAATTTTGGAAAGAGAAAACTCAATGAACAATTTTAAAAAGAGATTATACACACAGCTAACAAGATAATTCATGAACTAGAAGACAGATATGAAGGCCTGACAGAAAGATTAATGGGAAACATAGAAGGGCTTAAAAGATAAATAGTATGAGTAGGTCCAATATACATTTTTAAATATATTTTATTGATTATGCTATTATCATTGTCACATTCCCTTTTATTTCTCCCCTACACCCTCCTCCTACCCACATTCCCCATTCCCCCCTGCTTAGTTAATGTCCATGGGTTGTACATATAAGTTTTTTGGCTTCCACATTTCCCATACTATTCTTAACCTCCCTCTGTCTATTTTGTACGTACTAATTATGTTTCTTAGTCCCTGTACCTTTCCTGCATTCTCCTTGCTCCACCTTCCTGCCACTAACCCTTCAGGCAATCTCCATTTCTGTGATTCTGTTCCTGTTCTAGTTGTTTGCTTAGTTTGTTTTTGTTTTTGTCTTTTTAGGTTCATGACTCAGCCACCAGCCTGCAGTGACTGTGGAATGCTGCGGATGGCTGTTCAAAACATGAGAAAAACATACACAGGGACAACCGAGTCCTGTGGAGAAATAGGGACAAAACGGCCACTCTCTCTAGTGGAGAGCTCCATGGCCACCCTCTCTAGTGGAGAGTGCTCCGAGCCCCTGCCTGAGTAGGCTTTTATTAAGAATACAGATACAGTTTGTGGATTCCAGTCTGGCAGGGAAGATCAAACAAGTAGGTAATTTTCAAAGGTGTTGACAGAACTCCTGCTGGTATCCTGGGCAGAGAGTTTATGTTTTATCACTTAAAAAGACTACAGGACCTAAAAGGCTAGTCTTGTTTCCTGCCCCTGCCTTCATATTCTAATTCAAAAGAATTCTCCAGCAAGCAGATCTCACAGGATCTTGCATATTCTATGTCCCAGGCCTGATTACCCTGGGGGTCTGCCGACTCTGGTCTGGACTGCACCGCCCCTGTTATTTCTGCAGGCCTGAGTTGGGCAGAGGAGACAAAGGCAGCCAAGAGACTTGGATTTCTCACAACTAAGAACAAGGACTCAGGCTTTGACAAAGCTGAGGGGACAGGGGTCAATGTTGATCACCCCTTCATTTCCACAGCCCTGAATCTCTTCCCTGAGGCCTCCTAGTGATCATGCCTGTCTTAGGCGATTCCCTTCATGGGAAATCTTACCCCTCATTGGCTACCTGATCAAGCATAAGAGGCCAGGCACAGAACAGGCAGTGTTCATGTCAGGGAAATAAGTTTTGTCTCCTTAGTGGCTCCTGGTTCGGAGGTCTCTCACTCAGCTTAAGTCATGGGGGGTTACAGCTTCCTGAGACCAGGCAGGGCGGGCCCCAACAGGTTAAGTTGTTGATAGTTATGAGTCTGTTGTCATTTTACTGTTCATGTTTTGATCATCTTGTTTTTCTTAGATAAGTCCCTTTAACATTTCATATAATAAGGGTTTGGTGATGATGAACTCCTTTAACTCGACCTTATCTTTATCTGCCCTTCCATTCTAAATGATAGCTTTGCTGGATAGAGCAATCTTGGATGTAGGTCCTTGTCTTTCATGACTTCAAATACTTCTTTCTAGCCTCTTCTTGCCTGCAAAGTTTCTTTTGAGATATCAGCTGATGGTCTTATGTGAACTCCTTTGTAGGTAACTCTCTCCTTTCCTCTTGCTACTTTTCATATTCTCTCCTTCTCTTTAATCTTGGGTAATGTAGTTATAATGTGTTTTAGTGTGTCCTTCCTTGGGTCCAACTTCTTTGGGACTCTCTGAGCTTCCTGGACTTCCTGAGAGTCTATTTCCTTGTCCAGATTAGAGAAGTTCTCCTTCATTATTTGTTCAAATAAGTCTTCAATTTTTTGCTCTTCATCTTCTCCTTCTGGCACCCCTATCATTCAGATGTTAGGACATTTAAAGTTATCCCAGAGGTTCCTAAGCCTCTCCTCATTTTTTTTAAATTATTCTTTCTTTATTCTATTCTGGTTGAATGTTTATTTCTTCCTTCTCCTCCAAACCATTGATTTGAGTCCTGGTTTCCTTCCTGACACTGTTGGTTCCCTGTACATTTTGCTTTATTTCACTTTGCATAGCCTTCACTTTTTCCTCTATTTTGTCACCATACTCAATCATTTCTGTGAGAATCCTGACTACCAGTGTTTTGAACTCTGCATCTGATAGAGAGGCTATATCTTCATTGCTTAGTTGTATTTTTTCTGGACCTTTGTCTGTCCTTTCATTTGGGCCATATATTTTTTGTCTTGGCACACCTGTTATACAGCAAGAGGTGGAGCCCTAAGTATTCACCAGGTCAGGTCAACTCACTTCCCTGTGTTGTGGCACTGCATGTGGGGAAGGGGTTCGAGAAGGAACAGTGCCACTTGTTCAGCTCTTGGCTGTCTTTCAGTCACTCCCTCCACTACCCACAAGCAAATTGGGCCCTTCTGGTGCTGATTCCCAGGTGGGTGGGCTTGTATACATTCTAGGACCCTGTGGCTCTCTCCAACAAACTCTCCTGTGAGGCTGGGAGTTGCTCCCACTGCCTCAAGCCCCAAAGATGTTTTCAATCAGTGGTTTGAGGCTTTATTTTTTTGTTTTTAAATTTGTTGTTGTTCTTCTTTTGGTTGTGCAAGGAGGCAAAGTGTGTCTGCCTATACCTCCATTTTTGGCCAGAACTCTATATATCTGTATCAAAGCTCACACAGTCACTTGTCAGTGTTATAACTGGAGTGAGGTATAGTTCTTGCATCCACACCTTCTTTGGAGAACACAACTACTGCTGCTCAGGTAAGTTTGAAGGCTATCTTCTTAGACTGCTGCAGCTCAGCATAAATAATGCAGGTGTCTCTCTCTAAGCACTTGCCTTCTTATGTTCAGGGGAGTCACTGCCAGCTATCAGAGTCTCACATTCACATAGTTTTACTGCTGTTGATGCACACAGAATTCCCAGTGTGGAATGGAATGTACAGAGTAAGATGAAGAGCTTGAGGTATACTAATAACCATTTCAGCCCTTATCATAAAACCTAAAACAACCATTGTTGCCAGATATTCTCTCCTGTTACTCTAATTTGTCATTATCAAATGTATGAATTAAGCATTGGGATTATCAATGATTCAAATAAGGCACAAAGCATCTCCATAAAAATATTCATATAATTTAAACAGTGATGGTTTTGCCTTAAATCCCAATATCTGTTACATTTCTTTAATTTTTTAAAATTAAATTTATCTGGTAAGCATTAGTTAATATCAGTTTCAGGGGTACAACTCTGTAATACATCATCAGTATATTTCATTGTGTGCTCAAAACCCAATATCTAGTCTCCTTCCATCACCATGTGTTTGACCTCCTTAACCCTCCTCATCCTCCCTAACCCACCTTCCCCTCTGGTAACCATCATACTCTTGTCTCTGTGAGACTCTTTGTTCTGTTTGTCTGTTTACTTTATATCCCACATATGAGTGAAATTATATGGTTCTTGTCATTTTCTATCTGACATTTCACTTACTATGATCCTCTTAAGATCCATTCATGTTGTCACAAATGGCAGTATTTCATCTTTTTATGGCTGAGCAATATTGCATTGTATATTATATCACATCTTCTTTATCCATTTTTCTATTGAAGAACAACTAGCTTGTTTCCATGTCTTGGCTATTGTGAATAATGCTGCAATGAACATAGGGGTACATATACCTTTACAAATAAGTATTTTTAAAACATTTGGGGTAGATACCCAGAAGCGGGATTCCTGGGTTGTATGGTAGCTCTCTTCTTAATTATTTTAGAAACCTCCATACTGTTTTTCATAAAGGCTGCACTAATTTACAATCCCACCAGCAGAGCACAAGAGTTCCCTTTTCTCTGTAGCTTTTCCAACATTTGTTTTTTCTTGTATTATTGATGATAGCATTTCTAACAGCTATGAGGTAGTATCTCATTATGGTTTTGATTTGTATTTTTCTTGTAGCTAGTGAAGTTGAGCATCTTTTCACACATCTGTTGGCTATCTGCATATCTTCTTGGTAGAAATGTTTAGGTCCTCTGCCCATTTTTTAATTGGAATATTTTGTTGTCGATTATATGTGTGTATGTGTACAACAAACTCACAACTACCAACAAATGAACCTAAAAGAAAAGACAAACAACAA